>NC_141064.1:56018374-56638374 GCF_041138505.1 Cibotium barometz | reverse complement strand
GTGGACAAGGGACTCCAGACCCCAAGTCAAGAGAGCTTGAACCACAGTGTATGGACAGACCACTTGTCTAGAACCCATCCCCCATATCACCAACACATTCATAGCAAAGCCTTGCATCGAGGCTTTGCAATTTTATCTTGGGGAACACATAGTCTGAAGAACTGCAATCTAGGGTGAGAGATATGGATCAACCCCAAGAAAGTTGGCCTGCTCCATCTCTAGATCTTAAAGCAAAAAACGGCGAGAGCCATCAGTCTTAGACCTAGCTACCAGATTGGAGGGCCATACTTGTCTCAAGGGTGGTTGACTTGTTCAGAGCTCTAGAAACTTTGCCAAACCAAGAACCACATCCATCTTCCCAAAGGTCGGAGCTATCATACCAAAGCGGGTGGGTTTACCCAGGCCCATCGCAACGACCAGGCTCGCCTATCTATCAGCAATACCCTCCTCAAGGGGCACACCCAATATACCAAATAGGACCACGAGGTCCACAACCCAGTCCTCCCAGAGGACCTCCTTTGGTCTATTATCCACCTGAAGCCGCTCCTCCACAACCCATTCCCCAATAAGTCCCTGCCATGATAGGATTGACACCTGAAACGTTAAGGATACCCATGGAAATAGGGAGGGGGTAGCTGCAGGCATCGCTCCCCCTACACCTATTTAAACCAAACAGGAATGAACCAAACCAGTGAACATTTCTAAATTGATCACAAAATTTGATGGAACAGGTGACCCTATTACTCACCTGGAGATGTTTAATCAAATTTACGAAGCATTTGGTCACATAGATGACCAGACTAAGATAAGTGCTTTTGGCCTTACATTGGATAACAAAGCTAGAGAATCGTTTAGATCTTTGAAGAAGGAGGATAAAGCTTCCTTTAATGCTTTAAAAGAAGCTTTCAAAGTGGGGTATTCTCGTCAAGGTACCCGATGGATCCCCGTCGAGCAGTTGAATAACGTCAAGCAAAATGAGGGTGAAACCATTAGGGACTACATTCATAGAGTCAGATACCTCCACTCACATTCTGGAGATAAATCCTCTGATGAGAGGCTAATTGGGAGATTTCTGGAGGGACTTGAAGACATTCCCCTGCATAACTCCTTGTTTGCCTTAGACCATACTTCCTTTTTGAAAAATGCTGTAGGAGCGCTTTGAAGTTTGAGGACAACTTCAAGGGAACACGTTCCCGACAACTCCATGAAGGCGCATAGAAGCCTCCTTCAAGATCACTAGCACAAAGCCTGATGATAAGGCAAAAGAGTCTATGTTTGAACAATGTTGCAGGAGAGCTTTGAAGTTTGAGGACAACTTCAAGGGAACACGTTCCTGACAACTCCATGAAGGTGCATCAGAAGCCTCCTTCAAGATCACCAACACGAAGCCTAATGTAAGGCAAAAGAGTCTACGTTTGGACAAAGTGTTGAGCAATTGGCCACTGCCCTAATGCAACAAATGACCCAACAATGGAGAACCAAGGCCGGGATCGAGCGGGCCATCCACATCTCTATCCTAGAAGGGAACTCATATGGTGCCCAACCTATTGAGAAAACCATATTAGCACCAAGTGTCCTCATCTGAGACCCCGACCAAACCTCTATTGTACATACTGTGTAAAGTGGGGCAATCATGAAATCTCCAACTGCTACCACCACAAGGAGCTTTACCTTAGGCACTGCCCACCAATCCCAGGCAACTGCTGGATCTGCCAGCTCTAGCATATCCTAACGCACCTCAACCTAGCTAAGAACTGGCCCAAAGAGGAATCCTTAGGGTACCAGAAATGCCCTTACCACCCCTAGTTCTACCACCTCAGCCCCCGTTACCCAGAGTCGCACGAGTTCGTCAGATAACCCTGATAGAACTCTTTGAGGATGGGAATGAGGGAGAAATATTGAAAACTCCCACTTATGAAACCCAAGATCCAACAAGCCTACCTTCACAAATCCTAAGTCACTATGTCATGGAAGGTGATCAAATGTACCCTGTATACTTAGCATCCCTGATACCGTGGGCTCGAGACATGAATCGAACAACGAAAAGGCCACCCATATAGTGCTAGAATTGTGGTGGACCTCACCGATTAGCTGAGTGTCCCAATCCGAAGGGTATGGCGAGTGCCCCTGCAGGTGCTCCCGCCTTAGCTCCATTGTGTACATGTAGGGTGTGGTATCGATCACCTTTATAAGGATTGTCTGCTAAGACCAGGAAAGGCTCATGAAGCTAATCCTAGCATCAGCCTTGACATGTTGAGTGTTAGACATGGTTTCATTTGAGCAGTCCCTCTCAACGCTGTGACTAGGCTATAAAAGAGGCAAAGGGCTGCGGCACATGCTGTAGAGCAGAGGCATCAACCTCACAAAATCGAGCTCAAGCAAGAGCCCCTGAACATGCACGAGTAACTTGGTGCTCATAAAGGAAAGCCACCAAGGTTGGAAAGGGAGAAATTCGAGTGATTATCAAAAGCGGTTCAGACTACGGCACAACAACTCATCCTTTGACTTCTTCATCTAAAGAAGAAGATATGCTATGTGCTGCCACCCTAGCCAAAGAACCCATTGACACCTGTCAACTACCCAAAAGGCTCATGGAATATCTAAATCCTATTGAGGAAAAAGAAAGACTTATGGCTGCCCAAGAGTTAGTTCGTGAGTGCCAAGCTCAATTGGAAGCTAATCCTCCTACTGCCTACCTTGAACCATGCCCATCTGTCTCTCAAACAAGAGACCTGTGCATAATGCTCAGGTATATCCTTGTGAGCTTCTAGACCAACCACTCCCACAAGAGTTAACAGAAGCAAAAGCTACCCCCTACAGGGAGATGGGGTGGCGGAATATCTTAGAAACTTGGGAGATGAACATCATAGGGGAACCAATGCAGAAATCCCTATTCCCATCCCATATACTTCAAAAAGCTTAAGATTAAGCAGACCCAACCTTCCTCAAAGGACAGTCTCCATTCCAAGAGACATTGTGGGTCTCTCTTCTTTCCTCTCTTCTTAGGTCCAAATCCTTATCGACACCTTGCTCCAAGGTAGCCCAAGCCTATGGAACAACCTGAAGAAAGACTAGATGGAGGGACGTCTCAGAGCAGGCATGCATGAAACCATGGAGCACGACAACTCTGATGAATCTGAGGAAGAAGAATTCCACATACCTCTTAAGGTAAAAGGGACTCCTACCGTTCGAGTGAACAAGCTCGGACAATACTTTGAAGGTGATAAACTTAATGTGGCCTTACCGCTGTCGATAACCTTCAATGGTCACCAAGTTACTGCAATCTTGGATGGGGAGCCGGAGTGAGCATTGTTACCAAGCAATCCTGGGAGAAATGGGGAGCACCAACCTTGGGTAACAGCCGATTACTAGTTAAACTTGTTGATGGAGCCACCGCTAGACCCATTGGTCTACTCAGGGATCTTAAAATTAAGATTCTGGGAACCACCTACTGCCACACGTTTGTGGTGATGAATTTTGGACGTCAACCAATTTCATATGATTGCATCCTTCGCAGACCCTTTATGTAAGAATCCAAGATGATCCATGATTGGGATACTGAACACATCTACATTTGGAGAAAAGTTCTTTCCTTCAAGATCAATCTACGCACGTGGAAGGTACACCCCATGAGTGGTAGACCATTTGCAGAGGACTCAGTCACAACTACACGAACTACTGAAGTCCATCTATGCCAGACATGCCATAAAACACTAGAAGATGAAAAGGAGAGTGAGGATTGTGCACCTCTTCCAGAGCCGGAAGACTCTGAGAATTGGATGTATATCCTCGCTACCCTGGACATCTTGCCTAGAAAAACTAGTACAAGGTTTGCCCCACGACAGACGAGCAAGAGCTTACATCATTATACATGATTAGTTCAGCATATCTGCCCAATATAACCACCCAAGAGCTTGAATAGGTTGTTTGAGCTAAGCCATCAAGGAGTACAAGCTCCCATAAGACTCACAAGCTTGAGGGATTCCCTGGGCCAGAGCGATACATCTTCCCAGACAACTCAGAAACCCATTGGTTGAAATATGTGGGTGCCATGGAAGCACATGAGCATTTCAATGAAATGTGGCAAAAAGAGTTTGCAAATAGCTCTCTTTTGGTCCACACTACTGTCCCACAACTAGTTGAACCCATTCAACTAGAACTAGTCCTTGAAAAGCTTTGCTACTCCGCATGCAAGGCACATAACAAAAAGTTAGCACTCATATAGAAAAAGAAGCCAAAAGGATAATTGACAAGGAAAGTGCTAAAGCCAAAGAAACATGACAGGTGCCCAAGCACTTTAAGACCTTCCAAATGTTGACTGCTTTGTTCAATATGATTCGGCTCAAAGGTCTAATAGTGGGCAACTTGGGATCTCATATGACAATCCAGCCAAGGTTAAGGAAGTAAACTTGGCAAGCCCGGGTGAAGACCCGAGGCTCATATTCATTGCAGAAGACAAGGGAAGAAGAGACCAAGCTCATCGCTCTCCTGATAGAATTTCAGGACTGCTTCGCTTGGAAGTACACAGATATGAAGGGTGTACCTCCAGAAGTGGTCCAGCACACCATCCCAATGGTTGATGAAGCCAGGCTGGTCAAGCAACGAACCTATCCTATGAACCCTAATTACTCCAAGATTGTCCGAGAGGAGATTGAAAGACTCATCTATGAAATTGAACATACAGAGTGGGTATCACCAATCGTGATAGTGCCCAAAAAGAATGGAAAAGTCAGAGTGTGTGTTAACCTCAAAAAGGTTAATGTCGCCACCATTAGGGACCACTATCCCCTCCCATTCATTGAACATGTGCTAGAAAGAATAGTGGGAAAGGAAGCTTATAGCTTCCTAGATGGATTTTCAGAATACAACCAAGTGTTGATTGATCCGAAGGACCAGCACAAAACTACTTTTGCCACTGAATGGGGTACATACGTATATTTGAGTCGTGTCCTTCAGGTTGACAAATGCCCCCGAAATTTTCTAACACCTAATGTGTATGGCTTACAAGGAACATCTTTCGAAGTCTTTATGGATGACCTTTGTGTCAATTCCTCTTGGAAGGAGCACCTAGTATGTCTGCACAAAGTGCTAGAAAGATGCAGGTTATATTGCGCGTGAACCCAATTTTGGGTCCGACACGGTGTGATCCTGGGACACATTGTCTCCAGGCATGGAATTTCAACCGATGACAAAGTGCGGCTCATTCTTGGGCTTCCCCCACCCACAAACTTCAAAATGTGTCCAGCGCTTCATGGGACATGTTGGCTATTATCGGTGATTCATTTTTATGTATGCTGATATTGCTAGATCCCTCTACGGGCTCCTTATAGTTTTTGAGTGGACAAAAGAATGCCAAAGGGCTTACACCATGCTCAAAAAAGCCTTGGTAAGCGCTCCAATGCTCAGATCCCCCAACTTGGATCTCATCTTCCATGTCCACATTGATACCTCAACCTTTGCTATATAGGATGCATACTAGCCCAACCACGTGATTACAAGGTGGACTTCCCCATTAGTTTTGCTAGTCACCAACTCAACGAAGCTGAGAGGAATTACACCACAACTGATAGAGAGGGGTTAGTGCGATGGTTTACAGTGTTAAGAAGTTCCACCGTTATCTTTTGGGCGACCAAGTTTGTTTTCTTCATAGATCATCAAGCCCTCTTGTACTTGGTAAATAAGCCTTGTATGACAGGCAGAATCACCAGGTGGCTACTTATCTTGCTTCAGTTTGACTTCACCACTACAGTGAGGAAAGGCTCCCAGCATATTCTTGCAGACCACATGTCAAGGATTCCCAACGGTGAACAGCTAGTGGGAGTAGACGACGATTTACTAGATGTCGCCTTGTTCTAACTTTGCTTAATACCTAAATGGGCCGAAAAAGTGGCTCACTTCTTAGCCAATGGCTCATCCAACAAGAACTGTGCTTGTCATTTAATAAAAAAAGGCGGCCCCTTACCAACTTATCGTCATGGGGGGGTCAACTTTACACGTAGGGCAAAGATAAAATCCTAAGATGTTGTGTTCGGGAAGACGAGTACGTCTTCCTCCTTGCATAGGCTCACTCTACCTGTGCTGGTGGGCACTTTGCAGCAAATATCACTACTTGTAAGATTCTCATAGCTAGGTTATGGTGGCCCACTCTGATGCTGTTGAGTATGTTAAACAATGCGATGAATGCTAGCGTGTAGCAATTCCTCATTTCAAGGATCACATACCCCTGAACCCAATCGTGTCCTTATATAACCATTCGAAAAATGGGGCATAGATTTTGTTGGACCCATCAGTCCAACAGCCAAATACGCTCAAGCTAGATATATAATTGCTGCTCTCTGTAGACTACTGCACACCAAGTGGGTAGAAGCTTGCACAACCCGCAAAGCTGATGCTCGATCGAGCTAAATTTCTCTATGAGTTTGTGATCACACGCTTTGATTGCCCCCTCAAGCTTGTTAGCAACAATGGATCACATTTCATCAACGAGGTAATCAAATTCCTCTTGTAAGAGTTCCTTATCACCCATAGGAAGTCCTCCCCTCACTATCCTTAAGCGAATGGCCAAGCCAAAAGCACAAACAAAACCTTGTGTGCCATTCTCACCAAAACAGTGGAGGCTAGCCCTGCAACAATTGGGAATAGAAGTTGCCGGTTGCACTTTGGGCTTATAGAACTTACAAGGCAGCAACCAATGCTACCCCTTTCAATTTAACCTATGGTACTGAAGCGGTCATGCTCATGGAGTTCTTAGTCCCATGTCTACATTTCGTAGTGCACAAAAGACTAGCTGCCCCCCAAAGCAGCATGATGATTGACCCTAGCTGGAGAAAATGGACACACCACTAAAAATACATGTACATATTCGAAAATCGGAGAGGCATCAACTTTTGTTCAAGGCACCATATTCTGATCATAATTTGCAGCACCTCGAGAAACAAAAAATCATGCGATAACCTTCATGATCAAAGTCAGAGATGAAGGGTAGGAAAAAAAACCTGTAGGAGGCTGCACCGACGTGGCCTCCCACAGGCAGTTTTTTTTCCCTACCCTTCACCTCTGACTTTGATCATGAAGGTTTTTTTTCCTATGGTGTAAGCACGATGCGAGATGGGGCACATAGGAGGCACACCACACACTACCCTTGGCCAACCAGTATAAACACATGTAAACCTATTATAAATGCCCACGACCAATTCTACTACTCAGCAACGTTTATCTACTCGAGTTGCATATCCTCCTTGGCATGAAGATGACAAAGACAGCCACTTTAATTTCAAGCTTGGAGAGAACTTGAAGGATCAAGATGTGTTGGGGATGTTTGGGGTAGCTGAGGGGTGGGTGGATCTTGGCAACAAAGAGGAGTGGTGGGCTGAGGTGATTAGGAAATAAAAAACTGCCTGTGGGAGACCGCACACCAATGCGGCCTCCCACATGCAGTTTTTTTTCCTACCTGGTAGGTTTTTTTCTATGGTCATGAAAAAAAATTTGCCTAAAAATACCTCCCTCTCTCTCCCCCCATAAATATTTATTTTAAAAAATTGTCCTAAATAAGCCACACTGACGCAGCCTATTTAGAGCTATTTTTTTGTTAGGATGCAAACACTCACTCTCTTTCTCTAACTCATAAGAGTGTGTGGACACCTCAACATGATGTAGGGGGGAGAGAGAGAGAGAGAGAGAGAGAGAGAGAGAGAGAGAGAGAGAGAGAGATCATTGTAGCTCTGGTAATTAAGAGAGAGATAATTATATGTGTGAGAGAGAGAGGAAGAGATAGAGATTGCATCTCTCATCGAAAATTCGCATAGAGAGAGAGAGCTTCTATTGTCACATACACAGACAAATAGAGAGAGAGAGAGAGAGCGAGAGAGAGAGAGAGAGAGAGAGAGAGAGCTCATATCTATATATTCTAAGAAATGGATAGCTTCTGTAAAATAATTCTCTTTATCTCGCTCTCAGGCTATACAACACACATGCACACACGACCTACTGTTTATAAATAGAGTGAGGTTTAGTGAAGCGTTATTTTATGAGCATACCGTCAAGTGTTTCTCTTTCATGTGTATGTCCTTCTCTTGCTCTCTCTTTTTCCTTGTCATCTCATTGATAATTTCCTTAGCAGGTAGTAGCGATTGAGGTCTTACGAGGCAATCATATAGAAAAGCTCAATGTGATTCTAGAAAGCAGATCATATTGATTTTCAATATGTTTGCATGGTTGCAAGAGAGAAATTGTGTAATCAATCAAGTTGAGAATTTCTACATGTCCTATGAGCTAAGATTATTGTACTATGTACCCCTTCCTCTACATTTACGATGAGCACTATTGGGATCTCCTCCATTTTATGATAAATTACTACCCACAAAGGTTGTTGATGATGTTTTGCATATATAAATAGCAATGAGTACAAAAGGGATGTAAATTTAATTGTAATACAATGTTTTGATGCATTCAATGAATTACTAAGATGATACTTCAACCTAAATCATTTTTGTAGTGTGACGAGGAGCAGATGTGGAGCACAAGGTTGTCGAGCAAAAATTATGACAATGTTAACCATTAGCCTCCCCTCCCAAAACAAAAGGAACAAGACAAACAAACATGATCACATGTTCATATGTGTTAAGCTTATACATCTGAAGGCGCCTAATCACCCTTAGCATATAGGGGTGTAGACTTGGTAGTGTCAAGAGTTAAAGTTAGCAAGGGAATGACAATTTCAATGTTCAAAGTCTCTGAGAGGACACAAAACTATGCAAGGGATGGGCAAGAGAGCTTGTGGCATGAGACCAAGGTGGCAAAGACATTGTGGGCGATTCATAGGACTAAGGCAAAGACATTGTGGGAAATTTGTAGGGCTAAACCAAGTAAATAAAGTTATCCTTTTTGGTATATTTTGGAATGTTTCACTCGGCTTTTGGATTCTCTTGAAAAATCTCGCTCGGTGTTTGCAATCCCCTCAAGATGACAAATCAATGACGAGTGCAGCCACTCAGCTTAATCCACGAGCTCATCTGGAAGTATCCAGATTTAGTTTCCAGATAGCAGTAGTGGTACTCCGGATGGAAGATATCAAAGATGCTTACCTGATGCTTCTCGGTATATCCTGGCTTCGGTAGGTGGAGATAAAGCAAGATTGGGACACGAAAATGATCACTATCCGGTGTGGAAATAAGAAATTAAGGAACTCTATCGCCAGTAGGCGGAAGGTGGATAAACCGTCCTGATTTAAAGTAGTCGAGGGAGTCAACATGCTGGAAGGATTAGACCTCAATGGGGAGGAAGAGTATCTCTAGTAAAATTCAAACCTGGTCAGCCTATTTGAGGTTGATGTAGTCCGAATAATGGATAGATACCACCCAAGCCCTCCGCACAATGATGAAGTCACTAAGGATCGGTCTAATCCAGAAAGCACACAGGGCAAAGCCCAGATGAAGCTGAAGATTTTATGAGGCTCTGGTCGATGATGGCAGTACTTCGAGCCTACAATAGATAATTACAGTAAAAAAAGCTTTTGACATGGACCTAAAGCACTCCAAGCAGGTCAAGGAAGATGAGTTGCTAGAGATGAATCTAGGAACTGATGACCCCAAGATGGTCCCGGTCAGTGCTGCCAGACTGGATGCTGAATTTCAGGAGAAAGTCCGAGTGTTGCTCACATCCTTCAAGGATGAATTTGTATGGAGTTACACTAAAATGAAAGGGATTGATCCAAGGTTCTACCAATATCGGATCAATCTGAAGGAGGATGCCATCCCTATCCGGCAAACAGAGGTACCAGATGAATCCCAACTATGCCAAAAGGGTGAAAGAAGAACTGGACAAGGTGCTTCAAGTCGGATTCATATATCTGGTTGTTGAGCAACCTGGTTGTCCCTGATAGTGATTGTTCTAAAGAAAAACCAAAAGTTACGGGTTTGTGTGGATTACCGAAAACTAAATACCGCAACCATCTCAAATCCTTTTCCTTTAACATCACCGATTCCTTGCTTGACGTTGTGGTCAATCATGAGATGTACCCCTTTCTAGATGGGTTCAGTGGGTATAACCAAGTTCAAATGGACCCAAAAGATAGCAAAAAACTGCTTTCATCACAAAATGGGGAGCCTTTGCATCTAACATCATAACGTCATGACCTTTGGGTTCAAGAACGCTCCCACAACATTTCAGCACATGGTCCAGGAAATTTTCACCGATTTTTTGACCACCTTTATTCATTGATGATTTCCATGACCACCGATTTTTTGACCACCTTTATTCATTGATGATTTCAGTGTTTTTGACAAATCATCCCAATATTTGATGCGATTGCAATTGTGCCTGGCCAAGTGCCGAGTCTCCAAATTAAGCCTGAATCCAGCTAAATATGCATTTGCTGTCCAAAAGCGATATGCTTCTGGGTCACATTATCTCCAAGGAAGGCATTTCAATGGACCCAGCCAAGGTAGAGGTCATCCGAAAAGCTCCGATTCCAACAAATGGGAAAGAACTCAGAAGGTTTTTGGGATGGGTTAGATGGCACAGAGAAGGGGATTAATCAAATCCTTCGGCAGTGCATTCCGCCACATAAACAGGAAGCCTTCCTCAGGGAATCTCATCAAGGAATTAGTGGAGGACACTTCGTCGGAGAAGTAAATTGGGAGGAAAATTCTCCAAGAAGGTCTCTGGCCGACTCGGTGATGCCTACAAATGGGCCAAGCAGTGTGACATATGCCAACATCTCGGCCAACCAACCGATAGAGATAAGATGCTGCAGAACCCAATCCTTCCTCTGGAACCATTCCAAAAATGGGGCCTCGACTGTATAGGCTTGTTTAAACCCCCAGCTCGCTTCATCGGTCACAAGTATATCCTGGTAGCCACATAGATTATAGCACACTAAATAGGTAGAAGCCCGTGCTCTCTAGGATAACCCCGCAAAGTCAACTGCCAAATTCCTATACGAGATGATAATCACTCGCTTCGGATGCCCGATTGAGCTGATTAGTGACCAAGGAAAGCACTTCTTCAATGGTGTCATCCGCAAACTAGTCACCCAACATCTCATTATACTATCTGCAAGCCAATGGTTAGGCCGAGTCAACCAACAAAATCCTCAAGAAGATCCTTACAAATATGGTCAATGAAAATCGCACTGACTGAAATGAAAAGTTGTATTCAGCTTTATGGGCATTTCACACAACATACAAGGTCTTGATTGGAATGACCCCATTCAAATTAGTTTATGGCGCACGAGGGTAATTGTCTCGATGGAATTCCTAGTGCCGAGCCTCCGAATCGCTACCATTGCAACAAAGTTAAGCTCGGAGAAGTCCTTGCAACATCACCTAGACCAACTCCTTAACCTATATGAAGAATGCCTCAAAAGTTTCTTCATCACCACAATCATCTTGAAAAGAAGAAAGAAGTGGGTCGACCACCACATGTGCAACCACGTTTCCACTTACATCAGTCCCAACAACATCTTTTCAGCAGCATACCAGCTACTCATCTCATTAAATACAACATTCCTGCTTACCCTCAATTCACGTGTAGCAGGATTATAGCATCTATATCACTTTTTCTCAAGGGAATACCCAATAAACACACATTTTTCTACCTTGGGATCTAGCTTAGTACTCAACTCATCTGGCACATGCACATATGCAATATATCCAAAAACTTTTAAGTGAGACAAATCAGGTTTCCTACCAGTAAAATTCTCCTCTAGCATTACATCATGTATGGCTACAATAGGAGTTATGTTCATGATATAAACTGCTATAGATATAGCCTCCGTCCAAAAGCTATGCAGCATATTCTTCTCTGCCATCAATGCCCACGCTATCTCTGCCTGTTTTTCCACTCAGCAACTCCATTTTGTTGCAGAGTGTATCTACATGAAAATTGTCTTTGAATGCGACTCTTTCCCCAGAATTCAGAGAACTCATTGGAGAAGTATTCTCCCCCTCCATCTGACCTTAGGTACTTCACATGCTTTCCTATCTTATTTTCAGCTATCACTCTGAAATTCTGAAAATGAGTGAACACGTCACTCTTCTCCTTCATGAAATACATCCACACTTTCCTCGTGTGGTCATCATCAATAAATGCTACGTGGTACCTACAGCCCCCATCATAGACATAGTTTTCACAGGACCCCTTACATCTAAATGCACAACATCTAGTACATTCATGCTCACATTTTTGTCATGTGAAAATACATGCTTTGTTTTCTTTCTAAATTGACATGCTTCACATACTTTCTACATACATTTAACCTTAAACTTAGGCAACCCTGTCACAATTTCTTTAGTCTGCATAGACTTCATCCTTTACACATTTACATGCCCAAGTCTCTTATGCCAAATGTTTGTATCTGTAACAACTCCTAAACCGTTTGCAAACATTACAACACTCACTTCAAGCATATTTACATTCAATGTAAACATTATGTCCACTTGTTGCCTTTTTGCAACCAACCTGCACTTATCTTTAAAGTCTTCTACATAACAACCATCAGTGTTAAACTGGACCTGCAAACTCTGCTCAATCATTTGGCCAACTGAAACCAGATTCTTTATAATGTTCAGAACATGGAGTACATCTGCAAGGTACTTCACCGTACCATCCTGCATAGACGACGACACATCTCCAACATGGGTAATTGGATGAGCAGTGCCATCCTCTGTTTCAACAAAACCTAGTCTTTCAAGACTCACCATGACTTTTTATGTGGTTCGAAGCACTTGAATCAACATACCATACATCATCCTTACATGCTGCTACATCATTTTCAGACACCCCATTAACCACATGTTGCATAACAAATAACCTCTCATTATCCTCATTATTTCTGCTAGAGGACACAGTTGTTTTTCTACACTTTTCCATTTCACATGTCATTCTATTTCTTATGAAAATCTATATACACATGTCCAGGCTTACTACAATAAAAACAACCTCGTGTATCATTATGATGCCTTTGCTAATTACCACGACCTCTTTGACTACCCTGCCTCTAAACTGGCCTCTTCCACTTGTGTGTTGTTGTTGCGAATCCTAGGACTGTTGCTGCTACTAACCATAATTCTGATTACTTGTTCGGCCCCACCACCTTGGCCACATCCACGAACTCTACCTCGTCCTATACCTGCACTTGTGTAGAAGGCCTACTACTCTGAACTGTTTTTGTTTTGTGAAGACTATTGATTTTCACCCAAATTCTTCTCTTCAATAATCAGCATTAACACCAAATCTATGAAGTTGGGAATATTCTCCCGAGTCTAAATACCAATCGATGCAAGGGATTCCACAATGCCCTTGATCTTCAAGGCATAATCATTCACAAACATATTTTTCTTTTCCATGGTATAAAGTTCATTCTTCAACTAAATCTTTTTACCTTCATACAACTTCACCAAGGTGTCCCATGCCTCCTTAAGTGACTTTGTATCATCCTGTATATGCCCAATCATAGTGTCTTGTATGATAATAGAAAGCCAATACGTGACTTTCTTTGCTTCTTGATTCCAATCCTTGAATTCTTTTACATCTGCACAGCAGCAGTTGAATTAATCTCCGGTATCTATGGTGCCTCCTCATGTTCACCTTTAATGTAGTCCCAGTAGCCATTTTCCATCAGGAAATTTGTCAATCTAAATCTCCAAGCATGGAAGTTATTCTTGTCAAGCTTCTCTGCAACAATCTGGTTTATTTCATCATTTGACATCTTGTCTGCAACACAAATTTACAAAAAACAACACTCTTGTTTGACCTGTAAAAACTGTTGTATTCTCTGCAAGCAGGCGGTACTATACTACACCAAACTGTCATAACTAGTGACCTCAATTTGCATACATACACCCAATGGTCACTTTAAGACCTCTTTGTAGTACATACAGTGTCTGCACAACCAATCGCCCTTCCTTTAGTTCCAAAAATAGAGTTCTACAGTGAATCGAAACTTACCCCCACGCAATGCCCGTGAAAGCCTACGAAATGAAAAATGGAGGTCCAGATGCGCCTGAAACGCGTTTTAGGCTCAAAAAATTATATCCAATAGGCTATATAGTTACCCTATAGATCTACTCTTGCAAAGAAAGCCCCTCAATTGGAGTTCGTTTGTCGGTACCTCCCGAAGAGCTCCCGATAAGGGTTTAGTAACCAACACAAAGGGAGAAGAGTAAATAAAGCTCTTACCCTTATACTGCTTTCTGTGCTTCTTTTGCTTGCCGCTCAGCCCTTAGGATGAACCAAGCTCTAATACCATGAAAAGATGCAGGGGAGAAGAGAGCTTGAGCTCTTACAAGCACACACACACACACACACACACATACACACACACACACACACAAACCCTATATCCAATAGGCTCAAAAAATTATATCCAATAGGCTATATAGTTACCCTATAGATCTACTCTTGCAAAGAAAGCGCCTCAATTGGAGTTCGTTTGTCGGTGCCTCCCGAAGAGCTCCCGATAAGGGTGTAGTCGCCAACACAAAGGGGGAAGAGTAGATAAAGCTCTTACCCTTATACCGCTTCCTGTGCTTCTCTTGCTTGCCGCTCAGTCCCCCTTAGGATAAACCAAGCTCTAATACCATGAAAAGATGCCGGGAAGAAGAGAGCTTGAGCTCTTACAAGCACACACACACATACACACACACACAAATCCTAGAAGAGAATACACACGGTGAGAGGCTAAAAATTCTTCTTCTTCTTCACACAACAAAAAAGGTCTACAAAGAAGATAAAGTGACTAACACACATAATAGAGTATATACAAGCCGTCCATAATGTGAACACGCTAAGTGGAGTGGGTAGGTGTGGACTAGTTGGTGTAGTCCAACTGTAGAATCTCTGGTGAAGATATGTCGGTGCCAGCTACCAAACCCGCCAATGATGTAAATGTCGAATGGTCATGCAAGCACGTCGCGAGTGTTAGCTCATGTTGAGCTTGACATCTCAACAAATGGCACATACATGCATTGACATACAATTGGATAATAAAGAGCAGGCATTGACATATAATTGAATGATAAAGAGCAGGCAATGACATGCAAATGCAAAAATACAAATGTAGAAAATAAATGCACATGCAATGCTATACAAATGCATGTGAAGATGAGGGGGAGAGAGAGAAACAAGATGAAAGAGAGATAGGGTCCAAAGGGAGGGAAGAAGAGATTATGCATAGGGAGGGTGGGACAAGGAGAGAGAGGGAGGGAGGCTCGGAGAGTGAAAGGGACGGAGGGAGAGGAGAGAGAGGGAGGGAGGGAGAGTAAAAGGGAGGGAGGGAGAGGGAACGAAGGAGAGAGAGAGGGGGGGGGAGGATAGATAGAGCTAAGGATAGAGAGAGTTAGGAAAGAGAAGGATAGAGAGTGTGAGATAGGGAGGATACATAGAGTGATAGGGGGAGGATCAAGAGAGTTAGCAAAGAGAGACAAGGATAAAGAGAGTGAGATAGGGAGGATACAGAGAGTGAGAAAAGTGAAGGATAGAGAGTGACAAGGGGAGGATAGAGAGAGTTAGCAAAGAGAGACAAGTATAGAGAGAGTGAGAGAGGGAGGGTGGGAGAGTGAAAGGGAGGGGAAGAGAGAGGGATAGGGAAAGAGGGTGGGAGAAGGAGAAATGAAATGAAATGAAATGATATATTAACGTCTTCAAAAGGCCAAAATGACATATGAGACCAAAAAGGTTACAACAATTGGTGGATCTGATACAATGTCTGTGTAAAGAAAGCTAAAAACAACTAAACAACTAATTGAAACTGAAACAACTATGAGGAAAAGTACCGTACCAGGAACTCCTAATGGAGAGAGAGGGTGGTGTGGGCAGGGCTGGGTTAGGTTGGACTAGGCTTGGCGGTGGTGGGACAAGGTGGGAGAGAGAGAGAGAGAGAGAGAGAGAGAGAGAGAGGGAAGAGGGTGGGAGAGGAGAGAGAGGGAGGGTGGGAGAGTGAAAGGGGGAAGGGAGAGGACAGAGAGGGAGGGTGGGAGAAGGAGAGATACAGAGGGGTGGGAGAGTGAAAGGGAGGGAGAGAGAGGAGAGAGAGGAAGGGTGGCCTTGGGAGCTGAGAAGCTCCATAGATTTCAAGATATGCTTAGAGTGCATGAGTGGGAGTTGAGCTTGAGGGGGAGTGTTGAGATGTTAATCTCAACATGAGCTGACACTCACGAGACACCTGCGTGACCGTTCGACATTTACATCACTGGCGGGTTTGATAACTAGCACTGAACTATCTTTGCCAGAGATTCTACATTTGGACTACACCAACTCATCCACACCTACCCACTCCACTTAGTGTGTTCACATTATGGACCGCTTGTATATACTCTATTATGTGTGTTAGTTACTTTATCTTCTTTGTAGACCTCTTTTATTGTGTGAAGAAGAAGAAGAATTTTCAATCTCTCACCTGGTGTGTTCTCTTCTAGGATTTATGTGAGTGTGTGTGTGCTTGCAAGAGCTCAAGCTCTCTTCTCCCTTGCATCTTTTCAAACCCCCTCAATGAAAAGAGTGATCTAACTCCATGTTTCCATGTAATCCCCATTAGCATTCAACACTTCAATATAGGTTATCCTAAGGATACCCAAGTTTCCCCGGATACGATGTTGTGACTAGCTTTAGAAATAAGCACATTGTTTGTTTCCATTCAACATTATTTCCCATAGGAAAATCTAGCAAAACTTTGATAGGCTTCTCAAATGGAATCACGGATGTCTCAGTTTCACTTTCAGTGCCAGTTTTCCATTCACATGGAATGGAAGCATTGAATCTTCGTTTTCTAATTTATCCCCAAAAAGTTGTTTTATTGCATAGTCTATCTCATTTTGACTCTCAACATTCTCAAGGTTGCTTAACATGTGACACTCAACATGAACAATGGCACTCAAGGACCCCTACTATGTTTACTGAGATTGTTTTAACTCTCAACATTCTCAAGGTTGCTTAACATGTGGGACTCAACATGAACAATGGCACTAAAGGAACCCTTATTGTGTTTACTGAGACTTGTTTAGAAGCATGTGAAGACCTTAGAGGTTCAAGTTTAGCATTGGAAAACTACTTGATTCTATCCATCTCATTCTTAGTCGTCGAATACTAACTCGCAGTATTATTTGTAGATTCTTCTTTTAATCTATCCTTACCCTTGTCTAATGGAGACTTTCTCCATGGTGTAAACATAATTTCATATCCCTTGAACCATGGGAATTAGTAGTAGGCCAACCTACACTACAAGCTCATCCCGAGTGTATCCCTTTCATGCAAAACATGAAGATGCCAATCTAAACCCTTAATTGTAAGTTTATTGTGATTGATTTTATGTTGGAAGTAGACTTAGTTCTGGGGTGGGAATGAATAGGCACTCTGGAAGATGTTTCTTCTTATACTCTATCGACACTAACAATATAGTTTGAATCTTACTATGGCAAGGGTAAACCCTCTAACTTCACGACCTGACCCACTTTGGAAGATGTCTTTTCTTGTACTCTATCGACAACTAACAACATAGTTTGAATCTTACTATGGCAAGGGTAATCCCCCAAAACCTTCAACATCAATAGACCCTTTATCCAAGAAAAAAATACTCTCCATATTGCCATTGATAATATAGACCTGCCCTCTACATCAACAATACCTTATGATGAAGCTTCTATTTTGAGAGCCTCTCTTTGACCAACCTCACCAGGGGAGTCGAAAGTTTCTTTTCTATCACAAAAACCTTGTCATCGACAACCTCTTGAAAATAATCCTAAAACTTCAATGATGATGACATTAAAAATGTCATCACTATAGTTGACAATGCCTGACAAAGGCATATTCATCCAAGTGACCTCACCATCTATAGCTCCTCTCATGAAGACCCAAGTCTCATCACTATAGTGACAAAGCCTGACAAAGGCAAATCCATAGTGACCCTGCCATTGGTAGCCATTCTCATGAAGACCCAAGCTTCATCATCGATGCTACCCAAACCAAAAGTATCATTTCTCTTTTGTAAGCTAGTGTTGAGAAAGGTATACTAAACCTTCATTTCCACGAAAGAAGGTATATGCACCATATAAATCAATGTCAAGATATCTTCATGGTATAGAGAGGTGGGCATAAAAATAGTTATTAGTTGCTCAAGGCTCCTATGAGGGTGGAAATCCAATTTGGTTATGATAATCCTAATATATGGGGCCATTTTTAGTAAATTTTTAGAGCAAAAATGGGTTATTTTAGCCATTTTTAGTAAATTTTAAAGGAAAAAATAGCAAAATTAACTACTTTCAGTAGTAGAATTAGAAAATTTAGATTATTTTTTGCTTTTATTAATTTTGTCGTTTATCTCTATTTTTAGGGTGTATGGTTCATTTTTGAGATATTTTGATGTATTTTACACTAGTTTTATTTAAAAAGTCATAAAGTGTTGGAGGATGAAAATGATGTTACGAAGCCTTGTCAAGATGTAGAACGTGTGGAGAACAAGGAGAAGTGCATAAAAATATCATTTATAAGCGACTGGGCATAAGAGATGTGAAAAGGTAAGTTTTAGTGTAAAGGAGCCCTTCATTTCCTTATGATTCTTCAAGAAAGGTAGGCGTTGGAGAAGAAGAGAGGCTAGAGGGCTGATTTTTTGTGGTGTGCATCGATTGAGGTGTTTTTTCTTGAAGTCCAATGGATCATCTATCATCCCTGTATGGATTTCTTCCTCTATTCTCATCATTTCTCTCATATTAGTACTTAATGATGGATTAGTGAGTGATTAAGGGGAGGGATATGAGTAAGGGTTGCAAGTTGCTGAGGAGAGGAGGTTTTCCATCTTGTAAGGGGCTTGGCATCATTATTTGCCGAGGAGAGGACATTTTCCATCTTGTAAGAGGCTTGGCATCATTATTTGCTCAACCATAAAGGTATTTTTCTTTGTTTATTCTGAGTTTTAACGTGTTATTAATAAAATATTGATTATCAAAGGTGTATTACGTAATAATGGACTGCATTTATAAGTTACATTAGTAATTAAACATGAGTAGATGCTTAATTAATCAACTTTACTAAAAAGGACAAAATTTCTTAATGAAGAAACCCTAATTTTTAATGATCTTTTTTGAAATGTTATTGAAAATAGAGAAACAACACGATAAAAAAACCTTGTTTTTAATTTTTGATGATTATTAGAATAGGTTTGCTAATTAAAGATTAAAATTTGAAATTCACTATTTTATAATAATATTTAAAAAATGCCAAGAAGTGGATCATAGATGTGTTGCAATGTGTTCTTACATCTTAAAATTTTTGAGAATCATTGATGGATGTTTGCTATGATGGATTAATGGAAAATTAGATTTTTTTTCCATAAAAAGATCCTTCTATTAGTTATTGAAAAAAAACAGCCGCAAAGGGCTAAATACAACCACGAAGGACTAGATACAAACTCGCCTCATGTACAGGACGAGGATCAAGTAATCAAAAGAAAGGAGAGAGACGCTCTATGAGGAGAAGACTATCTCATACAGGGGGAATGACCACACACGTGGATTGTAATGCCAAGTAGGGTCACCGCCTCTATCTGTAAGAAAAGGCCTAGGCCGCTAGGGCCTCAAGAAATCTTCTCGCTGCTTCTGCATGCAAGCAGAACCACCCTGTAACTTCCCCCATTGACCGCGGAGAGTATGAATGATGTTGAGCCAAATGCTCCTAATAGACTCAGCAAGCGAAGTGTGGGTACCCTCGATGGCTTCGTTGCTTCTAGCTCGCCAAATATGCCAGGCTACAACGCTATTGCAAATCTCCCATCTTGGCATGAGCCCAGTCGGCTAATGGTCGGTAGATGGGGCTGTGATTGGTACTGCCAAAATGTGGAGATGAGAGACCTAAAGGGCTAGCCCTCCCACATCTTTCTCATAAGTCCTGACCACCTCAGCCTCTGTGGCCCAAGCTATAGTGCCCCATGTAACGATCCGAGTTGAGGCCTGTCCATCGTGAATATGCGAAGAATCCACAGCTAGAAATTAATTACTGAGCCTTTGGGCAATCCCAAAGATAATGTCTCTGAGACTCTTGTGGGTGGCCACATCTTGAGTAGTACGCTATTGGCCGACCTCCAACTGCCAACCATGTGCCAACCGCTAAGCTCCTGTGTGCCATTAGCCAAAGAAAGGGTGATCTTTCTAGGCAAAAAATTTTCCCGAAGCCTCTTCTAGAAATTCGAGAGGAAACGTTGTACTACTGCAACCGGGGTGCCATCAATCTCTGGCATCTGAATCTTGCAACCTAGCCATGTTGTATATACAAAAAGGGGGCATCCAGTGTCTCCTCCTGGTCAGTAGGGTCATGCCAAGTCCACTCGGGGATGGGATCTCTCTAATCTGACATGTGAACCAATATAAAAAGTTAGCAAACCACTTCCCTCATCCGCTCCATGGACTTCCAAAAGAATGTCATGCCTGGTAAACACTGCTAGCCATAGAGGGGGAGTCGGGTCTGGGATAGGGGTCAACCACTCCTGAGGGATACTATAGTCGATGGTCAATGTTGAGTCTGTCTCTATCCTAGATCCCTATCAGGCCTCTCTCTTGAAGCTCCGGGGTAACTGCTTATGTGCAATCCAATCTCCAAGGGACCTGGTAGGTCCCATGCTCAACACACCCCATGATACATAAGGTATGGCCCCCAACATATGGCCACTGGGTAAACGGATCAGGGGGTTTGAGACTAATGGCTGTCTGAGGCGCTCCTTGGAGGCTACTAAAGCTAGCTACCTAAGGGCGAGCTTGATCCCAAGCTCAAAGTAAACTAGATGCAAATCTGTCCTCATAAGCTAGGCTGAATCCACGAGCTTGCATCTCTGTGAAAATCCATCTGGTACTTTGTGGCCAAGTGTCCCATAGTCTAGGGGTGCGGGCTAAAATCCGGGCCAAGAGGAAGTCCTTCCAAGGATCGCCACTAGGAAGGAGTCATTTAATAATTAGCTTGCCCACAGTAGGGCACGGCTCTGAATATCTCGGTCAATGATGCCTAGCCCCCCTCTACGCCGTGGACTGAATGATCACTCTCCATGCCACCTTGGCCCTGGCAAGCCTCCCATCACTGCCTGCCCATAAGAAGTTTGAAATCAAATGTTGAACCTGGCCAATACATGCTTGAGAGAAGTCCTAGCAAGATGTGATGTACCACACGGTGGCAAGGACTTGGTTTTCCACCACCACTCTACCAGCTAGGGAGAGTGTCATAGAGAACTCCAGTATAAAAGATTCTTCCAAATGCTTAAAAGAAGAGGGGTGAGCTGCTACTTTGGAGAGATGTCTATGCCCACCTGGCATCGGAGATAGCAAACTGGATTGCCTCTCGGGATCCACTGGAAATCCTCAACTTGACGCCAAGTCAGGGCGGGTGTAGAGCCTACCCAAAAACCACACGACTTGTGCTAGTTGATCTGTGTTCCTAATGCGCGACAGAAGATCTTGATCACCTTAGAGAATCTTTGAAGATTCCCAACATCTCCAGAAAGAAAGGCGGCTATTCAATCTCCAGAAAGAAAGGCGGAATGCTCCGATCCTGAACAAAACCTATCTGAGTGTCATGGATTAAGTCAGGGAGGAAAGGCTGAAGTCTTCGACACATGGCTCTGGTTAGGATCTTGTAGGCCGTCCTAAGATGGGTGATAGGTCTCCACTGCTGGATCTCCAAGTTGTCACCACCCTCCTTAGGAATCAAGTGTATCAGACCCTCTGAAAGCCTCTCTGGCATGGTACATGTGGACATAATTTCATTGAAGGCACCTTCCATGAGGTTCCAATGGCAGAGAAAAAAGGAAACTAGAAGGCCATCCACCCCCAGGCGTTTTCCCCTAGGAAAAGTAGTCAATGCCTCTGCAAGCTCCTCTCCAAAAAAGGGAGTCAGCAAAATAAGGACCAAAGAGCAGGGGGAACCACCTCCATCGTGTGCCGCAAAACCTCTCGTGCACATCCAATCACCTGTGGAGATAATGGGACACCCGTGAGGAGAGATCAAAAGAAATCAATGGCAATAGTTCTCACATGGGGGGTTAAAAACAATGTCTCCTTCCTAGCCACGCAACCTACGAATACCCTCTCTCCTCCTGTGGGGACCAACTATCTCAAAGAAGTCTCCCGTGACTCTATCGCCAGCCTGGGTCCAAAAGGGAGCTCTAGCATGGTATCTGTACTCCACCCTTCTCTCCTTGATGGATCTGATCTCCGTAAGAGCAGCAACCAACTAACCCTCGATCTAGGGACTATCGAGGGAACTCTCCTGAAGCCGAGAGGGAAGACCCCTCCTTAAATGACTCTCCTGATCACGAAATCCCTCCATTCTGCTCTGGAGATTCCTCCTGCAAAAGCTGCCCCAATCTCTCCAAGGCCCGCATTCAAAATGCACGTAGTAGAGCCTAATGTAAAATCCAATCCCGTCCAAATCTGCTCTATCCTGCCTATAGATCTCAGGGTCTTGAATAAGGCTATCCAGGATCCTAGAGCTCGTGTGCTTGTGCTGCCTCCGGGGATCCTCTAGTGTCATAATAATCGGATCATGATCTAAGAAAGTAGTGCTCGCCAAGATTCTGATCATGCCCCCATGGCCGCAAGCCCACTCATCCATGTAAAATATGTCTAGTCTAGAGAGGTTGGGGCCGGTGCTCCTCTTGTCAGACCATGCGAAACATAGGCTCCCGGGGCTGCGTCCAAACTTTGGAAGATGCCAAGGATCCTGACCCGTAAGTGCCATGATCAACTCCTCCCATGCAGAGTACTTTGCACCTTAAACTGTGGTTGCGCCTCCTCCAAGTCTGTCCTGTGTTGCCTCTATCATGTTGAAGTCTCTGCCCATGCACCATAAGTCAGCCTAAGGGAGGGCATGACAAATTGTGCTCCAGAATATGGCTCTACCTGCTGCGATATTCAGGGCGTAGACATTGAGGAAGCCAATCCTCTCCAATCATAATGGTAATCCATTGTGCTCGCCTAGGGCCTATTAAACTTGAGCCTGCCACACTGCTAGTAGTAGGAGCTCCTTATTGACAAAAATACAAACTCCTCCCTACATCCCAAAGGGACCAAAAGAGGGGGACAAAAATACACACTCCTCCCTTCTACCTGGTAAAGGTGGGAACACCCCTTCGGAGAGGTGTTTCTCCTGGTGGAAAAGAATGTCGATGGGTCCCCCAACTTCAGCTCTATGCAGCTTGCCTCAGACAGGTGGTGCTCCTGGAGGAAAATACTATCGATGCGTCCCCCAACTGTAGCTCTATGCAGCTCACCTTTGAGGATACCCCACCTTTGAAAGCACCAAGGCCCCCCTAAACTCTGAATGTTCCATGATGCAATCCACATATCAATCTCTGTGGGAAGCAAAACTATCGGAACTGCCCTCCACTCTTAGAGTCCCTGCCACCGAAAGACAGCGGAAGAAACTGTAGTCCAATGGGAGCCCCAAGATTGTAGGGGGCCCACTTGGGGACTCTAGCGGTGGGAGAGTCCTCACCGGGGAAGCAATGATGGTCTTCTCTACCGGCTTCGAGAATCCATGGATGAGACAGAAGTGCTCTGGAGAGGTGGAGGAAGGGGGGGTGCTGGCTCAAGAGGAAAAGTTGGAGGCGAGGGTGGGGAAGGACGAGGAGCAGGGGGTGAAGGAGGCAGAGGGGGGTGGGGAGGTGGAGAGGAAGGAGAAGGGAGTAGCTAGGAGAGGTCCGTCAAAGAGGGAGGCTGTTGAGAGGGCTTCGTCGGAAAATCAGTGAGGTCATATGGTCTCATTGGAATAACTGAAAAGGAGGAATCTCGGTGCGGGGAAGCGGCCGCCAAACTGGGGGGGCCGAAGGGACCCTCTCCGTGACTAGAGGGGGCCCATCGTCGCGCGACGGTTGGGTGCTGAGATAAATTCTCATAACAGTTCTCTAATAGAACCGAATCCTCCTATACTTTGCTAGCCTGCTGGCACGCATGGTGACGTTGCTCAGCTCTGGTAGTCGGTTGATGGCCCGGGCGTGGGCCAACCATCTGCCACTCTCCGATGGTGGCAGGGTCGTCCAATGGTTGGATCCTGGTGCTCTGCTGCCTGAGAGCCTGCCTCTCTCCCTAGCCCTTAGTGAGGAGGCGTGAGATCCTGAGGCCATGATATGGTTAAGCCGTGTAGCTAACATTGAGACTTACACTCTGGCAATTGTGTCTCAAGATCAAGCACAATTATGTACAATTGTGCTTGATATTGAGACAATTGTGTACATCCTTTCCGCCACAATCGTGTACACAATTGTTGTAGAAAGGATGTAGAGAGTAATGTGTCAAAAGAAATAGGCTATAGAGATGGCATCTCTAGTGGAAAGCAATAGTGATACTACAAAGCATGTATAGTAAAAAAACAAGCAAGTTGTTTCACGCCGAGATAGGAAACATATTTATGTCTTTTCTTACCACCCAAGTATGTGGCAGATATCCAATATACTACGACGCCTGAGTTTGTCACTTATTGTGCTTATTGGACCCCTGCACCTAGTAAAACATATGCTATCGATGTTAGATTTCTTGAGAAAACTCATGCACTTGTAATTGTGGTAGCAGTTTTCTTCAGGATTAATGGTTGCAAGCCATAGGATCAAATCAATACATGCCCACAAACTACCACAAATTTGTTTTGTATTATGAGTCGAGCGCTTTTTTTCTGTAGAACATAAGACAGGGGACCCTGTGTCTGGCTTCTTTACCGGGAGTAACACAGAGGAACTTACCGCCCAACCATAGAGCCTCTCAAGCTCTTGAGCAATATTCTTGTGAAAAACTGACAATTGAAAGAGCATGTACAAGGAAATCTGCCCACTAGCCTGTCATGGCCATCGAAATCTTTGATAGCATATACAAAGAAGCTGCTGATAGAAGCTGTAAGGATTACGTGCAAATGTTGGTTATGAAATATAGCCTATCACAAGACTATCTGCACTCTGGTGGTGTATCGTCTCCCTTTTTTTGCGATCCTTCAATACTGGCCCCAAACATCTCAGGAGCCATTTCCCATTTTGAGCTTTTCCTACTCCAGTCAGTTTGACTAAAATACACAGTACTGCTGAAATCATCCCCCTCAGAAGGAATAGGATGCCCAAGTTCATGAGCAAGAGGATACTCAAATCCATGTGTTGGTACCAACCCTAATTTGGCACGCAGTTCTATGTCACGACCATGCCGTTTCACATTGGGGCTGATTACATTAGATTCTGGTTTTTCAAGAGCATAACAGGAGATTTCTTGTTTACCATCCACCTTCGCACGAAAATTATTCTTGGATGGTGGAATGCCTGCACAAAAGATCTCTTTGAAATTCTGAATCTTCCCCATATCAAATGGGTTCACCTTCTTTTCATAGCGGTAGCGAAAATTTTCATATGTGGTCTGCATGATAGATGATGCAATTGAGTTTTTTAGAACGAACAATGAATCTCTCTCTCTCTCTCTCTCTCTCTCTCTCTCTCTCTCTCTCTCTCTCTCGTCAGTTTATTGTACTTTTTAGTACGTATTCCAACTCGGATACCTAGTTGCTTATATATCTAGGTGAGTTATTTTTCTACCCTAACTTTCATTTCATTTCTCGTGACAGGTTTATATCAGGGAGATCCTCCATAGTGATAGGAGTGCTCCACCACAAACAATAGATATAGACAGCTCATATAAGGTCAATGAGCACTATGACTTTTCGATTTGGTTTTGATATTCGTTTTTCCTGACCACAGACTTAGCAAGGACCTCCATGGTCTTCATTTATGTATTTGGTCTCATAGGTCTTCATTTATATATTTGGTCTCATAGGTCATTTGTGCTTTCCGCATACATTAATGGAACTCTGTCTCTCTAGCCATAGAGACTCTCTCTCTCTCTCTCTCTCTCTCTCTCTCTCTCTCTCTCTCTCTCGCACACACTTATGGTACCCTATACTTGGCATAGTAGGATCTAGATTTTTCATCTTGTATAATCTCAGAATCTGAGAACTTAGCTTTCAGTTTTCAGTTTTAGTTACTGTTGCTTTTTCTTTTTTCATCCATGACAAGATTTCATGGACACTATATACATCATTTTGGTCTCATAGACCCTTTGGGTCTTTTGAAGACGTTAGTATGACTCTGGGCCATTATCTAGAGTCATTGACTATCCGGATTAGCATTGTCTTGGACTCTACCTTTTGGAGTTGCGTAGACACAGGGACCAGCTTCTTGGATCGTGCCGACAGTGTCCAGGCACCGATACCTCGCAGCCTTGGATCACGAGCCTCTTGCCGCTGCTTGAGATAGGAACCCACTCAGGACCGCCGCCCACCTCTCAGATGAGTCAGAAAGTGCATACAAGAGCCTCTCCGTTTCCCCGGGGTTACCTAGGAGCCCAAGGCCTACTGGGCTACATAGGTGCTCCACCCATCAGCTCCAAGTTCAGGAGATGCTCCGGCGATACAGAGATGCCCACACAGGACATGTGGACATTGATGCCCTTTACACAGTTCTTGAGGATGACGATGAGACCTCTCCACCAGTCACCCTAGCTTGATGTTCCTTGGACCTCGGGTCATTGTGCTATTGTATACCTGATGATGTATTCCTAAGGATTTGTAGCTAGTAGTCCTTTCCAGTGTTTTATTTTCCAGTTTTACCAAGATCATTGTAACACTTATACCTTTTTGTCTCATAGACCCTAGTGGTCTTTTGAAGACGTTAATAAAAGTTTCTTTCTTTCTTTCTTTCTCATGCCGATGATACCTTGGCGCTCCTGCTAGCCTACATGTTCAATAGAGCCCTTTGTGAAGGAGTTCCACCCCCTTGGTCCGTAGCACCATCACCCCTATCCTCAAAGCCGGAGATCCACTTGATCCTAATAATTATAGGATGATCGTGATTGGCCACATGTTGGCCAAACTCTATGGATCGGTGCTAGAGGCGAAGCTCAGTTCATTTGCAGAGAGACAAGGATGCAGAGCCTCCGGACAGGCAGGCTTTCGAAGGAACTACTCTACCCTTGACTACATCTTCACCTTCCATGCCATCATTGAGGAGGGTAGAGCACGACATCAGAGGATTTACTATTGCTTTTTGGATTTCCGCAAAGCTTTTGATATTGTACCCCGAGCCCGCCTCCTACACCATCGACAAGAGACGGGAGTCCCATCTAACACGGTTTGGAGCATCATCGCCCACTATGAGGGTGTCACCAAACGAGTGAGAGCACCAGGAGGTACATAGCAAGAGATTTCCAGCACTATCAGGGTGAAACAGGACTGCCCTCTATCACCCACTCTTTTTGGCCTCTACATTGATGAGATCTCGAACTTCATTGATGGATTAGGCGGGGCTGGTCCCACACAAGAAGGCATATTGATCAACCTACTACTTTATGTAGATGACATCGTCCTCCTTTCAGATTAAGCCGAGGAGCTTCAAAGACAATTGGATGCCTTACAGGACTTACGCACTCAGTGGGACCTCTCTGCTAACCTTGGTAAAACCAAGATAATGGTCTTCAATACCTCCCACCCCTTCACATCTGTATTGAGCTTCACATACAAAGGGGATCCTGTGCAAATTGTCTGATCCTATGTCTACCTTGGTGTCACTTTTAGTGGCCTACGCTTCACCATGCTTCCCACAGCACAAGCAGAGTGACATGGGGATATGCAGCCTTGAGCTTACTTAGGTGGCACTGCTTCCAGCCACATTTCCAGGAGCCCATGACGAAGGGTTGGCTTTTCGACACCCTCGTCACACTAGCCTTGATGTATGGAGCAGCCTTTTGAGGGCCAGATATATCCGATGAGGATTGGCAGCAAGTTGAGAGGCCCCATGTCATGATGTTCTCCTATATGATCCATAGCAAACCATCAGTCCCACGGCAGCCCCAATGGTAGTGGATGCACTCCTCCAGACAATCGCATACCTCCATCACATCAGTCACATGCATCCCCACGAGTACCCAAGGCTTGCCGTGGAGTCCTCGAGACAGCTAGCACTCAAGGGCCACCCTGGAGTATGGTATGCCTTAGTTTCCACTTGGTTGTCAGTATATGGGCTCCGCATGGACCGCCTCCCACCCCTTCAGTACAGTTTGGACTCCCATTTTCTCCAACTCTCTCATGAGGACACCAACTAGGTTATCTAGTTAGATCTTCTCAACCTCTACACCCACTGCACATGGATAACACCTTCAGAGCCCCCAACGAAGATGCACTTCTGCAAAGGTCACTTCCTCACGCTCACTGAGGATGGATTCACTAGCAGCCGGGCTACCTGAGTGTTCACATGTCCCACACCATGTGGATTGCGATTGGCCAGATACGGCTTTCATCCCACCACCTCAAAATGGAGACACGTAGAGCTGAGCACATCTTCAGGGCCGGGGAGCTCATACAGAGACCTAGGGAGGAGAGGATCTGTTGATTATGCCACGCAATCTCTTCTTGCAAATTGAACACACATACGCACACGCGCACGCACGAACAGACAGAAGAGAAGACTCACATGATCTACTGAATGTATTAATTGTACGAATAATCTTGAATATTTACAAAAGTGAACACCTATCTGATGCGTGTTAAGCTGCAGGACTGACTGTACTGGCTACCTCCGTTCTGCAATCTGGTGTTTGGCTGAATCTGCCACTTTTTTTAATTGATCTTCACTCTCTTGGCTGCTCTAGAAAGTCTTGTAGAAGATGTTTTGAATGGGGAGTGAGGGCTTTTATTTATACACAAATTCATTGTCCAAATAACTTTCAGCCTTCTGCACACTTAAAAATAATATCATACAAGTCACTTAAGGCGTTGGTATCAGCTGAAGGTGCCCAACCCTTGGCCCCTTGGCCAAATTGGTTTACACGTTCTTAGGTTGGCCAAATTGGTTTACAAGTTCTTAGGCTCTGCCGAAAGCTGGTCCAAGACTGCCAGCCACATAATACCCAATTAATTGGTCCACGTGACATATGTAAGGTATTCATATCAACTAATAAGGTGCCCAACCCTTGGCCCCTTGGCTAAATTGGTGTACAGGTCCAAAATTGCCTCCTATTACCCATGTAACATCAACATAACACCCAATTAATTAATGCACTTGACATGTGTAAAATGCTATGCTAATTATTGACAATAAGTAATGTGCAAACTTAGATGGGAGAAAGACTCACCTAATCTACTGATGTAAAGTTGCATGAATAATCATAAGTATTTACAATGATGATTCAGATCTGGACTCCTATCGAATGTGCGTTAAGCCTACAAATGCATAGGACTGAATGCTACAATCTGCTATTTTGGGGCTGAATCTGTCAGTTCCTTGACTTGATCTTCTCCACATCCCCACCCCCCTTATATTGTTTGTATATGGGCTCCACCGATCCATGATGATTCACAGTTGTATCCAGACACATGCACACTTTTTCTTTTGTTTCTTTTCTTCCGATGACCGGAAGAACACAGTTGTATTATTTTTTGTCTCATAGGCCGACTTTGGCCTCTCGTAGACGTTAATATATCTTTCTTTCTTTCTCTCTTGGCTGCTCCAAAAAGTCTTGTAGAGTGATTTGACTGGGGAGTGAGGGGTTCTACTTATAGGCAAATTCTTATAACTCCAATCAGCTAGCCTTTTGCAAGCCAAAAACTAATGTCATAAAATCACTTGCTCAGGGTGCCCAAAACTGGTCCAAAACTGGACCTAATCAGCCAGTAATGTTCCCGTGGCACCCAATTAAATGGTGAACGCGTGACAGTTTTAGTCCCCGCTCCTAGTCTAAAATAAGGAGGGGATGCATGTGCATGTGGACAAGTTAGGGCTAAAGGCTAGACTAGGATAAGGCCAAAAGGACCCATTTGTGGGCCCTAATAACAGGGAGACAAGAGCTAGGCTGAAACTGCCAAACAAGAGATGTACCTCGATGAGGCAAACCAGTACTGTCCAATCAGAGCATGGGGCTGGGAATTAGAGAAGCAAGGATTTTCCGGCTTATAGCTGTGATTGTTGTATGTCTTTTTCATACTTAATAGAAGTCTCTCTCTCAAAAAAAAAAAAAAGGGGACTGGCCATCGAATTGGTCCCCACAAAATCAGGCCCTCCAGCCATGTCTATCAAATAACAGACACCCTAAAATACTGGGGGCTCGAAGCACACTCACATGTGACTTGCCCCAGGTTGCAGAAAAAGACCAGAGATAATAGCGCAATGATGCATTTTATAACCTCAGGACTACTCAGGAGAAGTCTAAGCAGAAAATACCATTATTTTATCAAGTTAGCTGTCTGATTCCAAACTCCATATTATCAACTCATTAGTTCTACTGACCAAAAATATAATATAATATAACTTTGATAACCTTTTGTAGCTGAGACTAAAACAGGAAACACTGACGCCCATGCCATCAAGCAAGAAATCACCTGATTATTTCCCAGTAAATAGAAGTGGAAAAGTGTGAGACCCCCAACAAACCATGTAGCACCGAAACTGTACAACATTAGAAATATGCAAGCTGGTGTTTTAAACACAGCCTTCCATATTCTATGATCTTTGGACTCATCAATTATCTTCTTGATAAGTATCACCGACATTGCAAATACATAAACACACAAAATTGTTGTCAGTGTTACAAACACAACAAAGAAGAGATAATTCCTCTGCAAAAAAGAAAAAACAAACTAATCAGAGCCTCTCTCTCTCTCTCTCTCTCTCTCTCTCTCTCTCTCTCTCTCTCAATGAAGAGTTTCCATGGACGGTTTTGTATCACCTCAGTGAGATAGCTATGTTTATGTTTTGTTTCTGTTTTATTTTCCATTCCATGATGAGATATGCCATGGACCTTATTGTATCACTTTGGTCTCATAGGCCCATTGGGTCTTTAGTAGACGCTTAATATATCGTTCTTTCTTTCTCTCTCTCCGCCTCATCCAACGCAAGAAACAAGAGTTCTACGCTCGGAAACATAGTTCATAACATATGTTTAGCAAACGCATACGCATTCGGGTATGTAACAATGTTTCGGGTATGTTTCAGTCCCGGGCCGAGTAACATACGTGACCAATATAATACCTCATAGAAAGGACGAGATTTAGACAAATAGATACAAATATACATTGGAAACTCAAGCTCTCCAAGTTCCATTATAAAAACTTACAAAGTTATCACTTACAAGTTACATAAATGCTCCTTGCGTGGACCGATTTTTGATTAAAAAAACATAGCAACTTTCAAAAAACGTAAAACCTTAGAAAAGCATTTTAAAAAAAAAAAGCAAGTATGAAAGACAAGTTTCAAACGCGTGTGTTGCAAACGTTTGCCAATGTTTGCTTCATTGCAAACGTTTGCTTCATGAAGCAAATGCGAATGTTATGAACTATGCTCGGAAAGAGGATGAATTATACCGACTCTTCTTAGGGCCGAACTACAGAGAGGCTTGGAGGAAACTCCGAGAACATCGCCCACCCACACCTATCACCTACCCGGACACATAGCACTCCTAAGCACGCTCCCTCTATCATATCCCCTATCAGCCACCTCTGGATCCACCTCCATGGATCCTCGCCCCATCATCTCCACCTTCTTCACAAAGGGTATGGTCCTCAAGGCCATCCATAGACTACGTAATGGGCAATCCCAAGTTCACGAGGGACTCATAGCCGAGTGATCTCACATAGGGACTCATAGCCCAAGTTCACGAGGAACTCATAGCCGAGTGATCTCACATGCCAACGATACCCTCGCGCCCCTAATAGCCTACATGCTTGATACAGCCCTTTGTGAAGGATTTCCACTCTCTTGGTCCACTAACACCATCACCCCCATCCTCAAAGCCAGAGATCTACTTGATCTTAATAACTACACGGCCACCATGATTGGCCACACATTGGCCAAACTCCACGGATCGGTGCTAGAGGCGGAGCTAAGTTCATTTGCAAAGAGACACGGATGCAGAGCCTCACGACAGGAAGGCTTTTGGGGGAGCTACTCTACCCTTGACCACATTTCACCCTCATTGCCATCATCAAGGAAGGGCAGAGCATGACATTAGAGGATTTACAATTGCTTTGTGGATTTCTACAAATCTTTTGATATAGTACCCTGAGCCCGCCTCCTACACCATCTACACAAGATAGGAGTACCATCTGACATGGTTTGGAACATCATCGCCCTCTGAGTCCATCATTGGGCGAGAGCCCAAGAGGTATTTCACAGGAGATTTCCAGCACTATTGGAGTGAAACATGCTACAGGGTTGCCCTCTATCACCCAATCCTTTTGGCCTCTACATTGATGACATCTCGAGCTTCATTGATAGATTAGGCGGGGCTGGTTCCACATTGGTAGGTGTATTGATCCCCCTACTACTCTGTAGATGACATCGTCCTCAGCCGAGGGGCTTCAAAGACATTTGGATGCCTTACAAGATTTTTGCACTCAGCGGGACCTCACTCTTGAGTCTTAACCCTAGTAAAACCAAGATAATGATCTTTAATACCTCCCTCCCCTTCGCATCCAAATTGAGGTTCACATATAGAGGGGATCCTGTGAGATTGTCTCATCCTATGTCTATCTTGGTGTCACTTTCAGTCACCCGCGCTTCACCATGGTTCCTGCAGCACATGCCAAAGTGACACGGGAATATGCAGTCTTGACCTTACTTGAGCAGCACTACTTCCAGGCACATTTCAAGGAGCCCACGAAGCAATCTTGATGTATCGAGCAGCTTTCTCGGGCCAGATTTATTTGATGAGGATTGGCAGCGAGTTGAGAGGCCCAGGTCATGATGGTCTCCCATATGATCTTCATCCAAGCAAAGTTTGTTGCAGCCCCGATGGTAGTGGATGCACTTTTCCAGACAGTCACATACCTCCATCGCATCAATGAGATGGCTTTACTAGACATGGGTATGGCACCATTTACAATGGCATGTCTAGATGGCCCGATTCTGGAGGATTCAAATGTTTCCCACATGGAGGAGGGAGTAGTATAGTGGACTACTTGATTGGATCCCCGCCTTCACATCCCACATAAAGGACTTTATTATATACCCCCCTCCCTCCCATTGGGGGTGACCACACAGACCTTGCTTTCACAATTTCAAGATTGCCCTATTCAGTACCCTGCCCCACTCCAACCTCTCCCTACGCAAAGGTCCACTTCCACCATGACTTACTACATATATGGGGATCACATATGGTGCCATCTCTCAAGTATTAACCTACACACTACCCCCTAAGCTACTATCACCACTCAGCTCTCACCTATCCTCCATGAGTCAACCCTAGCCACACACCCTTGCACTACCCACCAACAAAAGCAAGCCCAAATTGGACCCATTCCTCAAAAGAGATGGTATGATAAGGAATGTTGCTCAAATCAAGAGCTTACATTAGCCTTGCCGAAGCATGTGTCGTTGGGTCTTGCCTTCGAGCCGCAAATGCGACTTCCCTATGGGGTGCACTAGCTCGTACGTCGCGTCCTCGCTCCGTTGTCACACCGGAATGCTCCGTTTCTAATGGGAGCTCTCTATGCCTAGATGGAGGCAAAAAGAGATGATCCTTTGTGATGGTTCCCTCTCACAAAAGGCAGAGAAAGAAGAGAGGGAAGAGACGAGCTGACAAGTAAACTATTGCAAGGGAATAATTGTCTATTGCTTATTGTCAAAAATGACTTGTATACAAATGACTAGTTTTCACACTAGGGCAAACAAACTGAAACTAGTGCTCCCAAGGCTACAAAAGCCACGGAGGACCTAGATGATCGGCTTCTATTGTTATACAGATAGTTTCCCCCCGTGTGCTTCCAGCCAGAGGAGGCCTATGGGTGCGAGAGGGGGCTGTCACAAGCCATGACTTTTGGTGCATGGAACCAGTGTGTCAGAGTTCCAAGCAAGTAAAATATCTAGTGAGACAAGTTCATTTTGGTAGCTGGAGCTATGGACTCGATGTGTGCCAAATCTGTTGCTTGGTGCAGCACAGATTATGGACTGGATGTGTTCCGAGTTCATCGTTCGAGGTGTCATGTGTTCACTGCCTACTATCGTGGGATGACGGGCACACTGTTTTCCGCAGACTCATAATTTTATATCTGGAGCCAAGCAAATTTCTTTGCTGTTCAGGGTAGCATTTTGTTTGACTCGGGTTGCTAGGTGCTCTTTCGAAGGTGTATCTGGTATCTGCAGTACTGAAGTGTCCATGGTTGCATCTTCTGTTAGCAGTCATCTCCTGTCTGTACATTACACCATGGCCTCTGTTGAGGGTGTTGCCCAGTTTTAGTGTTCCCTTATTTTTCCTCACTCCCTGTGTATTTTTCCCATTTTTTTGGGTGTGGGAGGGTTGTCGACTGTCTCCGTTTTTCTGGTCGACTGGTTGATGCTACCCGACTTGTCCTGTGCAGCACTGGCTGACTGATGTATACCTCGCCGACCTGTTTTGTGTTGGTCGTGGGCCACTGCTGCTGGTCGTGAGCATATGGGCTGCTGTCGACCTGTTTTGGCCTGGCCAACCAGCAGCCTGGGGCCATATAAAATGGCCCCTTGCCCCCCACACTTTTAGTTGTACCGGATCTATTGTATATATTGCAAAGTTCATACAGCCACACTCTCTCTCTTCTGCGTTTGTTCTTCCACACACAATTCAGCGTTTTCTCCTGCTGGTGGTTCTCTTGCGTTTGCTCATCTTCATGTTGGTGTCTTGCTACGTTGTGCTCTCAGCAATTTGTCTCATATCCGCTGCGTATTTCGACATGGTATCAGAGCCCCAAGTGGCTTGAAGGTTGGAGACATTGGAGAGCTTGCAGGACTATTTCTTGAAGACCATGGAGATTATGGGAGATTTGAAGGGCTTGCGAGACTGCTGGTTTTTTGGTGCTGATTGGAGATCTCTTGGGCTGTTCGAGACTTGGAGATTGGGTAGAAGGCGGCCATCACCGTTGGACCTTCTTCATCTTTTTTCCCACCCACTCTCCCTTCACAAGACCAAAGTAACCCCCCCAATGGCAGACTTGCTTGAGATGGCTGAGAAGCACGTGCAGATCCCTACACTCCCCACATTCCTGGTGGACCGACAGTTGGATGGGAACAACTACGGAATATGATGGAGTCTGTATTGGAGTCTTATGACTTGGCTGATTTCATTATTGTTGGTGTTCCACGAGGACGGGGAGTTGTTACCCTCTACTCGGAAAGAATGGGAGGCTCAAGCACAGTTCTGGGATCGTGTCAATGCCCGTGTGCGTTCTTTCATCTTCCTAAATTGCACACCACAGGTGAACAACCATATAAAGCATATGATGCTAGCCAGAGAGATTTGGCAACATTTGGCTTCTCTGTATAACAGGGTATCACCCGTGACCCATGAAGCGTATCTCCTTGGAAGTTCAGATGCGGGTGATAAATCCTGCAAAGTCGTCGACGATGCCGGAGCACGTCAATAAGCTCCACGGTCTTCAGCAGGAGGTTCTTCAGGCAGGGAAAGAGATATCTTCAGAGGATATGGCCATCACATTGTTGTCTCATTTTCACTCTCAGTACATTTTACTCCTCTTTGATCACCTATGGCAAGCTCAGCACCATCACATGGGAGGAGCTTGTGCCAATGGTCTTGGACCAAGAAGAGCGTTTTACGAACCCTCCACAGGGCGGAGGTTCCGAGGCCTTGACTGGCCAGCGATAGCAAGGCCGCAGTAAGGGCAAAGGGAAGTCTTCACAGGAGAAGTCTTCCAAGCAAGAGCCTGACGTGGATCATGACACCTTGAAAGCAAAAAGGACCTATAACAATTGTAGCGAGAAAGGCCATTATTGGAGAAAATGTTCGAAGCGGAACACCGAGAAGGGTGAAGATTCCTCAGTAGTAACCGTCAAGACTCCAACTTTTGTGCACTTGGAGATTATGGACACCGGCGTTTCATCTTCTTTGAGCAGGGAGGCAGTTGGACTCACCACTAGGGACACTCAGGACTGGATTCTAGACAATGGTGCTTCTAGGCACATGACTCCTTCCCGAGAGTTATTACACGATCTTCAAAGACACACAGGTCACATCCTGATTGGTAACGAGTCCACTATCCCTATTCACAGTGAGGGCAGGTTAGAGATTGTTCCCGATGGCAGAGGGGGGAAGCATTCCTCCCAGGTTCTATTTGTCCCATCTCTTGGTTTTCATCTGTTGTCAGTGCATGAGGTTTGCAAGACTGGTATACGGGTGGAGTTTGAGGAGCATTTTGTTGCTCTCCGGGACAAAGTGATAAGCCAGGTTGTATGGAAAGGCGGAGTGGAGAATGGGATTTACAAACTCTTTGTTGGGTATGGGGGAAGAGGCCTGCACACAGACACACACACAGAAGTGCAAGAGAGAGAAGTACTCGTGAAGCTCAAGAGTGCTGGAAAAGATGTACTCAATAATGATAAAAACAAAAGTACAATGTGAGTACATAAAGTAGCCTAGGGCGAAGTGCCCAACACACATAAGTGTGTTCATACGGGAAAAAAACTTGTGTTCAGTTACAGGGAAAAAGTACTCGTGAGTAAGCTATGTTCACACCTGAACTAGCCGGGAGTGGTCATGACCAACACTCTCAGCACTCTCTCTTACAGGTTCTCAGTTTGGTGATGTGTGGCAGTTTCATCAGGACCACTTGATTGTGGATACACTGCAGTAGGCTTTCCAGGACCAGATGTTGGATGGCTTGCCAGATGTTGACAGTAGTAGGCAGAAACATTCCAGTTCTTGCGTTTGGCAGTCAGAGGGGCCCTTACAGGTGAACTATGCTCTGATATCTCGTATCAGTTGGGACAAAGAGCCTCTTGCAGTTGAGGAACCTCTTTCCCAAGGGACTTGTAGGAAAGCCAAGTAAGTGGCAGATGGTGATTTGCAGGTGGAGGAGGGTGTTGAGTAGCCTCCAGGCTTTGAGGTTGGGTTCAGAAGGGGTGGTTTACAGGTTCCGGAAGGCCTTGTGTGGTCTTCAGTAGGTTCCCAGGACTTGGCATACGAAAGTTATAGTTGATGATCCTTGTGAACAGGTTGATGCCTCTTTGTTTCGGAAGCAGTTTGGTTCATTGATTTGGTTGCTGAACACCAGATTGGACTGGACCTTCCCGGTGGGACTGTTGAGCTCATTTTTGCAGATGCCTTTGAAGACTCATTGGGATGTAGGATTTCAGATCTTGCGGTTTCTGCAGCATACGAAGGATCTTGGACTCTGCTGTGATCCTAGAGGGGGAACGACGGATGGAGTCAGACTCCACAGTTGGACTGACTTAGATTGGGGAGGAGATCCAGACAAGAGGAGATTTACATCAGGCTATTGTTTTACCCTTGGCTTAGGAGCTATTTTATGGAGCAGCAAGACAAAGCCGACTATTGCCTTGTCGTCTACAAAGGCAGAGTATCGGGTTGCTTATGGTGCTGCTTGCGAGGTGGTGCAGTTGCAGAGGTTACTTGGTGAGATTGGGTTTCCACAGAAGGAACCCACGGTCATTCAGAGTCACTTTGTTCGTGAGAAGTTTTTTGTTGGTGACATCTTGCCAGATTTTTGTTCGATGGAGGACAATGCGACGGACCTCTTCACGAAGTCTCTACCTCAGACTATGCTCCGGTGGCACTCCAGCTCCCTGAGGTTGGTTCCACATCCAGGAGCTGAGAGGGGGTGTTAGCAGTCATCTCCTGTTTGTACATTACACCAAGGCCTCTCTTGTGGGTGTGCCCGCCCAGTTTTGGTGTTTCCCCATTTTTCCTCACTCTCCATGTATTTTTCCCTTTTTTTTGGGTGTAGGAGGGCTGTCGGCTGTCTCCTTTTGCTGGCCGACTAGTTGATGCTACCCGACTTGTCCTGTGCAGCATTGGCCGACTGATGTATACCTGGCCGACCTGTTTTGTGCTGGTCGTGGGCCTGCTTTGGACTGGCCGACTAGCAACCTGGGGCCATATAAAATGGCCCCTTGTCCCCCACACTTTTAGTTGTACCGGATCTATTGTATATAGTGTAGAGTTCATACAGCCACACTCTCTCTCTCTTCTGCGTTTTCTCTTCCACACACAGTTCAACGTTTTCTCTTGCCAGTGGTTCTCGTGTTTGCTCATCTTCATGTTGGTGTCTTGCTACGTTGTGCTCTCAGCAGTTTGTCTCATATCCGTTGCGTATTCTGACATCTTCATCACCTTATCTTTTTGAAAAATTTTGCACACTATGAGTTGAGTGTGGGATCTGGACCTTTTATTGGCATATATATATTTTCCCATGTTTCCACTAGGCTAGCAATGTGCAGCATCAACTACCGTCATTCGAATTCAACCTAATTTCAGTAAGTATGATGGTAAGTGTGATCATTTAGCAGTAAATCAGTTTATTCATCAATTTACTGCTCATTTTCCATTAGCTAGGATCACAGATCCTCAGGATAAAGTCCACGTAGCGGCTCCCCATCTCACTGGTGAGGCAGTCACTTGGTGGCAGCATTGGTCTAATCTCTATACAGACCAGACCACAGGTGTCACAGCTTTTAGCGGGGATACCTTTGTTCATGACCTGAAGACCAGATTCTTCCTGCCCCAATACATGACCGGTCTGGCATATGAGTTCTATGGACTTAGACAGAATGGATTCCCATTGCTTTAGTTTTCCGGAAAGGTTATTACTTTAGCACAGCAATTAGGGTTATCTCCGCAGGCCAAGATGGAGCAATTCATTCGTGGATTAGTTCGTAACTTTGAACCTAGTATATATGACCGAGCAATTCATTCATGGATTAGTTCGTAACTTTGAACCTAGAATGAAGAAATGAAGATGAACGGAGGGCAAGCCCAAGCAGTCATCACAGTCCAGTACCAAACCCCAACAGAGGAAGGGTAATTCGTCTTCTAAAGACACTAAGACAGACAACAGTCCTAGCTCTAGTTCAGGGGGTAAGGAATCCAAGCCTAAGAAAACCCTTGAGGAAAAGGCTAAAGCAAGCATTACTGGAGGCTATCTTCCTCCAGAGGAGCAAAGACAGTATCAGTCAGAAAACCGATGTTTTTTCTATCATACCATTGGGCATGGTAAGAAGGATTGTCCAAAAAGGCAAGCGGAGCAAGCCTCCAAAGAGCCTTCTTCCACAGTTGCCACAGTATCCCCCGCTCCTCCAGACCCGCCGCCTACTACCACAAACACAGTTCAGATCTTACCTTCTATGCATCCCATGCCATCCGTGGTACTTGATGCTACACAGGAGGGTGAGGCAACAACCAAACAGAAAAGCCTGATCCGAGCTTATGGCTCTGCCAAGGGCCGACAGTTCATAATCCTTTTTGACATGGGAAGTTCTGAGGATACAATCTCTCCACAATTGGCTACCAACATGAGTTGTACCTTAGTGCCCTATCATTTGGAGGTAGACGGGTTGACACCTGGTCTCTCCACCCACATATCCCAAAGGGCACAACAGTTTTCTTTTCAAGTTCAAAAGGCCTCATTCCAACGAGATTTCTTTGTCTCTCCTCTTTTGGGATGTGACATGATCTTAGTGGTTTCGTCAATATGAACCTATTCCCAATTGGAGGCAGGACACCTTTATTATCTCTAAAGGTTTTCCTGAGCCTGTCATGATTCGGGGAGATAGGGGCATTCTTTGCATTCCTATGATTTCTCATCTCCAGGCCCGACGAGCTATCGGCAGGGGAGCAGAAGGAGCATTGATTTATGCTCAGGCAGCTTCTATCTCATCGATAACCGCTGTCTCATCTTCTTCAGTCCCTTAGTTGGCAAATCTCCTTTCTCATTCTCCCACCCAGTATCCCACAGTTAGCAGAACCTCCTAGCAAGTTTCCCTCTTGTCTTTCAAAGACTTTCAAGGGCAAGCTAGAAAAGCAGTCAATACTCAAACATTTGACTCCTGTTCCTTATGGACGTATTTTCACAGTCACCACAGACCACCAAGCAATTACGTGGCTCCCGACGATACCAAGTGCTCAGTGTAGTGATCAGCACACTACACAGGGTCAGCTCTTCCACGAGGTTGGAGGAATGATCAAGTACATTCCTGGTCAACATAACCCAGTAGCAGATGTTCTTAGTAGAAAGACCAGCATCCAGACCATTCAGGAGTCTACCATTCTAAACATCTCTGGAAAAGACTTAGATAGCATAGAAGATCAATATGTTGATTCCGCAGAGTTTGGTACTCAATCCAATTTGGCCCCCAGTTTTGAGCCTAGCCATTATTCAGTTCACAGACAGGCAAGTAAGTTTAGACGAGATGTCCACTTCAAGAAAGGGGATTGGGTCTATCTGCGTATCATGAAACAAAGATTGAAACAAGTGGACAAACGTTGTCCCAAGCTTTCATTCCATAGTTTTGTCCCTTTTCCACTAGTTAAGAAGTTAACTGATGTCTCCATGAAGATAAAGTTGCCTACCAGTTGGACAATGCATGATGTTTTCCATGTTTCTTGGCTAAAACCATATGTTGGACCAGCAGTGTTTGATATTTCAGATGAACAACAGCCAGACGTGGTAGATGAAGCAGAAGTCATTGAGCCCGAGCAGATCCTTCTTCATCGTTGGAAGCATGGTTCCAGTCGACGGATACGTCAGCTCTATACGAAATTCCGAGATCGAGATACCCACGAAGCCGTATGGCTAGACGAGTTGTTCTTTCAAGAGTACCCCCAGTTGTTGGCGGACTACCTGGAAACCATGAACCTGCCGCCAAGCTAAGCAGGAGAGGGAATGTCACATGCACTCTACACTGTAGTGCATGGTGACAAACTGGTTCATCATCAGCAGTGCAACATTTGTACAGTGTTAGTTCCATTTAGGATGATATTTGTCGTACGCCGTGACCCCATTGTAATCCTCGGTCCATGATAAGTCAAGCATGAGCTACGTAGGTCATTCTCAGCCATAGTCAGTCAGTCAGTCAGTCTAAGTCCTTTAACCCACTTAAAGAGATGCATTCATGCATATACAATCAGTAGAAACCTTAGGGTTTACATCAGAAAGCATCCTGCATATTGCACATCATTCATGCATAGCATCTAGACCATTGCAAGGAACCCCAGATAGCATCCAATATTTATCTAGGAATTTATTGGTATTTTTCCCAGCATTTTATACATCATTTAGATATTTTATTTGGACATGTGCAGTCGGCCAGCACTGTAGCCAGCCGACTGGCACATCTTGTCCATATAAATAGAGGCTTTGCATAATCATTTAGTCATTCATCATATTCAGCAAGAGAGCCATCAAGCGCTTGTCATCCTCAGCCTCAGGAGCATAAGTGATTGCTGTTTCAGCCCTCTCTCTTCAGCGTTTGTCTCCTACAGCTCTAGGCGCCTCAAACGCATGAGCATTCAACCATCTACATCGGTAAAACGCAGCAGTTCAGCATTCAGCCTTCAATCCATCTTGCGTTTTCTGCATCCATACAGTTTTCAACAGTCATAAATTCATCGTTTTGCTCCAGCCACTTGGTGAAGGTAAAACGCAGTATTCTCATTCATTTATAGCATTCATATACAGTCTAGAAAGGTCCCAAACAACCCCTCTCTCATCCCTAGCTTTGCATCCCTCCCTCATACCATTGGGAAGAGTGCATAGGCTCGAGATTGGACATCTTTGGTGCTTCTACAGCAGTGTACAGTACAACCCAACTCTTGGTCTTTAGAGGTCTTGTGTTTGGCTTATTGTCAGTCACACCGTCAGTCTCTTTAAAGATAATAAAGCAAATACTATCTCGATAATGGGATAGGGTGCCCTTCAGTGGGTAATTCGGGACCCCATACGGTGTACAGTTCTCATCTCTCTCTCTCATATCTCTCTAAAGTTTGAAGTATTAAAGTGGATTGCTAAACTCGCGAAACTCAGGATACAGAAGACGGTGTGAGCATTTGTGTGACAAGATCCTCCAATACGAAGACTTCCGCTGCATGTTACATGATAGGCAATGTAGAGGTTCTTCATGCAAGGCCTCATGTCACCCAAGTCAGTGGCAAAGTCACTACCGGAGGGTGGAAGGTGTGGACACTAGATGGTCTAGTGTAGAACCCTTGCGCCTATGTGCTAGGGTTTTCCTGAGATAGAAAGAAGAGTGAGGCAGAATCACACATACAGCACACACAAGAGTCCTAACTATTGCTCTGTATTATGTACAAGAAAGAAGTACAACTGAAATTCAAGTACAAGATGTGGTTGAGAATGAAGACGTAAAATCACAGCCCTATGACCTACTGTACACTCCTCCCTAGCACTTCACTTGCAGAGAAACGCTCTGTGAAGTCCAACACTAAGAAAAGCATATTGGCTACCCACGTGTATATGCACCAATGCTCCTAGTCGGCCAATAGAAATGCTGTCGACCAACTGTGCTCCATTGCCACATCATCACTACCACGAGACAATGCCACGTGTCACCTGCACTGGCCAATCCTGCCCATTGGTGGCTTCTATCTCATGTCTGGCTCTACTCTGCGTACTCGTAGGTGTGCCACATTCTCCTCTACTTGCATTGTAGTTGTCCTCAGATGAATGGTATCCATATTGTCACCATTTGGTCCATCTCCATTTTTGGAGCCACTTCTATGGGACTGTCACTCCATAGAGCGGCCAGATTTGTACCATGTTCACATGTGAAAGGGTCAGTCATCTTGTGTCACATGGACAGTGACCAGTATTGTGCCATATGGACGGGAGCCTGTTTGCTGCCACCCATGTATGAGCAGGATTGCGTCTTACCCATGGGACCGTCACTCCATGGTATGACTGATATTTATGCCGAGCTTTGTCTATGGGATTGTCACTCCATAGGAAGGCCAGTGCCACGATTTGTGTTTTGTCTATGGGACTGTCTATGACGCTTCATAATTTTGTATAAATATTTTTCATAAATTTTTGTTGTAAAAAGTGTCTAGAATGTTTTGTTAGGACACCTAACATGTTTTGACAAAATTTTGTGTTACAGGGAATTTTTGGTTTCGGTCATTTTCAGGCAGTTGTCATTTTTGTGAGTGATTTTTTTATTAGGTTAGAGGTGGAATTAGGCGAAGTTTTGTATGAGAAAGCTTTTCTGTTTTGTACATAGAACAATTTTGCTTAAGTGAAACCTTTGTGATTCACATTATTTCTTATTTCATATCCGTTTGGTGACTCCAAAGTGGATTTTAAGTGGTTTTGTGCTAAAAATGAGCCTAGATTTTCATGTCAAGACATTGCAAGTCCTAAACGGAGGTCAAGAATCAAGATTTAGCCTCGGACGAAGAGATACAAAGTTGAAGAGAAGGATTCAATGTTCGAGATGAGCTATTGAGCATCCTCATCGGATCACCGAGGCGCAAATGGCGCACCACGGAAAAAGGGTTGTTTTCCCAGCGTTAATTTTTTTTATTTTATTTTTTTAAACGTAATCTCATGGAAATGATAACCGCATATGAAGAAAGCTTCCCGAATACGCTTTTTTCAAAAAGAGCGACATCGCCAAAAATATGGGGCGCAGATCGGAAAAGCTCCAGACGGGGCTACTTTTGACTTTTGGACATGAACAAGAGGAATACACAGAAAATCAAAAAATTGAAGAAGAGATTGAGAGTGCGAGTGCAAGTGTGTGTGCGAGATTTTCGTGAGAGTGAGAGTGCGAATGAGATAGCTGGGGGATGGTCGGGTGGTTCGAACTCTTTCCTTCAAGAGTACATCATATCTATTGTAAGATTTCTCGATATATTCAGAATTGTTCTCTTTTTGCCTCAAATAAGATTGTACAAAATTCTATTTTTCTTGAATTGTATTGTCATTGTTGAGTGGGACCATCACACTATGACTCCATAGGAAAACCACAACTTCACATTTCTGTCGCGCCAGTTTTGTTCTCGACAAGAAATTCTTGTACAAGTTTCATGAAAGGGAGATTTCGTCCATTACATGTGCACATGCATTCATGTTTGCATGCATAAACTTGTTTTCGCATGACTTGTCGGGTGGAGTAGAGGGATGCTCCATCCGCTCCAAACATAAACCAAGTCATTGGCTTTTGTTAGATATCATCCCCTACTTGCTGGCTTCCTATTTGGTGTTCTATTTTAGCCTCTAGGGCTGACCATGTTAGTCTGAGGGGCTGTCACCCCTCACATGTATTTTACCCATATTTATTCCCCATTTATGGTCCTGGGTATTTTTCCCAGTCGTGGAGATATTTATCACCAGTCGGCTGCCTGTAGAGGTATATATAGCCCGCATGCCTCCCTCATATTTCATTGCTTGCCTAGCTTGTCTACCTGCAGTCCCTCACTTACGAGGTTCTCCCCTCTTGCTCGGGACATGTATTCCTTTTGGTGATGATATTGAGAGCAGGTTCTCACTTGTGTTTCCTCTCCATCTCACTCTCTCTCTCTCTCTCTCTCTCTCTCTAAAGAGCTCTCATACTTCGCTTCCCCTCTATTGAGGCGAAGAAGGAGTTCTTGAAGAGACGACCCACTTTAAAGAATACAGGCATTTTTCTTGGTGATGATCTTACTCTTTCACAGCTTGCACATATGAAGGAAGTTATGCCAGAGATTAGAGCGGCAAGAGAAAAGGGAAAGATAGCATTTTATAGAGAAGGGAGGGTGGTCATCGTGGAGCGACGCTCTACATGACGGTGCGAGACCTATGGGACCAAATTAAAGCTGGCAGCCTGGAACTGCAATGGATCCCTCAGACTTGATGTAGGTGCCTTTGAGGACAGCTTTAGAGATAGAGATATAGTCTTCTACTCGGAGACTCACCAGGCTCCTGGTCAGATGATGCCACAGGTGACAGGGTACAGATGGGAGACAGCTTGCAGAGTAGGGACGAGATCGATACACAGTAGTAGAGGATCAGGAGGGGTGGCAGTTCTTTTCAGGGAGGAGCTGCAACCGCTTATACACATCATTCGGAGAGATGATCAGGCCAGATATATGTGGGTGAGACTGAGGGCCGACACAGGCAGATTCCTGTATATTGCCATATGCTATTTTGCTCCTAGTACATCGACATATGCAGCACCTAGAGGACAGTCTCCTTTCTCTGTGCTAGATGATGACATATGGGAGTTCTCTAGGGATGGAGACATCATCCTGTTAGGGGACTTTAATGCCCGGACGGGCAACCGCCAGACAGCCTTTTATGATTCCTCGGAGGAGATGCTGAGAGAGCTGGACACTCTGGATATGGGATTAGACAGACGCTCACAGGATGTGGAGTGCACAGAGTATGGGAGATATTTGGTAGATATGGGGACTGCACATGGGTTGGCCATACTTAATGGCTTGCAGAGGTTTCTGTCAGCAGCAGCTGGATTTACTTGCTTTCCACATAGACATGGTGCTAGCACAGTGGATTATGTTATGGCTATGCCCAGCTTTGTTTCATGCATTGAGGACTTCACAGTTGGATCTCGGCCCATTGGGGTAGTAGTGGATCATGCATTGTTGACATTGACTATCTCTTTTCACTTTACCACAGCTCAGAGGACACGAGGGGCAGATCACACTCGATATACTTTTACCTCAGAGACTGATGCTGTCTACACAGATGGGATTTATAAACGTCTGTACACAGAGGAGCCAGGGAGACCTTTGGAGGAGTTGACCCATATACTGATAGAGACTTTACATGATGCAGCGAGAGAGGCATATCCACATACTCAGCCTGGACAGAGACAGCGTTCTAGATGTATGCCCCAGAACAGCTGGTATGATGAGGAGTGCAGAGAGACCAGAGCCCGACTGCAGCGGGAGGTTGCTTTGGGAGTCACTACTCACCGACAGTCACGTATTGCCTTCCGACGTCTTGTGCGAAGGAAGAAGCGGGCCGGCCTTGCTCAGCTAGAGCAGGAATTATACCAGCTGTTCTTGAGCCAGGATTCGAGGGAGGCTTGGCGTCTGTTTCATGAGTCCTCCCCTGCTTTGGCCATCACTTCTACAGAGGTCTGGGGTAGTTATGCAGCATCTCTATATACAGTTCCTGGACAGACACCTTTTCCTGACCCGCCAGCACCATGCCCACAGACATGTACTTTCTTTACCGCAGAGATGGTAAGGAAGGCCATTGATAGGATGAAGACTGGGAGAGCATATGATCATGATGGATTGGTCGCTGAGCACTTTATTCATGCGAGAGACATGCTGGCAGAGCTTCTAGCAGTGATGTTCAATCGTGCTATGTGCGAAGGCTTACCCGAGACTTGGAGTAGGTCCACCATCGTGCCTATCTTCAAGTCAGGGGACCCTATGGAACCAGGGAATTATCGCACTATTATGATTGGTCACACACTAGCACGATTGTATGCATCCATTCTTGAGCAGCAGTTGAGTAGATGGGCAGAGAGAGTTGGCATTCGAGCAGAGGGACAGGCAGGGTTCAGGAGAGGTTTCTCTACTCTTGACCACATCTTGACTCTCCGGGCCATTATTGAGGAGGGCAGGTCGCATGGGCGACGGATTTATTGTAGCTTTGTGGACTTCCGCAAAGCATTTGATACAGTGCCCAGAGCCAGATTGATGAGGCGATTACAGGAGATGGGGGTACCCACAGAGCTCATATGGGGGATTATGGCTTTATATAGATCAGTTGTTGCAGGACAGGTAAGCACCCCAGAGGGGGTCTCTACTTTGGTTCACTCCACTATAGGAGTGAAGCAAGGTTGCCCGTTATCTCCTTCACTGTTTGGTATGTATGTGGATGAGGCTTCTGACTACATTGAGAGATTGGGGGACAGAGGAGCCCAGCTAGCAGGTACATGGATCCCACTATTGTTATATGCTGATGATATTGTGTTGATCTCTGATTCCCCTGAGGGTATGCAGCGTCATCTGGATGCTTTACATGAGTTTGCACATGATAGTGGATTGTCTGTCAACCTTGGCAAAACCAAGGTTATGGTGTTTAACACCACGCCACAGTGGGTTAGGCGATCAGCTTCCACATTTACATATGGGCAAGAGATTGTGGAGTATACAGATGCATATACATATCTTGGGGTAGTATTCAGTGGGCCAGTGTTTTCGATGAGGAGAGCAGCAGAGACTAGATTGACTAGAGCACATGCAGCCCTGGGTGGTTTGGAGAGGATGTGTTCGCAGGTTCAGTTTCAGGAACCTCGAACGAAACTTTGGCTTTTTGACACTCTAGTGACATCAGCTATGCTTTATGGAGTGCAGATATGGGGACCTTCAGTGGGCCATCACAGCGCAGGCGGGTGGAGAGGTATGGAGAGGCCTTTGGTATCTATGATTGCTAGGATTATTAGAGCCAAGGCCGTGGTACCTCATGAGATTATTCGAGCAGAGCTGGCGGCTGCCCCTCTGGTGATTGAGGCTCTTACGAGATCAGTCTCCTACATACATGGCTTGTGGGATCTCCCCCGAGACAGATATGCACGCCTCGCCCTGGAGTCCTCCCGACAGTTAGCTTTACAGGGAGACACGGCTTGTTGGTATGGACAGATGACATCTTGGTTCCAAGCACATGGAGAGTAATCGGGAAACGGTTCCGGTCTTCCTCAACAGGGTCAAAATAGCTGGAGTAGGGAAGAAAGAATATCTTCCTCGAGCCCAATGGCAAAGGGCTGCCCTTCAAAACCTCTGAGCTGCATCCTCAGAATCAAAATCCACTTGAAAGAAACCTCTTCCAAGCAACCTGACATCTCAAAAGTGTGGAGCGAGGTCGGAGGGCAGAGCCGCCAGGACCCAATCCCAAGCCTGGAGACGGGACGGGTGAGATCCAAAGATTCTAGCAATGAGGGTCGTTTTGGAGTCTTTCTCTATTTCGGCGTAGAGGACCGCGAGCTCGGCTTCGGAAAAAACAATGGTTCGCCCGGCCGAGGGAGATTGATTAGCCATGATGCTAATCGAAGAAAAAGGCCGACTTGAACCCGGATGAGGAGCAATCCGAACCAAGGGGAAGAGGCATGCAAGGCATGCTGACCTATTCGCTGACCTATTCAAACAAAGTCATAATAACGATGGCACAGCACTTGAGTATGTCGGAAGGCGAGAAGCTAAAACAGTTTCTCGGGGGGTTAGATACAAACATTAGGTTTCCCGTACGAAACTTCCAACCTCAGTCTTATGACCGAGCTTTGACTCTGGCTTAGAACCAAGAAATGATGCTGCAAGAACGCAAGCCAAAGCAAGTCCAACCAAGTCTCAAAACCCAGCCGCAACAACAATCTTCATCCCAACTGGGTAAGGGTACTCAAAAACGTAAAGATAGTATGGACAATAAGTCTCAGAGCAACTTAGACAGCAAGAAAAACATAAGAGGCCAATCCTCGATTTGGATTGGAGTTGGATTATAGTGAATCTTTCAACTCTTAGAGGAGGGTTGGATTGTACTGGGAGTATGCAGTTGGATCTTTGTAGCAAGGTCTACAAGAGGAGTTTCATGCTGGCTTACGTAAGAGCTAAGAAACTTGAGTAGATGTTATGAGTGATTGTTAGGATCCAAAGAATCGGTGTGTCTCCTTATGGATTCACGAGGACATGAATCTAATAGAGGGGGGAGATAATGTTACGTCTCGACCAACCTAGGGTTAGGGTAACCCAAGGTTAGGGGCATGTGCTAACCCAAGAATAGGTTTGGGGTTGCCCCAGGATAAGGGTTAAGGCTTAGCAAGGCATGGGGACATGGAGGGTTCACACGTAAGCTAAGGGCGCTCGCAGGATGAGGTCTAAATTCGCCATGGGTCGATAAATTATAGCAAGGGGCTAGTTATAGCTAAAGCCTAATAAAGCAAGGACCAACAATAGCTGGGTTATTGCTATGTAAGTGACCTTGGGGGCACTTATGAGTTATTAGAGGTATCCACACGGCAGAAAGGAGAGCTGCCAAGGGCATGCAAGACCTCAAGGCCATGGAGCTATGAGCGTGTGGCTTGGCCTAGTGGTATGGGATGCCAGGTGGGGTTCATCAGGGCATGGCACGCTCGGGCTATCGAGCCAAAGGCTTGGGAGTGGTTCAAGGCACTAAAGTTATGGTTAGGTGGTCATTGCGGTTATGTGATGCATACGATGCCGGGTCTACAACACTCTTGTTAGGGTTTCTGAGGTGTGTGGGGGGTCTAACCCTAATCCTGTATGGTTCTAAGTCAAATAATCCTTGGTTAGGTCTATGAAGACCTTACAAGAAGGGTGTGCAAAGGGCTCATGAGGGGGACGTGCTGCTGCACAAGGAGAAGGGGAGCTCCAACTTTATTGAGGGAGTATATCCATGCTACTTCTGCATAATGTGTAGCTTATTTTCTTAATTTTAATTGCAATATTAAGATCGTTTGGGTCAACTGTGTTACAAAAGTTTGCCTAAGTAAGAGGTATGGCTCTTTGGCACACATGGAAAGGCAATGTTTAAAAGCTCATTATCAAAACCCACAGGTAAGAGCCTAGCTTTCACTCTGGTTTGTCTTGCAGCTATGTCTGGGGCACCTTCTTGGGGGCCTGATCTTGACAAAAAGGAGGGCTAAGATTGAGAAGTTTCTGATCACGATGCTGAAAGGCTTAAATAGAAGCAAACTGTTGATTCTACACGAGACCATCCTCACAGAATTTGCTGCCTTACCCCATGAGGTTTATGCAGGTTTCCAAACAGTCACATTTCTCCATAGGGTAACGGGTTGAGTTACTATGATATTATCATCAAGTGATCATCTCCCCAAGATCGCACTTGCTTTCAACTATACAATTGGACAAGTTTCCAAGAGTAGATACAGACAAGCCGCCCAGGCCCCATGCGTAAGCACACTTAAAATGAGGGAAATAACATTCTTCAGGTTCATCCTGGTTGGATGTAGGCCCAACCACAGCAGTAGGGAGCCTATTTATATCTGACAGACATACAAGAAATCAGCCTTGATTAATAAATCTTCCAAACCTTATGAATAAGATAAAAATCATATTTGAGCTGAGGGAAGCTTACCCGTCCTATGCATTGTCCCACCCAAGGGCAATGATGATCAAATCGTTCAACACAATTATTGCAGATGGAACAGTGGGAACATCGAGGGGGCCTATACAGCATGCAGGTATCACAGTATTTGATCTTTACTGCAACACCATTCACAATCACATCTTTGGTTCGGGGCAGCCTCAGACGTGGAGTCAGCCCTCCCATACCGTCAGCTTGAAAGTTGCTGATGTCATAATCCTCCTCAGGTTCTGGAGGGTGTTTATTGCGTGGAATGATACCTGGATCTCTGCCCGACGTGAGAAGCAAAAAAAGTAGAACCTGTCTAAACATATGTACATCAGCTTTGGAAAATAATGTGCTGTGCAACAAACCCCTGTGCAGCTCTAGACAACTGATACCAAGCAGCTAACCTCCACATCAGATAAAGAACTAGAAGGCTTACAAAAACTATCAGTGCACCAGCCACAGCTATAACCATCATCCCCAAGTGTTCTGGCAGCTTGTCCAGAAGGTCCCTTGCCACATATTGGAAAAAAATTGCAGTAGGAACCAGAATTAAGACGACTGTCAAGAGCAATGAGCGCACGTCCGGACCAAATATAAGCCTCCCGCCCAAAAAGAACATCTGCAAACCACAACAAATATACATGTAACATCAAATCACTTAGGGCACTGACATCAAGCCATGCCTAATGTTCAATTTTAGAGGAATCGTCTTTGAAATCAACACAGAATGCAAGCTAAACTAAAGAAGTCTTGCGCTCTTTCCATCAGCAGCAAACCAAAGCTCCATGCGGCAATGACCAGCTTCCTCCTCGTACAGGATATATAGATTCAAGGTCTACAACTAACAATATCAACAATGGAGGGCCACCGGCGGAAATTGACCTCATGACACCCAATGCCAAAGTAGCAGTCTTGTAGCGGGGCCTGCTGTATTGATATTTAGCACTTAGGACACCTGATTTCTCAAAAAACCCTCATGAATGTTGAAGCAGCCAAAGGCATACCTAGAATGATGCTAGGTGGGTGAGAATTGAGTCCTTGATGGGGTTGACAATGAGGCATCTTCAGCGTGCCTTTGGTTTTTTTTAAAAACTAAGCTGAATTGAATTAACCTACGCTCGAGGAAAATGACGCATAAACCCCCTCATGATTGAGTTGGCCATGAACCATCACAGGTGAACTCAACCACCACAAGTCGTCCCATGCACTTGCAGCAAAGCAAGACCCCACAACAGAGATTTTGTTTCAGAGGCAAAGCCGTCTCAGGTATAATAGTCTTCAAATCCTACAAGCAGATAGCTTCGTTGTTGGGCGTCCACACCTTGAAATGTTTATGAAGAATGCATGAAAGGCACAATAAAGGCTCACCTTATATAGCAAGGGATGTTACTTGAGATCATACATAGGGAGCACAACTACGTATTAGCTGTGCACTATGATTCCAACAAAACATGGGTGTACTTCATGCAGCAGAAAAAACAAGTAGACAAAGAGATCGAGACTTTAAGGTCTCAGCAAGGGGGTCAAGTTCACTCTCAACCATTTATTGATTAGTGCTGAAGAAATTGCATGCAAAAGCAGCTCACAGTGCTGCGTGACATACACCCCCCCAAGTCGTCAAGAGGTGGGAGGGTCGAGTTTGCAAGAGAAAAGAAGCTTCTCAACTCCTAGGCAAAGGAAGTTATCACAAGTATCTGCATCCTCCTGGTGCTTGGCACAATGTATTGAATAATCCCCCATTCTCAATGCTTTACATTAAATGACCATTTCAACCTTTAGGAATATACATCAAATGTCCTTAATGAACTAAGGGTTTCCAACTTTAAATCTTATAAGCAAAGGGTTCTAAACCGTATTAATAGCACAGTGGTTCCAATTGATCCACTGCTCTCTTGGCAAATGTGCCTCATCACGCACTCTCCCTAGGGTCAAGCATCACTGAGTCTGTTACTTGTGGTGTGTGGACAAATTTATTTGCCGATACACAAGTACACATCATGTACTTGAGAACAAATTAATATCCCATGGGTCACTTGTGACCCTTGGATGAATCTTAAAACTTGTATCTTGCCATAACAACATAGAAGTCTTGCAACAAGTACACGAGTTAGTCATTTCATACATGGAATAAACATTAATTAACTAAGGGGCCAACTTAATGTGCTAGCATAACAAGCAAACTTAATTATTCCCTTAATGTGCTAGCATAACAAGCAAACTTAATTATTCCCAAACCATGGTTTGCTAAATTACTTATGGTCACCCGCATTAAAGTACTCATGAGCAAACTTTTACTTCAAAAATGTAAATAATACATTTGATTACCAAATAGTAAATGTAGAGTTACATGATTTGCAACAGCTTCTCAAGAAAAGATTAAGCACTTTAAGCGAATACCCAAAGATCAATATCTCATCATGCCTTTGAAAGCAGAAAGAGTCCTTTCATGGTACAAAACAAAGCCTTTTATTTCTTGCTCGTCTACAAAAGAAGAGCACAAAGAGCATCCCATGGTATCTTCAGAGCACTAAGTAATTTGTGATCAGGTGCAAGACTAGTGTGCATCTGTATTCGAGACTTCTCATACATAGATTGGGTAGTTAGAGAAATTCCATGGTCCATCAAGAGATAGCCTACTACTTCACTCTAGAATTTACACCACAAAGGTATCCCACAAATAGTGCTTGCAAGTGTATGATACACACCACTATCTAAAGGACCAAAGTCCAGTTCATTACAACAATGCTAGCATCATCTAACAGAAAACAATCTTGTGATTCCTACGGGAACCAAAGATTCAAGAACTCAAGATCAATTCATCCAAGAGAAAATACAAAGGGACTATGCGGACATGATCTGAGGTAGTGTAAAAAACAAACACTAGTGAGCTAGAAATATAGCAAGTGCATCATAACTCATACTTTTTTTTTTAAAGAAAAAGATAGTTCATTAGTTAAAATCAGCAAGATGCTACATGTACATTCTCAGAACCCTCAAAAGAGGTGAAGAAAAAACCGGAAAGAGAAGGGAAAAGGGGGAGAGGGGAGGGGGGAGGGGGGGGGGGTGTTCCCTTTCCATGGCTGGCCACTCTCTGAGAGGAACTACCTCATACAAGACACCTATAATGCCAAGTTATCTCGCTGTCCCGTTCAAAGAGAAATCCCTAGTGCCATGTGGCACAAAAGCCTCTAGCCGCTTACGCATGCGATCCAAACCTTCCTTGAAGCTTCCTCTACTCGTCGCAGAGGGTATGAATGATATCAATCCGAATGGAGCGGATGCCTTTAGCTAGGGAATGAGAATGCCCTCAATGGCCTCACTGCATCGGGCCCGCCATATATGCCAAGTAGCACTGTTGCTGATGATCTCCCATCTCTAACTAGTACCTGGAGACCAGGTCTCTGATGATAGGTCGAGAGTAGGAACTGCAATGAAGATCATTCACCACTAACAGTCCCTCATTAGCCACTTTTAACTCTAGTCAACGATCTGGTTTTTGGACTGATGATCCGAAAGCTGAACAATCCGGATCCTGGTCAACGACGATCCAAAAATTCAAGTAAGCAAAAAGCACAATTTTTTGAAGATTTTGAATTTTTCAGGGTTTTTCTTGATGTTTTGGGTTTTTTGACATGATAGTGATGCTTAGCAACACTCCAATGCCTTGATTTTGCACTCATTTTTCAAAAACAAGTTGCAACAAGTATAAAGATTAATGCCTAAATTAAGCTTATCTTGGTAAAAGACAAATAACACACACAATCACTCAAATCAACTCAATATCCTACTCTAGAATACATTTCCCTAACAATAGACCAAGGATTTGCATCCAAGGGCAAGATAAAGTGAGAAAAATAAAAGATCTTTGAGTAGATGATAGCTCCACTACCTTCCTGTCGGAATACGCAGCGGATATGAGAAAAACAACTGTAGCAAGACACCACGATGAAGATGAGCAAACGCAAGAGAACCACCAGCCTGAAAACGCAGGACTGTGTGAAGAAGAGCAAACACAGAAGAGAGAGAGAGAGAGAGAGAGAGAGAGAGAGAGAGAGAGAGAGAAGCTGTATGAACTCTGCTCTATATACAAGATCCGGTACAATACCCAATGACTATGGAGTGTGGGGGACAGGATATATGGCCCTGGGCTGCTGGTCGGCGTAAAGACTTCGTGAAGAGGTTAGCCGCATTGTCCTCCGTCGAACAAAACTCTAGCAAGATGTCATCAGCAAAAATCTTCTAACGAACAAAGTGACTCTGGATGACCATGGGCTCCTCCTGCGGAAACCGAATCTCGCCAAGTAACCTCTACAATCGCACCACCTCGCAAGCAGCAACACAAGCAGCCCGGTACTCTACCTCTATAGATGACAAGGCAATAGTTGGCTGCCTCTTGCTGCTCCATGAAACAGCTCCTGAGCCGAGGGTAAAACCATAGCCTGATGTAAATCTTCTCGTGTCTGGATCTCCTCCCCAATCTGAGTCATGGAGTCTGACTCCATCCGTCGTTCCCCCTCTAGTATCATAGAAGAGTCCAAGATCCTTCGTATGCTGCAGAAACCGCAAGATCCGCAATCCTGCATCCCAATGAGTCTTCAAAGGCGTCCGCAGAAATGAGCTCAACAGCTCCACCGGGAAGCTCAAGTCCAATCTGGTGTTCAGCAACCAAATCAATGAACTAAACTGCTTCCAAAACAAAGAGGCATCAACCTACTCACAAGGATCATCAACTGTAACTTTGGTACGCCAAGTCCTGGGAACCTGGCAACCTGCTGAAGACCATACAAGACCTTCCGGAACTTGTAAACCAACATCCACCTCCTGCTGCAAGTCACCGTCTGCCACTTGCTTGGCTATCCTACAAGTCCCTTGGGAAAGAGCTTCCTCAACTGGAGGAGGCTCTTTGTCCCGACTGATACGAGACGTCAAAGCATAGTTCACCTATAAAGGCTCCTCTGAGACTGACGAACGCAAGAACTGGAGTGTTCCTGCCAGCTGCCACCATCTGGTCCTGGAAAACCTGTTGCCACAACGTATCCACATTCAAGTGGTCATGACGAAATTGCCACACATCACCTAATTGAGAACCTGTAAGAGAGAGTGCTAAGAGTTTGCAAATCCCATTCTCCACTCCGCCTTTCCATACAACCTGGCATATCACTTTGTCCCGGAGAGCAACAAAATGCTCCTCAAACTCCACCCGTACACCAGTCTTGCAAACCTCATGCACTGACAACAAATGAAAACCAAGAGATGGGACAAAAAGAACCTGGGAGGAATGCTTCCCCCCTCTGCCATCAAAAACGATCTAACCTGCCCTCACTGTGAATAGGGATAGTGGACTCGTCACCAATCAGGATGTGACCTGCGTGCCTCCAAAGATCCTGTAATAACTCTCGAGAAGGAGTCATGTGCTTGGAAGCACCACTGTCTAGAATCCAGTCCTGAGTGTTCCTAGCGGTGAGTCCAACCGCCTCCCTGCTCGAAGAAGATGAAACGCCGGTGCCCATAATCTCCAAGTGCACAAAAGCCGGAGTCTTCATGGTTACTGCTGAGGAATCTGCACCCTGCTCGGTGCTCCGCTTAGGACATTTCCTCTAATAGTGACCTTTCTCACTACAATTGTTACAGGTCCACTTTGACTTCAAGGCATCACGATCCACGTCAGGCTCTTGCTCGGAAGACTTCTCCTGTGAAGACTTCCCTTTGCCCTTACTGCGGCCTTGCGACCACTGGCCAATCAAGGCCTCAGAACCTCCACCCTGTGGAGGGTTCGTAAAACGCTCTTCTTGGTCCAAGACCATAGGCACAAGCTCCTCCCATGTGATGGTCCTGAGCCTACCACTCATGATCAAAGAGGAGTAGAAAGCTGAGTACTAAGACGTCAGATAAGACAACAAAGTGATGACCATGTCCTTTGAAAATATCTCCTTCCCAGCCTGAAGAACCTCCTGCTGCTGAAGAGCCTGCAACTTTTCATTTGCTTCCGCATCGGCGAAGCCAAATGCTGCCAAATCCCTCTGGCCAACGTCATATGTTTTATATGATTAATCACCTGTGGTGTGCAATTAAGAAAGATGAAAGAACGCACACGGGCATTGACACAATCCCACAACTGCGCCTGAGCCTCCCGTTCTTTCTGAGTAGAGGGTAAAAGCTCCCCATCCTCCAACTATGGCCGTGGAACACCAACAATAATGATTACCTTCCATATGCCGCGGTTGTTCTTGTCCAATTGTCGATCCACCGGGAATGTGGAGAGAGTAGAGATCTTCACGTGCTTCTCAGCCATCTCAAGCAAGTCTGCCATCTCGGGGGGGTTACTTTGGTCTTGTGAAGGGAGGGTGGGTGGGAAAAAAATGAAGAAGAGGCTGCAACTAATATGCTAATATGCAAGGTGGCTGTCCAACCGTGATGGACCTTCTCCCCAACCTCCAAGTCCCGAACAGCCCAAGAGATCTCCAATCAGCAAAAAAAGATCTAGTTAGCAGCAGGTTTCCTCTCAGGCAAAGCTTTGCTTTGGTGGAAGGAACTCAACCCTAAGCCAACGACTTGGGCACAATTTGAAGACATCTTCAAGAAGGAATTCCTCAAGAAAGAGGATGATTATGATGTTGTTGCCCGGTACCTCGCAGCACCTTACTTATGAGGTCTACCTCCAAAAGTTTAGGGACTTGCAGATGAAAGCTACAAAGATGGATCCCACTACTCTTTTGGGGCTCTTCGTAGCCGGTTTACCCGACTAATACCGTTTACAGGTTAAAAATAACAAATGCAAAACTTTGGACGAGGCCATTCATTCAGCTCGTATCTATGATGATACAATGGTCTCTTCCAAGTCTAAACCCGTTACCGAGCAGGGGAACAAGCACAAAAGAAAGTTCTCCGCACCAATGCAATGGCTAACATGACTGAAGGAATGTCTTCGGACCAACCTTCAAAGAATTCAAGTTCGACACTAGCAAAGAAGAAACGACTCCTTAAGGCTTTGAAGCTCAAGAAGGAGGGACGTTGTTTTATCTGCGAAGAAAAAGGACACATGCGTAACGAGTGCCCGAAGCAAAACGGTGCAAAGACCAACACAAGACCCAAGCCAAAGGCAACTAACCAGTTGTCTTTGACAGGTACGTCAGTTATTGTGCTCATAGACATGTATATTCTCATTAGCAAATATATGGGCAAATTCAGGGACAGATTAAGAGCAGATTTTGCAGCCCTACAAGCTCCGAGAAGTGCCCAAGACATAGCCCAATGGTTGGGACACCTTTTGGGCATAGTTTCGACACAAAATATGACTTTTTGGACAATGTTTTGTGGGAAAAATAGGCAAAACCGACTTGATTACGAATTCATTCCTTTTTCCTATAAATAGAATCATTAGGCATTCATTAGAATCATCATTCAAAGAACAAGAGGATCCATTTGTCAGAGTCTGCAAGGCAGCAAGGACACAGTGGTGGATCAACAGGAGCTTCTCTTGTTCAATTGCAAGTAGAGGGTTGCAAGGATCTTTGGTATGCATCACGAAGCTGTGAATCAACAAGATCATAGTATATATAGCATGTTTTGGCAATATACAGTAGATTAGGTCTCTCTCTCCTTCTCTTTTGTGTCTTTGCTAAAAATAGGATTAGCGTTATCTTCTTTGCTTAGCGTTAATCATGAACACGCTTCCGCAACGCATGTTACATTGCTATCAGAGTTTAGGTTATCCTAGGACAGCCCTTAGCTTATGTTTGGTGCATGTTGAATTAGGGTTTGCGTTTTAGGGTTTATGAGCAAGATTAGGGTTTGCGTTTTTGCATTAAATCTGCATTTTTGCATCAGCTTTTTGCTCATTTTCAGCATAGTATAATGCTAGAAAGTCTAGTTTTCAGCCTAGCATGATCCTAGGGAGTTTAGAAAACATGTAGAACTCTAGAGTTAGGGTTTTTGGGCTGATTACAACAGAAAAAACAGCAAAATAATATCATGAGTTCAGAGGCAATGGACAATGACTTTCTCAAGACTTTGCAGAGTCGTTGGGGACGGGAAGATGAATGATACAAAAGGGAACAAGAACGCTATGCTCAGTATGAACAAACCATCGTTGGAGCGAGGTTTAGGCAACAACTCATAGAAGAGCTTCAAGAAGAGGCGTGTCAAGGCCCATATCTATACGAGCAAAGATGGACACAGCTCAAGGAGACATGGGCACAATTCATGGCAACATCAACAAAGGCCAAGAAGGAATCACCTAGGGTTGTGAAGCAGCCCATGACCGAGAGCGTTTACCCAACGAAAAGAGAGCTTCTAAGACAAGAGTTCTCGAGAGACGTGATCACAGAAAGAGGTGTTTCCGAGAAGGTGCCATTACCCGGGATGCACATGCAAGCACCAGAACCAAAGCCAAAGCCAAAGCTAGAGCCAGAAGCCAAACCAGAACCAGAACCAGAACCAGAACCAAAGATCGAGCAAGTGGATCTTTCCAAATCCTATTCGGAGGAGGATGAGGTCAACGCGATAGTTCCCAAGGAGGTGGATCTCTCCAAATCCTATTTGGAGAAGGATGAGATCATCTCGACAGTTTCAGAGGAGTTTTCAGAAGATCCAAAGACCAAGCCAGAGAACTTGAAGACCAAGTAAGAGAGCTTGGGGATTGAGCCGATGGATATGAACTGCAATCTTCAATTGGACTAGAACGGAATCGGAGCAAAGAAGTATGGATTACCCCAATGCTCCAAGCTTAGCAAGAGGGAATGTCATGTGCATCCGTTCATCCCAATGCTCATAGACATGTATATTCTCATTAGCAAATATATGGGCAGATGCAGGGGCAGATTTAGAGCAGATTTTGCAGCCCTACAAACTCCCGGAAGTGCCCAAGACATAGCCCAATGAATGGGACACCTTTTGGGCATAGTTTCGACACAAAATATGACTTTTTGGACAATGTTTTGTGGGAAAAATAGGCAAAACCGACTTGATTACGAATTCATTCCTTTTTCCTAGAAATAGGATCATTAGGCATTCATTAGAATCATCATTCAAAGAACAAGAGGATCCATTTGTCAGAGTCTGCAAGGCAGAAAGGACACAGTGGTGGATCAGCAAGAGCTTCTCTTGTTCGATTGCAAGTAGAGGATTGCAAGGATCTTTGGTATGCATCATGAAGCTGTGAATCAGCAAGATCATTGGCAATATACAGTAGATTAGGTCTCTCTCCTTCTCTTTTGTGTCTTTGCTAAACATAGGATTAGCGTTATCTTCTTTGCTCAGCGTTAATCATGAACACGCTTCCGCAACGCATGTTACATTCTCTTCCAAAACCAAACCTGTGACCAAGCAGAAGAACAAGCACAAAAGAAAGTTCTCCGTGCTGATGGTGGTATGACAGAAGGAAAGTTTTCGGACCAACCTTCGAAGAATTGTACTTCGACTCCAGCAAAGAAAAACCGTCTCCTCGAGGCTTTGAATCTCAAGGAGGAGGGACGTTGCTTCATCTGCGAAGAAAAAGGACATATGCGTAACGACTATGACCGAATTCAGAAGGTTTTGGCCTGGCCGATACCGCAGACAGTGAGACAACTTCGTTCTTTTCTCAGTTTTGTAGTTTTTCTTCGGAAATATGTAGGGAGTACTCTCAGCTCACACTACCGATGACCAACTTGTTGAAAGGTCATGGACGTAAGTCGAATCAGCCTATCACTTGGAATAACGATCTAGATATGGCCTTCAAACTTTTGAAAGATAAAGTCAAGGAAGCACCTACCTTAGCACTACCCGGCCTTATGTTTTTGAGACTAACGCGAGTGACTATGCGATCGGGACTGCTCTATTTCAAGATGGTAGACCTGTTGCTTTTGAGAGTCGAAAGCTAGACGACACTAAATCTCGTTGGCCAACCCTTGAGAAGGACCTTTATGCTGTCATTCACGCTCTCAAGGTTTAGAGGCATTATTTATATGGCTCCAAGTTTGTGGTATTGACTGATCATCAGTCAATCAAGTATGTGTGATGCCAATGATTTGAGAGGAAGAAACGCTCGATGGGCTTAGTTAATGCAAGATTTTGATTTTGAAATCCGTTATCGAAAGGGGTTCATGAATAATGTAGCAGATGCGCTTAGTCAAATCAAAGAGGTGAATACTTTGTCGTTCACCGAGATTTCTACTAACTTATTTCAGTCATTGAGAGAGCTTTGTACGACTGATAGTTATTTTGGTCCATATTGGCAGAGGATCCACGACGGGAGCTCATTGATTAACCAAGACTGCGTGACTGAGCAGCCTACCATTCAGCCTACGGGAAGCCAATGGATGATTCAGAATGATTTACTATTCCGTAATGACATTGTGTACCACAGGTCCCAAACGTTAGGTCCAAGATTCTTAAGGAGTGTCACAACGCTCCTTCTACTGAACACCCTGGGGTACACAGGACTTAGCTGTAGTAAAACACAACTTTTATTGGCCAAAGATGAAAGGGTATGTAGAACATTATGTGCTCAAGTGTCAGATTTGTCAAGCAAATAAAGCTGAACGCTTTAGACAAGCTGGGACGTTGCATCCTTTGCAAATCCCAAGTAACAAATGGGAAAGTATTTCCATGGATTTTATTACCAGATTACCAAGAACACGTCAAGGCTACAATTCCATTTGGATTGTGATGGATCACTTGACAAAAATGGCTAGATTTTTACCAACACGGAAGACCGTTACAGCTACGCAATTAGCAAGGCAGTTTATCAAGCAATTGTTTAGACTCTACGGATTACCGCAGGACATAGTCAGTGATAGGAACTCTAAGTTTACAAGTGACTTTTGGAGGCTTGTTTTTGAGAAATTGGAAACAACTTTGAATTTGAGTTCCTTAGATCATCCTCAACTGATGGCCAGACTGAAAGGGTGAATCAAATTTTGGAGAATATGCTTCATGCATCCAAAAGAAAGTTCATGGGAGAATTATCTTCCTATGTTAGAATTTGCATATAACAGTACTAAGCCTACGAGTAGAGGTTTTAGTCCTTTTATGCTTATGTACAGTTTTCAACCTAGATCACCTGTTATCGTGGGATTTTCAAGACTTCAACATGATGCAGCACATAATTTTTTGCAAGATATGCAAGAAATGTTACAAGTTGCAAAGGAATCTATTAGAAGTGCTCAAGACAGAGATAGATTTTATTCGATTTTATTCTAATAGACATCATTCACCCAGAGATTTCTCTGAAGGAACGATGGTATATTTGCGAGTTCCGAAAGATTCCGAGACTTTACGGAGGGGTCGATCTCCGAAATTATCCCCTAGATACTGTGGACTATTTCAGGTTACACGCCAGATTGGTTTAGTTGCATATGAATTGGACTTGCCTTCTCATGTGAAAGTTCATCCCGTATTTCATGTCAATAGACTTAAGAAAGTACTGGATGGAACAAACCAATTAGTTACTATCATAGATGTCGAGGATATGACATTTGTCCCACACGAACCAGAAAAGATTCTTGAATTTTGTTAAAGACGATTGCAAAATACGCTACTCACGAAATACAAGATCAAGTGGAAGAATCGTGTTGAGGACGACGCTACATGGGAGACATTGACTACCCCCTACCCTGGGTTTTTACTGAGCTTGAGAGTGAGCTGGAGTATGTCATGTGCACAGAGTGTATCTACCGTGTGCTACACGCACAGAAGACTAGCTTCGAGGCTTGGGGAAGCTTGGAGCTAGGCAGGCTGATTGGTGAGCTGGGCTAGACTGCCAGGCGAGCACCCAAGTATGGACGGGCGGACGCCCAAGTGTGAACGCCCGGTGACCGGCCAAGAGCCTATAAAAGGGTGGCCAAGGTTGGTTGTTGATTCATAGTCTCGCGAGTCTTTGTGAGAGCTCTATGGTCAAGAGCCTGGATCTAGTGTGCAGACGTGCACCTGCTTCATGCAGCCAAGGCCGACAGCAGTCTTGAGGCCCGCGAGGGTAGCTCCTTGGCGGTATGGAACGCCATGGGGTAGAGATTGGTCGGTATGTCTTGCTAGTTAGCTCAGCTCGTGGCTCGGTGGAGACAGCCAAGACTTGTGGGTTTTGCCCACGGCTATCAAGGTTGGGTGGTGAGTCAGGCCTACACCCCCTTCACGTTATTTGGCTTTGTTTTACAGGTTTTGAGTTGTGTTTCAGGAGCGTTCTTCGAGGAGATCCGTGGAAATTTGACAGCAGGTAGAGCCCTCTCTTGGAGCTCAATATGGCACGACCACAGTTTCAAGAACACAGTACTCAGCTTGGGAGGAGATGATTCTTGGAGTCAGGGAACAGGACCCTTGTTATCTTCCACAGTTTGGGCATAGCCCTGGGAGCCTTTGCTTCTCGAGATCAAATAGGAGCACCGGCCCCAATCTCTCTAGACTTGACAGATTTTATGTTGATGAGTGGGCTTGCAGTCGAGGGGGTATGATTGGTATTTTGGCAAGCACTTCATTTTCTGACCACACCCTGGTTATTTTGTCCTTAGAGGACCCATGGAGGCATGACACGCATGTGAGCTTGAGGATTCCGAACAGCCTCATTCAGGACCCCAAGATTTGCAGCAGGATAGAGCAGATATGGGCGGGATTGGATTTTCTTTCAGGCTCTGTTGCACACACATAGGATGAGGGCTTAGGGGAGATCAGTTGTTTCTTGTGCAGATATGGGCGGGATTGGATTTTCTTTCAGGCTCTGTTGCACGCACATAGGATGAGGGCTTAGGGGAGATCAGTTGTTTCTTGTGCAGGAGGCAGCACAGAGCCGATTAGAGGCCAGGGGACTCTGGAGGCAGAGCAGCCACTGGTGAAGCTGCAAATCTCCACTAGGTCAGAGAACTAATGAATCAATTTGGCGCACAGAACCTGGCTTCTAGCATCAGGAAGGCTCCGGCGCACCACAGGAGGGAGGAGAGCATGAAGTGGGGATGGGAGCAGAGAAAGAGGAGAACTGGGTTGAGGGCGAGGGGAAGGCAGACAAGGGAACTCAGCAAGAGGAGGAAGGGGGGGGGGGGGGGGGAGGTGGGGGATCATTTACTCATCCTCAAAAAACCGGAATCTAGTTAGAGGAAATTGGGGCCTCTTGAGGGAAGGGTGGGGCTTCCCTGTCGTCACCAAAACCCTGGTAAATGCTACCGTTACCTCGAGGGGCTAGCCTAACTGGCTATTTGGTTATCAACGCCCTTGCAGGGGAGGACGATGCCATCAGCACAGCCGTCTGATTGGTTCCTGCCAATGGCTGGCATTCTCACCTTGCTGGACTTGGCATTGGGAAGACGGGTGGCAAGTTGCAGGATTGGGCCGGCGAGCTTTCTGGACTGAGAGGATGGATGGGGCTGACCACCTGCCTCATCCACTCCCGCTGGTGGGTAAGCACGGGGTGGGTCTTGGTGAGAGGCTTAAGGGTGTCCTCTGCAGGCCTGACAGAAAGGACAAGCTATAGCCAGGTGTCCCATCTATTGACAAATGAAGCACTGTCTGGGGAGGCCTGAATAGTCAATCTGCTGCATGAACAGCCCCTGTGGAGACTAGGGAGCACAATGACCTGGGGGAGGGTTTGCAAGATTGTTGGAAGCAGCACCCTATAGTCTGCTTCTCAGGCCTCCGAAAGGCGTACCACCCCCTCATTTTGTCGGTTGGTGCACGATCAATTGGACAGGTTTTGGAGACCCCTCAGACTACAGTGGTAGCCAAGACAGCTTGGATTTTGGGTCTACATAGCCTCTCCGGAGGCTAGTGAAGATGCCACGAGTGTATAAGCCAAGAGCTGGAGGTCCGCTTAGGAAAATAGGTAAGGGTGACCGCCTCAATCGGGAATGCTGCTGCCATGGAAGGGAAAAGACCAAAGGAGCCAAACCTCACCAAAAGAACAAAAAACCCAAATGCTGGAACCTGTAGGGAAAAAGGGCAGGAAGAAAAAGGTGAAAGGACGAGGTGGCGGGGGAAGGAAACAGACAGAGGGCGGGCAAGGTGCAGGAAAGGTTCTCAGGATGGTGGGCAGGCAGGAGCTACGACAGGCTAAGGAGGGCTATGGAGAATGATAATGAGGAGGCTGGGTCACGGAGGTGGGCAACTGGGGAAAGGCAGGCTAAAAAGCAGAGGCTTAGGGGCAGGCGGGCGGGAGGCGAAGGCAGCGAAGGCTTAAACATCTTCTAATCTCTGTACATAGGCCTGCTGTAGTGAGGGGCAGAATCTCCACTATTTCTCTCCTTTTATAGCTGAGGCAGTGTCTCTCTATTTAGATTTTTGTACAGTTTAACTTGATGGCCATAAATACCGGAACCATCAAAAAGGCATCAACGTACAGCGATAAGGAAACACAGAAATCGGGGAGACTTTGAGAACCTAGAGGAACAAACACTTACATTGCTGCCTTCCCATACTTGATATACTCTCTTAGCAGGATCAGCGTTGTGAGTACCCTTGGACTCCAGGTTGCCTGTTGACTGCATCATCTCTTACAAGGTCGCTTGTCCACTTCAGCTGTGAAATCCTAAACCTGCTTGCCTGCACTAGCATAGGCTTTCTGTAAAAACAAGGATTCCCCAGACGTCAGATTCACCATACCCGCTCTCCCTACTGTAGCCAGAAATTAGGGTTTGAGAAATCAAAGTGCCTCTTCTGTGCAAAAAAAGACTTCAGTAGCCAGCACTTAGAGCTTATGTCCCTAGCTCGGTAGCCTGCGACTAGTCTTTCTGTGGCCTACAGTTAGGATTTCAAAGAGCCAAAAGCCTCTTCCTGCAGAGCATTCAATGGCCTGCAGTAAAGAGTTTCAAAGAACCCCTGCATAGCTTTTCAGAATCCCAAATGTGCACAGGTGGCCTGCAGGTAGGGTTTCGGAGCCAGGGCCACATGGGATGGTATGACAGAAGAGCCGCCCGAGGCAGCAGGCGAAGAAACCGAGGTTGTAAGCCCGCCAGCCGGCTCGGGAACTGTTGGTGGTGGTCCATGAAGGCCGGCTCGAGGGCCTGTGAAGTACGTAGGCATAGCAGACGTAGAACTCTCAACACGTAAAGAAGGCACACATCGCATCATAAAGCTCCATGCAGAGGCGATAGCTTTGTTTTGAATTTTCATAAATCGATCTTCAAAATTTCAAAAGACGTTTTGTTTCTCCTGCCTTATTTCAAAAAGTTATCATTTACATGTAGCCTTCTTTCATAAGCAAACTCCTTGCTTGCTTTGTGGCCTTAGCCTTAGGCAATTCACACTCTTGGGTCTTCCCATCCAGACATCTCTTAGGGTATTTTTCCAAAGGACACAAAACCCATCTTCCTTTTCCATGTATTGGAGCACGCAAAACCCATCATCCAGTTTTTTACAATAAAATGAAAAACTCCAAGGGAGTTGCGCACCAACTCCCTTGGCGCCGCCAAGTCATCTCAAGGCTCAAAGGGATCACCAAGGTCCCACAACACCCTTGTGCACCACACCATAACACCAACTCACCAACTGAAGACCAAAGCTTATTCAAGCGCACCAGCAAATCCAACAACGATGCATCCAAGCTTTCGTTGTGGATGAGCAAGTGATTTTTCACCCTTTCTCAATGAGCTTACAATGTAATCACTCTCGATTGTTCAATTTCATATATGCTTAAGTGAGCTAGGAGATCATTAGTGCGCATGCATTTGTGGGATGAGAAGGTTGATGTTGCATGAGGCTGGTCATGTCACACAGAGACGGAGTCAGCATGCCATCGAAATTAAAGTTGGTGAAGTTGAGGCCTACCATAGCAGAAGAATTCCAACACATCATGCCCTCCCATCGAGCACCTAGACACCAAATTAGCGGATCTCCACTTTGTGAGCACCTCATTGTCCCCCTCGAGTTTTTTTGAACTCAAGAAGAGTACTAGCCTTAACTGTAATCTTATACACAATAGCAAACATCGTCCCCACCTTTTATTCCCCCTCATGGGATGTAGTCTTAGAGGTCGTGTATGTCAACTATGGGCATGCAGTAGGGTTTTTATATGTTGAGCAACATGCAGCATGGCAACATTTTCTAATACATCACGCCCTCCCATCGAGCACATAGGCACCAAATTAGCGGATCTCCACTTCGTGAGCACCTCATTAACCCCCTCAAGATTTTTTAACTGGAGAAGAGTACTAGCCTGAACCGTAATCTTATACGCCCCACCTTTTATTCCCCCTCATGGGATGTAGTCTTAGAGATCGTGAATGTCAACTATGGGCATGTAGCATGGCAACATTTTCTAATAGCTCGAGGACCCTGTTATTCCGAGAGGCTACCCTCCATTCCCAACCTTGGACACCTTGCACATCCTCCATTTCTTGGATGGCCGAAGATAAGATTCATGGCATGGGGCTCTCTACTTGCCCTTAGGATGGGGCCCTGATCTTTTACATCTCTCTTATTTGGTGAGTGAGCCCCAATTTTACTTCATGTGCACGGTCTGATGTTCTTGTTTTAACTTTGATCACATATACATTGAGAATATGGTTCACATGCTTTTGGTGTATTTTTTAGTTATTTGCTTGTTTCGACTTTAATCACATATATATTGAGAATATGGCTCAGCAACTACAGTAGTTAGCCAATGAGCTTATCCATTTGATGTGATTGGATTTTGATGATTGAGGAGCTTATAGACGATTGATCACGATTGTTTACTTCCTTTGTGTGGGAGGTTCCTATGGCACTATACCTTTTTTAGCAAATGGTTCTTGTGGCCCCCTTGTTGTTATTTTTACCTCGTTTTGGTGCGCAACAAGTTATTGTGTTTACTCTCCTTTTTGAGAGAGCATGTTCTTATATCTGCCAGTAAGCTTCAACAACCTCCTTTAGCAGTGGCTCCTAGAGTGAGTTGACAAAGAGTTTGAGTTGGTGGCGTGGTTATTCTTGTTTTGATTTAGGCACCTAGATGGTGGGTGTGCTTCTTCTTGACACAAAAGTTGGTGGTGGCGAGACTATTCTTTCTTTGATGGCTTTGGGCACCCAAATGGTGGAATTACCATCATAATAATACCCTTGAGCAATAAGTAAGCATGTAGGCACCCATTTTTGGTAGAGTTTGCGATGTGGGGATTGGTGCCTTCATTATCAAGGTTGTATCCTTTATGCCAGTTGAGGGGATCTTGAGGATTTCTTTGGAATCCACACATTTTCATTACCTTCATAGAATCCCTATGCTTGGGAACTCATAAATGATATAAGTTGGAAGAATGTCTTATTGGCCTCTTGCGGCGGGTTTATGTGGAAGAGGTTGATAGGTACACATTTTCATTAACTCCATAGAATCCATGTGCTTGGAAACCCATTGGAAAAATATCTTGTTGGCCTCTCGCGGGTTTCTATGGAAGAGGTTGAGATGAGTACTTTGTTTTCCAAGCTTTTAAGATTTGCATTGTGAGTGTTACCTAGGTTGATGAGGTAGCCAAATGGGATTGCCACCCTCATAGTAGCCCTGAGCCACTAATAAGTGCTTTTCTACCCACCTTTTTGTTGGAAATTATTTCATCCCCATATGGACTTTCCCATGGATATTCATGCTTGTATTTGGCTCCATATGAAGCCCTACATTAGCATATCTTAGTAGAGTAATTCAGCATTTTTTCTACCATTTTTGGTATTTTTTAGGCATTTTATAGCATTTTTTTTGCTAAAGCCATGCTATCGGTCTGCTACAGCTGGCCAACCAGCATACTGAGGTATTATAAAAGGGTTGGCTCCCTTTTTCCCTCAGATCATCTCTCTTTTCAGTTTCTGCAATGATAGGCAGCATCTACGAGACCTCCCTCATGCTGCTCCACATGATGTACTACCTTTTTTGGTGATATTTAGCAGTGATCTTCTTTTCTCCTTTATGCTTGCTGTCCATACACAGTGTTGTACAGTTCTTGCAGCATTTCTTTACGGGTATCACATCATAGTACCCATTCTTTCATGGTATCAAAGTGGGAAACATCTACAGGGACCTGTGTTTTCTATTACCATGCTGCTGTTGACTGTTTACATGTATTTTGTCTTGTCTAAATGAAGATTGTTGTCCACATGTGGTGGACCCTTTGCACTTAGTTCTCATCTCCAACATTGATCACCTCCATCTTGCACTTTTGGGAGAGCAAAAATACAGGTATGATCTCTAACCCGTGCTAGTGACTCTCTCCATTCGTCGTCATTATATAGTTTGCAACCCACTTATATGCTTTGTTGTTCCAGGAATCTAGTAATATTGCAAGATTCATGGAATCTCTGACAAGGTGGGGAAGCATGGACGCCGTCGCTCGCCGGGCTGGTGTACTTACTAGTGTGTACACGTAGGTCACTATTTTGGTCATCCCCATCTTCACGCACCCCAGTAAGAGTACGTCCAGTCATCCAAAGTATGACAGGTGGGGAGGTGAGGTAGCTGCAAATTATTCAGGTTTCAAGGTGGATGATGATATCTTCCTGGAGCCAAAACCGCAAGAGGGAACCTCGCCATACCAGTTGGATAAGAACGGGAATCCCATCCGAGATGTTGTTGAGCATAGCGAGCCTTTCACAAGGTAATTACAACACTCACTTCATTACAATTCTATTCGTGTAGTGTAATCATTATATAGTCATTGTCTTTTATATTGTCGTCCATTTATATATGCTAATTGTAAGCTTGTACTATGGCAGGTGGTTACTCAGGACATTCACCAATCAAGGGGATGCATTCCTAGATTGCTTTGCCAGTACTAGGACCCTTGCTAGAGCATGCAGGATACTGCAATGAAATTGCATCAGTGTGGAGAGCGATGAGGTGTGCCTTAGTTCATGTCTACGACCACTTATGTACGTTCATGATGATTTGGGTCAACAATTTTTCAAGGGTGAGGTCAGTGAGTATACTTGACAGGAGCAGCAGAGGGACGTGGAGGCATCGTCTCCACACGTTCCTCACCCATATCTTCTGCCTACCCCAATACCCATGAGCCCAACATAGTCAAGTGCCTCGTCATGGCCACCTGGTTTTCCAAGGGAGCCCCAATGTCGGCATGTCATGCCATAGATATCCCCTGTGGGTTATTTTACAATGCCCTCATCATGGGCACCATGTCCCAAACTTACAAGACCGTTATTTCCACCCGCACCTACACCATTTGGTAGAGCTCCCTACCCCATGCCACCTTCCTTCTTCCACTAGCACCACCCGCGCATCCTTACTCATGTATTCGCTTGCAATGAAAGAAATATATTGTTTTGTACATTATTGTTATGCACTCTTGTACACTCAAATTATGTCAATGGCATTGTTTTTAGCTTCGGCCGTGACGGTTTAGGTAATTAAATTAACAATTCAGAGAGATGGAGCAAGATGGATAGAGATCTTATAGGCCACTAGAGAGAGTGTGAGTGAAAGAGTTTGAGTGAGACCTTAAAATAATTACTTTTATGCTTCAAATAGTTTTTTTATATACTTAAAATAGTTATTTCTATTTTTGAGAAGTTATAAATACAATAGACATATGCCATATTCCAGTACTCTTCTTCTAGGCACACATCCCAACCCACCCTCCCCTTATATCTTTATATTGCAATAGGATGGGCATAAACTTGATTATCATGGCTTCATCTAGGCTCCAAAAGTCCCTCTAATACTACTATGTTTGCAAGCATCTTAAGTAAAGCCATTCAATCTTTCATACACCTCTCTATGAATGAAATATCTCATAGGTGTTTGTCAAGTAATGTTGTGGTCTTGTAAATTTGCTTTGGAATATAATGAAAGTTTTAGATCATAATACGGTGTCTTTGTAAATGAGTTGCAATGATAGTGACCCATGGTGTCTAGTACTCAACATCTCGTAGGTGTGACAATAGAGGGAGATTAGATGGATACAAGAAGGGGAGAGAGAGAAACCGCTTGCCTCAACACCAAAAAGCACTCGCTCAAAAATGCTCGCCAAAAAAATACACCCAACTTACAAAGATCTTCACAAGTTTCTAAATGAGCCTCATTTAAACAGAGTAAGGTGAGACCTATAGTGCCATTGTATACAACCATTGTGCCACATTGGGCACCATATTGGGTATTCTTGAGAATATACAATGCTTTAGGTCAATTATTTAAGAATGAATCAGGGAATGAAGATTCAATGCCTCCATCTCAAAGTGAATTGAAAATTGAAATTGAATGTGAAACTAAGACATCCATGATTCCATTGAGGAGCCCGACATATTTACATTCAATGTAAACATTCTACCCCACTTTGTTGCCTTTTGCAACCAATCAACACTTGTCTTTAAAGTCTTTTACATAACAACCATCAGGGTTAAACCGGACCTGCAAGCCCTGCTCAATCATCTAGCCAACTGAAACCAGATTCTTTGTAATGTTTAGAACATGAATTAAATATGTAAGTTACTTCATCTTACCATCCTGCATAGACAATGGCACATCTCCAACATGGGTAATTGAATGAGCAGTGTCATCCCTTGTTTTTTTAACAAAACCTGGTCTTTCAAGACTCTTCATTTCCTTGAACCACTTACCATGACTTGTCATGTGGTTCAAAGTACCCGAATCAACATACCATACATCATCCTTACATGCTACTACATCATTTCCCAGACACAGCATTCACTACATGTTGTATAGTAAAAAACCTCTCATTATTTCTGCTAGAGGACACATAGTTATTTTGTTGTACTTTTTCATTTCGCATATCACTCTGCTTCTTATAGCAATCTTCCTACACATGTCTAGGCTTACCACACTAAAAACAGCCTCATGTATCATTATGCTACCTTTTCCAATTACCACGACCTCGCTGACTCCCCTTGCCTCTTAAACTGACCTCTTCCACCCGTGTGGTGTTGTTGCGAATCCTTGGGCTGTTGCTTGCTTGCTGCTGCTGACCATAATTTTGATTACCTATTCGGACACCACCTTGGCCATGTCCACGACCTCTACCTTGTCCTCTATCTGCACTTGTGTAGTAGAAGGCTTACTGCTCTCTGGTTTTGGGAAGACTATTGATCTTCACCCAAATTCTTGTCTTTAATGAGATCAGCATTGACACCAAATCTATGAAGTTGGGAATGTTCTCTCCAAAGTCTGAATAGACGTCTTGAACACCTTATATTGTGGCTCTCGAGACCACGTAGTCACACTTCCATCTTATCATCATCATCAAACAGAAACACCAATTGATGCAAGGGATTATAGAATGGCCTTGATCTTCAAGGCATAATCATTCACATACATATTTTTCTTCTCCACAGTATGAAACTCATTCTTCAACTGAATCTTTCGTGCCTTGGTGTTGGTTTCATACAGCTTCACCAAGGTGTCCCATGCCTCCTTAGGTGACTTGGCATCCTGTATATGCCCAATCATGGTGTCCTATATATACTAATAGAAAGTCAATACATGACTTTCCTTGCTTCTTAATTCTAATCCTTGAATTATTTTACATCTGCAACACTTGGATTAATCTCTGGTGCCTCCTCATGTTCACCTTCAATGTAGCCCCACCCAGTAACCTCTTCCCATCAGGAAATTTGTCAATCTAAACCTCCAAGCATGGAAGTTGTTCTTGTCAAGCTTCTCTACAACAATCTAGTTTATTCCATTATTCGACATCTTGTCTGCAACACAAATTTACCAAAAATAGCACTCTTGTTTGACCTACACAAACTGTTGTATTCTCTGCACGGTACTATAGTGCACCCAAACTATCACAACCAGTGATCTCAATTTGCATACATACACCCAATGGCAACTTTGAGACCTCTCTGTAGTACACACAGTGTCTGTACAACTAATCGCCCTTCCTGTAGTTTCAAAAATAGAGTTCTGCAGAGAATCAAAACTTTTCTGCATTGCCCATGAACGCTTTGCGAACTGAAAAACAGAATTCCAAAAATATGGGCCAACGGACAGTATCGTTACCATGTAGCTCTGCTCTTGCGAAGAAAGCTCCTCAATCAGATTTTGTTGGTGCCTCTCGAAGATCTCCCGACAAGGGTGTACTAGCCAACACAAAGGGAGAAGAGTAGATGAAGCTCTTACTCATATTACTTCCTATGCTTCTCTTGCTTGCCACTCAGTTCTAGCATGAACCAGGCTCTGATACCATGAAAAGATGGAGGGGAGAAGAGAGCTTGAGCTCTTGCAAGCACACACACACTCACTCAAACCCTAGAAGAGAACACACAAGCTGAGAGGTTAAAAATTCTTCTTCTTCTTTCACACAACAAAAGAGGTCTACAAAGAAGATAAAGTAACTAACACACATAATAGAGTATATACAAGCGGTCCATAATATGAACACGCTAAGTGGAGTGGGTAGGTGTGGACTAGTCGGTGTAGTCTAGCTGTAGAATCTTTAACGAAGATATGTCTGTGTCAGCTACTATCAAACCCGCCAGTGATGTAAATGTCGAATGGTCACGCAGGCACCTTGTGAGTGTCAGCTCATGTTGAGCTTGACATCTCAATAGGGTTGACATAGAATGGGAGTTCTAGGTTACTCTTGATGACCTTTACGAGATAATCTTGGGTGGATACAGAGCTCTCAGTACCCTGTTGATGTAAATTTTCACCTTAGTGATTACATCGACACTACTCTTATGAGAAGAGGAGCCATTGCTAGAAGTGGAACCTTTACCACCTAAACCGATGGAGCTTGAAACTCCACTACATGAACTTGACCCTACTCTAAATTTTCCAAGATTTAATGTAGGATTTAAGACTATTGAAAATATGGACACACCATGCATGTTCCTCTTGAAAAGGGAATTGGTATGCCTCTTGTGTGAGGAATGGGTTTAACACAATGTGGTTTAGTGTCAACTATTGATCCAATCAACACCTCATCTAGTTTGGCCATGGTCTCTTAGGCATGTCGTTTGCTAAGGCTCGTGTTTTTTTCGTGGGGCGGTGGGTTTTTTTCGTGGGGCGGTGGGTCTTCTTTGTGCTTTAATATGAATTTTACTTGAACTAGATGAGGTGCTAGATGTTGAGATATCGAGCTCAACTAGTGCTATGGCAGACATTGATGACCCGCCTGGGTGATAGCTTCCGCATCTCCACCAATGGCATGGTTGGTGAGATTATGGGTGATATGTGGCCAGTGGGATGACAGGCTGTGTGTGACAGTCATTTTGGATTACTAGAGACTGACATAGTTATAACGCAAGCTCATTTAGTCGGGTTCACATTATGGACTGACCCTTGTATGTTGTAGTAGTTGAGTAATAACCCATATAGTGTGTACTCTTACCTTCATGTTATGTTGGTTGAGTAGAGAAGAAGAATATAGAAGAAAATTCAGCCATCCATCTCTTCTCTTGTGTCTTGCTCTCTTTTGTGTGTGTGTGTGTGTTTGCTTGCTAACGTTTGAAGCTCTCCCTCTTCCCCACATTCTCTTTATGGTATCAGAACCTGGTTCATGTGAGAGCTAAGGAGGCAAGCAAGAGGCAAGAATAAGCAAGGAAGGAAGTGGTACTACACGGGTAAGGGCATCATCATCTCTTTCCCCTTCTTGGTTTAGGTACAACACCCCCTCAGTAGCTCTGGGAGCTACACATCCCCGATTGAGGAGTTGTCTTCGCGCTCGTGGAGCAGAGCTACAGGGTAGGTAAACTGTCCTATTATTGGACCAAGTTTATTTGGCCAGATTCGTGTTTCGGGCGCGTTACGGGACCCGTTTCGTCACTGCAAGGTATTTTTGGTAGCTTTCTGAAAATTCTGGTAGAGAACTGTTTTTGCTCAAAATTTGGTTATTGCAGTGTAGCAGTGCATTTTGGAAGTGCAGATAGGATTTGCACATGTATTGTTGATACTTATGTACATGTACTCTGGTCACATTTGGTGACACACAAGTTGTGCTGAAGTACCGCTACTCTGCAATAGTTACAGGAGATACTGCTATATTACAGGTTGCATACAGAAGTTGTCTATTTGTAGGTTCTTTGATTGCTGCAAGAAAACATGTCTGATGAAATTAATCAGATTGTTAGTGAGAAGCTGGATAAGAATAACTTCCATGCCTCTGGAAGTTCAGAATGACCAACTTCCTAATGGGTAAAGGATTTTGGAATTACGTAGAAGGAGACAATGAGGAGCCTCCATAGCTATCTGAGGAGAATGACACTCCTATACAGATATAAAGGCATTCAAGGATTGGAATCAAGGTACAAGAAAAGTCATGTACTGGCTTTCAATTAGTGTCACAGACACTATGATAGGACACATACAAGATGCAAACACTCCAGCAGTTGTATGGCAGAATCTTGTTCAGATGTTCTAGACTAACACAAAGGCAAGGAAGTTGCAGTTAAAGCAAGAGTTGCATACTGTGGAAAAGAAAAACATGTCCATCAATGAATATGCCTTAAAGATCAAGGGCATTGTTGAATCCCTTGGATCTATCAATGTATCAGTGGAGTATCAGTGGAGGATGATGATTTGGTGAGTGTCTTTAAATGGGCTTGGCAAAGAGTACAAGCCATTCAAGACCTCCATTGCAGTTAGGGAGAATATTCCCAACTTTCAGGACTTGATATCTATGTTAATCATAGAAGAAAAGGCTTCAGGTGAGGATTCTTCTTCACAAAGCAAGAACACATCGAAATATGCCTTCTACTCTAATTCAGGTAGAGGCAGAGATAGAGGCCGTGGTCGAAGCCAAGGTTGTGGGGCTGACAAGGAAATCAGAACTCTAGACAACAACAACAGTCCAATGATTCACAGCAGCAATCATACACAGGTGGAAGAGGCCAGTCTAGAGGTAGGGGGAGCCAAAGAGGCCGAGGTGGTTGGCAAAGAAATAAAAATGCAAATAGCATAGAGTGCTATTACTGTGGCAAACCATGACACATGGCAAAGGACTACCCACATTCTCTTTACTAGATCTTGTTTCTCCATCTAATATTCCCTGAATCACCAAACAGGTTCCCATTGTTCCCTCCCATACATCAAGAGTAAATTTTCTTCATGTGATATTCCCTCGATCACTAGCTGATGTTCCCATTGTTCCTTCCCATACATGAAGAGTAAATTTTCTTTTGAGCACTATAGAAAATGTCGCATATATTGCATCTTTGGAGTCAATGCTTGTGTAATGTGTTTCCTTTCCCTCCCTTGGGTTTAAGCTTACTTCAAGCATATTTCCCTGTCTTGAGGTTTAGTCCTAACCTCTTCAAATTGTGTAGATTTGGCTTTCTTGGGTTTAGGAGGTTGTGAATCATTTTTTGTTTCTTGTTTCAAGATATTTTTCCCCTACTACTTATGTAGAGTGTTCTTTTGCATGCTTTTTGGCTTTTATTTTGCACCTTGGCTTTTAGACATATGATCTTGTTTCTTATTTCTAGACATTTTCCTCTACCACATGTAGACTATTATTTTGGAGGCTTTTTGGCTTATGTCCACAGCTTAGGTTATAGATGTGTGAGCCAGGTGTCCATTTTGTACACTTAAGATATTAAGAGTTTGATATTCCAAGATAGCTTGCAATAAGACATCTCCCCTTGGGAAATCTATAACCATGCGATCAATGGCACATCAATCACACATGGCTTGTGTGGTATTAGGAATTATAGGTGCATTCCACCATTGGAAAGTCTGCAACTTATGTGGCCCATGACAATACAAGCACTTCACTATTTGTCCAACTATTTCCTTAGCAATTTCTATCCCTGATTGGGTGTAGAGATGTCCTTGCCCACAAACATCAAGCTCATCTCGGAGATCTTTCATCTTCGAGATGAAAGCAGATAAAGATGGAAAGAATACACATATTATGAGATATCATGACTAAAAGCCTTGCAATGAAGGAAATATAAAAATATTGGGTTAGGGGGTTTATGAAATGTGAATTCAAATGGTGTTGCTCGTAATGTGCACAACACATTAGGCCTACAAGAAAAAGAGGTCATAAAGGTTACTGGCAATCTAGATCATCCCCTTTCTCATAGTGACTTTCCAAAAGCTTTCAAGCAAGGAATTATAAAATTCTACAATGGACATATCAGAGATCAATGTCTCTTTACTCCGTGCTCTCATTCGTTTTGACGAGGCAGAGTTCATATCAATGGTATCTTCCATCATGTTGTCATCTAAATGGATTGCTTCTTTACAGTATTGATCAAAGGAATCTAGATTTGAGACTATGATCAAATCGTGCAAACTGTTCTTATTTAATCTCATGAGGAAACATGGCTTCAATTACATTGAGTTTCTCCAATTCCTCACATTGTGAGTTCAGGATTTTCATGTGTAACATATAATCACGTATGGTTTCATTAGGTCTCTGCCCGATCTTGTAGAGTTCTATTAGCACTCCACCTAGAGAGTAGTCTCAAGAATCTATAGATAAAAGAAATCTTCAGAGTTTTGAAATTTGCCATAATTGTAGGTATCAATGTGATGAACCATCTACTGGGCTTGCCCCCACCACTTGTTAAAATTATAGCAATGTGATAAACTATGGTGGATCAAATGCTAGAATCAACATCATTAACAAAGAGATTAGACAATAATTAAGACGTAAGTGAGCAATTAACTGATAGCTTAATGTAGGCATGGATAATAAAAAACTAGCAAGTTCTCGTTAGGCCAATGCCTCAATTTATAGAGTTTACATCCAAGTATCTAATCCCACTGATTTCTCCTTGATTCACTCCACCTCTTTTGCTTGATTCTCTCCACCTCTCCGAGAATATCTCCACACCTCCTAAATCTTCTCATGCTACCCTTTATTCTCTCCCAGTAGATTCTTCTCACCTTTTCACAGGTTCTCTCACATTTACACATTCTCTTTTACAACCTCTAGCCAAGGGCTTGTTCCCGCATACACCCTATTCACTTGTATATTTCAACACCTCCCCTCAAGTGAATAATACTAGAACACCTAGACCCTATACCAAGTTTCCCTCTTACTCCGCGACCAGTGCCTAACACACCTCCCCTCAAGTGAACAATCCTAGCACACCTGGACCCTATACCAAGTTTCCCTCTTACTTGATAGTCCGCGACCAGTGCCTCAAGTCCCTAAACTCATAGTCCTTGGACTCTCTCTCTCTATGTGTCCAAGACTACTATAAGTGCCCATGACCTTGACTAAAGTGCTCACACATACATCTACCACATGGCCTACATCATCGGTGGCTCAGAGGTGGTTTTACTCTGTTGGGGTAGGTTACATTGGGTTGTGGGGTTTCTCTCTCTCTCTCTCTCTCTCTCTCTCTCTCTCTCTCTCTCTCTCTCTCTCTCTCTCTCAGAGATTTTCACATGGCTCCTCACTCTTTGGAGCCTCACATCTTCTCTTGTCTTCAGTCTTCTTGTCGTGGCAGCTTCTCTTCAACACGCGTCCATGTCTTCCTCTTCTTTCAGTCTTCTTGTTGTGGTAGCTTCTCTTCTTGTGTCCATGTCTTCCTTCAATGCTTCCTCTAGCTTTTCTTCTTGGTGTGGATCTACCTCTTGGAAAGAGATGTTCTTCTTCTTTCGTGGCTGGGGCCATGAGCTTGTCCGTCAGTTCTTTCTTCAATGCTTCCTCTAGCTTTTCTTCTTGGTGTGGATCTTCCTCTTGGAAAGAGATGTTCTTCTTCTTTCATGGCTGGGGCCATGAGCTTGTCCATCAGTTCTTGCTCCATGTGAGCAACATGTTTAAATGTTTTATTGACAGTTCTTTTGGGCATTTGATGTTTATCTTGTGTCATTATGTAATGCAAACCCAAATCTATGTGGGAGGTCTTACCTCTTGCCTTATTCTGGACAAGGGCAGTGTCTGATCCCATTTTTACACTGATGTAATGTGCCTAATACATAATGCATAAAGCATTCATTCTTACCCAAATGCAAACTCTGGCTGTGAATAATCTTGAATTTGAGTGTGATTTGCAGGCATTAACCAAGGGTTAAATGCAAAATGATGATTACCACAAATTTATCAGCATAATTTTACCAAAAATTACATTAAATCAAGGGTAACCAATTTGTACGGAATGGTTGGAGTATCAAACCATCTTTGAATTGCAATATGAAGTTATAGGGATCTGTATCAGATACCTAATGGTTGGAGTATCAAACCATCTCTGAATTGCAATATGAAGTTATAGGGATCTGTATCAGATACCTAATGGTTAATTTGAACCCTCAATTGTACCAAAATATAGTGATTAGCACTGATTAATCATTGATTAGCAAATTCTAATCCTAATTAGCCAGGTGATTAGCAAGATAATGGGCTCACAAATTGATGGATTCTAGGCTAGGCTCTGATACCATGCTAAAACTACAACAATGTGATGAGCTATGGTGGATCAAATGCTAGAATCAACATCATTAACAAAGAGATTAGATAATAATTAAGACGTAATGAGCAATTAACTGATAGCTTAATGTAGGCATGGATAATAAAAAACCAGCAAGTTCTCATTAGGCCAATGCCTCAATTTATAGAGTTTACATCCAAGCATCTAATCCCACTGATTTCTCCTTGATTCACTCGACCTCTTTTGCTTGATTCACTCCACCTCTTTTGCTTGATTCTCTCCACCTCTCCCAGAATATCTCCACCTCTCCCAGAATATCTCCACACCTCCTAAATCTTCTCATGCTACCCTTTATTCTCTCCCAGTAGATTCTTCTCACCTTTTCACAGGTTCTCTCACATTTACACATTCTCTTTTATACAACCTCTAGCCCAAGGGCTTGTTCCCGCACACACCCTATTCACTTGTATATTTCAACACCACTAAGCATAGACTCAATGCACATAACTTGGTAGAGAGATTTTGATTTCCAAATTCCAAATCATCTTGTGGCTTAAACATTTGTACCATCATATTTTCCAATGAGCTTGGAAAATTCTATGGGCACATGAGTCTAGATGACTCCTTGTTGTCATGTGCAAGTCCGTTGGTTAAAGCACCATATAATCCTTGTTCAAACTCCCTTCCTAGATTATTCAATATTGCTAGAGTTTGGGAATCTATAGGTTGCAAGTTTGGCGGGGTACCCACTCCATGCATTTACAATAAAGTAGGACGAGTTGTTATATTTAGCATAGGACCAGCCCACTGTGGGAATTGGTAGCACCAAGAGTTTAAAAATTGGTGGCACAAGTAGAGACATAAGATGGTCCAATGCAAGGTTAGATGTGATTGGGGGTGGTTCTTGAGGCATGGACCTTAAGGACTAGCAGGCTTTAGCTGTTGGATTGAGTTCTAACATTTACCCCTAGGTTAGCTATTAAGGCCACCTCTTTTTTTATGTATTTTATTTTTATTTAGGTTTATTTTTTTAGTTCTTTTTTATTTCTTTGTAGCCCGAAACAACCTTTATATGCTTGGTCTACCCCCTACGTCTCAATCGAGGGTCCGTTTGCATGGGTTTCCTCTTGGGTGCTGGGTGCTAGGGCATGTGAACATCCCCTAAGAAATGTTTTTCAAAAAGTGTGCACACCAAGAGCTTCTGAGATGGTAGAGAAGGTCTCAAAACCTATTTTACATCACTATCAAATCATGTGTTTTCTCAAAAATGTTAAAATGACTCAATTTTTACAGCCCTTTTTCGATTGTGTTCCATAAGAATTAAAAAACAAGTTCTATGAGAAAGTTCTAGTATTTTTGGAATACCAACTTTATTCCCCCGATCTTGTTAAAATTATTTTGTTTGGTCTCTCAAACTGTAGTCCAAAAGTGGTCCACAAGCTTGTTTTTAGTGCATTTAGTTACCTGGACTTTTGAGTCGACTTTTTGTGGCTAATGGTTGGAGGCCAAAATGATGGAAAACGGCTTGGTGCACTTAAGGAAAGATTTAATGAGCTCAAAAAGTTCTTTCTTGTTGGACTATGGGTCCTTGTCTCTCCTCTCACCTCACACCACTTATACAAGCTCACTAGCATACATTAGAGAAGAGGATTAGCACAAGAGTAAGGCTTAATTGCACAATGCGAGAGTATATTGCATTATGAGAGAAAGTGACTTATATACAATGCCATAAGTGTTCACACACACTTTAATTATGGCTGATCGGGAGCGTAAGGCTCTTAGCCTTTTGCTTGTACAGTGCTTAATCTCTTATTACATGCATGAAGTACATTCATAGGGAATCCATTCTAGCTTGTTTCCACATACTCTTGGAGCAGGATCGCATAAGTATCCCATCAGACCTTTTTCGGTTTCTCATTCGTCATAGATTTAGACACCATTGCTTCATTTCTTTTGATGTCTTTGTCTTTAATATTTGATGTAAAATTATAGTGGCAACTCTTGTTAACCCAAAATGGATTTATTTGATGTAGACTTATAATGGCAATTCTTGCTAACCCAAAATGGGTTAACACTCTTCTTCTAAGGTAATTTGAGGGGAGGAATCTAGAATATCATCAATCCCAAAGTAATTTGGTAGGTCCCTAGGATATTTCTATTTGGTTTCATTTATCACCTTAGAACTTTGGGAAGTTCTTGGCCCAAGTGGTTTTCTTGTCGACTCATTTAGCTCATTTGGCACTACTTGTACCTTCCCTTTGTTATAGTGCCTACTCTTTCTTTTCCCTTTTTTGCTTTTAGGGGTTTGTGATGCAAAATTTGTGGGCTAGGGTTCCATGACCTTGCAATTACTTAGCTTGGACCTTGTCACAATCTTCAATATTACTTATTTTTCATCATCCAAAGATAATGTCAAGCATGGCACACTATGACTATCCCCAACCATGTGTGGTAGGAGACGATGTACTCATCAAAGGATGTAGATTTATTGTCTTAAAAGGGAAGTCAAATGATCAATGCCACACTTTGTACACCATCTATTCTAATAGTGGTGGTGGGATAACAGTCTGCTTCTAGGTTAGATCTTATTGGGAAATCGTCCACTCTGTGAGGGCCTTGGCATCTAAAGTAGACCAAGGGAGCTCACCTTGGTGCATTGATATCTCTTGATTTCTAAGATTGTTTATGCTATTTGCATGAAGGAGCTCTCTCCTTTATGCTACCTCTCGATTTGTAAGCTCTTTTATACTATTTGCATAAAGCTGGTCAACTCGTTATGTCTAGGATTAAATGTCCGGGTTGGGACATGTGATGTTCACCCCAACAGCTCAAGTATGGATACTCAACATAGAATTCAAGCATGTTAGGAGGTTTATCAATAATTGGCTCATTCTCGACTAGCCTTGTAGTAGTAGTTCCTGGCAGGGCTAGTTGAGGAGCTAACACTAGAGGTGGAATATCCTTGACACCAGTCTTAGAGAATCCTATCATAAACATTAGCACCAAATCTTCTAGGGTTTCTCTTTGGGAATCTTCTAAAAATTGAAACCAAAGCAAAGCATTACTCTCTAATATCAAGCTGAAAGAATCTATCTTAGTTTGAGGATCAGTCACCCTTTCTACATTTTAAAGCATCTACATGGTTGTAGCAATCTTCCATTCCATCAAACTTCATAATCAGCTCGGCATTGAGAGAGGGTGTTATCCTAGGATGACCATTGTTAATGGAAAACATACTTCCTCACACACACAAGAGAAAGAAGAAGAGGATCAGTCACCCTTTCTACATTTTAAAGCATCTAGATGGTTGTAGCGATCTTCCATTCCATCAAACTTCATAATCAGCTCGGCATTGAGAGAGGGTGTTATCCTAGGATGACCATTGTTAATGGAAAACATACTTCCTCACACACACAAGAGAAAGAAGAAGAGAAAGGTTCATGGAAGGGTCGAATCCGATGAATGGCACCTAGCCAACCCTATGAGGGTTAACTCCTTGATGTGAGGCCACTAGGGTCTCACTCCACACTCTCCTTGTGTCACCCAAAGAGAGATCCAAGGCTAGGTAATGAGCAAGAGGGAGAGAGTTATGGAGAGCTCAATCTCTACCTCATGCCAATCGTATGCAAATAGGGCATGGTAGATAGCAATGAGAAGGTAGAAGAGAAGAGAAGGGAGAGCACTACCATTCCTATTCACATACACCAACAATCTAAGCAAGCAAGCCACCACACAAGCAAGCAAGCAACCATCAACTCAAAAGAGAGAGAGAGAGAGAGAGAGAGAGAGAGAGAGAGAGAGAGAGAGAGAGAGAGAAGGCAAGCCTCAATTGAGACCAATGGGATTGTCCTTTTTCATATTTCATGAAATGTCTTATATACATGAGCTCATATTTACAATGTCCAGTTGCCCAATTACAAATAGGGGCCTAAAACTAGTCTTCCTAGTTTAACTAGCTCTATGTAGATCAATTCCTTATGATTGGCGTTACTACTACACAAGCCATAACCTCGGCCATCCCATCTATCTTTTACAATAAACGCTTAGCGTCATTACAAAAAGATGAGTTACAAAAAGGCGTAGTAGCCGTGGAAAAGGTCATGTTAACTGGAGTGGTTAACAACCATATTCCACTTCCTACCTCAATCCCTTGGTAGGTTTGATTAATACCAGCACTCACACTTTCTTTACCTCACTCACTCACTCACTCTCTCTCTCTCACTCTCACTCACTCTCTCTCTCTCTCTCTCTCTTTAAGTCTCTCAATTTCTCTCGAACTGGCCATCTCTCTCTCTCTCTCTCTCTCTCTCTCTCAATTTCTCTCTCTAACTCTCTCTATTTATCACGTAGCCAACTCTCTCTCTTATTAACTCTCTCAATTTGTCTTATTATTTCAAACTCTCTCTATTTCTCTCTCTAACTGGCAACTCTCTCTCTCTCTCTCTCTCTCTCTCTCTCTCTCTAACACTTGCTCTCTTTCTAACTCTCTCTCACTCTCTCTGTTTCTCTAGAATTATCCTACTCTCACTTTAACACACTCGATCTCTAATGCTCTCTCTCTCTCTCTCTCTCTAACCCTCACTCTCTCTCTAACTCTCTCTTTGCCTTTCTCTAACTCTTTGAATTGGCGAACTCTGTCTAACACACTTTCTCTCTCTAACTCTCTCTTTCTCTCTCTAACACAAACTCTCTTTCTTTCTCTTTCACCCCTCTCTCTCTAATCCAACTCTTCATTAGGCTCAGACAGCTCCATAGGGGGGACGACAGACAGAGATTAGTATATTTTTTCAGAGATCCATCCCACTCCTAGCCCCTACACAGCAGGGATTTACTCTCCAGAGAGCAGAGACACTCAGAGCAGCCCACAGGAGACAGAGGACACTTGGCTTTCGGACACCACGCCTATACCAAAGAGAGATGAGAGAGATCAGAGCCACAGAGAGGGTGTGGAGTGACTGGCTGGCTTCAGAGCAGACCCATGCATGTTCTTCAGGGAGGAGCTGTGGACACCCCCTTCATTGATGTATACCATTTTATACCCCCAGTATGGTACAGGATGATGGAGCTAGCTAGGTTGCATATCATGATTGTATACTCCATGCATATAGCTTTGCATTCTCCTAGTAGTAGAGCTCCATCCCCTCCCCCCCCACTCATTGTACTTATTGCACACCATGATTCAGCTTTTTTTTTAAAGTTCAGTACTTTTTCATTTTGTTAGGATGATAGAGGATACCCCACACAGGTACACTGATTTATCTCATAGGCCGAGTTCGGTCTTTTGGAAGACGTTAATAAATCTTCTTTCTTCTTTCTTTCTTTCTTTCTCTCTCTCTCTCTCTCTCTCTCTCTCTCTCTCTCTCTCTCTCTCACCCTCTAAATCTCTCTCTTATCTAACTCTCTCTCTCTACCTCTCACTCTCACTCTCACCCTCTATCTCTTTAATTCTCTCTCTCTCTCTCTCTCTCTCTCTCTCTCTCTCTCTCTCTCTCTCTCTCTCTAATTCTCTCAATCTCTCCTACTCTCTATTTCTCTCTCTAAAATTCTCTCTCTCTCTCTCTCTCTCTCTCTCTCTCTCTCTCTCTCTCTCTCTATCTATCTATCTCTCTCTCTCTCTAACTCTCTCTCTAACTCTTTATAACTCTCTGTGTCTAACCCTCTCTCTCTCACACACACACACTCTCTCTCTTCGTATAATTCTCTCTCTCTAACTCTCAATCTCTCTTACTCTCTCTAACTATCTCTATTTCCCTCAAACTAGCCATCTCTCTCTCTCTCTCTCTCTCTCTCTCTCTCTCTCGCTCTCTCTCTCTAACATTCACTCTCTTTAACTTTCTCTCTCTAACTCTTTCTCCTTAGCCCTCTGAATCTCTCTTTTTCTCTCTCTAATACTCACTAACCTATTCTCTTTAACGTTCAATAACTCTCTCTCTCTCTCTCTCTCTCTCTCTCTCTCTCGTTTTTTCTTTAACTCTCTCAAACTCTCTTACTTCGACCAACTGTTGTAAGTATATACATACCAAGGGTATGGCCCTCCCTACACTTTCTGATTTGGTAATTCTTGTAAGAGTGAAAAGAGGTCCCTAAGGTTTCATATTGAGATTCAATAGGCAATTCACGAATTCTCGAACTGATCATTTGGAACTGATCATTTGCAAATCGACCCCCCCACCAAAGCCACAAAAAACTATAGAGATCAATTTGTTTTAATTCTTTGGCCCTAAGTATATCGTAGTAACTAGTAAAATAGGGTATATTGGGAGAGGAACCTATAAAATCAGAATGTCTATTTCCATAAATTCCTTGCCTATTCTCAATTGTTAGTATATAAAGACCTACAGGCATGTCTTGACTCGATACAGATACGGGATCTCTCGTAGCGGGGGAGAGTAGATTTATGTGCGAAAACATTGGAAAACGAGCTTCAATCTTAGCTTCTAGAGATAGAGGTACATGGACAACCATCTGATCTCCGTCAAGATCTAGCAGTACAGGCATGTTTCTATCTCCTCCTAATATTACACCGAGATTCATTCTCAAGCAAAACTATATCAATTAGATTTCTTTTCCTTTCTTTCTAGCCCTCGCCTCCCCCTATTACATTATCAATATCTTTATCTCTCTCTCTCTCTCTCTCTCTCTCTCTCTCTCTCTCTCTCTCTCTCTCTCTCCTCCCGTTGCCTTTGCATCTCTCTCTCTCCTCGTCGCTTGTGCTTTCTCTCTCCCCGTCGCTTCGTTTTGGTCACCGCCCGTGCTGCTCCTACCGCCATGTGAACCCCCGCAGCCCAATCCAGGTTATGTTCATCGCTACCCTTTCCTTACCCACCCTTGCTCAGGCCTCCAAGAAGGCAGCAACATAAGTGTTAGGGTTCTATCTCTCCAAGAGGTACATCGACATGGCCAAGGGTGCAAGCAAAGAGGAGATAGTCAAAATGGAGGATAAGCTGAACATCTCCATCAGAGAAAACAAGAAGACGGCAGACTCCGCCATCAACAACATCATCAACCAAATTTCCAAAGTCGAGAAGGAGATCCAAGCTTTACAAAAAGAGAAGGAAGCTTGGAAAAGGGAGAAGGAGACTTGGGAGGAGAAGGAGAGGGAGAAAGAGAAGGAAGGAGGGAAGAAGGAGAAAGAAGCATGGAAAAAAGAAGCATGGAAAGAGGAGAAAGAGGGATGGAAGAAGGAACGAGACAAAGAAGGGCTCCAAATCGTCAACACCACCATTGAGGAGGAGCAGATGCGACATGCTCGTAGACTCAATGTGAGAGTCATGGGGATTCCCGAGGTAGCCGAGGGGGATGGGTGGACACTATGCACACGACTTGGATACTCACATGAGGGACCCCCCTTTCCTCAAACCTTGGAGGGCCGGGAAAGACATGACAAAGAAGAGAGGCTCTCATCATACAGTTTCAGGATGTGGAGGCATGCACCATCTTCACGAGGAAGAGGGTCATACTACGAGGCTTAGAGGGAGCTCCTATTTTCTTGGATGATGATCTCACGAGGATGCAGAGCTAGAGCATAGGAGAGCTTGCATGCCACGAGTCTTACACGCAAGGAGAGAAGGCAAGAAGGCCTTCTATTGAGATGGTCGTTATTGAAGCCCTAAAGCTGTTTTGGTGGAACAGAACTTATTTTTGTTAGTCAAGTAATTAATCCTAATCACATTTACCTTTTTGGTCCATTATAGATCAATCATTGTTAGGCCTTTATTAATGTCAAAGGTGAGGCCCTAAGAACCTTCATCAGAACTGTCATGTGGTTTGGAAATTCTAGTAGAACAAGGCAAAAGAAGAGAATGGTGATTACAATGTCAGGGTTGGACACTTGGTTGTAATCTTCAGTGATGATGAGGCAAAAGAAGCGAACAATGATTAACGATGTTGGGGTTAGGCACTTGGTCATAATCTTGGATGAATTTCCACATGGTGTGAAGCATTCATCCCTCGTTGGGAAGGGTGGGTGGCCGAGGTGGAGGTATCCATGGGAAGTTGAATTGTAACTTTGGATTCTTCTCCAGCTCTTTATCAAAGAGATCCCAAGCCCACCGTCCTTCACATTCAATGGTGGGGAAGTAAATGGTACTGACTAGGAGGTACAAGGGGAGCATAACATTATTCCTTCCAAAATTTGGGCTTGAGAAGGTATTTATCGCCAAAAAGGTTGCTCCCCCTTGAGGTCATGCATGATTGGATCGGCTTTGGATGGTGGCCTTCTGTCATTGGGTCCATTTTGCAATGTGCCCTTGACCATTGGTTAAATTTTTCCTTGAGAAACCCTTGATTAGGTAGGGGCCCATCATGCGATCCGTGATGCTATTAAGATTTGGGTTGGGGTTTTGCTTGTGCTCTAGGATGATCTGAATTTCTTGGTTGATGTTGAGGGCATCCAGTGGGTCCCACCAATTGAAATGATGATTGAGGGGGAACATCCATTCATGCTCCCCGATTGGCGATGCTGGGATATCACCTTCTTCCATGGCATTTGACTTGCAAGGTGGAGGGCTTTGTGAGTCCATTTAGGACTTCCCCTAAGGAGGTAATGGGTGGGGTATATTGTGGAGACAAAGGTGGTGATGGTGGGGGCTGGTGTCGAAGTAAAGGTAACATGAGGGGGAAATGAGGATGGTTTGGGATGAAGTTCTTCAGTTTTTCTTGGGGAAAAAAGCTCCTATAATTGGTGTGTTAGAAGATGGGCCTGTTGGGGGAGGGTCTTGAGGTGCCTCGCTCGGGCCATTGGCTACTGAGCATGCAGGGTGCTCCTTTGCTATTTTCTCCTGGCTAGTTTTGTGAATAGTGAAAAATGAGAGGAGGGGCTTAGGTTATATAGTTTTTGAGTGGGAATGTACGTATGTAGGTTAGAATGTGCATAGGAATGCCACTCTAAGGAATGTGCATACAGAAAGCGGCACACATACATGCATAACTCTGAACGTGCATGCACATCTTTTGTTGATAGAAATGTGAACGTACGTGTGTATGTGGGTATGTGCACATCTAGGAACATGTGTGTTCAACTTCAGATTAACATGGGAATGTGCATGCACAACTACAGGAATGTGTGCACAACTCAGAAGGTGCGTGCATAACTTAAGCAGGTAACTTTTTGAGATTTGTATGCATTTAGACATGGGGATTTGGGTGCCGGTCAGGGGTGTGTGCTTGAGATGTTTATATAAAAAGAACCTAATTCAATATACAGGTGTCGTGTTGGGCGGTGCCTATGGAAGTACATTTAATTAATGATCTTTAGCAAATCAGAGCAATGGGCCATACTGTGACACAAAGTTGGGGGTTTAACTTTGGTCACGTCTCAAACCCAAAAGTTGAAGAAGGGGAGGCAGTCTCGGTGTCAAAGAAAGCAATAGGAACAAACTCTCACACTCTATCTCCCTAGATGAAAACAAATACGTAGACATCGAAGGTGAGATTGTAGTCCAAAAGAGGAAATAAGAAAAACTCTGGGGAAGCATTAATTTGAGACAAGCGATCAACTCCAAAGTGAAAGCAAGCCTTTGCTGGAATAAAATCTTTTGGCTCAATACGATGTGAATTGAAGTGAAAGGGGTATATTGATATGGCTCATTTGAACTGATCGGATGGTTGGGCCGCATCATTTTCAAGAAAAGAAAGAAACTAATAAAACTTCCCAAAGTGAATAATCTACTCTGATCAGACATAGATAACTTTTTTTGTGCTACTCAAAATAGATTCTCAAAATCATCAATGGATAGAGCTTGAAAAAACAAAGATTTTGATATAAGTTTCATAGAAATCGGAGAAGCGAGCACAAAGTTATGACTGTTTTAGTGAGAAGTGTCAAAACTATCCCAAATACATAGTCTGCTCTGATCAGACCGCCATAACTTTATCTGTGCTACTCAAAACAGAGTCTCAAAAACATAAGTGGATAGTGAGAAGCTAGCATAAAGTTATGACTATTTTTAGTGAGAAGTGTCAAAACTGTCCCAAATACACAGTCTACTCTGATCAGATAGCCAGAACTTTTTTTGTGCTACTCAAAATAGAGTCTCAAAAACATTACTGGATAGAGCTTGAAAAAACAAAGATTTTAATATAAGTTTCATAAAAATCGAAGAAGTGAGCACAAAGTTATGACTATTTTAGTGAGAAGTGTCAAAACTATCCCAAATATGCAGTTTGCTCTCATCAGACGGCCATAAATTTTTCTGTGTTGCTCAGAATAGAGTATTGAAAACATCAATGGATAGAGATTGAAAAGAACAAAGATTTTGATATAAGTTTCCTAAAAAATAGAGAAGCGAGCACAAAGTTATGACTATTTTTGTCAAAACTTTCTAGGGAGAGGCAACAATTTTCCTCACTAGAGAAGTAACTTCCAAGATGCATGGTGGGTTGAGGTCGCCCAAGGGAGTAGAGGATCCTCTTATAAAATATCTAGAAGCACGATACTCATGTGGACACACTAAGCTCCGAAGCAAAGAGGGAAAAGATAGAGAAAGGAAGCAAAAGCTTGATTCATGAAACAAAAGAGACTTCCAATTGGAGAGGACAAGAGTAGGAGATCCTAATGCTTAAGGGATATGAAAAAGCATAGGAGGAGCTGGATACAACTCTATGGCATAGCTACAAGGAGAAAAAAAAATGAGAGGTGCTTGAGAGGGAGGAGAGAGGCCTCTTTTATAGAGAAACTCTCACCTTGTTACATTTCTAGCCAGTAAATTCCTTCACCCCTGGTGACATAAGGACATGGGTCACCATCAATTATCCTTTTGGGAACATTTTGACAAGTGTCCCACCTAAAGATGCTCATGAATCTTTTAAAATTAAAAAAGTCAAGAGTCCTCTCAAATGGAGCCCATAGGGACCCTCTTTTCCACATGTCAACATCCTCCATATTCCACTTAGGATTTCTCTTGATGCAACACTTCTCCACACTCCTCCACATGCCCTTCATGTTCTTGGAATGTGGTCTCCATATTATTTAAGTATCTTATTGAGTCCATGTAGACATTTGGCCCACCCTAAATACATGACTCATTTCTATCTTCCCAATACAATCCAATAATATTTCACTCTTAGACCACTCTATTTCCATACCAAGGTATTCATAATTCATACACATGGTATTTACAATGATTCACTCCACTCATACTCATCTCCATAATTATTTTACTAATTATTCGAATTAGTATTAAGTCCATATTTATTATTACATGAGATAAAGTAGTCGTCATTAAATGATTGACAAGCCACAATGAGATTAGCCGCCCAAAGCCATCTCCTGCCGCCAATTTCTCCATCACGCTTCTCGGTTCCCATGTCTCTATGGCTAGCTTCTCCATCACATTGTGGGCCCTCTAAGATTCTCCCACAATTTCCCACCTTATTCTTATTCTAAAAAAAAGATATGAATTTTTGTTGTCACATCTTCCCCCCCCAGCAGATCCCCATGCATGTCTTGGGGGTCTGACGGCCATGGTATCCGAGGGTAAAACATCTTTAGCCAGTATTCATTGGCACGTCCAGGAACCTCTTGACCATTTTCATCTTCCAAAAGATAGGTGTTGTTTTTGAATTGGTTCTTATGGGCCCTCCCAATGTTAAAGAAGCTTCTTATCTAGTCGCTTCGACCATCAAATCTCATGACCAAGCTTCCTTCGTTGAGTTCTGGCTTTTGCTTCTTCTTTTTTGTAAGAGTGTCATGCCTTGCCTTGCACTGTTGTTTTGCTGCCTCCAAATGTTGAATTGCTTGAAGCCGCTTCTCATCCAAGGTCTCGAGCTGTACTAGGCATTGGGCATGAGTTTCTTCTTCATTACTTGATCGTGCAAAAGATGTGTGAAGGCTTGTGATTTCCAATTCTATGGCAAAATGGCCTCCACTACATACACTAGCTGAACGGTGTGAAACCAAGAGAGAGCTTATGAGTGGTTCTATAAGCCCATAAGGCCTATGATACATGCACATCCCACTTTCTTTTCATGACATCCACTAGCTTAGACAAGGATCCACAAAGAAAACCATTAGTCTTTTCAACTAAACCATTGCATTGAGGATTGACATGACATGATTTATTTTTAATTTGTGCACCAAATATTCAATCAAGTCATTCCTAAAAGATCTCCCTCCATCTGTAAGGATCTCCAATGGGCACCCAAATCGAGCACATATGTATTCCTTGAGAAATGATGCCACAGTTGTTGCCTTATTAATGACCGTGGCCTTTGCTTCTGTCCATCCAGTTGCATAGTTGGTGGGAACCAATATATAATACTTCCCATGTGAGGAGCGAGGAAGTGGGCCTACAAAATCCAATCCCCATATTTCAAATGGACCATCTGTTGGAATGGGATTTAAAGGTCCAGGAACCAATTGCTTGTGCCCATATGCCTGACACAACTTTGACACCATTCATGGACATCTTTGTTGAGTTGAGGCCAATAATAACCTGTGCTAAGGATCTTTCGAGTAGTGCTAGCTGAAGCAAAGTGACCTGAACATTCATGACATAATTCCATAATCCTTTTAGATTTTTCCAAGCTCACCATCCTCCTAAGGACCTTATCCTTACCTTGCTTGTATAGAACGTCACCCAAGGATTGTGTAAGGACGAGCTTTCCTTGTAAGTCTTTGCTTCTGTTGAGGAGTCAATCCATGAGGGAAGTATCCTTTATCCAAGTATTGTTGAACATCTTGGAGCTTTGGCCAACCTGTATTTGTCAATGCAAGAGTAGCTTCTCTGAAAGAAGCCAAAGCTTTAGTAGCCAATTCATCTTCCTTTTTATTATCCTTCCTTTGAATATGCACAAATTTGCAAAACTCAAAAACTTCTTTTAACTCCATTGCTCTTTTATATAAATCTTGCAGATTCACTCCTTGCTTTGTATTTTCCTTTCATTTGCCTAATGACTAGTTGAGAATCCCCTTTAACCTCTACTCTTTCATCCCCTCCTTTAGGAAATCTTCTAACCCAAAAATTAAGGCATTGTACTTAGCCACATTATTTGATATAGCTTTTGAAAATTCCCTACCCTTGGCTCATACCTCTTTTCCTTCTGGATTAAATAAGACTATCCCCCTAGCCCCACATTGCTTGGAAGGGCTAAAGGCTCCATAAAAGGGCAAAGTGAAAGAGGTTGGTGGAGTCTCCAAATCATCACATACTTCTTCCTTTGTCCTAGTTCCTTCTTCTTCTTCTTCTTTCCTACCTGTAAGCAAATTTGCAAGAGAGGCTCTAGTGGTACTTTCTATAATAAAAGTGAAAGAGAATTCTTGAAGCTCACAAAGCCACTTTGCAAACTTTCCTACAGGATTGGGTTTACGAACGAGGAATTGTAAAGAATGCTGAGACGTAAGGGAGAGAAAAGGGCAAGGCAACAAGTATGACATGAACTTCTTCACTGCAAAGACCACAAAGACAAACCTCCTTTCTCTATTTCACCATATCTCTCCGGCATCAGTGAGTTGTCGACTTGCATAATATACTGGTTTCATATGTCCTTGATCACCCTTTTGCAAGAGTATAGCACCCACTGAATGTGATGACACACTTGGATTCACATAAAAGTCATCTCCCCACCTAGGAGGCTGCATAATTGGACCTTGACTCATGCATTCCTTAAGCAAACAAAAGGCTTGATGTTGTTGTAGTCCCCATTGGAAGGAAACATTTTTCTTTGTCAACAAATTTATAGGATACATCTTCTCAGAAAACACGTCAACAAAGCATTGATAATACTTTGTTTTGCCCAAAATCCTCCTTACCTCACTTACATTGGATGATGGTGGAAGGTCCATAATTGCTTGTACCTTCTCAGGGTCCATTTCTATGCCTTCCTCTGAGATAACATGTCCCAAAAGAACCACCTTCTTTCGTGCACCAAGCAGCATTTTCTAGGATTGAGACAACCCTTTGCATCATAAACACTTTGCAAGGCCATCCTCAACTTTTCCAAGTGATCCACATGGCTTGAATAAATGCAAAAATCATCCAAAAAGACTGTTATAAACTTTCCCAAGTAAGGTGCAAATACCTGACTCATGAACTGTTGAAAAGTTGCTGGTGCATTGGTTAAGCGAAATGGCATCACCCTATAGGCATACACTTCCCAGGGGGTAACAAATGAGGTCTTCCTTTGATCTTCCTCACAAATCCTAATTTGAAAGTATCCAGAGTATCCATCACACACTGAATACAATTCATGGCCTACAACTTAGTCCAAGATCTCATCTTGGATGGGCAGAGGAAAATAATCCCTATTTGTACATGTATTTAAAGGGCAAAAATCCACACAAACATGCCATTTTCCACCCTTCTTGTTGGGAGTGACCACCATTGGACAAATCCACCTGCTCATGAGTGACCGAGAGAGAGTGGTCTTCCCTGAGAATTTCATGATAAACATGTTACAAGTCATGCAAGGAGAGTCATGTAAACATTTGAGAATGTGTGTGTGTGTGAGAGAGAGAGAGAGAGAGAAAGAGAGAGAGATATGCGCATGCCTTGGGGGGGGGGAGAAAGAGAGAGAGATGGGGGCAGATCTAGGAGTGAGAGAGAGAGAGAGTGAAAGAGAGAGAGAGAATGAGAGAGAGATGGATATAGAGAGCGGGAACCGGTTTTTTTTTTTCTGGAACCTTAATAGCCACAGCAACGCCCCAGTTTAATTCCTTTTTCTCTCTCCGCCCCACCCCCAAAATATATTTTTGGCTTGGCTTTAAAGTTCCTAGAGGAAGCAAGGCCTCAAATCCTTATCAGCAGCAGCAGCAGCAGCAGCAGGCATTTAGCAGGCATTTGGTATGGAGCAGGCGGGCGAACTGAACCTAACTAAACCTTCACGGGTGGACTCAACCTAAACCCTCACGAACGGACTAAACCCCAAACCCCTCAGTAGGGTTGCAGGTGACAGGGAAAGAGACCGCAGACGCGCGCGCACACACACTATGTCCCTACTTTTGCAGTTGCAGCAGCCAAACGAGTCGCAAGCAGTTGTAGCAGCAATAACGTCAACACCAGCAGCAGGTCTCTCAGGCATCCAGGTACCCCTTTCTGTTCCCTCGCTTTCTGCACAGAAGAATCGTCGCTTCGTCTCGTTTGTCCGAAAGCTCAGGTACTTCGCCTTCCTGCATCAAGCCACCAGCACCAAAGCATCATCATCACCGTCATCCCAACACCACCAACAAGTCATCCGGCCCATACCCCCCCTTCCCACCAGAAAAGCACAGGCTGTACTCTTCATCCTGCAGGAAGATGGCCATTGGAGCCCCCGCCTTGAATCCGCCCTGGCTGAGCTCGTACCCCACCTTCGCTCCTGGAATGTCAGTGAAATTATCAGGTCGGTCTCTGATGCCGGATTGGCCCTCCAGCTCTTTGAGTGGATTGGGCGGCAGGCCACTTTCAGCCATGACCAATACACATACAATGCTCTCATTGAAGTTCTGGGTCAAGCTCAGGAGTTTCAGTTCATATGGCGCACCATTGAAACCGTGGCCAGGGAAGGCATACCTGTTACGGATGTCCCCTTCAATGTTCTTATCAAGAGCTATGGCATGGCTGGTCTGGTGGGAGAAGCTGTAAGAACGTTCCATGCAATGGGGCGGCATGGCTGTCAGCCTACATCCCTGACTTACAAAGAGTATATTACAGTGCTGGTAGATGCAAGGAGACTGAGTGATGCCCTCTCTGCATTTTCTGACATGCTAGAGAGTGGTTGCTTCCCTGATACCATGACTTATGCCACTTTGATCACAGCCCTCTGCAGGAATGGGGATTTGAGTAAGGCTAGGGAGCTTATGAATGGCATGTATGATAGAGAGTGTGTACCGACGCGCTTCATCTATCATGCCTTCATTGATGGTTATCTGAAAGATTGCAATGAGGAGAAAGCCTTGGCCACTCTCGAAGAGATGCTGCAGATGGGGTGTGCTCCCAACGTGGTAACATACAGAATGTTGATCTATGGATTCTGCAAACTTGGGAAGGCAGAAGAAGCAGTGACCCTCTTGAAGACCATGATCAATGCCGGATTGGATCCTGGCACCAAACTTTACAATGCTTTGATCCATGCTCTCTTGAAGAGGGGTAAAGCCACAACAGCAATCTTGCTGTTCAAAGTAATGAAGGAAAGGGGATGTCTTCCAGACGTGGTGACTTACAATATTTTAATTAATTGGTTGTGTAGGGAAGGCAAAATAGATGAAGCATTCAGACTTCTGGATGAGCTTTCGGCTAGTGGGTCTGATCCTGACATTAGGACTTATAATGTGTTAATTGATGGTATCTTCAAGGTAGGCAGGGCAGACAGAGCTATTTTTGTTCTCTCCGATATGAAGAAATGGGGTTGCGATCCCAATGAGCTTACTTACAGTACACTTATAAATGGTTTGGTAAAGGATGGTAGGACAGATGATGCACTGGAAATTTTGGATGAAATGATATGCAACGGTTTTGATCCTCAGACAAGAATGCATAACAAAATGCTTGATAGCTTGTTCAAGTTGGGTAGAGCAGATGTTGCCCTCTCTACATTCCACAAGTTGAGAGAAAAGGGTTACATTACCACTGTGGTGACTTATAATACTCTAATTACTGGGCTTTCTAAGGTTGGAAGAACAGATGAAGCTTTGGAGCTCCTAGAGGAAATGGTGAAGGAAGGGTGCAATCCCAACACCATAACCTATAACGTCTTAATTGATGGTCTTTTTAAGGCCGGCCGCTTAGAAGTGGCTCTTTCTACCATCAAAAAGATGCTGGGAAAGTACAGCAACCTCAGTGTCGCTACCTGCTCTACAGTGATGAATTGGCTGTGCAAGAAGGGAAGATTAGATGAAGCTTTGGATCTTCTTGATGAAATGATGGCTAGGGGCTTCAAACCAAATAATCATACTTTCAGCACACTGATTGACGGGCTTTTCATAGCTGGCAGGATGGATGAGGCTATTTCCACGTTTGCAGGAATGGTGAAAACTGGATGCAATCCTAACATAGTGACATATAACGTGGTTATCAAGGGGCTGTGTAAGGGGGGCTTTATTGAGAAGGCTCTAGCTTTAATGCAAGACATGAGGAATGAGAGGTGTAAACCTGATCTGGTAACTTACACTCTGCTGATGAATGGCTATTTCACAATTGGGAGATCTGATTTGGCTCTTTCCACCTTTGCAGATTTGAGGGATGAAGGGTTCAGACCAAGCCTTGTAACTTACACCACTTTGATTGGAGGACTGTGTAGAGAAGGCAAATCAGAGGAAGCGTGGAAGCTACTAGATGAGATTACAGCCAGTGGGTGTGATGTGAAGGTCCAGCAAGTATTGAGGAGATTGATAGAGAAAGATGGCAGGCCAGATGATGATGCCGCTTGATGGGCCAGAGGTTCATTTGCGGGAACAGTGAATATAACAGTTTTAAGAATTTGGTGCAGAAAGGTTAGGAAGCTGTGACATTTTTGCTGTGAATGCAGAAGTGTGCAAGGCTGCACTGCATCGAGGTTCTCACTGTCACTTGTTGAATCCTAGAGCACTAGGGCTTTTCAAGTTGTACACTGTTTGTAGTAAGTCTGTCGCCCTTCATGCAGAGGTATGGCTGCAGACTGTTGAAGGATGGAGTTTATATAGCGGACAACATTCGGTGTGGTACTTTATCATTTCTTCAAACTGTTGGAGATAATGTAAAATTTTAGCATTTGGTCTCCATGTCTAGTGGCCATGTGCCATGTGAACGTGCCCACCCTTGAAAGCAACGATGTCATAAGTTGTGCCTGAGGTAATAGAAGCAAAAGGGAAAGTCATTCCCGAGCTTGAGGTCCGGATTGCTGAGAGTCAGAGCCAAGCCCCAACAGCATGCCCTAGCGCCCATACCACCAATCCACCTGCCTGCTGCAACTCCTCTTGGCTTTAAGGTCTCTCATCTTGGAAGACGTCTCTACCCCTTGTCTCTTAAGTGCTCCTAAAGCACACTTACATACTAGTAATCAAGCTATAATTAGCATGCTACTTCATCGATGAGCTTCTTGCTACAATTAGCCCCTAATTAGCTTTAGACTGCCAACCCTATATGATACTGGGTTGCTGTTCGGCGAGTGCATAGGCTGTCGACCAAATCATGTGGACAATAAAATGCCAAAATAGCATGAAATGTTGTGCAACTAGCATTTAATGCTACACAGTCTTGCTGCCCAATTCTGCTTCTGCTAGCCAACTGCTCTACTACCCGACTTGCTACGTAGTCTTTGTCTGATTCTGGCCGGTAGGAGCCGTAGGACTCCCTCATGCTATTGGTTGTATAAAACAACCCTTAACTAGGTTGCTGATTGGCCCACTAGCCATGGGCTAGCCTTTGGCTAGCCTATGCGCATATCTTCGTAGTCTCCACATGCTTACCTCATAAGAGGACCGACTCCAGACTGACTTCTATATCTCGGAGATTGACCTACGTAGCTTGTTCCTGACTGTCCCTGGACTGAGGGCTCACAAAGGGGTCACAATGTACGATAAATATTCCTTAAAAGCTATTACTTATGTACAAATGTTACATTGATGATGATGCCAGTGTGTCATTGTGTACCCCAGTGTAGGGTGCACATGGCATTCCCTCCTACTTAGCTTGGTGTTTCAAGGCTTCCAAGTAGTCCACCAATAACTAGGGGTACGCTTGAAAGAACTCATCATCGAGCCATACTATTTCATGGGTTCCTTGGTCCTTAAAACTTCATATAAAACTAGCTTTAGAGGGAGCTTTTCTGGGCTACTCTCTCTCTCTACTTTGAACACACTCTCTCTAACTCTCCCCACCACCACCATCTCCTCCCAGCCCAGCCTAGCTCCTCTCCTCTAACCTTGCTCCTCCCTTTCTCTCTCTCTCTCTCTCTCTCCCTCTCTCCCTCTCCTGCCATCTCTTTTCCTCTCTCTTCCCTCCCTCTCTTCTAGCACACTCCCTTCTCCCCCTCTCAAATCTCTCTCCAACCATCTCACATCTCTCCCTCTCTTCTCTCTCTCCAACCATCCCTCTCTTCTCCTCCCATCTCTCTTCTCTCTCCTACCATCTCTCTCTCTCCCTTCACTCTTTTTTCTCTCTCTCCATCTCTCTCCTACCATCTCTTTCCCTTGTCCTCTCCCACCCTCATCTCTCTCTACTACCATCTCTATATATCTCTCTCTTCTCTCTCTCTCTCTCTCTCTCTCTCCTTCCATATCTTTCTCTCGGATTCTGTCTCTTCTCTCTCTCTCTCTCTCTCTTCTCTCTCTCTCTCTTCCCTTCCATATCTTTCTCTCGGATTCTGTCTGTCTTCTCTCTTGTCTCTCTCCTCTCTCTCTCTCTCTCTCTCTCTCTCTCTCTCCCTTGTCTATTGTCTCCCTCCCTCTCTCTCCCTTCTCCTTCTCTCTCCCCCTTCCTCCCTCCTTGTGTCCATCACTCTTAACCCTTTCCCCTCCTCTATTTCATTAGTAGTCTATCACTGTCTCTCCCTTTCCAACTCATTTTCACTCTTCTTATCAATCTCGTTGTCTTTGGATTGTTCTTATAACGTGTTGTCACCTCTTGTATCTCTCTTGCCCTTCATGTTTTCTCTCTTGTCCTTTTGATCATTTGAGGCTACAAACTTGTCATTCATTTATTAACATAGTACACATAACTTCATTTTACCCGTGTAGATCCTCTAAGTCTACAAACTTAACACTATCTTATTCATCTATACAAAATGTCAATACTTTATTAGTTTATATGACATGTTGAGCACAAATATTGTTGAAACTGTCAATTATATTTTATTTTAAACCTCAATACACATCTCTCTCTCTCTCTCTCTCTCTCTCTCTCTCTCTCTCTCTCTCTCTATTCATATGTAAAATAAGATTATGATATAATCATAAACAAATATTTAACACAATCACTTGAATATTCATAGACAAATATGTTCATTGAACTACAATGATATCTTCATCAAGACACCCTTCACAATGTCCTTTTCGGGATCAATACAAACAATGCTCATGCCTAATTTGCATGCTACCATAGCACAATCTCCACATCTTGCATAAGCTCTACAATCACTTGTTCTTCTTTTGCATGGTGCTTCAAGAGGCTATCCCAAAACTCATATCCACGTTGACATCCATCTGTAAAGAAATGTTTCTCTAAATTCCACATAATATGCAACGCCCAGGGTGTCCAATATGAAGCCACATTGCTCGGCCTTTCCTATCATGGTTGTCACTTGATACATTGTACCAATGACAATAAGGGAACCATTATCGTTAAGAATGGTTTCATAAATCTTGAGCAATAAAGGCTCGTCTCCATCTACGCGACATAGACATGAAAACATGAGAATTTGTGCCTAACATAAACACAATAACACATAAGGTTTTATTGTAATTTCTCTTGATCACTCACATGTACAGAGATTCCATGGTGGGATCTTCACCAACATATCCATATGGTAAAGGAACTCCATGTACGATATCGACATTGGAGTTTACATGTAACACGGTGCCAGAGCAGCTATTTTCGTATTGTACGTTACAAACACCCATGTTCCTCTTTTGAGTGTTGAGAAGGCGCTATATTGAAGACAAGAGGGAGAGGAGAAGAGAAATGAGAAAAAGTAAGAGATGAGAAATAAGAGGGGGAGGAGGAAGAAGAGTAGGAGAGAGATAAAGAAAATAGAAGGGAAGGAGAGTAAAAGATAAAGGAAAAAGGATTGGGAGAGAAAGTGAGCAATAAGGAGAAGATCAAGAAAGGGAGAAAGAGAGAGGCAAGGACAAGTTATGAAGGGAGAAAGAGAGAGGAAGGAAAGAAACAAGAAAGAAGAAAGCAAGGGCAACTGGTAAAGAGGGTGAAAGGAAAGAGAAGAGAGAGTGCTTAGCGAAGAGAAGGGAGAAAGAGACAAAGAGAGAGAGGAGAAGAGCAGAGACAAGGCAAGCTTTTAGGGTTTAGGAAAAGAGAGGGAAAAAAGTTTGCTTTTAGAATAGAGAGAGAGAGAGAGAGAGAGAGAGAGAGAGAGAGAGAGAGAGAGGGTTTCCCAGGGCGACCCATGAATATCGCTCGTAGTAAGGGCGACCAGCTAGGGTCGCCCTTACTAAGGGCGATGCACTAGGGTCGCCCTCACTAAGGGCAACGTAGCCAGTCGCCCTCACTAAGGTCGCTGTCATGAAGGGTGACGTCGCCCTTTGTAAGGTGGGCTAGTTAAGGTCGCCCTTTGTAAGGGGTAGCCTATTAACGTCAACCTTACTATACTAAGGGCGACTAGCTAAGGCTCTCTCTCTCTCTCTCTCTCTCTCTTTCTCTCACTCTCTCTTTTCTTCTCTCTTTTCTCCCCCTCTCACTTATCTTAAAGCAACATTTTTTTACTTAATTAAAAGTAATTAAAATTGTTTAAAAGAAGAACATTAAAAGAGGGAGAGAGAATTGCTTAAAGAAGGAGATTAAAAGAGGGAGGGAGAATTGGGATAATTTTTTATTATAATTAAATAAATTTATGATATTTACAATTAAAATAATATATATATGAGTGTTAGTTATGTATACATTTAATACCAAATATTCTCATTAAAAATAAATTTTGGATTTTCATATTGATGAAATTTTATAATGATTGAAGAATGTTTTTATGAATGCCAGAATAAGATATTATTTTATATAGCAAATTATTTATTTATTTTTTTAATTGATATGTTAGGGTCTATTTTTTAAAACCTAAATCCGTTTTTTTTCTCATTGGCCATTTGTGGTTATCTTGATTTGTGTTTTTGGAGACATATAATACTTTGTAAACACAGATATCTTGCTCTTCTATCTTTTTTTTTTTGGGGTTTTTTGTGTTCTTGTTTATTGAGATGAGAACACAATATTTCACATTTTTTTTAGGAGGTTTAGAGTGTGATCCTATTGTTAGGATTGTGCAAGGGCGTTTTTATATTTCTAAGCCTGATGATTATGTTTTTTTTTTAAACTCAATTTGGATTAAAGGTTTTTGTTATCACACCAAAAGAGGACGGTGTAGATTATCTTATACCTATCCAATCAACGAGACCCGCTGGAGAAGGACCATGTTATATCTTCGATATAAAGATATAACAACACAATACCTTGTGGTTCCAATAATATAGGGAAGTTAAGCAATACTTACAACAAGCACACCAAATCAACCTATTATTGATCTCACAATAGAAGATTCTCCTACATTCTCTAAAGCATGTATAGACACACTCTATCAAAAGAGTGTGGTTAAATACTATCTAAGGAATCTCATGTAGGTGTTCTTTGTAGAATGATATTAACATGCACATATATTGAGAAAGTGGAAGAGATTCCACAAATTTACAATGGCAATATGGATTTTGAGTTACCTAAGGTACATGATTCTTCATCCTCACCAATGCAAGGAATGCAGCAAGCAAATGATGGCCATTGTTGGGTGGAACCTGTGGAGAGTCACATAAAGTTTCGTGGAGTAGTCCGACAGAGTTATTGTGGAGGATTGTTTGAGTGCACTTATGCCTTGTGTGGAAGCATGAGTATGAACGACACACTGAATAGAACATTGTGGACTGGTAAGCTTTATACCTTAGTTCAATTTTAATAAACATTGGATTGATAAGAGTATTTATTGAGACTTTATATTTTTTAAAATAATATGAAAGCTCACACAGAAGCTTCCCTCGCTTGGCTTAACATTGAATGGATATGGCTCTCTACCTTGTTTCTATTGCTGCAATACCAAGCTTGTATGCAGAAGCATGTGTGACACTACAAGGTACTGTTGTATACTTAATGACACGCATATGAGTATATTTATGATACATCAAGGTGAACATTTATATGAGGTGCAAAGGGGCACATCAAGGCAAGCATTACAAAAGATAAGAATACTTGTGCAAGAGGAAGTTTCGGAGGTTGCTGTACAAGTGGTCCAAGGAAGATACAAATGGATATCACAAAACAACTTGTATTGGATGAAGTTGTCAGAAAGCATACGAGGAATGGATCAAATATTATCAACACAAAGTTTTCCCTATTATTGGAATGCATGCATCCCCTAATTCAATATCAAAGGTAATTTTAACTCCATATACATTTTAATTGCATAATTGTGCTTCTTAACATAATTTTACATAAATTATTAAGTTGTCCCATTCTCTCGTAGTCGTTGGGCTTGCATTTAGTGAACCATGTGTCAAATAGGAGACAATGATTTAAAAAGGGCTTGGGTTTGTTTTGATCACGTTAGGTGTGTGTAGGGATGGAGAAAAATGGTTGCACATGTATATGATCCAAGGTACAGAATGGTCTTGTAAAACTCCTAAAAATTGTGAGCTTCTTTATGATTGTTATATGATGGCATGCAACTTGCAAGAGCTTATGATGATTGCTTCTTGCAAAATGAAAGAAGTGATAAAAGACTGATAAAGAGAGAGCACACACACAAGAGAGCAAACCCTAATCCATTAGTGTAACCCTAACGAAGAGGGAAGCCATATCCACTCTCACACAATGCATAATAGAAAAGAACTACACACCACACACTAAATGTGTTGTTCACACACCAAATAACCCTATCTAATGTCCACACATTGTGGCCAGCTGGATGCGGCCATTTATTGTTACACACATGATACTATCTACCATGCCAGCACATATCGTGCCTAGCTCTAGCTATCATCGAGCGTGTAATCTCAACAACCCCTCTCAAGCTCATGATGTACAGCCATAGATGAAGAAGATGAGCTTGGGCTATCAACACTCCCCCCTCAAGCTCATCATAACCATCTCTCGTACTCCAAGCCTATCTCGGAAGTACTCAAACTTGTCCTTCCCAAGTGACTTACTGAATATGTCAGCCACTTGCTCATTTGTCTTCAGGTAAGGCAAATCAATCTGTCCATCCAACACTTTCTCTCCCTGATGAAATGATAATGGACCTCTATGTGTTTGGTCCTCGCATGATAGATAGGGTTACTAGCCAGAGCTGTATACTGCTCATGTTGCTCGATCATCACAATGCTGACCCAAATCACCAAGTATCTTTTTCAGCCACATCACCTCACATACGGCCATAGTCGCACCTCTATACTCTGCCTCTATAGTACTAGACAAGGCAACTGTGGGTTTCTTCTTGCTACTCCAACTCACTGCAGCACTCCCAATGCTAAACGCATACCCACTAGTAGATCTCCTGTCATATGAACTTCCTACCCAATCTGCATCTGTGTAACCATACATATTTAACTCTTTCCTTAACTCATAAAATAGACCATAATGGGCACTGGTCTTCACATATCTCATAATCATCTTGACATCATCCAAATGAGGCTTCCTGGGACTGCATAAACTGACTCACTAGTCTCATAGCATAACATAAGTCTGTGGCCTTGTAATAGTCAAGTAGATAAGACTACCAACCATTTTCCTGTACATGGTGACATCTTCCAGTTCATCACCCAAATCAGCCCCCCATAAGCTTCATATTTTGCTCCAAAGGTATCATCATAGGCTTACAACCTGTCATTCCATACTTTGCCAACATGTCTAAGGCATACTGCCTTTGCACTAGCCATATACCATGAGATGTCCCGATCATCTCAATACCAAGAAAGAAATTGAGTTCACCCAAATCTTTCACATCAAACTGTGTGCTTAATTAAAGATGTCTTCACATCCTCAATGTCTTTCCCATGATCACCTGTCCACAATCAAGTCATCCACATAAATGACTATCACAACCAATCCATTCTGTGTCTTCTTCACATAAAGTGAAGAATCTGAGTTTCCCTCATGAAAATTAATGCTCATAAGATACTTACTTATTTTGTCACTCCAAGCTCTTGGTTCCTACTTTAAACCATACAATGCTTTCTTCAAGTGTGGGATACTTAAGGTCTACATACCCCTCTGGCTGTTCCATAAATACTTCCTCTTGTAGCTCACCATTGAGGAAGGCATTCTTCACATCCATTTGAAACATATTCCATCCACGAGAAGTAGCCATAGATATCACAGACCTAGCTGTAGCCATCTTAGCCACTGGGCTGAATGTCTCATCATAATCCAAACCATGTGTCTGTGCATATCCTTTTGCACCCAACCTTGATTTATGCCTCTCTATTGAACCATTTGATTTACACTTCACTTTTTAAACCCATTTATAGCCAATCACATTCTTGCCATCTGGCAAATCTACCAAATCCCACGTGTCATTATATGCACCAAGGCATCCATCTCCTCATCCATGGCTCTATCCCATGTCTCCTTGCAAATAGCCCCTTCAAAACATGAGGCTCTATCCCATGTCTCCTTGCAAATAGCCCCTTCAAAACATGAAGGCTCTACTAGCATGCTTTACCATTGATGTCATATATGCATAATGCATAACATAAGCCCTGTATGTCAACCTCTGTATACTGGGTATCTCAATCTCTGTGATCTCCTCGTTGGTTGTGGCTCACTACGAGCTTCATGTGATCTAGCATGTGGTGGCACATACTTGTCATTTCTAACACCTAGAGTTCTTATTTTTGGAATCCCCAATTCTTCATCAAGTCTTTCTGAGCTTGATGAATCATAACCTGTAGTACCAATGCCAATACCTTCCACTTTCTCCTTTCCTTTGTCCACAACACTACTCTCAGTGCTCACATCATGTCTCAATCTTCCTAACCATGGACTCACATTATCACTGGATGACTCAAGTGGTCCACTCATACTCTCGTAGATTCCTGCATAGGAAGATTCACATCCTCATTTGCATCTATGTCATCAACTATGACATGCTCACTTTCTTTGTACCAAGTTCCCATCTCATCAAAGATCACATCTTTGCTAATGACAACCTGTTTTGTCACTAGATTATAGCATTTGTATGCTTTTCTCTCTTGCGCATACCCAATGAAAACACATTTTCAGCCTTTGGATCCAATTTCCTTCTTCTCTCATCTGGTACTTGCAACACATCCAAAGACTTTCAAGTGACCAATATCCGGCCTAAATCCTGTCATCCTCATAATAGGTATACTCTCATGTATAGCTGCGGTAGAAGTCCTATTCAACAAGTGCACTCTGCAATAACACATGCTTTTATCCAAAAATAATTTGGCATAGACTTCTCATTAAGCATAGCTCTTGCAGTCTCACACCAATGATCCTGTTTTTCATCTCGCCAGCAACACCATTCTACTGAGGTGTGTACCTGCATGTAATTTGTCTTCTTATCCCATGCTCTCTCAAGAAGGCATCAAATGTATGTGATGTGTACTCACCACACCACCATCTGTCCTCTAACACTTGATCCATTGACCATACTGTTTTTCCACCAATGCTTTGAAGTCAATGAACTTCCTAAGTGCTTCACTCTTCACTTTCAAGAAGTAAATCCAAGTCATTCTGCTGTAATCATCAATAAATGTGACATAGTACCTACAACCATTGATAGTTGGAGTCTGTGGTGCTGGACCCCATATGTCACTGTGAATGATTTCCAATGGTCTTCTGCTGATTTGACCATCTTTTGGAAATGGAAACCTTGCCTGCTTCCAGATCTACATGCTTTAGATATATGATTACTACCAGGTCAAGTATTGTAGACCATCCCCAATTGATATAGCTAAGGTGGAAGTCTCTAATGAACTAAAACCGAGTCACAATTCGAGAGAGGAGTTACAAAAGGTCAAGTATTGTAGACCACCTCCAATTGATATAGCTAAGGTGGAAGTCTCTGATGAACCAAAACCGAGTTGCTCAGCTAGAAGGAAACAAAATCGTGAGCTCGCATAAAAGGAACGAGAGGCTAAGGCTACAACTAAAGCATGAAGGAAAGGAAAATGAGCTTGATTTCCACACAGCACCTAAGTATTACAAGTCATACACTATAGGGGAACACAAGTTAATATTTGATAATGCCAAACGTAACCCCACAAGTGATAGTGGAGGAGTCTATGAGACATGCAACATAAGTCAAGGAAGTAGACTTGGTTGCCAAGAGAAGATCCTAAACCTGTCTACATAGCCAAGGACTTAAATAAGGCCAAGGAGGCTAAACGTGTAGCTCTCCTTAAGGAGTATAGGGATTTCTTTGCATGGACATACCATGATATGAAGGGAGTTCTTGAAGAAGTGGTATAACACACCATCCCCATGGTACCCGAAGTTAAACCAGTCCAATAGTGGCCCTATCCAATGAATCCTAAATATGTAAGCATTAGAGATTGATAAACTCATTGAGTGTGGATTCATCTACAAGATTGAACACTCAGAATGGGTCTTATCCATTGTGGTTGTGCCTAAGAATAATGGAAAACTTAGAGTGTGTGTTGATCTCAAGAAAGTGAATGCTGCCACATGTAGGGATCACTACCCCTTGCCATATTCGAAACATGTGCTCTCGAATGAGTTGCAGACAATGAGGCTTATAGCTTTTTGGATGGATACTCATGCTATACTTAAATTTTGATTGCACCTAAGGACCAAGCTAAAAGAGATTTTGTCACTAAGAATGGTGTATATGCTTACAAAGTTATGCCATTCGGTATAACCAACACACTAGCCATGTTCCAAAGGCTTATGAATACTGCTTTTAAGGACTTCTTAAGAAAGTTTCTCGAAGCTTTCTTGGATGATTTGTGCATTCATTTATCTTGGAAAGAGAACCTAGCATGTCGATTTTATCATGTATCCTTAAACCCTTACAAATGCTAATTTTGGGTGAAACACGGAGTTATTCTTGGGCATATAGTGTCTAAAAATGGGATTCTCACTAATGAGAGAAAAATCAAGGTCATCTTGGAATTACCCCCACCACAACAAACTACAAGGGAGTCCAAACTACTGTTGGCTTATTATTTTCTATGTAGAAATAGCTCGTCCTTTGTACAAGTTATTGATTGTATTTATTTGGACCAAGGAGTGTCCAACAGGCTTATAATGCACTAGCGGTAATCCTTGGCTAGTGTTCCAATCTTGCGAACACCTAGCTGGGATCTCATCTTTCATACAAATTAATGCCTCTAATTTCACAATTGGATGTGTCCTAGCACAGTCAGGGAACACAAATTGGACTATCCTATAAGTTTTACAAGCCGGGAACTAGATGAACCCAAAATCAATTACACCACCATTGAGTGTGAAGAGTTAGCAATGATTTATGCTATAAAGAAATTTTGGCATTACCTTCTTGCTACTAACAAATTTGTTTTCTATGTTGACACTAACAAATTTGTTTTCTATGTTGACTCTTCTCGAGCTTCATTTCACAGTAGTTGTGAGCCTTGGTAAGAAACATGTCATGGTGGCAGATCATCTATCCCGCATACCTAATGGTGAAGCACCAATAGAGGGTTGATGATGAGTTATCGAATGCTAATCTATTCAAGGTTGAGGCTTTTGCAAAATGGAGTGAGAAAATCATTAACTTTTTAGTAATGGTTTTCCAGAAGCAAAGGAACTAAGGAAAGATTTAGTTAGAAAGTTTCTAAAAGAGAGTGCACCTTCCCAACTTATTGTCGAAACTCTTTATAGACGAGTTAAGGATGACATACTAAGACGCTACCCCTAGTAGGATAAATACTTATACATCATTGAACAAGCACACCACACTTTGCATGCGACGTTACAACAAGAAAAATACTCCAACCATGGTATTGGTGGCCCGTGCTCTTCAAAGAAGAGTGCCAACATTGTGCAAAGCCACAAAAGAAGGACATGAGCCACTACATCCTGTCAGAGTCAACCAAACTTTTGAAAAATGGGGCTTAGGGGCTTAGATTTCATTGGCCCCATTAGTCATGCTGCACGTGGCACACGAGCATGCTTCATCATTGTTGCCACAAATTATGTAACCAAATGGGCTGAAGCAAGAGCTTCATGAAAAGTGGATACCATGGCGATTGCTAAGTTTCTCTATGAGAACATCATTACACACTTTGGATGTTCATTTGATCTAGTGAGTTATCAAGGTAAGCATTTCATCAATGATGTAAACAAAAATCTCACTAACACATTCATGATTGCTCATCGTAAAGTCAATGCCATATTACCCACATGCATATGGCCAAGCAGAGAACACTAACAAGGTTCTTATTTTGATATTGACAAAGATTGTTGAGGGCTCGATGCATTTATTGGGAGTCTAAGCTCACAGGAGCTTTATGGGCCTATCACACATCATATAAAGTTGCAATTAGTTATTCCTTGGGAGTTCAGGATCCCTAGCTTAAGGGTAGATGCAAGTGAAAAGCTTAATGGTAACGAATTTGTTGATCAGTTATTTGTTTTAGAACATGTTAGTGGCATTTTTGCCCTAACAGAGAAACAACAAAGAAAAGAAAAGAGAACACAAAAAAACACACAAAAACAAAGAAGGTATCCATTGCAGCTCTCAGAAATTACACCAAATGGCCCAACACCTCGAGCTCAACTTGATGAACATGGCACATCATCTCCAAAGAAATTTGCTAAATAGCACAAGAGTGTGTGCATAAGCAGCCAATGAAGCACTTGATCCACATCTACATCATGCTGTGTAGGCTCATCAAGAACACTCAAACCATGCTCTACTGCATTCGGTATACAAGCATTATCTGCATGATCCACATCCTCTTATAGCAAGGTGTCAAACCAAGCTGCATCAACCTCTGCAAGGTTATCACCATGGACATGCACATTATCATCTGCAAGCAACATGTCAAACCAGTCTATGTCATCATCTTCACCAGAACTGGAAATTGAAATTTTCGGACTATCTACACCATGCGGGAAACCTTTCGGCCTTCAAGATCCTTCTATGCAAGGGCATCCAAGGGCATCACCCGACTCTTTTGGCCTTCAAGATCCTTCTATACTCTTTCGGCCTTCAAGATCCTTCTATGCTCTTTTAACCTTCAGCATAACCAGCCCATCATCATGGCTAAGACTACCATCTGGATCATCCGAATATCCTCTGCTCATTACCCAAGCATAAGCTGCATTCTGGGTATTCACCTGCTTATCCATCCAAGGGATCTTAGCATGTGAGGGATTCTTCGGGCTCTCTTGGCCACACAGCTCCACCACTGCCTCATCACCCTCTTCGTCATCCATGGGTGCATGCTACTGCAACCCGTCCTGCTCATCCATCCAAGCATCCACAAAGCATCCATCCTGCTCATTCATGCAAGCATCCATCATGCATGTATCCTGCTCCTTCATTTGAGCATGTATTCGATAACCATGCTACTCCTCGAGCTGCATATTTGGTGTCATGGGGCTGTCTAGCCACCTTTTCTCATGTAGATTTGATCTCAAAAAGAGTTTGTTGCTCCTCAACAGGTTTAAGACTGCATACAGGCAATTTAGCCCTATCATGCTGCTCCATGGCAACCATAACATCCGGCGAATCTCCCTGCTAGTTATCTTTGTCCATTGCTCTTCCTTCTGCCATCATGGCATATTTCTCTTGTTCCAAGAAATCTAACGCTTCCTTATTGAGCCCTTTATCACCATATCCAGAGATCAAAGCATTCCGGGAGAATGCTTCTCGGACCAACAATGTATCAAACACCTCTTGTGCTTTAGCAAGAAACCCATTTTTGACGAGAACCTTCTCATCACTTGGATCTACATCATCCTGATCCACGGTAGCCTGAACATGAGAATATTGGGGTTCCAAGAAATGCATATTCAAGGAAGTGGCCTGGACATCTTCGTCCTTCTCCCCCTTTCATGTATCTGATGACCATGACTATGGAATGCATATCACATAGAGCTTCCTCTTGGCAAGGATATAGGCAAGATCCCTACCATATCCACCAGGATACTGAGCAAGTTTTATTGCATATTTAGATTTTGTTTGGCTCCTGTGGGTAACCTCTATTAATTCCGCTTTGTTTTTCCTGGTCACCACATTTTTTGGATGAACCACCAGGTTAGCGAAATCACTATGAACTGCATCATGAGCATTTACCACTGTTGTATGCTCACCGGGGCATCTCTGTGTGGGCTACTAGTGCCTCTTTGGGTTATCATTAACCAAATTGAAAGGATCCCAAAGCAACCATTCCCCACATACATGACGTGTATCTACACCAAGAGCCTCCTCTTCCGGATCATCCAAGAATTCTACCATCAACTATGCATATGATGGAGACTCTGCAAAAGCTTGCTTTGTCACATGGGGACTTTGTCCATTCGGCAACACCTGCTATGTAAGGCTAGGCCAAAACCCAATCCGGATTGATCATGGGGATGTCAGTATGTAGAAGGTACAAAGCCGGAATCTGGAAACCTTTCAGCCCAAGTGTTCATGACCTCTTTTGCCCCGTTTGGCTGAGAACATGTGCCATACATCTGGTTCATCATTGGTATGGGCTGCTTCCAGAACTGATACGGCATCATCCTCATCAGGAAGAGGGACAAGCTGCTCATTTAGCTTATGCCATGTACCATTACTAACATGGGGGATATACTCAATGGGCTGCTAATCATCACCATGCTTTTCAAGGACATTCTAGGTAGCTAAAAGCTCCTCATTTGGATGGTCAATCGCAGCCATATCTTCTCCATTATGAGGGCAACCATAATGAGCATCTGGATTAGCATCAAAAGCTTCAGAGTCGCTCTTGAGACTACTGTTCGAACTAGTGTCCTCATCCTCAAGGTTTGCAATTGCATGCTTGGCATCAGACACAAGAAGTTTCTGGTTGCAATTACCGTCCATGCCATATTCTGCAACAAGGAGTCTCCTCTCTTCAAGGGTGTTGGGAATGCCATTCCGTTTGCTAAGGCGGTATCTTTGAGAAACTGCTTAAGCTCCTTTTTACTTTTCAAAAGGCGGTCAACTTTGCGGGCATTATTCCGCTGGAGCCATCGGTGCTGGACATTCTCAAACTGCTCCAACAATGCCTGTGGGCACACACTAGAGCTATGACCCTGGAATCTGCATTGGCCACATACATGGTACAAGCAATTATTGGTTCGATGGCCAGGTTGCCTGCAAGTCACACAGTCACGAGACCAATGTTGTCTGCTACCACAATGCTTGCATGCCCTCCTCCGACCCATCAACCAAGTCTATCCGGCTCTAGCATATTGATTGTACATGCTGAATTTGCAGAATGTCAAGCGGAAGTAAGACTGGACTCTAAACAAATTAGCACCATCCTTTCCAACTCAGGCTTCGGAGTCTACATTAGATCAAATTTTAAGACTTTAGCAACAGAGCAGCAAGTTCCTACACATGCATATCTACGTTTGGGAGGTGGATGAGCTCGGCTAACTCGTTTTATCTTCACTCCCATGTGCATGCTTGAAGTCCTCCATCAGCAGAGCAGCTTCACCGTCACAGCAGACAGCCGAGCTTTCCTCCCATGAAGCATCCAGGAGCATGGTTATCAGGTTTGCACAGTTCTCAACTGTGTCTATCCAAACTGGACGGGCCATGCGCTGTTCTGGCTCATTATTCCAGGCAATGTTGGGCTTCCGAGTTTAGGGAAGTGGAGTGCCGGCTACCTTCCAGAGTTCTAAGCAGAATAAGTACCCGCTTCCTGGATCAGCACATGGAAGTTACTCTTTTTTCAAGTTGGCAAGCGTAGTGTCGGGGTCAGTGCCGATGTGGATGAAACAGGGTCACTACGTTAGATTTCGAGATGCGGGCTTGGTCACCCGGTCAATGGTCGGTGACGGGCCCATTTGTAGACATATGTCCATAAGGCGTTATGGACACGTGTGTATATCACAAGTGTGTGAGTGGTGTAGTGGATATAGGAGCTTCACCTTCCTTGGCATGGACCTGCGTTCGAATCCCACAAATGTACCAACATACCGATGTGTGTTCATAACTCTTTTTTCACCACTGTCTGTCTAGACCGAGGCGGTCACCGACTAGGTGATTGCTCATGCTGGGGCCCGCGCGCTGCCCCATACACAAGCACCCCGAAATCTACCTAGAGCTGGGAATTCAGAGTGCGGGTTATCCCGAACTGCAGCAGTGGGTTTCCCAGAAAGATTTCCCGCTGCTACACATCTTCAAAAGTACGAAAATCTACTCCCGGAATGATAGACCTTGGTGTGGAGGCCAAATCCAACAGCAAGTAGGCAAAGGTATTGCTGATGATGAGACTGAGAAGATGGTTGATCTCGTCCTAGAAGGCAAAGGTTTTAGTTTTGGTCACCATGGCTAGGGTTTTGACTGCAGACAAGCTAAAGCAAGCGCGAAGGTGAAGCCTCAGCTTTGGGCTATGTCGAGGGTGAAGCTTGAGAACCAAGAAGACTCGGGCAGCTTTCAGTAATGGCAAGGGTGCAGCTCAAGGTTTGATATGCTACTTTGTCACTCTGCTTTCGTGGTGTCTAAATGCGGAGGTGAGCATTTGTTGGCTTGCTTGGCCTTGCACCCCCTCAGGCTTCAATGCCCGACACCTGGTACACATTAGGCAAAGCGATGTTTATGGGCAAGGCTGCCATCATGATGCGAGCACAAGGTTTATGGTCTCATTTTTACATCTCCGTGCCCACTCATGCATCGTGCATTATCTCCCAAAGGGGGTTGCAAACATTCGTCCTAGGACAGCAGTAGTATTTGAGTGAAGACTGAAGCGGTAGAGAGAACACCATATTGGGGAATATGGGAATTTCTCATAAGTTTGGGACATGTGGTCAAAACTTTGGATTTGCCATAACTTGAACACCATTTGTCTAAATTGTGCGCTATAAAGCTCAATAGATCCCATTTTTCAAGCACTTTCCAATGATAGGTCACATGATAGGGTTTTGAAAAACTTATAGACATGTTTACCGAGTCCCACCTTTTTAGTATTACAAAAATGGAACTTGGGAGATTCCCAAACTCACGAATATGGTGTTAGAGTAATTTCTTTGAAAGATTTGCTCTATTGTGCGATCACACTGGTCTTAATCACCAAGGAGGTTGCTACCATCATGGTGGCCAAAGTGTTAGTGGCATTTTTTTCCTAACAGAGAAACAACAAAGAAAAGAAAAGAGAACACATAAAAACAAAGAAGACATCCATCGGCAACTCTCAAAAATCTATAGTTACGAATAATACTCACCATACAATAATTACACACCAACATAAGGTAGGTGTTGACCCAAAAGTAGGTGAAGCCGTTTTAAGGGATTTATGGCGGCTAAGGGTGGTTCCCATGTAGTGCACGCATACGGGCTAACAGAACAACTTGCAGAGGACAGACAAATTGATGTGCAAATCATGCTGACAGAAAAGGACCAAAGAAAGAAGTGGTTTGACCAAAATCTCAAGGACAAGTATGTTGGAAAGGGACCATTTAGGGTTTGTGAAGTTACTCCACAAGGTACTATACATGTTGAGGCTCTTGACGGAGCTGAAACTGTTAATTTCCTTAATGGTGGAGTAAGTTTAAAAAATACTATGGACCTCTTACCGAAGAATCCTTACACATTTTTTGACAAGAAACCTAGGAAAGGCCCGCTAAAAAGAAGACCCAAATCCAAGAGGAGACAATGGAAAGACAAGCTAAACTTCAATAACATCCAGAAGCAAACCTTAGACCTGTTGCACAAGCCTTTATGAGAGAGGTTGAAGGAGACATAGAGGAGTACATAACACCTCTATGAATATCCATTCAATTTCCTAGCCTGGACAAAGCCCCTAAAGGGGTACTGGTGTAGAATATAACCCAATCCTCTTCAAAAAGCGGGTCATACCTGATGCCTTTTGGGACCCTTATGGTAAAGTGCTTTATGATGCATTACTTGATATGGGGGCTAGTCACAATCTAATTTCCTTTAATGCATGGAACTAGTTGGGAAAACCCCAACTTATAGATATCTCCTTAAAGTGAAAATTATCCATGATAGAAATACAAAGGTTCTTGGGCTATTACAAATAGAGATACTCTAATGGTAGCAAGCAACTAGTGGGAGACTTCGTGGTTATGCCTATTAAACATTACCTAAACTGATAATACTTGGTCGTACATGGATGAAGGCTACAGTATGTATGATTGACTAGTCAAAAGGGTGTGTCTTTGTGGGTGTAACCACAATTAAACAATTTACTTGTAAACCCCTACCACCTCTCACTATTGTCTCACCATTATCCAGGGTAGCAAAGAGGAGAAAGCTTCAATATCCACAAAATCTATGGAAACCACCTCCACTTTAAAGTCCAATATTCAAAAACTCTCTATTCTTCTACCTCCACATAGGAAACAACTACATATCAAAAGAACGAATAGATACAATGAGCTACAAAGTGGCAACCCAAATCTACCTTGAAATGGGTTCCCAAGATTTCTCCATCTATACCACCTCAACCAACCAAGAAAGGATGACCTCAACAAAAGAATTGGCATTGGAAGTCCAAGTTAAAAGTTATCGTTAAATAGATCCCCAAATGTTTATTAAAAGCTCAAGGCTATGGGTAACCATTGTATTTGGATACCAAAACATAAAAGTATACCACTAGTCTCATTGCCTACCGCCACTTATTACAAATTCTTGAATCTCCTCATCAATGATGGATAATGGTTTCAATAGCTCAAATGCCAACAAAGGAAACGCTATTATAAAAGAACCTTCACCACCAATGCCTAAAAGAGTATGGATCCCAAAGAGAAACCCTCACACAAGACATGGTGATTGATGGTGAAGCCTCTACATCACTGAAGGTTATAAAACCATTGTTGGCTATCCAAGCCCCAACCCCATCGGTTTACCTAGAGTGACCCACCACTAAAGTGTCAACTCCATTGCTCATCTATACTAGCAAACCTATAAGATTCATCTAGTCTTATGAGAGCCCTTTACCTCCATTAAAACTAGAAGTTGACATGCCACAACAAGTAATGAAGGGTGCTCCTAGCCAACAAAGATCGATGGAGAAAAACTGGAAGGGATGGTTACAAAAAACCTACAATACCTTCTGCGAGGTTAAGGCATAATAGAAAGTTGGAAGGGGGTACTTATGCTAATATCATTACTTTTACCCTTCATATTTTTCTCCTCGACAAGATCATTTTTATATCAAGAGGGAGCCTATTGGAAAAAGCTAACCCATGACAATATAGCCTGAACCAATAGTGTACAACAATATAGCTTGAACCAATAGTGTACAACAATATAGCAACTATACACATACTAAAACTTTGACTAACCATACAAATATTTTCTTTAATAAAAAGATAGAAAAGACGATGATGAGAAAGAGCACATGTCAAATAAAAGAATAAAGTATGACTCTATTGTGACTACAGGCCGAGAGCATGGACTTTTTGTGGACCGATATGAGTGACCCTATCCTGGACCCGGATTGCCAGGAATGGCACTATCGAGGGGCAGCTAAGTATTTCTTCTTTCTAGACCCACTTACACTATTTTTATGCACCACTAGGGGAGAGATGTTGTGGAGCCACCTTTGTGGACATGTTTTACCTACAGTTCCATCCCCTTGCACCATGCCTTACCTATAGGCATCTGTCCATAGCATCCTACTTATGTTGGTTAGTTACTTTAGGAGCTACAAGACAAGACTATCATAGTCCATGGTAGGAGAGACACTACAACGACACAATTATGTGAGTGTACGTTACCCAGTGGGAGGACCCTATCAAAATAGAATTGCACAGGAACATCTTGTAGAGCAAGGGGGGAGGGCAAGAACTTATGGACTTACACCGTCATTTTTTACAGTAATATGTCTGACTCATTTTCCCTTCTAGAGCATGGTGGGTGATTTTCGAGATAGCTTACCTCACAGTAGCTACTTAGCACTTACCTATAGTACCATGCCATTACATAGTGAGGATGCACTCAAACCATTGCCTAGTATACTGAAGGACACACATATATATGAAGCACACCCAAGTGAGAGGAAAAATCAACCTAGTACACCTTTTGCTATTATTTCAATATTTTTTATGATTCATCATTTAATGTTTGTTTGGGTGCTTCCTTGCATCATTATGTAAATAGTGTATCAATTTTCTAGTTATTACTTGGATAACCATTTAGGCTTTGGTCCTAGTTTAATCCTCCCTAACATCGACCTTCTTAGAGTATGCCAAAGGACTATGCCAAGTACTCCACCTTCCTTAGTGTGCCCTCTTTAGTTAGAATAGAGCCTTCTAGCTTGATTGTGAAAGTGAAACTAGTTTATTTAAAAAAATACAAAGCAAAAAATAAAAAAAACCACAATAACACCATCGCCATTGTTGCGATTTTGGTAGGACTTTTGGCTCTTAGTGATAGAGCCTTGGGACCGTAGCCTTGATCTCCATGGGATGGGACCTTGTGGCTAAAAACCTATCAATAAAGAGCTTTAAAAAAATAATCATTGTTGTGGAGTTACTTAATGGTTCTTAGATACTCTTGTATGAGGTCTCTGGACCATCGCGTAGGTCTCTGTAGGGTGGTGCCCTCCTTTTATATTTTTAGAAATAAAAAAAATCTTATAATAATCACTTAGCAATTTTATTTATGAGGCTAGATAAGCTAGTGATGGTTTCACCAAAGTGATAGTGTGTCAAGACTAAGGTTTTATAACTCTAGACATAGTTTTTTGCTCCATCTTAGTTTAGATCGAATTTGGACCAACCTTAACATTACCCTTGTCTTAACTAGAAAATTTTGTTGAGAAGTGTGGTGCCAAAGAGCACAAGGAAAAGATAGGGAGTGAGTTGAGTAAGCCAAGAAAGTGCAAAGCCTAGCATGAAGCCACATGAGCAAAGGGATTTATCCCACATTATTGTACAAGTCCAAGAGTGTACCTCCTCATATAAAAGGGGGCCATTTCAAGCAATGAATCATACCACATGCACGACATCTCAAGCTTTTTTATGAGTACAAGTTTCCATCTTGTAACCTAGGTGGTAAACTTGAGTCTAATCTTAATTAGCACATAATCATGATGAGTCTTCTTCATTTTTATGCACCTTAGATTAGTGTTGTCATTAGAGTAGGATTAGGTCTTGATCAGGTAGATGTTTTGCTAGTAAGAGAGTTTGATCCATAGTTTTGACATGGTATCAGAGCCTAGATAATACTCTCCATTAGGTAGATTAACCTAGGAGGAAATTTGGAAACTTGGCTTCAAGTTAAAGTAGGATTAGTATTGATATGTAAGTAGATTAAGATCTCTCATCATTTTAGGGTTTGTCTTTTAAATTTTTTTTTAAAAATTAGCTTCATGAGAGAGAGAGAGAGAGAGAGAGAGAGAGAAGAGACCCTTCACTCTCAAGGCAATCAACTGTGCAAAGGATAGCAGCAGGACGGAAGAGCTTACAATGCACCAAAAATCCTCCTTCAGCAAAGCTTGTCATGCTTTTGCTTTAATGGTTTCTGGTGATGGTTTATTCTAGTGGCCAAATCGTTGCCACCAGCCTGTGAAAAGGCAGAAAGCAAGCCATAACCTACATCAGCGCAATATCATCATCAACACTAGCAAGCAGCACAAAAGGATCAGAGAAGTTAGCGTATCAGCAATACGAACAGCTCCGTCAAACAGTAGAGGAAGTCAACAGCATCACCAGGCAACCGCTTGTAGAAGCAGCGATGAAGGTACGAGAGCAAAAAGAGAGACATCACATCCATGCTAGTCTGTGTGTAGCACCATGAGCCGCCGTTAAGATGAGAAAAGGTGGTGCATATAAGCAGGTAAAATCCTCCAGTCGACAGGCACCATTTTGCCTAACCTATACAAGGAGAATCCTCGAAGCAAATCAGCACATCTTGGGTGAGCAGAGCACGCATAGTTAAGAGCAGCACACAAGCCTTTAGTCAAATCACTAGAAGCGAGAGAAGACGGAGTCTATAACAGCGCCGTTGCAGGTTGAATAACCTTTCAAAAATAATTAAAATAATAAGATCTTTAAAAAATCCAATGGCAAAGGTTCCAAAACCTTATTTTCTTCATATCTTCCTTCTAAGAGGTTGTTCACATGGAAAAAAAAAACCTTCATGTTACTTATGTCGACACCAAGAAACATGTGTATATAAATGGTATCTTTTGCAAAAGTTTTTACAAAGACATCATTGACAATTTATTTTTGCAAAAAATTGTAATCTTTGTAAGCGGCCAAATGAGCACGTCCGCATGTGTGAAAATGAAGAGAAAAAATTCTTATAAAAATGCCGCAACCAAATGTTGCTAGGGTTTGAAACTCTCTCTCTCCCCCACATTCTCTTTATGGTGTTAGAGCCTGGTTTGTGTGAGAGTTAAGGAGGCAACCAAGAGGCAAGAACAAGCAAGAAAGGAAGCGGCACTATATGGGTAAGAGCACCATCATCTCTTTTCCCTTCTTGGTTTAGGTACAACACCCCCTCAGTAGCTCTGGGAGCTACACATCTCCGATTGAGGAGCTATCTTCGCAAGAGCAGAGCTACAGGGTAAGTATAGTGTCCTTTAGATAGAGTTTTTTGGCCAATTCGTGTTTTGGGTGCGTTACGAGCCCCGTTTTGTCACTGCATGGTATTTTTGTAGTTTTTTGGAAGTTCTGGTAGAGAACTGTTTCTGCTCGAAATCTGGTTATTACAGTACAGTAGTGCATTTTGGAAGTGCAGACGAGGTTTGCACATATATTGTTGATACTGGGTGTATGTACATGTACTCTGGTCACATTTGGTGACACACAGACTATGCTAAAGTACCGCTGCTACTGTAGTAGTTATACTACAGGAGATACTGCTGTATTACAGGTTGCATATAGAAGTTATCTGTCTGCAGGTTATTTGATTGCTTCTGCAAGAAAACATGTATGATGGAATTAATTATATTGTTAGTGAGAAGCTAGATAAGAATAACTTCCATGCCTGGAAGTTTAGAATGACTAATTTCCTAATGGGTAAAGTATTTTGGGATTATGTAGAAGGAGACAATGAGGAGCCTCCAGAGTTATCTGAGGAGAATGCCACTCCTGCAAATATAAAGGCATTCAAGGATTGGAATCAGGGTGGTGCAAGAAAAGTCATGTACTGGCTTTCAATTAGTGTCACACATAGACACTATGATAGGACCTATACAGGATACAAACACTCCACCAGTTACATGGTAGAATCTGGTTCAGATGTTTCAGACTAATACCAAGGCAAGGAAGTTGCAGTTAAAGCAAGAGTTGCATACTATGGAAAAGAAAAGCATGTCCGTCAATGAAAATGCCTTAAAGATCAAGGGAATTGTTGAATCCCTTGGGTCTATCAATGTATCAATGGAGGATGATGATTTGGTGAGTGTCTATCTGAATGGGCTTGGCAAAGAGCACAAGCCATTCAAGACCTCCATTGCAGTTAGGGAGAATATTCCCAACAACATTGCAGAAGTGGCACACGCCTTGATGGGGCTGAAAAGAATATTCCACATTACTTTTGGGCAGAAGCAGTAGCAGCTGCTGTGGACATTATGAACATGACACCCACTGTAGCTGTTCATGGTATGACTCCTGAACAGAAGTTTACATGCATAAGACCGGATGTGTCTCACTTGAAAGTGTTTGGTTGTATTACATATGTACATGTTCCTGATGATGAAGTGAGAACAAAGTTGGATCCAAAGGCAGAGAAATGCATCTTCATTAGTTATGCTATGGAGAAAAAAGGTTATAGATGATATAACCCTACCACTCGCCGATTAAGCAGATATGTTGTCTTCTTCAATGAGATAAGTAGCTAGTATGCACCAGTAGTGAAGGCAACAGTATGCACCAGTAGAGAAGGCAATAGAAGATGCAGATGTAAGAAGTGCTGATGTTGCACCACATGTAGAGCAGCAATCACACAGGTGCTGAGTGGACCTTGGAACTCCTCGAGCAGTGGATCCAATGTTAGTCCATGGTCAAATAGGTTGAGGAAGAATGATGCAAGTACACGTATCATGGAAAGGGAAGGAAAAGGTAGATCAAAATTTTGTGCCTTATCTGTTATATAGCAGGTCACTCATATGTGGATGGTGACTCTAGTGGCTCTGAGAGCAGAGCCTTGATGAGAAGCTTGGCATTCTGTATGTGGTTACTCCTGGTGTAAGAAGAACCATGGCTATTTTGAGGACACCTGGCAGTGATCCAGGTGTACGCTGGTCTACGAGGGTTAGATACCCTATTAACAGGTTGAGATATGATGGATATCCAGCCCATCATTATGCTTACACGACAAAAGAAATACACAAGGTTGAGCCCACTTGCTTCAAGTAGGCAATTGGAAATAAGAAATGGAAAGATTCCATGGATGAGGAGATGGCAACATTGGACACAAATGCAACATGGGAGTTAGTGCCTTTACCTAAGAAAAAGAAGGCAATTGGATGCAAGTGGGTGTATAAAGTCAAGCACAATGCTGATGGTTTAGTGAGAAGGTATAAGGCAAGATTGGTTGCCAAGGGCTATGTGCAAACTTATGGCATAGACTATGAGGAGACATTCAGCCCAGTTGCAAGAATGGCAACTGTGAAAGCTATCATTGCTATGGCTATAGCAAAGGGTTGGTCTTTACATCAAATGGATGTAAAGAATGCTTTCTTGCATGGTGATTTACAAGAAGAAGTGTACATGATGCAGCTACCAGGTTATGAGAGTGATGCACATCCAGATTTTGTGTGCAGGCTTATGCATCTACACCACTGGCATGGTTGGTGAGATTATGAGTGATATGCAGCCAGTGGGATGACAGGCTATGTATTTTGGATTACTAGAGACTGGCATAGTTATAGCATCAATTCATTTAGTTAGGTTCACATTATTATGGACCGACCCTCGTATGTTGTAGTAGTTGAGTACTAACCCATATAGTGTGTACTCTTATCTTTATGTTATGTTGGTGGTTGAGTAGAGAAGAAGAAGATAGAAGAAAATTCAGCTATCCATCTCTCTCTTGTGTGTGTGTGTTTGCTTTCTAGGGTTTGAAGCTCTCCCTCTCCCCCACATTCTCTTTACATGTACCTTGTTTGATTGTCCCTCTCTTGCTATAAGTGAGTGGCTTTTTCCTCTACTTCTTTCAGATTGGAGGATAGCTGTTGGATCTGTCATTCAACTCGTCTTCTTTGGCTATGGAATTGTAATGGATTTTTTGCACTTGCTAGGCATGAAGGGCTGTGAGCTCATGGGTGTGGGTGACCTCCATCTGGAGTTTCTCTTTAGCTTGTTCCAACTTTGCCTTGAGGTCTATATTTTGTTTGATCCTTTGTACAATGGTTTGGCTAAGGACTACAATATTTCTCTCCAGTGCCTTGTATCTGGTCTCTTTCTCCTCCGTGGCCTTCAAACGTTTCATTATGACATCTTGATGCGTGGCCTCTGCTGCTTCCAAGTGGTCCTTTAAGGTTTGCACTTGTGTGTTTGACTCGTTAACCTACTTCCAAAGGGAAACATTACGATCATGGAGCATGTGTGTTGTGAGGAGGTGGCAACACCAGAATTTTTTCTCTTGCTCCCATGGTGCACTTATGCTTGCACTTTCCTCGAGTCTAGCATGTGGCAAGTTTGACAGTTCATCCAAACCTTCCATTGTTTCTTGCATGAATTGTTCATAGTCAACATTTTGTAGGAAGGACAACTGGGGTATTCTTCCCTCATCTTCCAAACACCTTCTTTTGCTTGGGCTTGATGGTTCTGCACTTCTTGGTCTTTTGCTTGTATTAGTATGGGCTACTAGTTCATGCACTGGAGCCGTTTGGCTGCCTCAATGCCTTGTGTTTTCTCAGCATGTACTGGAATTGATGCTGCTTGTTCTGGTTCTATCTCTACAGGTGTGTCTTCCAAAGTTGAATCCTTAAGTGGGGACAGGTTCATGAAAATCACCTGTGCTGAGCTCGTCGGGGGAGTAACTTGTTGACGATTGCTCTTGAGTGGCCTGGCTGATCGTGGCCTCTTGCATTGTCAAGGCTTCCTGGTATGTTTTGATTTCTTGTGCCACCTAAGCCTCTAGTCTTTGTGATTCTACAGCTATGTCTGGGATGATGCCCCACATTTTCTTTTCTGTCTTCTTCTTTCTCCCTTTCCTTATCTCCTAATGGCTTGGGTCTCCACTAGGACAGCTTGTCCCTCTTGCATTTCTTCAACTATTAGTGGTGGTTGCTGTGGTAGCAGTGCTAGTTGTAGTTGCTCGGCTAGTTCAGGCTCTCGGAGAGGCCTTTTTGCCACATGATTTAGGACTTGGGTTAGCAGGTACGGGTTGCATATTTTGGACTAGTGGGCCTTCAGATAGTTCTCCATCTCTCTATGAATATAATATGCCCGGTCCTCCTCTTTTTCTTCATGTACTTTAGCGATTCTATTCAACGGGACCTTGTTGTATATCGATCCACTAGCTTTACCTGTATTATCAGAATGACATAGCTCTGTAGGCTTTCTCTCTATAACAACATCTTGGATATTCTCATACTTTGCCCCATTGGAGTTATAAGAACTTTTCTTTAGCATAGCGTCCATAGGCATTTTGCCGAATGCGTGGGCGTGGACTTTAACTACTGGTGGGAGCTACAGAGCATCACGGATGAGTTATTTTGTGATTAAAAGTTGCTCTGTTGTGCCATCAGCCTTCGTGATGGTGCCACGCTTGGTGCCTTTGTCATAAGTCTTGATATATTTGACACAAATCTTCGTGTGTTGATGTTCCTTGTTGGGAGTATCTGTGCCATTCTCCCAAGGCCCACTTTCTCCAACTTCTCCTTGACCTTCCAGGATTTAGAGGCACTTTGGGCTATGGTAATGCAGTGTGACCTTTCCATGGGCCGTAGACTTTCCTTTGCTGATGATGGCCCCATGGAGTTCTTGGGCATATGGGCCCAAGTAATTTAGTTTTTGTACCTGGACTAGTTTCTTCTTCTGGACTGGCTAGGGAGCCTATAGCACGCTGGCTTGGGTGGCTGTTGGGGTCTCTACGGCTTCTGTTTCCAAGGCTGACATCTGTACATGAAAAGTACATCAGTCTCTAGACAGGTAGGTACCATTCCTTTTTTTCTGTACATCAGTCTCCAGACTGGTGGGGTAGGCTGACATCTGTACATGAAAAGTACATCAGTCTCCAGACTGGTCCAGGGTAGGTACCATTCCTTTTTTTTTTCTTTTTTTTTCTTTTTTTTTTTGTGTTAATGGGTAAACTGGTTAGTTGAGATGAGAAGTGTGTTAGTGTAGGAGCAATAACAAGGTGTGTTAATTGACAAGTGAATGTTGTGGCGTGTGAAGGTGCAGGATCTTAGTAGTCTCGTGAACCTACAGGTCGTGAGAAGTTGTCACGTGAAAGTTGGTTTCGTGAAATGAGGTTCCATGAAAGGTGGTTACATGAAAGGGAGTTCCGTGAGATGGAATCCTGTGAGATGTGGTTTCATGAGATGAGGTTCTGTGAAAGGGAGTTCCGTGAGATAGAATCCCGTGAGAGTTAGTTTCATGAAATGAGGTTCCATGAGACTATAGTGGTTACGTGAAAAGGAGTTTCGTGAAACACGAAATCCTGTGAGATGTGGTTTTGTGAGATGAGGTTCCGTGAAAGGGAGTTCCATGAGTCAGACCCGTGAGAGTTAGTTTCGTGAAATGAGGTTCCGTGAGACTACAATGGTTACGTGAAAGGGAGTTCCATGAAATGGAATCCCATGAGAGTTAGTTTCATGAAATGAGGTTCCGTGAGTCTACAGTAGTTATGTGAAAGGGAGTTCCTTGAAACGAAATCCCGTGAGAGATAGTTTCATGAAATGATGTTCCATGAAAAGTGGTTTTGTGAAAGGGAGTTCCGTGAAATGGAAGCCCATGAGAGTTAATTTCATGAAATGAGGTTTCGTGAGACTACAATGGTTATGTGAAAGGGAGTTCCATGAAACCGAATCCTGTGAGAGTTAATTTCATGAAATGAGGTTCTATGAAAGGTGCTTTCGTGAAGTTGCAGGTTTTTGTTATTGTATCATTTTTTATGTTTTTGTTATCAAAAGATGTGGTGCATGAAAGTGATGATACCACAAGGGGAGTTATTTAGAACAAACACCGAATTCGGGTGATACTAATGTACAAGATTGTTAACAAGAAGATATTGATTGAACATAAAAATCAAAATCTAAATCAAAAAGGAAAAACGAATACGAAAAGGAAACGAGAAATGGACCAAGCTCCCACCTTAATCGATGACCATCGATTCTGGTTGGAAAATCCGAGGAAAACGATGCACGATGATTGGAAACGAGAGCTCAAAGTGCATAGCAATGGACACACAATGCAAAATGACGAGAAAGAAAGAATTTTTGAATTTATAACATAGCTTGTCGGATAGGGCGGCTGCCTTATGAGTGAAGAAAGCCATGTGGCATCTTTTTGATTGGCCCGTGAGAAATGACCATTTCACGACGTGAACTTTTTGGACCTGAAAGATCCCTGTCCCCATCGCGTAACGAATTCAGGGGTGCTAGCAGCAGAAGTAGCACTTCTTGCACATGGCAAGGTCCCTCACTCGGGGCCTCGCCCACGGATATCTGGACGAGAGACTAATCCATCGGTTCTTCCCAAAACCGAACCCGAAAAAACTTCCCTTGCTTGGAAAGCACGAGCGATTCCTAATTCCCATAGTCAGATCAGGGAAAAGATTGCACTTGGATCATAGAGACCAATGCTTTTTTTCTCATTGTTGAGAGGCACATCCGTTGATTCTTTTCAATAGAACAATTTTTGTCCGAGATTTACTTCATCTATCGTACTAGAACAGAATTGAGTCTCAAGTTAGGGATCCATTAGTCCAGCCTAACCCCATCCACAGTCCCATGGGTTAACTGCCCAACCAGTGTAGTGATGGGATCCAATCAGGAATTTGGTTAGGTTTGTCCCAGGTACCAAGGAAAAGAGTTCCCAGGCCCCCTAGCCAGATATTCATACAAACTTAAAACTAGTCACACCACTTACACACCCAATATGAAATTGCCTTTTTCACAGATTCAACTATCTTTAAAACAATCATTTAATGAAATCATAGTGTCGCTAATCATGATCCTCCAAAATCTCCGATTGAATCCTAATTTCCAATCATTCCTTCATCGATATATCAAAAGCACTCTGGCACCTAGCAGACCATTGAAACGGGATATTCTTCTTGAGAAGATTAGTCAGGGGGGAAGCTATGAGAGCATACTTTGGTATAAAAATTCTATACCAACCAATCAATCCCAAAAATCCTCTGACTTCTTTCACTGACTTTGGTTCAAGCCAATCTATGACTGCTTGGACTTTTGCGGGATCTGGAGAAATTCCATCTTTGGATACCAAAAAGCCCAAGTATTCAACATGGTCAGAGAAAGTGCATTTGCTCTTTTTTGCAAAGAGTTGGTGCTTCCTTAGAATCTCAAGAACTTTTTTGACATGAGCTTCATGGTCAGCTGCATTCTTTGAGTAAATCACAATATCATCAAAGAAAACAAGAACAAAATCATCCAAGTATTCTCTGATAATGTCCTGCATTAAGCGATTGAAAGTAGCTGGGGCATTTGTCAATCCAAACAGCATGACAGTGAATTCTTAATGCCCATACCGAGTATTGATGACTGTCTTCGGGATATCTTGCTCATTAATCCTGATCTGATAATACCCTGATTTGAGATCTATCTTACCTTGTCCGAAAGCTCATCAATTTTGGGGATAGGATACTTATTCTTAACTCTCAGCTAATTGAGGCCTCTATAGTCCACACAGAGTCTTAGAGTTCCATCTTTCTTTTTCTAAAAGAGAACTGGCGCACCCTAAGGTGAAACACTGGGTCTTACAAACCCTTGCTCTAACAGCTGTCTAAGCTGTTCCTTGAGTTTGATGGCTTCAGGAGAACTGGCATTTTGTACGTGCGCAGGACTACTGGCTGAGCTCCGGGGATCAATTCTATCACATGATCTACTTCCCGAATTGGAGGCATCTCTGATAATTCTGTTAGGAATAAATCATCATATTCATTTAACCATTCAGGTTCTTTAGCTTTTAACTTTGTGTCTACTGGATTCATTTTGACAACATAAATGAGCTGCTTCTTTCTAAGTCCTTTTAGTAACTTAGAAGCCTTTACTAATTATAGACTTGGGGATCCTGAATTTATGGTTCCTTGAACTTTATTTTTGTGAAGGTCACGGAAGGAAATGGTTCCATTATGACAGTGAATGTCAGCTTGATTTTTGTGGAGCCAATCCATTCCAAGGATCCCGTCGAAAACTCCCAAAGGTATAACTCTGAAATTGACAGTCAGTTAAATTCCCATCTAGGTTGAACTGAATACGATCTGTCTCAAGGTGAGTGAAAAGAATCTTTCCACTGGCTAATTCAACTTGCATAGGTTTCCCTGATTTCTGTTCTAAGACTAGCTTACGCAAGCATCCTCGGGAAATGAAAGAATGAGTACTGCCTGAATCAATCAAAAGCTTAAAAGGCTTACCTTGATCTTCAGCTGGAGTATGGATGATGGAGAATTGGCGATTTGGTCCTTGGTTTTCAATTGCTGCATAAATCTATTCTCTTTCCTCTTCCACTACTTCTGCTATTGTGGCTGCTCTGGCTGCTACAGTTTGAGGCAGAACTCTTTCTCTTTGGTTGCCCCAGTTCTGGAAAGAAGTTCTGAGGCTACTCTCTGGACAGAGACAGATGGCTGATTGAGCTGGAGTTTTCTTGGGATTACCCTAATTTTGATGAGATGGACCCTGATTTGATTGATAGGAAGGGGTTGGTCTTTGCACTCTCGATCCTACTTCCCTATCCCCTTGACATGGCAGGAGTCGGGCAGTCTTTCAGCTGCTGGTGACCAAAACCCTGAGATCCAAAACACCGATTCTCACTTCTGATCTCATCCCTCTGAATCCTTGAAAGAGGTGGGATTTTCTTTATTTCTTCTATTTATCTCCTCCCTACATTTGGATGAATCTGATTGACCCCTCAGAACCTTAATTTAAATTTTTTTGAAAATCCGGACCTCTAGGATAAGGTCTTTTGAACAGATTATAATTGATTTCTAATGCACCTTCTGAAAATCTTTTTGAACTTCTGTTTCGAGGGAATTTATTTTAATAAGAAGAAATATTTTTCCATCCAAAAATATCTAAAATCTGAATAACCTCTCTCTAGAACATTTTCTCTCTCTCTAGGTAAAAACAGGTAGAAACAAGATCTTTTATATTTCTGATAACGGATTTGATTATAGGGGAAGATACTGGACATCTTGAGGGGCTAAGGAGGAATCTTACAATTAGACCAAAATTTCCATCTAAATAGTCCTCCATGGGAATTTCAATTATACAGATTTTTAATTTGTCATCCCTTAACTTGATCCACTGGGTCAAGTGTTAACAATAGCAATTTGTCAGCACAATCCACTAATCTCATAGTGATTTTCTAAAGTAATTATCGTCATTCCAGTTATGAACATCATCACAGGGACTCATCCCACTCATCCTCATTATGGTTTTGCTCAGCTTATCGCTTTTCAACCAAAATTCATGAATCATCATTTTTCAATTAGAATCCAAATCAACTCAAGAGTTCTCAACCAGAGTTTTTAAAATCATATCAACCACATTTGAATTCATCATCTGGATAGCATTTTTGCTTATAATTTCAAGTCTTAGATTTACTTGTATATACTACTAGTAAAGAGCTACAGTTATACCCTTGGTATAAAAGGGTAGTCCATGGTTCTTGGAATTATAAGGTAAATACTATCATGTCTAGGCCTCAAGCAAGTCACGGATTCCATGCAATTGCGATACTTCCATCTGAAGACCCAATTACTAATTTATGAATTTCAGTCTGAATATCGATTTGTATGAGTTTCATCACACAATTACAACCTTTTATTGCTACTTCATAAATTTTTGACATTTTTGGCTTCTCGGTTGATCCACATTAGCCAATTTTGCTCTGATACCAGCTGAAAGATCCCTGTCCCCCACCGCGCAACGAATTCAAGGGTGCTAGCAGCAGCAGAAGTAGAACTTCTTACGCGGGGTAGGGTCCCTCACTCGGGGCCTTGCCCACGCATATCCGCACAAGAGACTAATCCATCGGTTCTTCCCAAAATCGAACCTAGAAAAACTTCCCTTGCCCGGAAAGCACGGGCGATTCCTCCAGGATAATTTTTCTCTAACGTAGTCAAAAGCCTTAACTAACTGAATTGATCTGACCAAATCCATAAGTCCCATTGTCAGATCAGGGAAAAGATTGCACTTGGATCATAGAGACAAACTCTTTTTTGCTCATTGAGAGGCATAGCCGTTGATTCTTTTCCAAAGAACAATTTTTGTCCGAGATTTACTTCATCTATCGTACCATAACAGAATTGAGTCTCAAGTTAGGGATCCATTAGCCTAACCCCATCCAGTCCCATGGGTTAGCCAACTGCCCAACCACTCTAGTGATGGGATCCAATTAGGAATTAGGTTAGGTTTGTCCCACGTACCAGGGAGGAAAAGAGTTCCTAGGCCCCCTAGCCGGATATCCATGCAAACTTAAAACTAGTCACACCACTTACACACCCAATATGAAATTGCCTTTTTCACAGATTCAGCTATCTTTAAAACAATCATTTAATGAAATCATAGTGTCACTCATCATAATCCTCCAAAATCTCCGGTTGAATCCATGTAGGCAAATGCCTCTAGGGATGCTATACCAGCTGATGACATAGGTGACAGTGTAGGATGTCAAAATGCACAGAATGCAGGTAGCAAATCTATTGATGACATCAAGTTTAATGCATATGTGTGTGATGGTGTTGATATGGTAGTAAATGTATTTGACGACATCAAGTTTGATGCTTTTTTGCATGTTGATACACTTGTGGATGCTCTTATAGGTAAAATAACTGATGCATAGTCCGATGCATGTATAAATGGTTATGTGGATGCGACTGGCCAAGGATGTCATCGATATGAATGTGGATGCTAGTATTGGCAAGGATGCCACTGACCTCAATGTGGATTCCAGTGTGAAGGACACCCCTGACTTGAATGAGGATTGCCATGTGGAGCCTGCTGGCTCTAATGTTCAGATGCTAGCACATGCTACGACTTCCCGGCGAGCCCATGTCATTGGAGAGGCTACTGTGCAGGATGATATCTCAAGGGTTAGTGACCAGTTCAATGAGCAAGAGCATGTTGAGGCTACTGTGCAAGATGATATGTCACATGTTAGTGACCAGGTGGATGAGCAAGAGCATGTAGAGGCTACTGGTGAGGCTACTCGTGAAGGACACCCCTGACTTGAATGAGGATTGCCATATGGAGCCTGCTGACTCTAATGTTTAGATGCTAGCACATGCTACGACTTCTCCACGGGCCCATGTCATTGGAGAGGCTATTGTGCAGGATGATATCTCAAAGGTTAGTGACCAGTTCGATGAGCAAGAGCATGTCGAGGCTACTGTGCAAGATGATATGTCACATGTTAGTGACTAGGTGGATGAGCAAGAGCATGTAGAGGCTACTATGAAGGACACCCCTGACTTGAATGAGGATTGCCATATGGAGCCTGCTGATGCTAATGTTAAGATGCTAGCACATGCTATGACTTCCCCGCGGGCCCATGTCATTGGAGAGGCTACTGTGCAGGATGATATTTCAAAGGTTAGTGACCAGTTCGATGAGCAAGAGCATGTTAGTGACTAGGTGGATGAGCAAGAGCATGTAGAGGCTACTGTGATATCTATTATAGTGCCTCCTCTACATACAAAGACCCACTTGTTAGTGTTGGATCTGAGTGGCCTTTTGTTGAAAAGGTATAGGGTCACATATCACCGAGGTGTTGCTAGGGGAGGGGTACCTATTCATGCCATCAACCAAATCTACGATGTCATTGAGATGTCGAGGATTGCCAAGGGCACACTTCCATTATGTGGCCAGGATTTGGCCACTTTTTTAAGTAGTTGTAGTTGCCAGTTCAATCTTATTTTATGGAGCAGTTGCTTAAAAGAGAATATAGAAGCGGCGTTGTTTGCTTTATTTCCACATATTCCATCATCAGATATATTTATTGACACCAGGATCGCGGCGCAAGGACAGGTGCAAGACGACTGACTTCAGCCTCCTGAAGGACATCCCAAGTGTGCCTTAGTCTCCTAATAGAGATAAACTAGTGTTCTTCAAGGACCTGCATGATCTGTGGGTGGCGCTATTACGGAGAATGGAATGAAGACAATACACTCCTCATTGATGATACACGATACAAAAGTTTACTAAATCTAGAAAATTATTTTATTTTTTTGTCGACCTTTGAGCCAGAGGACACAGATGATAACCCCTTCTACCTCACCAGGACCCTTTTCTCGTGGCTGCTGAGATGGAGGCAAAGTGGGAGCCCATATGGGAGTATACACGTACTCACATGATTACTAATCCAAAGGACACCCTATCTCCGTTCGTGATTAGGCACTTTAGTCAACAATAAGTAGATGATCTTTTTGTACAATGGTATTCCCGTACCTTTTTGTAATAGGATACCCTTATACGATATTGTGTACTCTAAAACCCTTTGTAATACAATTATTCAAATACTACAGTGATTTAAGTTTAATGCCTTGTTGCTTTTTTGAAGATCAGTTTAATATGTGCTATGATAGGTAGTGCTATATAGCACTATCCAGGTTCTGTTGGCTCTGTTGTTTTTGTTTCTATGTAGTGGTACCAATTGGTCCTTAACTGGTTGCCTATGTCAAGTACAAGCACACAAGCTGTCACACAGATGTGTGCTATATTATAGTCATGTCTAACAACCATGTCAAACATCTAAGTGGTGACTATACATATGTTGGCACTTGTGACAAAGACATGTGTGCCATAAATCACATGTATGTGACAGACATCACCACCTGCATGTCCACTAACTCATCTGTGCTATATAGCACAGAAGTGTGCTCTATAACACAGATATGTGCTATATTGCAGTCATGTCTGACAACCATGTGGTGAATTTCCTTAATTATGCTGTCATCTTTGTCGCTCTTCGACAATAAGAAATGTGAACTAACATTGTACATTGGTTTGTGTGCCAATGCATTGACTGAATCTCATTCTACTCTTTGAATGAGTAGTTCTCAGAGTGAAGTCCACCACAGAGACTATGGTATCCGCTAAGGAAACACCTTCAAGAACTCTCTATATTGATCAGCCATCTGTATGTAAAGTTGTGCTTGATGAAGGACCTCATTCTTTCTTGCAGAAGCTTTGTGAATTCTCCGAGACAACCAGATGCTTGATGGGCAACCAGATGCTTGATGGACAACACCTTTTGTTTCCTTGTTTCACCATTCTTGTTTTGAACCTGAACATCTTCAAAGACTTGAACTGCAACTGTTTTTGTTGTCTCTTGATGCTCACATGGAAAAAAGGGAATATTCTTCACACCGCATTTCTCACATTTTCCCATAAGACATTCGTACCTATGAAATGCTAAATCCTAATTCTTTGCACATACACATGATTCCCATAGTTTTGTTATCCCAGACAATGAGTGCTCTAAAGCTGCACATTTGCCACCAAGCACAGCTTTTTTGCAAATGTCACAGGCACATGAACATGATCTCCCATGAAAACCAGCAGCATCGGAATGTAGTTGATTGTATGCATCTTTCAAGAACAACATTTGTATGTGGTACACATACAAATGTCACAGGCACATGAACATGATCTCCCATGAAAACCAGTAACATCGGAATGTAGTTGATTGTATGCATCTTTCAAGAACAGCATTTGTATGTGGTACACATAGCAGCATGTGTTCTCATCTTTTAGCTTTCTTACAAGCCATGGTTTGAGCTTCTCAAAAGACCTTTGCCCAATCTTCACTATTGGGTGGGTCTCTCTGAACTTTAGGAAATACTTTGTCTGTATGCATTAGTTGTCAATGTCCTAAAGTAACTCAAAACTATAAGCTATATAGCACACTAGCATATGATAATACTGTGTGATGCATTGTATAGCGCATAGCAGTAGTGCAAAACTCATTATGCTTCTGCTATGCATTATATAGCACATAGCTGACCAAAAACACACATTATAGTGCAATGCATTACATAGCACACATATGAAGACAACAGCACATGTGCAAGTGCTATGGCTTATGTAACACATACTAGTAGACAATAGCAGATGTATTCTTGGGTGCTATATAACACACAATAGCAGCCAACCACACATGCTAGTAAAAAAGTTGATAATAGCACATATGCTTTTGATCGCTATATAGCATAGAATAGCAAGCAATAGCACAGATGCAAGTGCTATGCAATAACTGGTATACTCCTGGATGCTATATAGCAGACAATAGCAATCAATACCACACATGCCAGTGCAATGCATTATATAGCACACAATAGTGGATAATAGCACAAATGCCCTTGGTTGCTACATAGCACATAATGGCAACAAGCAATAGCACAGATGCAACTGCTATGCAATAACTGGTATACACCATAGCACAGATGCATGTGGACTGCAGCAAAGAATAGCACCCCATAGCACACCATAGCACACATGCATCGCTTTTGTGAATCTCCTGACTGCTATATAGCACACAATAGCAGTCAATAACACACATGCCAGTGCACAACATTAGATAGCACATGCTAGTGGACAATAGAAAACATGCTTACTGATCTATATAGCATAGGATAGCACTTAATAGCACATACTAGTATGCTATGCAATAACTAGTATAATCTTCTATGCTATATAGCACCATAATAGCAGACAATAGCAAACTTGCTAGTATAGTGCTTGTGAATAATCTGCTATAGAATGCTGGTTAGCACACAATAGCAGATAGTTACACCATTCTCCTGAAATGCAGTATATACAACACATTGAGGACTATAGCAGACATACAAGTGTTATACATTAGTTAACACAAACAAGCAAAAAACTAGTGCTATATAGCACAAAATAGCACATATGCTTTTGATTGCTATTTTGCATGCAATAGCATAGATGCAAGTGGGATGCATTACATAACACATAGTAACAGACAATAGCAATGGAAATTAAGACTCTGACTCCTTATTACCTGAGATTCATCTAGCAAGTGCATTGGATGCTCAATGTATTGCTTGCAGGGCCAGTACGTCGTCGAACGATGTCTTTCTTGTTTGGAGAATCCTTGGTCTGCTTTGTCCAAAACTTGACAACTATCTCCTTCACCTCATCATCTAGCTTGCCATGCATTGATTGTCTCTTACATAGGTAGCATGCTTGAAGCGCCAACATCATTATCAACTCTGTGCATAGCAACATAAGACAAATTTAGGAATTTTGGGAATTATTCGAGTCCCATTTCTTATAGGATTGGTTGGAAACTCGGTATTTTTGTGTAGTTTGAGCTAACATCTATTTGTTGGTGCACTCTTTGTGCCATTAGATTATATCTTGACACAACTATTTGGCGTATTTGTTTGTAGTTGTATAGATACATACGTCAATGCAACAATATTGGAAGGACAAGGGAAACATGACACTAAACTTAATTGAGATTATACAACACCTTTCATATGAAGAAGATAATGTTAAATACTATCTCCACTTTGAGACATTGAAGTAAAAACATGGGCTTTATTTAATTTGCCAAAAGAATTCTAAATATCACTTAAAAAGGAACCTTAGAAATGAGAGATCTCTAAAGGGTGTGGTGTTAGAAACAACAAAACAAAAAGTAAATCTCAATGACAGTAACAATGTGCTAAGTTTACGATTGATCCACAAATAAAAACCCATCTTAGACACTATATCAAGATTATAAATCATGATATATATGCTCAAATTTGAGGGACATTGAAGTAAAAACATGGGATAATAATGCCAAAGAACACTTGGAAAAGGAACCTTAGAATTGAGGGCTCTCCAAAGAGTGTGGTGTTTAGAAACACCGTAAGCAATCAAATTTCAATGAGATTGTTACATTCAAGTTTACAATTCATCGGAAGACAGAAACCCTTCGTAGACACTTTGTCAAGATAATAATTGAGTACAAAATGTATCTCAAACATAGCGTTTTCTCATGTATTGCTCCAATACATACAAAGTTTCTCTATCATAGGCTGCTTCATTTACTAAAGTGTTGCAAGTATACTCCCGTTTGTTCTTTGCATAAATCCAACCACGTAACCATGCGCTGATTGTTGTCTCCAAAAAACTTTGAAGCTCCTCTATATTTTGATTCCACATATTTGTAAAAATCAAGTAGGTTCTGGGCATATTCCACATTACATTGTAGAGGGTATCATAAAAAATTAGCGTGTTATTTCCATCCAGGTCATGAAAAATTCTCCATGCTACATCCAAGTTTTTGTGGTATACAAATCGATATCCAATTAGAAGATCCGTCTTTTGACATGCTGCCTGCCCTGGTACGACCTTAAACTTTTGATGGTGCCGAGGAAAGCACAACTCAAGAATGCGTCGAGTCCTTTGTAGTCTATTAGTACTCCAGATCCATACCTCAAACCATTGCATACAAAAATCAAGGAAAGTGAATGCATCTTTGCGAATCAAATGCCAAACACTTGTATTCTCTTCCACAAGATGCATATGTTTGGCCCAGTCTGGACATACATCACCATGTTGCATCTCAATGGTCTTAAGTAAAACACCATTGAGTTCAAGTATCAATACTCTTCTTTGTTTCCTTATTGTATCTGGGGGGTGGTGGAACTCTTTTGCTTCTAGGTATATGAGTCACCACCAATGATTGGTGCCACCTCAATAGTAAGTTTCCTATACACTTGAAATCAAAGCTATATGCTTTAACATATCCTATTGAAAACAAAATGTATGGTTAATAGACATTCAAAATTTTAAATAAATATATTATGTGCCAACAACAAGATAAATTCATCCATGATATGGATGGTCTTAAACCTTCATAGACAAATGCTCCAATACCTCAGAAGTTCAACCAAAAAAATAAAAGAGTGAGTATATTGTCAATGCTAAATTTTATCAAATTTACTGAATATGATGTATAAAAGATTTTCACTGTTGAGATAATTGAGTCTATCCAAATTAAATTATAATATTCATAGTCTTACACCTTGACAAGGCAATATCTTCAATAAAAGGCAAACACATCTTCATTGTTGCAATCGAATTGCAAATATTGACAAAAGAGATAATCAAATGACAGTAAGTTTGGAGGCATTTGATTGCTTGATACAATAGTGTAAAGATTTGGCTCGTACAATCCAAAAATTAAACCCATCTAAGCACATTGTTTTGGTCAAAGCGTAAGTCTATCTTATGGGCTTTAAGTACAAAATGGCTCCAAACATTCTGCACCCAACAAGTCTTGATATTTGTGTAGATCCCATACTTCAAACTGCATGTTTAAACCTCACAAATGGTTTCCTTCCACCTGCAGCAACAACTAGTATGGGTTAGGTTGAAATCTGATTATACTGTCACTCAATGTTTAATGAAACCAGACATTATCCTACCCATAAGCTCAAGTAAGCCTTTTGTAGCCTTGATATATATAGGTATGCATAAAAGTTGATTATTTTATTATAAAAGTGTTACTTTTATCATATTTGAATTTCCTGCATAGAGGTATGCATAAAAGTTGATTATTTTATTGTAAAAGTGTTACTTTTATCATAATTGAAATTCATGCATAGAGGTATGCATAAAAGATGATTATTTTATTGAAAAAGTATTACTTTTATCATAATTGGATTTCATGCATAGAGCTATGCATAAAAGAAAATTTTTATACTAAAAGTGCGATTTTCATCATAAATGGATTTTATGCATAAGTTAGATGCATAAGAGAATTTCTTTTATTCTAAAAGTGTAATTCCTACTAAATTGAATTTATTTAAAATGAATTTATGCATAGGAAGATGCATAAAAGTTTGATTTTTTAATGCAAAAGTGTCTTTCTCATTTAAAATGAATTTATGCATAGGAAGATGCATAAAAGATTGATTTTTAATCCGAGAGTGTTAGTCTCCTTAAATGGAATTTATGCATAAATAGATGTGTAAAGAAATCTTATATCAAATATAAGAACTCTCTTGTATTCTATAAATAGATATGGGAAGTGATATGATGTGATAAGATGCATATGAGATATGATAAGATGTGTATGAGATGTGATAGGATGTGATAAGAGGTGTATGAGATGTGATAAGGCGTATGAGATGTGATAAGATGCATATGAGATATGATAAGATGTGTATGAGATGTGTTAAGATGTGATAAGATGAGTTAAGATGTGATAAGATGTGTATGGATGAGGTAAGAAGAGTATGTGATGGGATAAGATGTATATGGGTTGTGATAGGGCGAGAAGGGATGTGATGTAAAAGAATAGATGGGAAGGCGTATGTGGTTATAAGAATAGGAATGTGAAAATGGATGTATGAATGCGGATGTGGATGTATGTATGTGGATGTGGATGTATGGATGTGGATGTGGATGTGGATGTGGATGTATGGATATGAATGTGGATGTGGATGTATGGATATGAATGTGGATGTGTATGTATGGATGTATGCATATAGATGTGGATACATGAATGTGGATGTGTATATATGAATGTGAATGTGGATGTGGATGTGTATGTATGAATGTGAATGTGGATGTGGATGTGGATGTATGGATGTGAATGTGGATGTATGGATGTAGATACGGATGTGGATGTATATATGTGGATGTGGATGTATGAATGAGGATGTGAAAATGGATGTATGCATAGATGTGTATGTAGAATAATGAATGTGAATGTGTATGGGAATTAATGTATCATCGATATAAGTGAATGGATGAGAATGAGTACATATGAATGGAATGTGGAATAAGTAATGTGGACTGAGGAGGGATAATGTGGAAAGACGGGAGTTCGATATAGAAACTGTATTTTGTGACCTGTTTGTAAATGACTGTTTTATGTCAAGAATGCTGGGGAAGCATTTTGACCGTCTTGTGGATTAAGGTCATGGAGACCTAACTGTTAAAGTTGCAACTGCTGACGGAGAGTCAATGGAGGACGTCTCGCGTAGCAAGGTCGGTCGAGGTCTTGACCAGCCTCAGTTCGATTTAAACGGTGAGCTTCCGGTACGGCGGATGAGGGACCAAGGAAGCGGCCTATGAGTGAAGCGCTAGGTGACCTGCGAAGGATCCTAGAGGGTACTGACCATACGGTGCTCGGGCTCTGGGTCGCTGAAGATACCCACACGTGCATCGTGGAAGATATTGGAACAAGTAGTAAGAGTTGTTTTATGAAACCAGGCATGGATCTGGTTGTTTGACCTTGCTGGTACTCAACGGATGAGTCCATGGCTCTCTTATATGGATCTCTTGATTGATCTTGCTGATCTTCAATGAGAATTCCATCTTGATTTTTATATGTAAATTTTGACGGGTATTATAAGCTAGGAACTATTGAAAAGGCCCCTGAGTGAACAGGTGGTGAGCGTTCTGGTTGCCAATGATGCCATAAGTACACCGATGAATGAATGATTGGAAATATGAATTCAACTAGAGAATTCGAGGATTGTCATCAGTGACATAATAGTTTTATTAAAGGATTGTTTTAAAGTTAGCTGATGTTGAGAAAAAGGCAATTTCATATTGGGTGTGTAAGTGGTGTGACTAGTTTTATGTTTGCATGAACTTCCGGCTAAGGGGCCTGGGAACTCTTTTCCCTGGTACTCGGGGACAAAACCTAACCAAATTCCTAATTGGATCCCATCACTACAGTGGTTGGGAGGTTGGCTAACCCATGGGACTAGATGGGGTTAGGCTGGACTCATGGATCCGTAAATCGAGACTCAATTTTTGTTATTACGATAGATAAAGTAAATCCCGGATAGAAATTGTTCTATGGATAGGAATCAACGGATGTGCCTCTTGATGGTGGGGAAAAAAGCGTTGATCCCAATGATCCAAGTGCAAGTTTCTTCCTTGATCTGACTCATTATCTTTATAGGTGCAGTCGGATCAGTTTGATCAGTAATGGTCTTGACTACGTTAGAGTAAAAAGTTATCCTGGAGGAATCGCCCGTGCTTTCCGGATAAGGGAAGTTTTTCCGGGTTCAATTTTGGAAAAACCGATGGATTAGTCTCTTGTTCGGATATCCGTGGGGACGAGGCCCCGAGTGTGGGACCCTGCCTCGTGCAAGAAGTGCTACTTCCACTGCTAGTACCCCGAATCCGTTGCGCAGTGGGAACAGGGATCTCACAGTTGGTATCAGAGCAAATTGGCTAATAAAGATCAACTGAGAAGCCAAATATGTCAAAAATTTATCAAGAAGCACAAAAAGGTTATACTTTTGTGATATAATTCATACAACTTAATATTCAAACTGAAAATTCATAAATTAGTAATTGGGTCTTCAAATGGAAGTACCGCAATTGTATGGAACCCTGACTTGCTTGAGGCCTAGACATGATGGTATTTACCTTATAGTTCCAAGTATCATGACTACCCGTATATACCGAGGGTATAACTGTAGCTCTTTATCGGCGGCAGTATATACGAGTAAATCTAAGACTTGAAATTATAAGCATTAATGCTATCCAGTTGATGATTTCGAATGTGGTTGATATGATTTTTAATTCTGTTTGAGAACCGATGAGTTGAATTGGATTCTGATTGAAAAATGATGATTCCTAAAAATTGATTGAAATGTAATAAACTGAGCGAAACCACAATGAGGATGAATGGGACGAGTCCCTGTGATGATATTCATAACTAGAATGATGATAATGATTTCAGCAAATCACTATGAGATTAGTGGATTGTGCTGTCAAATTGCTACTGTTAACACTTGACTCGGTAGATCAAGTTAAGGGATGACAAATTGAGAACTTGCTTGACTGAAATTCCCGTGGAGAAATGTTCAGAAGGAAATTTTTCGGTCTAATGGACCATTATCATGTTTAAGATATGAATGATAAGATCTGAATGAATTGTTATTTAATGATGAGTTCTATGTAAGGGATATTTATCCCAGTATTCTGTTGGGTTGACGAGAATATAAGGAACCCCAGAATAAGTTGGATCTTAAGAAAAAGAGTTGTCCTCTACCTTGCGAGACGAGGACATCTCGCACTTTTTAAGTGGGGTAGAATGTAAGATTCCTCCCCCAGCCTTCGAGATATACAGGAGTAAGAACCTCCCTTTCTGATCTTATAATTATTCCCTCTCTAAAATAAAAGAAAGATTCTGTTTAAAAAAAGGAAGACCCTTTCCCCAGAATACTTCTCAGGAGCCCACCTGTTTTAAGGATTCAGAACGATGAGTTCAAAAGTGAGAACCGATGTTTTGGATGCCAAGGATTTGGTCATCAGTTAAAAGACTTCCCAGGATCGACAGAAGCAGTATGCAGATAAGAAGAGGACAGTCAGAGAATTCAAAGAAGCAGATATGGTCTTCATTCGAGTACGGCCCAAAAAGAAGTTTTTATCTCTTGGGAAGTATAAGAAGTTATCCCCCAGATATTGTGAGCCTTATCTGATTTCAAAGAAAGTAGGTGACTTAGCCTATGAGCTTCTTTTACCTCCTCATCTCAAAGTTCATAATGTATCTCATGAAAGCCTTCTATAGAAATATGTGCCAAACCCGAATCATGGAAAGACGGTAAAACTTCAGTGGGCAAGATACCCTATTGGCTTCTAGGTTACGCTAGTTCCTTCTTTTATATAAGTCGTAACTCTTACTTGTCGCTTGTAGTAATCTTACTTCCATCGATCTCCTTTCTTTCTTAATCTCCTTTATGGCTTGGTAGCAAGAATTGGTTTTATCCATAATGATTTCTCACCTTCAAGACGCAAGTGAGTCTGTGAAGAAGGATTTTATAGAACTGTATGAGTGCTCACTTTTCCCTCACGCGGGAACTTCTGTAGCTCAGACCAAATGGCGGACCTATCAAGACATAACTAGGGTAACACCGTGGCGTCAGCACACTTTCGTAACAATGTCCTCTTGGCTATGGTTATTGAAGCTTTGGGTTTTGGTCCCCGATACTATTGCGTGATGAGATCAAGGCATGTTGGGTTTTCTAAGCGGGTCTTCTTACTAGCGTGTTTTCTTCCTCATCAGAAGATATGCCTTTATCCCGTTTTTGGCTTGCCTCTCAGAGGTCCTTTTAATAGGTCATCTCATACCAATGAGATAGGTGCTGCAATAATCAACCGAATTATTCCCATAGATGAGTTACCTTATACGTGTGCAGCTTGTGAGTGCTGCTTTTGTGACCATATGATGGATGGGCTTATGGAAGTGTAAAAAGTTCTTGTATCTTCACTGTATATGTTCCAAGAGTGAATAAAGTTGAAATCTTTGTTCTTGTCTTGAGTCTTGCTCTCTTTGAGACTTTTCTTGGTGGTTAATCTTAATTAAATTTTCTCTCAGTCTCATATTCGTGCATCTTGCGAAATTACCCCCAGTTTGCGAGATGAGGACATCTCGCGTTTTTCAAGTAGGAGAGAATGTAAGATTCCTCCCCAACCTCTCAAGATACCCAGCATCTTCCCCTGTAATCAATCCCCTCTTTAGAAATATAAAAGATCTTATTTCTAATTGTTTTAACCTAGAGAGAGAAAATATTCTAGAGAGAGAATATTCAGATTTTGAATATTTTTAGATAGAAAGATTTCTCATATTATTAAGATGAATTCTCCTGAAACAGAAATTCAAAAAGAACTTTCCAATGTGCAATTGGAATAATTTAGAAATGGGTATAAAGGACCTTAGCCTAAGGGTCTAGATTTTCAAAAAAATTTGGATTATGGTCCAATTAAGGTTCCTTTGGGCCAATAAGATCAATCCATGTGTGGGGAGGAGATAAATCCAATTTTGTAAAAGAAGATACCCAAAAATGAGTAAATGCTCACATAAGACGAAGAGTTGACTATGTACAAGGTTTATTAGTAAGAAACTATGAGCAATATTAAAAATATGAGATATTTTGGGTATAATAATTCCATTTTGACACATGTAAGGAAGGGGAGTCCCTTCAATGCTCACATAAGATGAAGAGTTGAATATGTACAAGGTTTATTAGTAAGAAACTATGAGCAATATTAAAAATATGAGTTATTTTGGGTATAATGATTCCATTTTTGACACATATGTAAGAAAGGGAAGGCCCTTCAACGAGGTGCCTAATTCACATGCTTGAATGAATTTTAAACTCATAAAAATTGAGATATTTCATCTCTCCTCTCTCCTCATTCAAGTCCAGTTCCAAAAAGTTAGCTTAATTGACCTAAAAATGGTCAAAAATTGACCAAACTGATTTGGAAAATTCTAGAATCAGTTTGTTTGGTTAGGAGCTCAATTTTTCCTATAAATAGAAGCCTCCCCCTTTGTTGAAGAAGAATAGTGTTTTATGCACTGTTACTCTACTTCTCCCAAGCCAAGAACTATGAATTTATTTAATATTTCACTAGTTTTTGACATTTCCCTCTTCCAAAGATTGGTGGCCACTCTTGTGCCAAACAAGAGTTGAACCCTCAAACCATCAAGCCAAAGGAAAGCTATCAAAGTCATTAGTAAGTTAGTGATTCTTCTTTTCTTTCATTTATTTTATGGATTTTTATGGTTTTAAATGGTTTTTATGCTTTATGTCTTCTCTATAATGTTATGCCTCATTACAAAAAGGCATTCCCCTCTCTTCTCTAGCAAAACCAACCTTTCTCTATCCTAGGTGAATGGTTAATTGATTAATGTCAAGTTTTTTTTATAATGTTGTCTCAATTAAGTGGAAAAATATTTACTTTAGGATAATTTCAATACTTTTGGTGCACTTCAATTAGTTTTAAAGATTTAAAGAAATTGAAAAATGGTCAGCCATACAAAGGAGGTTATGGCAAAATTTTTAGAAATTAGTGAGATAAAAATCATCTTTTATTATCCTAAAAGAGTAATCCTTACGGTTTCTATATTCTAAAGTATCATTTTCATGCATAAAAGATGCATTTTGATTATATGCATAAAGGATAAATTATTATTTTATTATAAAAGTGTTACTTTTATCATATTTGAATTTCATGCATAGAGGTATGCATAAAAGTTGATTATTTTATTATAAAAGTGTTACTTTTATCATATTTGAATTTCATGCATAGAGGTATGCATAAAAGTTGATTATTTTATTATAAAAGTGTTACTTTTATCATATTTGAATTTCATGCATAGAGGTATGTATAAAAGTTGATTATTTTATTGTAAAAGTGTTACTTTTATCATAATTGAAATTCATGCATATAGAGGTATGCATAAAAGATGATTATTTTATTGTAAAAGTGTTACTTTTATCATAATTGGATTTCATGCATAGAGGTATGCATAAAAGAAAATTTTTATACTAAAAGTGTAATTTTCATCATAAATGGATTTTATGCATAAGTTAGATGCATAAGAGAAATTCTTTTATTCTAAAAGTGTAATTCCTACTAAATTGAATTTATGCATAGGAAGATGCATAAAAGATTGATTTTTTAATGCAAAAGTGTCATTTTCATTTAAAATGAATTTATGCATAAGAAGATGCATAAAAGTTTGATTTTTTAATGCAAAAGTGTCATTCTCATTTAAAATGAATTTATGCATAGGAAGATGCATAAAAGATTGATTTTTAATCCGAGAGTGTTAGTCTCCTTAAATGGAATTTATGCATAAATAGATGTGTAAAGAAATCTTATATCAAATATAAGAACTCTCTTGTATTCTATAAATAGATATGGGAAGTGATAGGATGTGATAAGATGCATATGAGATATGATAAGATGTGTATGAGATGTGATAGGATGTGATAAGAGGTGTATGAGATGTGATAAGATGTGATAAGATGCTTATGAAATAAGTTAGGATGTGATAAGATGAGTTAAGATGTGTATGGATGACGTAAGAAGGGTATGTGATGGGATAAGATGTATATGGGTTGTGATAGGGTGATAGGGGATGTGATGTAAAAGAATAGATGGGAAGGCATATGTGGTTATAAGAATAGGAATGTGGAAATGGATGTATGAATGCGGATGTGGATGTATGTATGTGGATGTGGATGTACGGATGTGGATGTGGATGTGGATGTGGATGTGGATGTATGGATATGAATGTGGATGTGTATGTATGGATGTATGCATGTAGATGTGGATACATGAATGTGGATGTGTATGTATGAATGTGAATGTGGATGTGGATGTGTATGTATGAATGTGAATGTGGATGTGGATGTGGATGTGGATGTATGGATGTGAATGTGGATATGGATGTGGATGTATGGATGTAGATACGGATGTGGATGTATGTATGTGGATGTGGATGTATGAATGAGGATGTGAAAATGGATGTATGCATAGATGTGTATGTAGAATAATGAATGTGAATGTGTATGGGAATTAATGTATCGTCGATATGAGTGAATGGATGAGAATGAGTACATATGAATGGAATGTGGAATAAGTAATGTGGACTGAGGAGGGATAATGTGGAAAGACGGGAATTCGATATAGAAACTGTATTTTGTGACCTGTTTGTAAATGACTGTTTTATGTCAAGAATGCTGGGGAAGCATTTTGACCGTCTTGTGGATTAAGGCCATGGCGACCTAACTGTTAAAGTTGCAACTGCTGACGGAGAGTCAATGGAGGACGTCTCACGTAGCAAGGTCGGCCGAGGTCTTGACCAGCCTCAGTTCGATTTAAATGGTGAGCTTCCGGTACGGCGGATGAGGGACCAAGGAAGCGGCCTATGAGTGAAGCGCTAGGTGACCTGCGAAGGATCCTAGAGGGTGCTGATCATACGGTGCTCGGGCTCTGGGTCGCTGAAGATACCCACACCGGCGTCGTGAAAGATATTGGAACAAGGAGTAAGAGTTGTTTTCTGAAATCGGGCATGGATCTGGTTGTTTGACCTTGCTGGTCCTTAACGGATAAGTCCATGGCTCTCTTATATGGATCTCTTGATTGATCTTGTTGATCTTCAATGAGGATTCCATCTTGATTTTTATATGTAAATTTTGATGGGTATTATGAGCTAGGAACTATTGATGAAAAGGCCCCTGAGTGAACAGGTGGTGAGCGTTCTAGTTGCCAATGATGCCATGAGTACACCGATGAATGAATGATTGGAAATATGGATTCAACCACAAAATTCGAGGATTGTCATCAGTGACATAATGGTTTTATTAAAGGATTGTTTTAAAGTTAGCTGATGTTGAGAAAAAGGCAATTTCATATTGGGTGTGTAAGTGGTGTGACTAGTTTTATGTTTGCATGAACTTCCGGCTAGGGGGCTTGGGAACTCTTTTCCCTGGTACCCGAGACAAAACCTAACCAAATTCCTAATTGGATCCCATCACTACAGTGGTTGGGAGGTTGGCTAACCCATGGGACTGGATGGGGTTAGGCTGGACTGATGGATCCGTAAATCGAGACTGAATTTCTGTTATTACGATAGATAAAGTAAATCCCGGATAGAAATTGTTCTATGGATAGGAATCAACGGTTGTGCCTCTTGATGGGAAAAAAAGCGTTGATCCCAATGATCCAAGTGCAAGTTTCTTCCTTGATCTGACTCAGTATCTTTATAGGTGCAGTCGGATCAGTTTGATCAGTAATGGTCTTGACTACGTTAGAGTAAAAAGTAATCCTGGAGGAATCGCCCGTGCTTTCCGGATAAGGGAAGTTTTTCCGGGTTCAATTTTGGAAAAACCGATGGATTAGTCTCTTGTCCGGATATCCGTGGGGACGAGGCCCCGAGTGTGGGACCCTGCCTCGTGCAAGAAGTGCTACTTCCGCTGCTAGTACCCCGAATCCATTGCGCAGTGGGAACAGGGATCTCACAACCAATATCAATTCGAATACAATTTGTTTGTGGATGCCTCTTCTCTTCCTTGTTGAGTAAAACTCCATTAAGATCAAGTATAAGTGCATGTTTCTTTATGGGTGATTGCACGAGGAATATTTTTTGCATACGATACAAAAGAATGATAACACTTTAATGTGTTTACATACTTAACAATGTTAAAACAAGTGATCCTATATTATCAATGAGAGCTAATTACAACAAAACATCCATAAGTTTACTTTCGTTTCATGCTCCCGTACTCATCTATGACGATGGCTCCTAGACTTGATTGCATTTCCCTATTGTTTTGGTGAAGATTGAAATACTAATCTATCTCCATCTCTCTCAAAAGAATATAAACTTCCTAGAGGCCTACCCTTTTGTGTATCGGAACATAGCTCCTCAACACGTTGCTCTATTTCTTGCGCACTTAACTTGTGATTGTTAGAAGCAGTTGTACTTGCAAAAACAACTCTCACTGAGAAACATACTTTTTAACACACAAAATTGTTGAATAAATCATCTTAAATAACATCCTATTGAAAAAGATCTACCTTTAGTTTTCTTGGCACCCTCTGCCTGCAGAGTCCTTGATTTCAACTATTCTCTCTTTATTCGTAGCATATGTAGCCTCGTCAATTTCTTCAACACCCTCTGCCACACCACAGAGTCCTTGATTTCAACTATTTTTCCTTTATTCGTAGCATATGTAGCCTCATCAATTTGTTCGACAATCTCTTCTTGTCTCTCCTTGGTTGCAAAAGTCTCTTGAAGCTCTTCATTAACTTTATCTTTATTCTCACTAACCTCAACATTAACTTGCAAATCAGGAATGTCCTTAGTCTCTTTAGTCCTATCACGTGAAGGCCTTGAAGATGTTTGCAAAGCTGAATCATCGATGTGGTCTACCTCCACCATGTTGTCTTCATTATTTCTAGCATTTGAATCATGAGAGTTGATCTCTCTAGTAGGGCTTTCATGATGATGTTCTAGTTGAGCTATGTTATATATCTTCGTCTTTCCCTTCTTTGTATATATCTGTGTAAGATTAAAATAAAATGCTATTACTTTTAGGATTTAAATAATACACCAAGGATAATACTAGTCATTTTTATATCTACACATATACTTTGTATCCAAACTTAGATTACTCAACATTGAGTGATGTACCATAATGAATTAGGAACCATATTACATGCCAAGACTTTCACATAAGGATCAAACTTGAGTTTGAGCCTCACTTACAAGGGCAAAGTAAAGATCGCTCAACTTGAGATTGTGCCTTGTGTTAGAAGACATCCCCAAGGTTGGACATAAGTGGAGGTACGGCTCAAACTTAAGTTTGAGCCTCACCGCTGCACTAGGATATGGAGTAAGTGTAATTTCTTAATAGTAAGTGTGCATCATCATTTGTATTAGGCTCAAACTTAATTTTGAGCCTCACTACTATATTAGGATATGGAGTAATTTCTTAATAGTAAGTGTGCATCATTATTTGTACCAGACGGCATGAAATAAAGGATAATTAGAATAGAAATATTCACTTTAATAGAAAAATGTTAAAAGTGAATCCAAAAAAGCCAATGTATTAATCAAAAGACTAATAAATATTTCAACAAATCCACACTTTGAACAAGACCTATGTTAATATTAGTTGTTGATAAGCTCCTTTCAATGATCACCATTCATTGTACATTCATAAGCACTATCAATGCACTTTTCTACCTTTCTTTGGTTGAGAGCTTGATGGGCTATGAGCATGGAAAGCCTTGTTGACATCTGTATCCCCAATCTTCTCAACAGCCATAGTGACCCCAACATTTGAAGCTTCCATGGCTTTTGCAGTATCCAATATATCATCACCATTCCCACCTTCATCATCATTTTCATGCCTTCCAATATCTTCAAAATTGTCTTCATTGAATAGAGCATCATTTCCTTGGTCCTCTTCATTCCTTTGCCCTGCATCTTTAAAGTCTATAGCATCCCCAACTTCTTTATCATCATCTGTGTCATTTTTGTTGTCAATATCATCACCTTCGTCTTCCTCCTCTGTACTTGGTAGGTCGTCTCAATGTAAAGATTTTGAAGGTTCTCTTTTTCTGCATCATCTAGTGTTTGCTTTTTTGTGCCGCCACTTGCACCACACCACTCTTGCAAGGATGGGTGACCGTCTAAAAGAGCAGAGCACTTTGATTCTAGTGCCATCGCTTCCAAATTATCTTTGCATAAAGCAATACATTGTCTCTTCTATAGCAAGCCCTAGCACAACTCCACCACAATCTCCACCACAATATATCTCTACAACATAGCTGTGTTCAGGACAAAACCCTGTGATGAGACCGTCAATAAAGCCTTTGTCGATGAATTCTCTATTTTGGCCACTAGAGCCTGAGATGAATACTTTTTTTATGAGAACCTTATCAATGTCCTCAAACTTGTCAACCTTGCTGATGAAAAGAATAATAGTTGCAATCTCAACTGTTCTAGATGTCCAGGCATCATCTTTTTGTGTGTGGATCACGCCAAATTCATAGTGCACCTTTGTTGATTAGCTAGAAATCCCTTCGATAAGCATTCCAATGGTGATGAAATCAACAAAACACACAAGAATATATTCATATTGTGAGTCTAGTGTGTTCAAAGCAAGTGCCAACTTGGAGAAAAATTCTGACAAGAGCTGCTCCTTTGTACCATGTAGGTCCATGATTGTCAGTTGAAATGGTACATGCTCTTCACTACAGAAGGCTATAATCTTTGTCATATTAAAACCCACCCCCCTAATTGTCCAAGGAATAGACTCTTGTTGAGATACAATACCCATAGATGCTCTATATAGGTGATTCAGTAAAGTTACTACACTTTTTGGAAGTGAAGGATTTTTTTTGAAGGATTGAGAGCGTCCCTGACAAAGGACTGGCTATAGCTCCTCAATTGCTCCTCAATTGATTATACTCATACTCCCCTAGCTTATATGTCTCACACACCTGTTCCCAAGTCATCTTTTCCCTTGTCAGATCAAAATAGAAGACGGTTATTGCATCTTTGAGCACTCGATCTGTTTTTAGCTTCCAAGCCATCTCCTCCATATCCATTCTTTGATGGGTTTGCTTTCCCTTCTTAAGAAATATTCTATTATCAAGAAGTGTTGTTTCAATGTCCAAAACTTCACTCTTTTGAAGGCCTAAAATGCACCTAAATAACGTTGGGCCTAGCGTGACTGTTCCTGGTGCGTGCTGAATTTGCCCACTCTTCAAAATTGGAAGTTTGGGATTTTCATGATCTTAACCCAATTTTGCCATGCATCATCATCACATAGAAGCAAGTGTAAATCATTTTTGACAAAATTCTTATGTAGTGTGTGCTCCGTGGTTTCCACAAAGGCCTACAAAGTTGCAAAGTAAGAAGTTAGCCCTCTTACTATCGATATCCCAAAATATTAGGAAGAATCATGCATCTATGGGTTTTCAATCATTTGGAGCTTATGCTCAAACTTGAGTTTGAGCCTCACTTGCCAGTGCTAAACTAGTATATAATGGTGATGCTCGATCTTAGGTTTGAGCGTCACCTCCGTATGCAAATCTAGCACTTGCAAGTGAGGCTCCAACTTAAGTTCAAGCCACAATTAGATATGCAAGTGCTACACCATCACAGAGAGGTGAGACTTGAAGTTCAATTTCAAACCAAACTATTAAGTTTATGCAGTTTGAGAAGCCTCACATGCATCTTTCTTATGCTACTGCTACACTTGAAACTATAGATCCGTAAAAGATATTATGAAAAGTAAAGAAGAAGTAATGTATGTCTATGATTTACCAAGATATAGCAAAGAATCAAAAGAGTACCCTCCAAGACTCGTCCATCTTGGGTTGATTGACACCAGGCAAAGGTTTACTAGGACGACCGTTTGCATGCCATTGTGCTTGAGCTTGTAGAAGTTGATCGAGGAATGGCTCCTTTTGCACTGATGACTTTGCAACAGATAAATTTGCATCCTTGGAAATGTCACGAGAAATCTTAGGTAGGCAATTTACAATTATCTTTGATCTCCTGAACCTAAATTGCTGATGCAGTTGAGGGGTCACTTTAGCCATATTTAGAGCTTGCAAGCTTTTTGCAGCACTAATGGAGTGTTGACCAGAGATAATCCAATATTCAAGTTTATGAATATCTTATTTTGCAAGTTTATCAAGGGGTTATTTTGTAGCACGATTACAGGGCATCAAAATTGCAAGTATCTCCTCTTGCTTTGGGTCCTCAATAAAGTCTTGGGTCAAAATACGAACCCAATCCTTATTTAACCTTCTATACACATAGTTTGAAGGAGCAAGATAACATTTCATCACATCAATGCTGAAGACCTCATTTAGACCAAAGGGATAATATCCCTTCTTTATTTCTAATGAGATCATTGCTTTGCTGCCCTTATTTGGAGTCTCAACCTCCATTAGCTCGTCATCGGACGCATCTATCTCCTTTGAACCACTTGCTGGTTTTGTCCTTTGCCTCTTTGAAGAGATTTCTTGAACCTTTGTAGAGTGCTTTGCCTTTCTCTTCTTTGCAAGTGCTTGCTCCTCTTCTTGCACTTGAGAGCCTGCCATGTCTTCAGCTGCTATTGTGCTTACATCAAGGACTTTTATTTTGTCACCCTCCTTTTTATGTTTTGAAGAAGTTGCACCAGCATTTCTAGATGCTTCAAGTGCACTCTTCCCTATGGCCCTGCCTTTTTTCTCCACAATTTTCCTAACGTGAGTGGTTGTCTCCTTTTTAGGTATGGACTTTTTTCGTGAATCCAAAGCCTTCTTTGCATGCCTCACTGCTTTCACCAGGTCCTCCACATTATCCACCCTTGAGTCTTCTTGATTGGAAAAGTCAATGATCTTCAATCCTAGTTTTACAATAGAATTGTCCTTTCCTAGTTTACTGCCAGTCATGTCTGCTGGGTGAAAAGTGTCCAATGATAAGCAAAACTTATTTGCTTTTGTAGTTTCTCCTTCTGGTGGCAATACATTGCATGTGAAGCATGGGTTTGCTCTTGCATCCACATCATCCTTAGCGCCTACCACAATCCCCATATCTCCATATGATGTATCACCTTGAGACAGAAACAAATGGAGGACTCCTTTGAAGTTTGCACTAGCATCGTAGCTATCCACAAACCATTTTACTCCTTCTTGGTTACTCAATTTGAAGGTTTTATCCACCTTAATTCTAGGAGTGACACTTTTAGCTTGAGTTGTTGTTTCAAGAGCATCCAGAGTAAAGATTGGTGCACCATGTGGTTGCAAGGTAGCGGGCGCTCTGCTAGCTTCCATTCCTGTGAAGCACAAAAAAAGTTTCAAAACCTTAGAAAAAAATGGATTTAAATGCTACATATCAAATAAAAAACTATCAAACTTAAGAAACTTAATGCATGCTACAATTATTGATGCTTCACTTAGTTTTCTTGAATAGCGGGGGCCTCACTTGCATTTACTTAATCCATACAGAAGCTCGACTTAAGCTGGAGCCTAGATCCAAGTTGTGCACTTATATACTAGGGGTACGCTAGCATAGAGAGGCAAGGCTCAAACTCAAGTTTGAGCCTTAAGGCGAAGTTCCATGTATGGGAGGCTTGAACTTAAGCTGGAGTCTAGATCCAAGTTGTGCACTCATATGCTAGGGGTACACTAGTATATTGGAGCCTTAAGTCCAAGTTCCATATAGGGGAAACCCGAACTTAAGCTAGAGCCTAGATCCAAGTTGTGCACTCATATGTGTTGAGATATCGAGCTCTAGTGAGGCGGTAGACACTGATAACCCGCCTGGGGGATAGGCCCCACACTTACACCACTGGCATGGTTGGTAAGATCATGGGAGATATGCGGCCAGTGGGATGACAGGCTGTGTGACAGCCATTCTAGAGACTGGCATAGTTATAGCGCCAGCTCATTTAGTCGGGTTCACACTATAGAGAACCCGTGTATGTATTGGTTGAGTACCTTTCATATTGTGTGTACTCTTATCTTTGTATATGGTGTGTTGAGTGTTGAGTAGAGAAGAAGAAGATTTTCAGCCTCTCATCTTGTGTGTTCTCTATTAGGGTTTTGTGAGTGTGTGTGTGTGCTTGCAAGAGCTCAAGCTCTCTTCCCCCCTGCATCTTTTCATGGTATCAGAGCCTGGTTCATGCTAAGGGCTGAGCTGCAAGCAAGAGAACCACAGGAAGCGGTACGAGGGTAAGAGCTGCAACTACTCTTCCCTATTGTGTTGGTGACTACACCCTTGTCGGGAGCTCTACGGGAGGCACCGGCAACGATCTCTGATTGAGGAGCTTTCTTCGCGGGAGTAAAGCTATAGGGCAACTATACAGTCCTACGAACTATAATTTTCGGGCCGAAAACGTGTTTCGGGCGCGTCTGGACCTCCGTTTTTCAGAAAGCAGGCGATTTCAAGCACTGCGGGTAAGTCATCGATTCTCTGCAGAACTCTGTTTTAAGAACTGCAGAAAGACAGATTGACTGTGCAGACACTGTGGGTGCTGCAAGAGGTCTACAGTTGCCATTGGGTGTATGTATGTGCATTGAAGTCACTGGTTGTGACATTTGAGAGTACTACAGTACCGCTGCAGAAAATACAGCATTTGTGCAGGAAAAACCAGAGTGCAGTTTCTGGTGAAATTGTGTGTTTGGCAAGATGTCTAATGATGGCATAACACAGATTGTGGCTGAGAAGCTGGATAAGAATAACTTCCATGCTTGGAGGTTCAGGTTGACGAATTTCCTGATGGGAAAAGGCTATTGGGACTACATAGAAGGTGAGCATGAAGAGGCACCGGAGATACCGGATATAAATCCGACTGCTGTGCAGATGTGAAAGAGTTTAAAGACTGGAACCCAGGAGCCAGGAAGGTTATGTATTGGCTTTCCATTAGTATACAGGACACCATGATTGGGCACATTTAGGATGCCAAGTCCCCCAAGGAGGCGTGGGACACCTTGGTAAAGCTCTATGAAACAAATACCAAGGCACGTAAGATACAGTTGAAGAATGAACTTCATACTGTGGAGAAAAAGAGCATGTCTGTGAATGACTATGCGTTGAAGATAAAGGGTATTGTGGAATCCCTTGCATCTATTGGTGTGTCAGTAGATGATGATGACAAGGTGGAAGTCTGTCTACGTGGTCTCGGGCCACAATACAAGGCGTTCAAGACGTCTATTCAGACTCGGGAAAACATTCCCAACTTTACAGATTTGGTGTCTATGCTGATTATCGAAGAGAAGAGCTTGGGTGAAGACCAACAGACTTCACAAAGCAAAAACAGTTCAGAGCAACAGGCCTTCTACACGAGTTCAGGAAGAGGACGAGGTAGAGGAGGCCGTGGACGCGGTCAAGGAGGTGGCCGAACAGGTAATCAGAATTATGGCCAGCAGCAGAGCAGCAACAACAACAGTCCCAGAATCAACAACAACAACAACACGCAGGTGGAAGAGGCAAATTCAGAGGCAGGGGGAGTTAAAGAGGCCGTGGAAATTGGCAAAGGCAATATAATGATGCACGTGAATGCTATTATTGTGGTAAGCCTGGACATGTACAGGCAGAATGTTATAAGAAGCAGGCTGACATGCAAAATGGAAAAGTGCAGCAAAACAACTATGCATCCTCAAGCAGAAACAATGAGGATAATGAAAGGTTGTTTGTTATGCAGCATGTCGTGAATGCCATGTCTGAAAATGTTGATGCAGCACAAAAAGATAATGTATGGTATGTGGATTCAGGCGCTTCGAACCACATGACAAGTCATGGGGAGTGGTTCAAGGAGATGAAAAACCCGGAAAGACCAGGTTTTGTGGAAACAGGGGATGACACGGCTCATCCAATTGCCCACGTTGGAGATGTGCCATTGTCTATGCAGGATGGCAAAGTGAAGTACCTTGCAGATGTACTTCATGTACCGAACATAACAAAGAATCTGGTTTCAGTTGGCCAGATGATTGAGCAGGGTTTGCAGGTTAGGTTTAACCCTGATGGGTGTTATGTCAAAGACTTTAAAGACAAGTGCAGGTTGGTTGCAAAAGGCAACAGAGTGGGAAGAATGTTTACGTTGGATGTAGACATGCCTGAAATGAGTGCTGCGATGTTTGCAAATGGTTCACGAATTGTTGCAGACACAGACATATGGCATAAAAGAATTGGACATGTGAATGTGCAGAGATTGAAGTCTATGCAGACAAAAGGAATTGTGACAGGGCTGCCAAAATTTAAAGTGGAAGGTATGCATAAAATCTGTGAAGCATGCCAATTTGGGAAGCAAACAAAGCATGTGTTTCCACGTAACAGATATGTGAGCAGAAATGCACTAGATGTTGTGCATTCAGATGTATGGGGTCCTACGAAGACCGTGTCTATGGGAGGCTGCAGGTACTATGTCACTTTCATTGATGACCACACAAGGAAAGTGTGGGTATATTTCATGAAGGAGAAGAGTGAGGTGTTCACTCACTTTCAGAATTTCAGAGTTTTGGTTGAAAAGCAAACAGGGAAATATGTAAAGTGCCTAAGGTCAGATGGAGGGGGAGAGTACTTCTCCAATGAGTTCTCTGAATTCTTGAAGAAGAATGGTATTCGGAGACAGTTCACATGCAAATATACTCCGCAGCAAAATGGAGTTGCTGAGCGGAAAAACAGAAACATTGCTGAGATTGCACGAGCATTGATGGAAGAGAAGAATATGCCGCATTGCTATTGGGCTGAGGCTGTTTCTACAGCAGTATACATCATGAACAGGACTCCAACTGCAGCCATACATGATGTAACTCCAGAGGAGAGGTTTACTGGCAGAAAACCAGATTTATCTCATCTGAAAGTCTTTGGATGCATTGCATATGTGCATGTCCCAGATGAGCTGAGAACTAAGCTGGATCCGAAAGCTGAAAAATGTGTGTTTATTGGATATTCCCTTGAGCAAAAGTGATACAGGTGTTATAACCCTGTTACACGTGAGTTGAGGGTAAGCAGGGATGTTGTCTTTGATGAGATGAGCAGCTGGTATGCTGCTGGAAAAGAAGCTGTTGGGGCTGATGTGAGTGGAAGTGTGGTTGCACAGAATGCAGGTCAGCAATCACAGTCTTTGAGTGGACCAGGAGAGTCCTCATCTAGTGGGTCTATTGATAGACCATGGAGTGGCAGGCTGCGTCATAATACCAGCCCTGCAAATGTGATTACTACATCACGTAAAGGAAAAGAGAAAGTGGTTGAGCCCCTTGGTATGCCTGACATTTCTGCAGGGCATTTTCATGTTGATGGAGAGTCTAGTGGCTCAGAGAGCCTTGATGAGGAGCTTGGGATCCCAGCTATGAGAACACCTGGTGTAAAGAAGGCTATGGAAGCCATGAATGAAAAGCTGCGAAGATCAGGGAGAGTGAAGAACCCTGTGCAGAGATTTACATATGATGGTTATGTGGCACATCACTATGCATATATGGCAAAGGTTGTGCAGGTTGTTGAGCCCACATGCATTGATGAGGCTATTGGAAATGTGTGTTGGGAGAAAGCTATGGATGAGGAGATGGATGCACTATATGGAAATGAAACTTGGGATTTAGTGCAATTGTCTGAAGGCAAGAAAGCCATTGGATGCAAGTGGGTGTACAAAAGTTAAACATAACAGTGATGGAAGCATAAACAGGTACAAGGCTAGATTGGTAGCCAAAGGATATGCGCAGACATATGGGATTGATTATGAGGAAACTTTCAGCCCAGTTGCCAAGATGGCAACGGTGAGAGTTGTGATAGCAGTGGCTGCGTCAAAACAATGGTCTTTACATCAGATGGATGTAAAGAATGCATTCTTGCATGGGGATTTGCAAGAAGAGGTGTATATGTTGCAGCCACCTGGATATGAGGATGTGGGTCACCCCGAGCATGTTTGCAGGTTGAAGAAAGCCTTGTATGGCTTAAAGCAAGCACCAAGAGCATGGTCTGACAAGATTTCTGAATATCTTGTCACTATTGGCTTTCATGTAGCCAATGCAGATTTCTCATTGTATGTGAGACATGGTGATACAGGGGTTGTGCTTGTTGTCATCTATGTAGATGACTTGATCATTACGGGGGACCATGATGCAGAGATCCTTGATGTAAAGATCTTGCTTAGACAGAAGTTTGAGATGAAGGATCTGGGGGAGCTCAGATATTTCTTGGGCATTGAGGTGATTAGGTCACCACATGGTATTGGATTACTGCAGAGACAGTATGGCTTGGACATGTTGTCCAAGTATGGTATGATAGGCTGTAAGCCTATTTCTGTGCCATTGGATCAGAATGGCAAGTTGAGTGCAGATTCAGGAGAGATCTTGGAGGATCCTACTATGTACAGACGCATAGTAGGAAGTTTGATCTACATGACGATCACCAGACCAGATTTGAGCTATGCTGTTGGGTTGGTGAGTCAGTTTATGCAGGTTCCACGGAAACCGCATTTGGATGCAGTGAGACGCATACTGAGGTATGTGAAGTCTACTTTGCATTGTGGACTATTCTATGAGACTGGGACAGAGATATGTGTACATGGGTACACAGATGCTGATTGGGCTGGTAGTATCTCAGATAGAAGATCTACCAGTGGATTCATGTTTTCTTTGGGGAGTGCTGCTGTGACTTGGAGCAGCAAGAAGCAGCCTACGGTTGCTCTATCGAGTACAGAGGCCGAGTACAGAGGAGCTGCTATGGCAGCATGTGAGGTAGCTTGGTTGAGAAAGCTACTTGCAGATTTGGGTCTATCAGTGGATAGACCAGTTGTCATTTTCTGTGACAACATTAGCAGTATACAATTGGCCAGGAACCCAGTCTTTCATGCTCGTACGAAGCACATAGAGGTCCACTACCACTTCGTCAGAGAGAAGGTCTTGGCAGGAGACCTTGACCTTGTTTATGTTAGCACAGAGGATCAGGTAGCTGACATCTTCACCAAAGCATTGGGTACAGAGAAGCTCCGCAGATTCAGGGCTTCACTTGGTGTACATGAGATGGAGTTGAGCTCGAGGGGGAGTGTTGAGATATCGAGCTCTAGTGAGGCGGTAGACACTGATGACCCGCCTGGGGGATAGGCCCCACACTTACACCACTGGCATGGTTGGTGAGATCATGGGAGATATGCGGCCAGTGGGATGACAGGCTGTGTGACAGCCATTCTAGAGACTGGCATAGTTATAGCGCCAGCTCATTTAGTCGGGTTCACACTATAGAGAACCCGTGTATGTATTGGTTGAGTACCTTTCATATTGTGTGTACTCTTATCTTTGTATATGGTGTGTTGAGTGTTGAGTAGAGAAGAAGAAGATTTTCAGCCTCTCACCTTGTGTGTTCTCTATTAGGGTTTTGTGAGTGTGTGTGTGTGCTTGCAAGAGCTCAAGCTCTCTTCCCCCCTGCATCTTTTCAATATGACAGGGGTACACCAGCATATAGAGACAAGGCTCAAGCTCAAGTTCCAGCCTTTAGGCCAAGTTTTATGTAGGAGAGGCTCGAACTTAAGCTGGAGCCTAGATCCAAGTTGTGCACTCATATGCTAGGGATACACTAGCATAGATAGGCAAGGCTCGAGTTGGAGCCTTAAGTCCAAGTTCCATGTAAAGTTAAGCATGGAGAATGAGCCTTAACACATAAGTTCCATGTAGGGGAGGTTCAATCTGAAGTTCGAGCCTTAAGGCTGTGGTGTACACTAGCATCAAGAGCAAAGGCTCCAACTCAAGTTCAAGCCTTAAGGCTGTGGTGTACACTAGCATCAAGAGCAAAGGCTCCAACTCAAGTTCAAGCCTTAAGGCCGGGGTACACTAGCATGGAGAACGAAGACTCAATCTGAAGTTCGAGCCTTAAGGTCGGGGTGCACTAGCATGGAGAGCAAAGGCTCAAACTCAAGTTCGAGCCTTAAGGCCGGGGTACACTAGCATGGAGAACGAAGGCTCAATCTGAAGTTCGAGCCTTAAGGCCGGGTGCACTAGCATGGAGAGCAAAGGCTCAAACTCAAGTTCGAGCCTTAAGACCGGGGTGCACTAGCATGGAGAGCAAAGGCTCAAACTCAAGTTCGAGCCTTAAGGCCGGGGTGCACTAGCATGGAGAATGAAGGCTCAATGTGAAGTTCGAGCGTTAAGGCCGGAGTGCACTAGCATGGAGAACGAAGGCTCAATCTGAAGTTCGAGCGTTAAGGCCGGGGTGCACTAGCATGGAGAGCAAAGGAGCAAAGGCTCAAACTCAAGTTCGAGCCTTAAGGCCGGGGTGCACTAGCATGGAGAGTAAAGGAGCAAAGGTTCAAACTCAAGTTCGAGCCTTAAGGCCGGGGTGTGCTAGCATGGAGAGCAAAGACTCAAACTCAAGTTCGAGCCTTAAGGCCGGGGTGCACTAACATGGAGAACAAAGACTCAATCTAGGTCGAGCGTTAACACATAAGTTCTATGTAGGGGGCCGAATGGGGGGAGGCTCGAACTTAAGGTGGAGTCTATATCCAAGTTGTGCACTCAGATATGTGATACATATACCATGTTTATATAGGGAACCCTTGTCATTTAAATTACATAATGTGCACAAAGATCAGTTTTACAAGTTCTCGACATATGTGAAGATACAAAAGAGAGCAGCAAGAAGTGCAAACAATCTACGACGAGCAACGATTGACAAATGGCACACTTAGCATGCAATCAAGTAAACGTTTATATTGATATAGACAATCAATTAAAGAAGGACTTACTTGTTGCGTAAAGTATTCAATTAGATAAGGGAACACACGAAACGCAGAGGGCGCACGAAAAGCAGCTCTGTGTGGGCACTCCCATCTCCTGTAGTCTACGCATCAGTATGGCTCTCGGTACTGTGTCAAAAGCTTTGCAGAAATCCACAAAGCAACAATAAATCCTCCTGCCATATAATCTGCCCTCCTCAATAATAGCTCTGACTGTCAAGATATGGTCAAGAGTGGAGATTCCTCTCCTGAACCCTGCCTGCCCCCTGATGCATGTATGCCCTCTCTCTCTGCCCATCTACTCAACTCCTACTCAAGAATAGATGCATATAATCTAGCCAATGTGTGACCAATCATGATGGTACGATAATTCCCAGGAAGCATGGGATCCCTTAACTTGAAGATAGGCACAATCGTGGACATATTCCAAGTCTCAGGAAAACCCTCACACATGGCTCGGTTAAACATCATAGCAATAAGCTTTGCAAGCATATTTCTGGCACGAATAAAGTGTTCTGCTACCAAACCATCATGATCATATGCTCTCCCAGTCCTCATCCTATCAATAGCTTTCCTTACCATCTCAGCAGCAGTAAAGAAAGCACATGTCTCTGGGCATGGCTCTGATGGGTCTGGCAGGGGCGGCTGTCCTGGTGCTATGTACAGGGATGCTGCATACTCATCCCAAATCTCTGTGGAGGTAATGGCTGGTGATGATGGTGAATGCACATGGAATAGTCTCCATGCCTCGCGTGAGTCCTGACTCATAAATAAGTGATACAAATCCCTCTCTAACTGAGTAAGATAAGCCCTCTTCTTCCATCGCACTAGGCGTCAGAAGGTAATCCGTGACTGTCTGTGATGAGTGGTAACACCCAATCCCTCTCTAACTGAGCAAGATAAGCCGCCCTCTTCTTCCATTGCACTAGGCGCCGGAAGGTAATCCGTGACTGTCTGTGAGCACCTCTCTCTATAATCTGATCCTCATCTATCTGCACTCCTCATCATACCAGCTATTCTGGGGCATGTTCCCATATCGTCTCTGTGTAGGATGACTATGGGGATATGCCTCTGATGCTACAGCATGAAGCGTCTCTATCAATATCTGAGTGAGCTCATCTAATGGCCGTCCCGGCTCCTCGACACATAAACGTCTGTATATCTCATCCGCTTACACGGTGTGAGTCTCCCTCGTAAAGGTATAACGAGTGTGTGTGGAGACCTGTCCCAATGGAGCGGTGCTGAACTGAAATGTGAGAGTGAAGGACAAGATAGCATGATCCATTGCTACTCCAACCGGCCTAGTGCCTACCATAAAAGCTTGAAAAAAGGGAATGAGACTGGGCTGAGCCATAACATAGTCCACTGTACTAGCACCATGCCGATGTGGAAAGCTAGTGAAACTGCCCGCTATCGGGAATCTCTGTAGGCCATTCAGGATGGCCAATCCATGTGCAGTCCCCATTTCTATCAAATACCGCCCATACACAGTATGTTCCTCATCATGTGAGAGCCTAGATAGCCCCATATCCCTCATCATGTGAGAGTCTAGATAGGCCCATCCATATCCCTAACATCAAGCTCCCTCAACATCTCCTCTGAGGTATCATAAAATACAGTCTGGTTATGGGCGGTCCTGGCATTGAAGTCCCCAAGGAGAATGATGTCACCATCCCTAGAGAACTTTCAAATGTCATCATCCAAAATAGAAAAGGGAGACTTCCCGCTAGGTGATGCATACACTGATGTACTAGGAGCAAAATAGCATATAGCAATGTAGAGATATCTGCCCGTCTCTGCCCTCAGTCTAACCCACATATACCTAGCCTGCTCATCTCTACGGACTATATGTATCAGTGGATGCAGCTCCTCTCTAAATAATACTACCACTCCTCCTGAGCCCCGTCCTCTATGCTTTGAACGAGTCTCCTGTCTACAAGCTGTCTCCCATCGGTATCTACTAACATGTGGCATGGACTGTCCAGGAGCCTGATGCGTCTCATAGTAGAAGATAATGTTCCTCCCAGTGAAACTATCCTCAAAAGCCCCTACATCATGGCATAGAGATCCATTACAATTCCAAGTAGCAACTTTGAGTGTAGTCCCATAGGTCTCGCGGCCGTCATGAGAAGAGCACCTCTCCATAATCACCACTCTACCATCTCTATAGAAGGCCACTTCCCCTTTCTCTTGGGCTGCCCTTATCTCGGGCATAACTTCTTTCATGTTGGCAAGTTGCGAGAGTGTGAGGTCATCTCCAAGAAATATTCCCGTCTTCTTGAGTGTAGGACGTCTCTTCAAGAAGTCCTTCTTCGCTTCCATGGAGGGGAAACGAATGATAAGTGCTCTCTCCTTAGAAGATTCGCCACTACCTTCTCTCTTCTTTCCCACTCTCCATGCCTTTGTGTGCGTGGCTTCAATGCCCATCATAGAGAAGAGCTCCTTGGTTTCCCCTTTCGCATCATCACGGTCTTTTAGACCAGACACTCGTACATGTAAGGCCCGGGTCTTCCTCCTTTGCTCCTCTTCAAGGGTCATGCTGATGATGGTGGGAGTGGGGATGGGTGGGAATTCTTTACCTTTCCCTTTCTTGGCGACCTCGATCCATGTCTCTGCCTCGTCCATCTTCTTTACCTCTGTGTGTGTGTGTGTGTGTGTGTGTGTGTGTGTGAGAGAGAGAGAGAGAGAGAGAGAGAGAGAGAGAGAGAGAGAGAGAGAGAGAGTATCTCATGACCACTACTCTCAGAGTAGTGGAGTCATAAAGACGTTTCAATTGGCTCCATTTTTTTCAGTTGGCTTCACTTTTTTTTAAATGTTTCTTTAAAGTCTTTTTTTAGAGGAGTGGAGTCGTGAGTTGGCTCCACTTTTTTTAGTTGGCTTCACTTTTTTAAAAATGTTTCTTTAAAGTCTTTTTTTCAGATTGAGGCACCCTTTAAATTACCATTATGAAGTGCCAAATAGCTCTATACCTAGGTGTCCATGGACACCAGGTATTGATCCACCTATTCATGCTTTCACCCACTTATGATCTTAACTTAGTAGAAAAACTTCTATTTCATTTTGTAAAATTAAAAGACACTATTATTGAGCTAATTTGACTACATCATAATTTGTTCGTTGTTGTAAAGCAAAATAATTTACATGCTCACATTAGATCAATTAGACCATGTGTATGACTTTTTTATTGACACCCCAAACAAAGATTTGGACACTTATTCAAATTTAATACTTACATATAGTTGATCATTTGGGTATGTCAATAAGGCTACATAAAGTTTATAGTCATATATAAGATTTGGACAATTGGTCAAATCTGTAGCATTTACACCCATGAGAAAGATTTAAACAAGTGACTAAATCTAGAAATTCACATCCATCTATAAGATTTGACCTCTAGCATTTCCCACCCTTGACATAGATTTGGACAAGTAATTTAATCTATTTAATCTAGCCAATAACACCCATACACAATATGTCTATTGTCATCTGATGAAATTGGACAACTGACCAAATCCAACGTTCAAATCTATCCAAATATGTGAACAACTAACTCATATGACCAAATTTAGTTCTATGTACTTAGAGATATATCGTGTATTTTAAGAGTAATGAAATCATGTGTTTGTGAGTTTTTAATTGAGTTTTGGTCGATTGGCTCTATGTCTTCTATCCTTTTTTTTTTTCCTACAAGACATTATCTAGTGAGATCTGGATAACTAACTAAATTCAACATTCAAAACCACCACAATATGTGGAAAATTTATCATATTACCAAATTTGATTTTTATAGTGTAAAATATATATAATATTTGTGAGAAGCTATATGTGTGTGACTTTTTTATTAAGTTTTGGTCAATTAACAACATGTCTTTCATCTTCTTCTTTTTTCAAGAGAGAAAGTATATCACAAATGTTGTCCTCGCATAGGGAAGCCGCTCCCATTCACACTAAGGTTCTTTATCCCCTACTATGTGTGAGCCTTGTATGCTTACTCTTTGGAGCTCGTTTCAAATAGTAAGCAGACAAGGACTAGGATGGTCAAGTACAAAAAGAGAGAAAGTGCCGTCTCAACTTGTATGCACAATAACTAGCAGCATAGAGGGAGGAGGCAGGCAAACAGAGGGACTAGTGAAAGGTCTTGCCAGAGAGAGGGACTAGTGACGAGGTCTTGCCGGAGAGAGCTAGAGCTTGGCATGAACTCCGCGAGCGAGAGAGAGCCTAGTGGAGACAACGCGTGCAAAAGAGGGGGAAGAGGGCATGTGGAGCAAAAGAGAGCAAGCATGAGAGAGAGAACTAGAAGAGAGCACGTACAAGAGAAGAAGATAGAGCACGTGGAACGTATAGCGAGAGTATGACACTTTGTAGCACATGATGAAGTTGACAAATAAGGGCTATCTGCTCTAATGTTATTCCAAAAAACCTCACAACAAAAACCTTACGAAAATAACTCCCTTAACGCATTGTTAAATAAATAAATTAATCCACACTCAAAAAAAGTTTTGGTCCTTTATTTGCACACTTCAATGCAAGCGTGGACCGACAGAGCCCCATTACCAAGATGCACCAAAGGTTGAAGGACATCCTCAGGTTGTGAGGATTGAAAGGGACTTACATGACCGATCTTGACCTACTACACTTGAGAAGGCTACACAAAAAACCCTGGTGCATCATTCAATTTTCTACCTTCACTGTACTTGAACCCTTGTAACTCTCTCCATACAGTTTCCATCTCAGCATATGAAGCCTCTCGCCATTAAAACTCAGTTCATGGTGGAAAAAAACTCAACCATCTACTGTAACCAGTTAAGAGCTCTACTTCAATATTACTCTCCATCTCTATCTTTTGAAATTTGTTCTTCAAAGAAGCTAGTGTTGCTACGTGCACGTCACATCTTGTAATCTCTTACACAAGATTTACATGGCTTGGGTTGTTCTTTATTCAGTCATTGCCTCTTGAATCTGTAAGGAAGTGAGAAGAAACATCAAGAATTATGATGCTTCTTTTTCATTGTATGCTACATCCACTTGATCACTCAATAACCCTACTTCGCCACCTTGTATACCATCAGAGCTTTAAAGATCTCTTGACCTCCACCAAGAACCAAGTAAAATTTTAAAACCAAAATCCTGCATCGCTATCCATGCAGAGCCAAGTATGCCACAAAGAGGCATCTAATATATTCACAAGATTTTTCCCATTTTAGCCTAAACTTTGGACACATCATTGCAGGTTTATCCAGCAATAATACTTGAAGAATGAAGACAATAAAATTCAGAACTTTTACCTAGTCAAGTTTGCCAACCTTCTTTTAATTGTCCAGGCCTTGGGGAGGTGGTGTACCAAGCTGCAAGGAATTCACAAAATTCTAAATGGCCCAGGTTAAAAGATTGGAGTGGGAGCATGAGATCTTTTTCTCATCAACCCCCACAAAACACTCTTCGCACCTTTGTGCCCCAGATCTGTTGAGATCATGATACAAATTGGGATGATGATTATTTACTCCAGCTTCTAGCCATGATTTTGTATGGCCTACTTATACAACAAAAGATTTTGAGATTAAAAGGGATTGATAATATATGATTGGAGAAGTTGAATAGGTACACAAGATTTTTCCACCAGTCCTTTCAGGAAAGCACACTGACCTAGGACCTTGACCGCAGGGGAGGCACCCTCAACATGCTTGTTCCCATGTCAATTGGCTATTTCCCTGCTAGCTCATCCTCTCTGGTGGAACACACATTGTACAAAGGTAGCAAAGAACCTTCGATGTGTAGAGGAAAACTCTGATCCACCCACAATTTCAAACCAACACAATACCAGACAGCAATTTATTTTGCAAGAGCAAGATTGGCTTGCACCATCACAACATGCAATCTACAATTCTTTTCTTTCATTAAAGAGAGATCCACATTATTGTTGATAGAACACTGACGTGATTTTTGGCTTTAACTACTCGTTTTCTATTGAAAATTGCACCTCTTGACATATCAATACAGAAAAATCCATCCCTAAGAAATAGCCTAGCAATTAAAACAATGGGAGGTTGTGGGGTCAAAACAAATGAAGGGCACCTACACCCTTGGAAGGGGTTCACATGCTGATGTGTGTATATCATGCAGGTGAGCACAATGGCCACCACATCCACCCATTGGGCAACTGTGATTTTGTGCAACCCAGTTTCTCAAAGCTTCTTGGTCTCTGGTGCCGCGGCATACTGTGCCACGGACATCAAAGATCGCCGCTCTGCTGTTCAAAAAATGGCACAGGGAATTCATTCCAGCTGGGCAAGTGGCTCACATGCAGCTCCACACGGAGTTCGTTCCAACTAGGCAAGTGATTCAATCATCAGGCTCATCCAGCAGCTTGTCTGCTGGCTTGATTAATAAATATTTAAAAAGGTGTTAACCACACACATGCACCCCACTTGAAAAAATAAATAAATAAATCCACACAGTGCAATTTGAGAACAGAGCTATGTCCTCAATTCCGGACCACAATGGTGGGTCAGCAACTAATGGCATTTATCAATACCTATCAAAAGAATTCATTTATTGAAAAGATTATTTAAACTAGTTGAACACTGGTTTGTAGTGCAGGTTAAAACTTACGAGTCAATTTCACAATTCAAATCTGTATGATCTGGCTGAAAGTACAGGGTAACAAGCAAGCTGTCTGCTGTAGGGAACCATAAAGCACACCCACCAAAATTGACAAGTCAGCTTAACTATTCTCATCATGCCACCTCTTGTCAAGCTCTTGAACACTGCTGCTCTCTACAAACACAATCGATGCAAAATCTGTTTCAAGCTAATGAAGAGGGGCTGTTGATGAGTAAATAAAACCATGTGCATGATTGTGCACGTTCACACCACATGTGCACCTGCAAACACGGTTTTCATGCTCACTGAACCACAACCGCTCATGTTAAGCTATGATTTGTATCGCTTTATCTCCTCTATGATACCATTTGCCAAACCTTTGACATCATAGTTTTTACCAAAAAACTTCACAAACTCCATCTGCGGATCCATCAAATACCTGCAGACAGCTAAACAGATAAGTTCAAACAAATTCTGAAGCTCTCCACTGAAATGCAAGTACACTTATTACAGCTCAAAGGGGTTGCAAATTGGGAGAGAAGCAGGCACATACATGATGATTGAATGATCAACCAAGTAGTCTGATCCTTCTTCTTCAGTCTTCATGTAGTACACCCGATACTCCTGAGCTACTTGCCTGATGTTATCGGCACCGCCTGTTAGTCCTACAAGTCGGGGATGAAATTCTGCAAAAGGAGGTTCAACAAACAAGCCAGCTATCAGGAAAAGTCTGCTTTCATAGGGTAAAGAAGATTTAAAAAACGTATATTTTCATCTAAAACCTCTATGGGCTGACGTCATTGAGCTCATAGTTGCAAGCATTCATTGCATTCATGCATTCGCATTCGAGTTTGCCAAGTTTGCTAAAGAATGCTTCAAACCTTGGCGTAGCTGTGCTCCTGACATTTACTAGATGGCCAATTTCCAAAAGAAAACCATCTCCGTAGACTAACATGTCGAATTGGGGCTTTTCTGGGAGAGTTTCAAATTTCAAAAATATCAATAGACACTCTACATGAAGGTTGCAGGCTTTAGGCTATAGTGGACTATGGTTGTGGGGTACATCACACACTTTCAAGCTTCTTCACAATGTTGAAAGGTGAATGGCGATTGTACTCCCTTGAGTGCGATTCCCAACATTCAGCAACGTTTTGATTCGGTACGCGTTGATGAGCCATGCCACCCAATGTTTAGTATTTACACGCTACCCAAGAAAAACCTAAAACATGGTGGCCGCCCAAATTTTTAAGTTGCCAAAAAAGTCAAGTTTGCAAGGTGTTGCAACGTGAGAATGTAGCAAACGTTTGCTAACCTATGCAAACGAGAATGTTTGCAACTATGATTGAGCAAGTAAACCAGTGACTCTCCAGCTAGCTATTAAAGGGCCATGCTCATACAGGTAGGTTCTTTTTTTTTGTGCGCGTGCGCACACATGTGCATGTATTGGTTGGTAGGGTTTGGAGATGGGGGGATGGGGGGGATGTTAGTAATTGTTACAACTTACAAATCTTAGATAGCAAATCCTATTAGAGTCACGCAACAGCAACACGTACACCACCCTAGGGCACTGAGCAACGTCAGTGGCTAGGATCCCATCTCCTAGCCGTTGCTCCCCCGAAAACCCAACTGGAGGAGATATCTATGACAAGGTGCCACCACACCCTATATATGGCTCTTTGACTTCCCATGCTCTTGCATATGGGATAATCCACAACAACTTGCAGTCATGCGATAACCCAAGAGTAGTTACGAGCATTGCCACCTCCAACACCCTCCTTCAATTCGAGCACCTCGATCAAATAGAGGTTAGGACCGCCCAGGACCACACACAGGGCGAGCTCTAATACCATGTCAAAGTCACGCAACAGCAGCACACACACCACCCTAGGGCACTAAGCAACGTCGGTGGCTAGGCTCCCATCTCCTAGCCGTTGCTCCCCCAAAAAAACCAAACCAGAAGAGATATCTATGACAAGGTGCCACCACACCCTATATATGGCTCTTCGACTTCCCATGCTCTTGCATATGGGATAATCCACCACAACTTCTAGTCATACGATAACCCAAGAGTAGCTACGAGAATTGCCACCTCCAACAAATCCTTCCCAGAAAAGGAGAGAGAGAGATAGGGAGGAAGGGGAGCGGAGAGGATGTAGGGGGGAGGGCGGGAGATCATGACCACTCATTAGGCTTGAACAGGAAATCTTGCCCAGGACGTGGAGGGGGAGAAATCTTGCCTAGTAGCTTATTTTTTCGTGTTGGGGGGGGAGGGGGGTGGCGACATTGTGACAAATCACAATTGACAGGAAACAATGCCCAAGAAAAAGGAGGGAGGTGAAAGGGGGCCCATCTTGTCCAAGACCCACCACATCCCACGGGCAGGAATTTATGTGTATCCAACCTCATAAAAAGGAGGGTTTTCCTTGTCCATCCAAGGGCCATAGCTCCCGAGTCTCTGCCTGTCCCCACAGGCAGGTATTTGTGAGTATTGAGCCTCATAAAAAGGAGGGCATAAAAAGGAGGGCGTATCATTGACATAAAAAAATTCCACAACTTCAACATCCTTATTGTTTACTTGTGTGCCTGTTGCTGACAGACCTTTGACGTATTCTCGAACCTGCTCCACGTTGTCCCGCTCAGGATCAACGGAGATAAAGATGGGAGTTATACAAATGCCATCATTCTTATCTGCCAATCACCGATATCCATCAGATCACAACAATTTGGTATACTCAACCTGCAAAATACTCCAACTCCTTATTCGGAATTGCAGACAAAATGATTTTGAAATAGTGCCTTAAATGAAATAAAGAGTACCTATGACATCAATGGCCGTGACCATTTTCTGCAGCTCATCCGGGCAGATGTCCGGACAGTGTGTGAACCCAAAGTACACCAAAGTCCAATTACCCTTGAAATCTTGTTCGGTAACCTCCTTCCCTTCATGATTGATGAGCTTGAATGGACCTCCAATGGCTGCTTTGCCTACTCCAGGACCAGGCTTGGACTCTTCTTTGAAATCTGCTTGTTGATGATACATGTCAGGTACATCAATTTATGGTGTGCAAAAAAGGTCCCATGCACATGCATGTGCATGTATTCAGAGATAAACAGAAAGTGCATGTGTGCACTCAGCCCCTGTGTGTATGTGGCTGTAAGTCGTAAACCCAAACAAAAGCCCAAGCCAAAATCCCCAAAAAAAAAAAAAAAACCAATACTTGTTGTTTGTAGAGGTGATTGTACTTGATATTTGATATTGTAGAATAACTAGTTCATTTGTAGGATGTTTTCATGTATGTTTTCTTTTCTCGACCATAGATTTAGCTCAAGACTGACATGGACTTTCGGTTATGTATTGGGTCCATCGGTAATTTTGCCCTTCTGCAGACATTAATATTACTCTCTCTCTCTCTCTCTCTCTCTCTCTCTCTCTCTCTCTCTCAAATGAAGCAGGCACCTTGGAAAATTAAAGGATGCCCTTAGCAGCATGGACAATTACCTTGCCAGCATATACAAGGCTCAAGCCAAGAGGAATGGCAACATTTGTCCGTGTCACGGCTTCAAAAGGAAAAAGGAGATCACTAAAGGATGAACACCATCAAAACGTACAGATCTAAAGGCTTTACATGAGAAGGAGATAACAGAACTCAAAGCCATTAAGGACCAGCACATGGCAAAGATGGAAGGCATCACGTCTTTCCATGGAGATGCCCTGCACATAATTCTACTTTGGGAAATCTCTTCTTGTGAGGATGGCACAAAGAGGATCAGATATATTTGGGTATATGCCAACTGAGGATAGGCTAGATGGGTAATTACTTTTTGTGGAGCTTTACGTTGAAAAGAGGATCAGATATATTTGGGTATATGCCAACTGAGGATAGGCTAGATGGCATATACCCAAATATATCTGATCCTCTTTTCAATGAATTCTACTTTGGAAAATCTCTTCTTGTGAGGATGGCACAAAGAGGATCATATATATTTGGGTATATGCCAACTGAGGATAGGCTAGATGGGTAATTACTTTTTGTGGAGCTTTACGTTCAAAAGTTTGTTAATAGCCAGAGGCTTATGGAAGATTGTCTTTGGAGAGGACCCTCGTCCTCCATCCCATTCTCCTCTGGCAACAACATTTGCATAAGCTCGTACAGTTTCTTAGGTCATAGCTGGAGTCTCAGAGGTTACTCCTACTGAAGAACAACGTAGGTAGGTCTCAAGGCAAACTGAACTGCATGTAATCCACATCAATGATAACAAGAGAGCAAAGCATAGCTCCGTGTAACTGCACCAATGATAAGCATAAGAAGATGTAGCAGATATATGCATGTGTAAAGGCAAAAGGATCCAGAGGTCATGCCTGTGAGACATGCAATGTAAGCTGCAAGAGGTAAACTCATCAATGGAGGGTACGATGAGGAAAAAATTAGCAATGTAGGGCTGATAAAAATAAAAATTCAGCAATGGGGGAAAGCTGAAAATCGGGAGAAAAAGTGGGGGCTTGGGGCGGGCATGTATGGCAAGTTTAAAGATGCATAATCCCACAATGAATGATACACATGTGACATCAAAACCATGAGGGCAAGCCAACACTGGCCAAGTGTGTAGAAGGCACTCCCAGTAAACATCATATGTGAGAAAGTGACAATGTCAACACTGTAGAAACAATCCTGCTACAAGGAAAAACAGCATAAAAGGCATCTCCAATAGACATCACATAAGAGAAAGCGTCTAGCATAGACAAGCATAAGTGACCATGAGGCATCACCAACTGCATGTGGGCAAGTAAAATCCCACCCTGAAATGCATATGCCAAACAATGCATACCAAGAAGTACTGACTATAGAGCATAGTCATCAAAAGCAACAGCATCAAAAAACATCTCTACAGGTGATAAAGATGAAATGGTCAAGGCTAATACATGTGTAGCCAAATTAGCCTGATCTACACATGTGGAAGAAGATGCCAGCTTCTTCTTCTTTTCACTCTCAATATGCTTTTTGCATTCCTTTATGGTGTGCCCAGTTTTCCTGCAATAATTACAGCACTTTTTCTTTTCAAGCTTGTTCTCTGTCTTGGGAGGATCCAATGGGCTAGGTTTAGGCCCAGATCGATTCCCACGAAAGGGAGCAGGCATTGCTGACTCAATAGACATCATGTTGTTCCTGTTGGAACGGGATTTCTCTTCACTGAGCAAGAGAGTCACAAGGTTGTCAAAAGTGACCGCATTAGGTACATTGCCAGCCAACAACCGCTAAGTGGTGCCAAATGTCTGATAAGAGTCGGGAAAATTACGCACGCCTCATTGCGACCTGAATACAACTCCGCCAAGGTATCCCAAGCACCCTTAGCGGTGGTGCAAGAACGAATATGCGGAATGATGTGCCTACGGCACAAGAGAGCAATCAACGCATGGGCCTGAGTATCCCTAGCATCCCAAGTACGCTGCTACTATGTAGGAGGACGATGAGAAGGCTAACCTACAAGAGGGTGAGCGGGAATCACTTCACCTTGAGCAAGTGCGAGAGGACGCTCCTTAGTGCCAATAAGGGCAGCCTGAGAGAAAGGGAAAGTGGCCTTCTATAGAGATGGTAGAGTGGTGATTATGAAGAGGCGCTCTTCATGACGGCGCGAGACCTATGGGACTACACTCAAAGTTGCTACTTGGAATTGTAATGGATCTCTACGCCTTGATGTAGGGGCTTTTGAGGATAGTTTCATTGGGAGGGACATCATCTTCTACTGTGAGACGCATCAGGCTCCTGGGACCTGGACAGTCCATGCCACATGTTAGTGGATACCGATGGGAGACAGCTTGTAGACAGGAGACTCGTTCAGAGCATAGAGGACGGGGCTCAGGAGGAGTGGCAGTATTGTTTAGAGAGGAGCTACAGCCACTGATACATATAGTCCGCAGAGATGAGCAGGCTAGGTACATGTGGGTTAGACTGAGGGCAGAGACCGGCAGATATCTCTACATTGCTATATGCTATTTTGCTCCTAGTACATCAGTGTATGCATCACCTAGCGGGCAGTCTCCCTTTTCTATTTTGGATGATGACATTTGGGAGTTCTCCAGGGATGGTGACATCATTCTCTTGGGGGACTTCAATGCCAGGACCGCCCATAACCAGACAGTATTTTATGATACCTCAGAGGAGATGTTGAGGGAGCTTGATGTTAGGGATATGGGCCTATCTAGACTCTCACAGGATGAGGAACATACAGTGTATGGGCGGTATTTGATAGACATGGGGACTGCACATGGATTGGCCATCCTGAATGGCCTACAGAGATTCCCGACATCGGGTGGTTTCACTAGCTTTCCACATCGGCATGGTGCTAGTACAGTGGACTATGTTATGGCTCAGCCCAGTCTCATTCCCTCTTTTCAGGATTTTATGGTAGGCACTAGGCCGGTTGGAATAGCAGTGGATCATGCTATCTTGTCCTTCACTCTCACATTTCAGTTCAGCACCGCTCCATTGGGACAGGTCTCCACACACACTCGTTATACCTTTACGAGGGAGACTGACACCGTATACACGGATGAGATATACAGACGCCTATGTGCCGAGGAGCCGGGACGGCCATTAGATGAGCTCACTCAGATATTGATAGAGACACTTCATGCTGCAGCATCAGAGGCATATCCCCATAGTCAGCCTACACGGAGACGATCTGGGAACATGCCCCAGAACAGTTGGTATGATGAGGAGTGCATAGAGATGAGGATCAGATTACAGAGAGAGGTGCTCATGGGTGTTACCACTCACCTAGTGCGACGGAAGAAGAGGGCTTATCTTGCTCAGTTAGAGAGGGATTTGTACCAGTTATTTATGAGTCAGGACTCAGGCGAGGCATGGAGACTATTCCATGAACATTCACCATCACCAGCCATTACCTCCACAGAGATTTGGGGTGAGTATGCAGCATCCCTGTACACAGCACCAGGACAGCCGCCCCTGCCAGACCCATCGGAGCCATGCCCAGAGACGTGCGCTTTCTTTACTGCTGAGATGGTAAGGAAAGCTATTGACAGGATGAGGACTGGGAGAGCATATGATCATGATGGTTTGGTAGCAGAGCACTTTATTCATGCCAGAGATATGCTTGCAGAGCTTATTGCTATGATGTTTAACCGAGCCATGTGTGAGGGTTTTCCTGAGACTTGGAATATGTCCACGATTGTGCCTATCTTCAAGTCAGGGGATCCCATGCTTCCTGGGAATTATCGTACCATCATGATTGGTCACACATTGGCTAGATTATATGCATCTATTCTTGAGCAGGAGTTGAGTAGATGGGCACAGAGAGAGGGCATACGTGCATCAGGGCAGGCAGGGTTCAGGAGAGGTTTCTCCACTCTTGACCATATCTTGACACTCAGAGCTATTATTGAGGAGGGCAGATTATATGGCAGGAGGATTTATTGTTGCTTTGTGGATTTCCGCAAAGCTTTTGACACAGTACCGAGAGCCAGACTGATGCGCAGACTACAGGAGATGGGAGTGCCCACAGAGCTGATTTGGGGAATCATGGCTTTATACAGGACAATTGTGGGGCAGGTACGTACTACCCAGGGTATATCTGAGATGGTTCACTCCACTATTGGGGTGAAACAGGGCTGCCCCCTTTCCCCCACCTTATTTGGGATGTATGTGGATGAGGTTTCGGACTATGTAGAGCGGGAGGGTGACAGAGGAGCACAGCTAGCAGGGACATGGATTCCCCTGTTATTGTATGCTGATGATATTGTGCTGATCTCAGATTCTCCAGAGGGGCTGCAGCGTCATTTGGATGCATTGCACATGTTTGCAGAGGACAGTGGATTGTCTGTTAACCTTGGTAAAACCAAGGTGATGGTGTTTAACACCACAACACAGTGGGTTAGGAGGTCAATGCCCACCTTTACATATGGTCAGGAGACAGTGGAGTATACATATGCATATACTTACCTTGGTGTGGTTTTTGGTGGCCCACTATTTTCCTTGAGGAGAGCAGCGGAGACCAGATTGACCAAAGCTTATGCAGCATTGGGGAGACTAGAGAGGATGTGTTCGCAGGTTCAGTTTCAGGAACCTCGAACAAAGCTCTGGCTCTTTGACACTTTGGTCACTTCAGCCATGCTGTATGGAGTGGAGATATGGGGACCCTCAATGGATCACCACAGCCGAGCTGGTAGCACTGATGGATGGAGACGTATGGAGAGGTCCTTGGTTTCTATGATTTCCCGGATGATTAGGGCCAAGGCCTCCGTACCACATGATATTATCCGTGCAGAGATGGTTGCCCCCCCATTGGTAGTAGAGGCACTCACTCGATCAGTCTCCTTTATACATAGCACTTGGGCTCTCCCTAGAGACAGATATGCTCGCTTAGCCCTGGAGTCTTCACGACAGTTGGCATCACAGGGAGACGGATCATGTTGGTATGCACAGATGACAGCTTGGTTCCAACTGCATGGCTTTAGTATGGACAGGCTACCTCCATTTCAGTACTCCCTCGATGCACCCTCCCTCTCTCTCACACGGGCAGAAATTACCAGACTTATCAGGCAAGACTTGACTCAGCTGGACACTAGGAGGACATGGATACAGCCGACACACGAGCTTGGTACGAAGATGGCTTTCTATAGAGACCATCTTCTCCAGCTCACGGAGGATGGGTTTGTGATTAGACCCAGCTACGTGGATACTCATCTTTCTCATGGGGTACGGTGTGCTATTGGTCAGATGCGCACATCCTCACACCAGCTAGAGATTGATACTGGCAGATTCAGAGGAGTACCAGTTGAGGCCAGGATTTGTCAGCTGTGCCAGATGGAGCCAGAGACAGAGTTACATTACATATGTCACTGTCCAGTATATTATGAGATACGAGGCCGTTTTCACTATCTGTTCAGAGAGGGCTTTGGACCACTTTCTAGAGTCATGAGATACCAGGATCAGAGATGCCTCGGATTGTACTTGCTGGAGCTGCGTAGACATAGAGAGGGTCTCCTGAGAAGGAGGGGATCACAGAGGGAGACACCTACAGAGGCAGATTACAGACTTCTTTCGACCAGAGATTGAGCAGTCAGGTCAGCAGGCATTGCAGCTAGCCCCAGAGTACAGCCGCACCAGAGGTACATTGATTGATCGGGCTATAGAGCTGGGGCGGTCCAGGCGCCCCAAGATGAGAGGCCCATCTCGACACCGGCGGAGACTACAACAGAGGATCACGACCATACTAGCACGGCATGGGAGACGTCCAGTCAGAGTACTCACCATGGAGGACATTGAGGATATCCGCCATCGACCGATGAGAGACATCTTTGGATAGTGATGTGTATGATGCTTACCTGGAGTTTTCCTCCCAGATGTTATCCATTAGGAACTCCTAGTACCGTACTTTTCCTCATAGTTGTTTCAGTTTCAGTTAGTTGTTTAGTTGTTTTTAGCTTTGCTTACACAGACATTGTATCAGATCCACCAATTGTTGTAACCTTTTTGGTCTCATAGGTCATTTTGGCCTTTTGAAGACGTTAATATATCATTTCATTTCATTTCTCTCTCTCTCTCTCTCTCTCTCTCTCTCTCTCTCTCTCTCTCAAGCCTATCCATCTCTTGAATCTTCTAACTTCTCTCTCTCTATTACAATGACAAGGGAGAAGAATGAAGCCTTCAATGTGCATGCTATCCATGTAGAGAAAGACGATGGAAAGTCCAAGTCATATAGGTGGACTTGTAAGTATTGTGGCAAACAATACACAAGTGGAGTTACTAGGCTTCTCCAACATCTTGGAAAGGTCGGGGGGCAAGTTGCGCCATGCAAGGAAGTCTCCCTTGCTATATCCGATGAGATCTTCAACAAGATCAAGGGTGGATTGGGTGCTCACTATGATAGTGGTAGAAGCTCAAGGGTGGATGATGAGGTCATTTCCCCGCCTTGTGATACATCCTCCCCCCGCCGCCTCCATCGGTGCCACCTCCATAGGTGCCGCCTCCGCCTCCTCAAAGAGACAAAGGCTTGAGTCTCCCATGAGGCAAGCCACTCTAGCCCAAGCCACCGGGGGGTTCTCTTCTTCTCTATCACATCTCCGAGAACGGCAACGGCTAGCGGATATAGAGATTGCACGCACTATTATTGAGTGCAATCTCTCATTCCATGTGCTCAAGGTAGATCAATGGAAGTCAATGGTGAAAGCCATTGCAAATGTGGGCCCATGTGAAGGATGGACCGGCGTCTCCTATCATGACATGCGCACGAAGAGGCTTGTGGATGAGAGGGAGAGAATCGATAGATCTCTCAATCCGGTGCGGGCGGCATGGTCCAAGTATGGGTGTAGCATCCTCTCCGACGGATGGAGTGACCGGAAGAAGAGAGGCATCATCAATATACTTGTCTCTTGCCCTCTTGGCACATACTTTGTGCGGGGCGTGGATTCCGGAAAGGTGGGGAGGAAAACATCGGGTGCATTCATATATCGCCATATCAAGCAAGCCATCATGGAGGTAAGTTTCAACTTTCAACTTTCGAATTGCACTCAAGTCTTTAAAGTTTAGGCTTTAGTATATGTGATATGATCATATGTGGCTATATCATGACTCAAGTCTCATACCGCATACGCTCATTGCATCCATTCATGTGCATTGTGACATGTAGGTCGGATCAGAGAACGTGGTGCAAGTCATCACCGACAACGCTTCAAATTGCCGTTGGATGGTGAAGTTGCTCGAGGAGGACTATCCCTCCATAGTATGGACGCCTTGTGCCTCCCATTGCATTGACTTGCTCATGGAGGATATGGGCAAGTTAGTGGGGATGAAGGAAGTAATGACCGAAGCTATCTCTATTGTCACCTTCTTCACCACAAAGGTGAAGGTGCTTGCCATGTTCCGCGAACATAGCAAGTTGGAATTGAAGCCTTCATCTACACGCTTCGCCTACATGTGGCTCCTCTTGGAGTGCCTCCACGATGTGAAATCCTCCCTTCGCCAAACAGTGGTCTCCACAATGTGGAATGAGTGGGATGAGCGAGAATCGGCGGAGGCCAAAGCCATGCAACGGCTTTGCCTAAAGGAGGAGTTTTGACAGTCGGTCCACACTATTGTCATTGCGGTCACGCCCTTCTATAGGGTATTGCGGATGACCGACATGGAGGGAGCCACAATGGGCCTTCTTGTTCACTTCATGAGAGAGGCCATAGCAGAGTTGCGCGCTTCTCCTTCCATCGACGAGGAGAAGCGCGATGGTATGTTCGCCATTGTGGAGAAGAGATGGAAGTGGATGCGAAGACCTATCCATGGTCTTGCCGCTTTATTGCATCCGGCTTACAAATCACCCGCCCTCTTCACCAACGTGGAGCTACTTGAAGCCCGAGATGCTTACTTGCCCAAAGCATTGCCGGAGGATCGCCATGGGAAGTTCCCTGAGGAGCTCATAAGCTACAATGACCAAAGGGGAGGACCCGCGTTTGCATCTACTACCTGTTGGAAGAGGGAATCCCTTGTGAAGCCCCTCTTTTGGTGGGAGACATTTGGGTATGCACTCTCAAGCCTCCAAAAGGTGGCTTTGAGAATCCTAGCTCAGGATTGCTCTTCGGGTGCATGTGAGAGGAACTGGAGTTCCTACTCCTTGTACACACGAAGTTACGTAATCGCTTGAGCACGCAACAGTTAGAGCGGCTAGTGTATTGCCGCGCTAACTTGCGCATGGTGCGCGCAATGCAAAAGATGAAATCGACGAGACAGGTATAAGTTACAACTTATAAGTTATAAGTTATAAGCATTCAAATTTCAAACTTCAATGTTTATTGAAATTTGGAACCAAATTCTAATACATTGCTTGTCACTTGATCATTGTACAATGTAGGTGAATGTGGATGCATTCAAGCTCACGGGGGGCACTCTTGAGAGTGTAAACAAAGTGCACGATGAGGAGGAGAGGATCTATGCAGAGATCTATCGAGAGCTCGAGTCGTTTGATCGACGACCTACTCGCACTCATCGTGGGCGTGGAGGTAGTGGCAGAGGAGTGTAAGTAGGAAGCTGTGGATGCACGGTTCGTGGTGCTTCCAGCCTTTGGCTTCTCACATGAGCTTAGAGAGCCTGAGTTCGATGATGAGGGCAACCTTCTTAGCGATGGCGACTTCAGCGAGGCCACTGATGTGTCCTTTTCTCATGAGGATGATTTCAACGAGAGCTCTGATAGTGATGCCTTTGTCTAGTCTCTCCTTGTTTATCGTACGGTATCCCAAAATTTCATATCGTACCGAAAATTCCCATACGGTATCGTATTTTCGTACCGTGACAACTATGGCTTTATGTGATTGATCACCTGAGGTGTGCAATTGAGGAAGATGAAAGAACGGACTCGGGCATTAACACAATCCCATAATTGTGCCTGTGCCTCCCGTTCCTTCCGAATCGAGGGTAACTCCCCATCTTCCAACTCCGGCCGTGGAACCCCAACAACAATGAAATCAGCCAAGTCATAGGACTCCAAAATAGATTCCATCATTACCTTCCATATGCCGTAGTTGTTCCCGCCCAACTGTCAGTCCACCGGGAACGTGGGGAGTGTCGGGATCTTCACGAGGTTCTCAGCCATCTCAAGCAAATCTACCATCTCAAGGGGTCACGAGGTCTTGTGAAGAGAGGGTGGACAAGGTCTTGTGAAGAGAGGGTGTGTGGGAAAAAAGAAAAGAAGAGGCTGCAAATAGAATGCAAGGTGGCTCTCCAACGGTGATGGCTGCCTTCTACCCAATCTCCAAGTCCCGTACAGCCTAAACAGTCTCCAATCAGCACCTCAATCAGCAAACCCTCGACGTCCCATTGTCTCCAAGCTTCAAGCCACCTGGGGCTCTGATACCATGTTAGAATGCACAACGGAAATGAAGACAACTGCTGTAGACAGCAATACACAGATGTAAGAGAGAGAGAAGCTTGTGTAACTCTGTTGTATACACCAATAAATCCCATAAATAATACATGGAAGAGTGTGGGGGCAAGGAGCCATTTTATATGGCCTCTGGTGGCTGCATGTCGGCCAGCCCAAAGTCAACAGCTGACAACAGCCCACGATCAACAGAAGGGCAATCGGCCAGCACCAAAATAAAGTCGGGCATCACCAGATCAATTGGGCAGCACAGACACAGTCAGCCAGGCATCCGGGGGAAGCCGACAGCCCCCACACAGCTCCAGAAAAAATAGGAAAAAAATACAGAAAGTGAGGAAAAATGGGAAGACACAAATACGAGCGGGCACACCCACAACAGAGGCCCTGACATAGTGTACAGACAGGAGATGACTCCTAACAACATGTGTCGTGAAAAATACGATCAGCTGAGACCTGTAAGAGCTGTAAGTGTGCAAGTGTGCAAGTGTGCAAATCCTAGCAAAATCAAAGGTAAATGGGTCGAATGCTGCAAAAATGGGCTCAATGTAGACAAGCCCCAATTTTTAAGTAGCCAATTAGACCAAATCTCAACTAGCACTTGTAAATCTGCTAAAATGTCCAAATGTGCAATTATCACCTATGCCAATGCTATAATGCCCCAATTCCAAGTGAATGTGTCTGTAACAACCAAAATGCTTGCAAATGTCTATAATAGACTTGCAAATAGTGTCAATTTTTGCAAATTCCCCAAATTTTTAGTGCATTGATGCACCAAATCTGATGAAATCAATGCCAATGTGTGCCAATGTGTTGCAATTGCAGGCTCAATGGTGAAAAGCCCCAAAATTAATGTAGTTAATTTGCTAATTTTCTAGCAATTTGTGAATTTTTTTAAAAAATTTACCCAAAAAATCAGTAAAAATTTGCTGAACTTGGAGTGGGCGGCTTCAACAGGTCAGGCACAAATTTAGAGGAAGATGCAGATTGGCGTCGGTTCAATTGGCACACAGCAGCAGTAAGCAAGGTGGCTTCAGTCGGCAGCTGGGTGACACGTGGCAACAGCTTCACAAGGCAGCAGGTCGGCGCAGAGCAAGGCTCGGCGTGAGAATTCGAGCACCACTGGCATACGAAGGTAGTTGCCAAGCGCCACCTTGCTAGCTGGCTTCGAAGGACTTTGAGACGGCAGACGGCAAGTATGGCTGGCTTCGAAGTCTGAAGGAGAACAGTCGGGAAAGTACAGGTCAGGCAGGTACAATCGAGGAGTGGGAAACCTTAAGATTGCCAATATTGCTAACATCATGGATTTTGTTACCGTTGTTAATCCCATTTTGGATTAACAAAGATGCTCCTCCCATTGAGGACATTAATAAGTGTTATGTAACGGCACTATAAATGTTGTACATTGGCTAGCCAAGGCTTTAGTTAGTAAGTTTTGGGCACCCAAGTCTAAATAAGAGTGAGTTGTATATAAGGCAATTTCTCATAATGGAAAGACACAATCCCCCTTTGTGCTATGAGAGCTCTGGTCTTGTCTTGTGTATGTGAGATAGAGAGAGAGTGTGTGTACTCTAGTGCGTATGGCTCTTCTATGCTTGGGTGTGGGAGTATGAGAGGATGCACTACTTGTATTGTGGTGTAAGCGACTCCACGGTGACAGAGTGGAGGTGGAGATTGGAGGATTGGAGCTTCTACAAGCGAACTTGGAGAGCCTCAAGAGACGCGAGCTCGGAACTTGGTAAGTACCCTACGACAGTTGTCTACTGCTTGTTCCATTGATGAATGCATGGAGTTCTCTTGGGAGATGCAGTAGGCCATAACATTTTTTGGCACCACTTTCGAGGAAACCACCATTGTTTCTTCCATCTTCCTAGAGCTCCAACTCCCACTATGCAAGTTTCATTGTTGCCTTTGCATTCTCGAAGTGCATTGTGAAGTACTGTGTGGATAACGTTTGTGTAGAAGTGAAGAACTAGATTAGTTGTGAAATTTTGTGTGTGTTGAAGAGTGTGTGAGTACTTGGTAATGCTTGGAGGAAAGCAACACTTTGGTTTTCTTCTGATTTTGTTGTTTTTATCACCACCTTTGCTATCGTGAGTTCGCAGTTGGTGGCACTCTTTTTTCTGTTCTTTCAAAAAATCACAAAAATAAGGAGGCATTGGTTGTGTTTGTTACTTGCATTACATTCCTTTTGTTGGGCACGACCATTCTAGATTCGTTGGACACGGAAATCAAACTCCAAACCACTCAAAAAATCATTCTGTTGGCTTGACTGACAAATGCGTGAAAGTGTAGGATAGCATTTCACAGCTCGAGACATAATTTCATTTCACGGCATGAGATCCTATCTGCCTTAGCACCAGAAATCTCAAGATTGCCTTACTAAAGATAGTGTATCTTATCTTGACACAACTGACACAAGGAAACTGAAAAAATCTTATCTCGTGAAACGAGTACAGCTCACGACGTGAAATGCATTCGCATCTCACGTGAGATAGAACTATCAGTTCATGACATGAGATAGGTCGAGTTCACGGATTGAAGGATTGTCAGATCAGGAGCAAGAGAGAGTCATAAGTGCACTATAGTAATCTCCCCAACTCATATTCTAGCCTGAAATTATAGGGCGTAAAACACAAGCTGTTCACGACATAAAGTACATCTCATGACGTGAGACCCAGTTCACGGCGTGAAACGTCAGTCTCACAGATAACCGAGCATAAAAGTTGAAGTAGTGAGTTGGCCTACTGAACTGTTTTGTCATGCACTTGAGGTCAAGAAAACTTATTGGAGACGACCCTACCCCTGATGACGGTGCATCTAATTACCCAAGATCTTCCTAGCAAAAAAGTGTTGGTTCAGGTCGCTTGGTGAGCACTCAATTGAGTGTTGTAGCTTAAAGAAATCTGACCGCTGCAGAAACCAGTAGCGAAGAATCCATGGAAGGACTAAGGTTCTCCGGATATGGAGAGGAAGGAAAACCCGCTTCTTCCGTGAAGTCCAGTGGAATATTTGATATAGTCTAGGGATTCTTTAGTCTCCAACCTGACCCAGAAGATGAAGCTAAATCTACGGACAAGGGTACGTCAACGAGCGCGGGACACGATCCAAAACCGGACTTAACAACACCTACAACCCTAACGTCTGGCCCCAAGAACACTAACATCTTGAAACTTAGTGGAATTACTCCTAGGTTTAGGCGAGAGAAGGAAAATGCTGACAAGACAGGTCAAATCTTCTTTCCCACATTTGAGGAATTGGAGGTTGACATTAAGATGGCTAAAGCAGAGCGTCAATTGCGACTTCTAAGCTTAAAAAGGCAACGGCCCGATATGCATAGAATGGTGGCAGAACAAAGGAAATTAATAATTTGCTTATGTTATGGCCACATGGCAAGGAACCAAAAACATCTAGAGATGCCCCAGCGGATAACATGGGGGCTGGAATGACAAAAGGAGGGATACCAGCCCTAGAACCCATAAATGAGGAACCCAAGGCTGAGGAAGACCTCAAAATGCAAGAAGAAGAGGACAATCAACCTAGGACATCTGCAGGAGAAGGGGATCGGCTCTACACAAGGGAGGAGATAAATGAGATGCTCAATAATCCCACATTCTTGCAGAGCATGGAACTCTTGATTCAACAAAGGCGGTGTGTGGACAAAAACAGAGACTGATCATGTGTATATACTGTGCAGAGTACTAAGATTTTCAGGAAATATGTAATCAATTTGGATCAGTTTTGAGTTTTGGTTGAGATTAAATCTGTTGTACAGGAGGAGCAGAGGCATAACCATCAGGCCTTGCATCCTCATGATGTGGTGATCTTGTTGCTTTTGTTGGCGAGTCTTCGGGTGTGTGTGTCAGTGCCTGCATGAGTGCTGACTGTTTGCATTTGAGCATGCCCTTTGTAAATATATAGCATGGACGACTTGTCGCGTGTGACCTAAGGCTAATGAGAAGGCAAAAAGGGTGGTGCTAATGGCATGTGAACAAGGGATGGAAAGGCTTAAGTGGCTTGGGGACTTGGCTGAAAGGGCTGCGCAGCATGAACAACCATAAATCATAAAAAATTCTAATATGAAATTAGAAGCTTCAAGCTTCCAGAAACTCAGAATGGCGGCCGCCAACGGCATCCTGGCAGGTCTACCCTCATCGCGTGCGCCAAAATCCGAAATGGCATGGACATTAGGGATTGAAAGGGACCACATAGCCTCAAAGGAGTGAACTTGCTACATTGGGAAGAAGGGATAGAGGAGAGGACGTCGATGGGCTAGCTAGCTGATATATAAATTGAGAAGGTGATGAAGGGTAGAGCGTGGAGCTGAGGTGGGCACCTGTGTTTTTTTGAATTTGGGGAAGCTGCGAGACTGTGGAGGCAGAGGAGATCGACTGTGGACTTGCTACGATTGTCCGGAGAGAAGATGGCGAGCGGAGGCCGCTGAATTTGCTGAGGGGGTTGGAGGGAGCAAGAACCAGAGCCAGAGTAGCTTGCGAGTGAGTTTGGAATGCAGTTTGCCAGCAGAGGTTGCTGAATTTACATCTCGAAGGCTTTGGGCAACAAGTTCTTGACAAAGAAGGCATTTCCATCACGGGAAGTTACTGTTCTTTTGCTTTCCCTATGCGCAGAAGAGGTATGCATTCGAATATTTGCTGAAAAACTGTGTTAGAAGCGGGAGGGAAGTTGGGCGACTAGTTTTTTGCCTGGAAGCAGAGCCAAGACAGCTAGAGAAGAGAGGCGACGTGATTTTTTGGAGAGAAGTGTTGTTATTTTTGCATACTGGTGCAGTAGGAAGCAAGGCGACCTGAAAAAGAGGGTCACTGGTCAGTAGCAGGCTCAGGGACAAGGGAAAGAGGTAATCGTGCTTTTTCTTTGTGTTGTATCTACTGCCAGGAGAGGCCAGGAGGAGAGGCGGCCTGTTTTATTGTGCTTTAGAGCCTGAGGAGTAGGCTAAGCTGATTTTGAAGAGACAGGAGCCAGTCAAGTGGCCAAAAGATCTTGTGTGAAGCAGGGGAGAAGCCTTAGAGGGGGAGGACTTGCTCTATGACCTACAGGCCAGAAGATTCCACGCGTGGTTGCCTGCTTGGTTGTTGTCGATACTCAATGAGCTGGGGCGTGGACAGAAGAATGCACGTCAGGGGAGCAAGATGCTAGCCATGAAATCAGAGACTGTGGAATGCAAGGGTTGGCTGCCATAGGGCCTTCATTGGGATTGTATTGCTGCCTTTGTGGGTTCTGGACATTGGTGCATTCTATGGCCATGATGATGATTATGATGATAATGGTAATATATGCATGTGTTCTTGGTTGATCAATCAAACACCAGCAGTTGAATCCCTGTGTGAGAGCATACTGGACAGGGTTTTTGTGAAGTTTTGTGTAAAGAGTCAAAGCTGGAACTGAGCTCTTGTATACATGTTTGTAATAGTTTGCTGTCCTGAAAATACAGTCTTGTAAACTTGAAGTAAAGCTTTGAGGGGTAGCCCACCTCAGATATGTATCTTGTCCTGGAGTTTGGTCCGGATATCGAAGAACTGTACTTTGAAGATGGTTCTATGTTTGAGGTCATTTATTCTGAGAGTGATGCAGGGTACTGGTCAGTCACATAGTTCATATCGATGAAGGGGAGTGGGCTGATTATGAATGGGTGTTAGATGAGGATGGTTCTGAAGATGTAATGGATGTTCAGCCTCTGTATATTTCCTCTCTACTTCCGTCTTCACCCTACTTGCATAATATACAGGTTTCATGTATCTGGACTCATCTCCTCTCTGCATTAAAATTGTTCCAACCACATCCGGACCAAAAGATGGATTCACATAAAAGACCTGGGAGAAATCTGGGGCTTTTACACTGGAAATACCTCCCAATACCTCCTTCGCTTTCTCAAACACTTCCTCACATTCTTCATTCCATTGCAATGGTTCTTTCTTCATGGCCTGTTGAAGAGGATAAAGCAATTGAGATACTAAATGAATAAATCTTGCCATATACTTTACCTTCTGGACAAAAGTCTGCAGCTGCCTGGATGTTGATGGTGCAGATAATAAGATAAGAGCTTTTATTTTCTCTGGATCAGGTTCAATTCCATTTTGAGATATCATATGACCCAACAGCTTCACTTTTGAACATCCTAAATGACACTTTTTAGGATTCAACTGTCCACCTGCATCATCCATTTTAGAAAATACTTGCCCCAATTTATGGCCATGCTCCTTTTGAGAACTATATACACATATATCCTCCAAAAAAGCTCTCACGAAATCATTTGTAAGAGGTGCAAGTACTCTATCAGTATTCTTCTCATACCATGAGGGCGCATTTTTCAAACCAAATGGTACTACTCGATAACAATAGCAACCCCACGGTGTAATGATGGTGGTTTTAGCTTGGTCTTTCTCAGCAATTGAAATCTGAAAATACCCAGAGAAGCCATCGCATACACTATATCTCTCGTACCCAGCCACCCTGTCTAAAATGTCATCAATGAATGGCAGAGGATAGTGATTGCTTTTTGTTGAGCATTTAGAGGCTTGTAATCAATACAGACTCTCCACCCACCTGTATGCTTTGGAGTAATGACCACTGGATTTGCCCAATCTGAGTGATCTACTGGATAAATTAATCCTGCCTTTAACAGTTTACTCAACTCTTCTCTCAACACGGACAATAGCTCTCTATTTATTCTTCTCAGCTTCTGGAATACTGGCTTCACACCCTCTTTCAATACTATAGGCATTGGGTCACATTTGAATCCTCGGATCTCTTCATATGAGGTAATGAACAAATCTGGAAATTTATGTATTACCTTCATATATTCCTCCTTTTCCACTGACTGCAAACTGGGATTCAACATACCCTGTAATAGTTTCTCCTTCTCTATACTGGGTGGTGGAGGCTGCATCAGACTGTCCATATCTTCAAGTCTACTCTCTTCTTCCTCCTTTAACATCTCTTCAGCTTGCTCATCTTCTTCTTTCACTAAAAATGATACCTGACCTTCATCATCAGAAGTAGAACTTTCTTCCTCAGTTTCACTATCTGTATATTCATCAACACTTGTTTCTTCTCAGGCTCACTTTTCATTTCCAGCTTGCTACTCATATTGAACTTCCTGGCTCTTCCTCTCTTATTATGTACAGTTATAGTACCCCTCCTTTAATTTTGGATGGCACCCACCTGTCTGAGCCAAGGCCTACCTAAAATCAGCGGATAAGCTCCCAAACCAGCCGGCATAATATGGCAATTTATGCTACAAATCACACCAAAAGCAGTCACTGGTACTCCTGTACATATACCCAGACACTTCACTTTTGCATGATTTGCCAATCGGAGTCTAAAATCTGAATTAGCATTCAGCTTTAACCCCAATCTCTCCATGCAGGACTGAGTCATTACACTAATTTGTGCACCGCCATCCACATATGCTTCTCCAACACTCACACCTCCACACCAAACATCAACCGATGGACAGATATCAGGAAGGTCTTCCACAGACATCAACTCCATTTCACCTTGCGTGGGCTCCTACTCATTTGCTTTCCTCAGATTTGCCAACCTCTTCCACTCTCTCTTGAGCTTCGGACACAATCCAAGCAATTGGGCGAAAGTTATATTGGCTGCCCTTCCTTTTAAATCACCCATCAGGGTGTATTCTTCCTGACCTTGACCGATACGCAAATCTGAAGTTTTATAGCGTCTTCTTGGCTTCCTCTTCTTCTTCTCTGGTTGAGGGCTGATGTCAAACTGGACATGTTTTTCTTTCTTAGATGATGGTTCAGCTTCCGCCATTGTACTTCTTGTCCTCTTGGCTACAGGCATGATCTCTGGAATAGTCTCCACTCCTATCAAGCTAAGAGCCGGTCCCTTTCCTTTATCTTCTCGTTTAACTCCACTAGTAGAGGGCTGACTTGGATCTTTTACCTCAATACTGTGATCTCCTGATCTATCATTAGTTCTTTGCATCACGTGATAAATTTCACCACCTGCCCTGAGTGGTTTATCACATTGAGGGCTAATATGTCCCCGCTCCCCGCAATTCCAGCATTTGACATTGCTTAAATAATAGCCCCGTTCTCTCCCTGATCCTCCCATATTTCCTTCACCTATTGGCATAATCTCTCTCCTATTATTTGGAGCACCTCGGCTTCTTTCCCTTCCACCTGCTTCCATCCAATTCAAACTTAAAGACTTCATGAGTTCCACAGCATCATGAATGTCTCTCTTCAAAGTATCCTCCTGTTCAAGAACAGCAGCAGCTTCTCTTTCAGGATGCATACTCTCAATCTCTGGCATCTTCACAAACTTCTTTGGCTCTTCCTGTATTCCCAACTGCCTCAGACGTTTCACCTTCCACTCCTTCTCTCGAGCAACTCTGACAGCTTTCTCAAAGCTATCCAGATTCTTCAGCTCCACCTTCAGACAGAGGGTTGGCTCCAAACCAGCCACAAACCGGTCTCTCTTAATCATCTGCGGGAATACTTCAAGAATCAAAGCCTCACACCATAGACTCCGCAGTCTACCAAACTCAATCAAATACTGATCCACATCATGTTCATCCTTCTGCTGAATTTTACACAACTCTTTCCACACATCATTCGGACTTCTTACACGGGCAAACTGTGCCAAAAATGCAGGTCTAGCTACACGGTACTCAGGGTCCTGTTGATGAGCATTCCTGTGTGTAGTCACAAACATCTGTTGCCATGCTTTCGCATCACCCTATAAAAAGCAATAAGTCAAAATTTGAGAGAGGATCTCCGGGGTTGCCCTGTCTTTCATCAAAGCTGTAAATTCCATCTTTTCCAGAAATTTAAACGCACTTTCATGCGGTAATCCTCAATATTCTGGAAAGTCCTGAGCCATCTCTTCAATCTTTCTTCACACAAACCCTTGTCTTCTTTCACAAACCAAAGGAAATTTCTTCCTCTGTGGAGGCACCAAAAAGTGATGACACGGAAGCGGTATAGCTATATATGTCTTTATAGGGTGTCACACTTCCACACACTGATACAGACACACCCAGAACACCAGACCCAAGAGTATGAACAAAACTTTATTTCAATACAAGTCTTTGTCTTTACAGAGTTAATTGGTTTTGTCAAGTCTGGTATATGCTTGCAGGAAGTTCAGGTCATATCTTCTGATGAGACCATTTGTGGTTCTGACGAATTATACACTTCTCCCTCAATTGGTGAATGGTACTTCGCTCTCAAAAGGTATGATGCGATGGTTAGTGGAGCTTCAAGAATATGATTTCTCATTTTTTATTGAAGATACTTGCAAGGCAACTTTGGCAGATCTTCTAACATATAAGGAAGGCCCGATCCTAGTGAAGGAAGTGGATTCAAAGATAGAAAAAGAGGAACAAATTATCATTCCCGGAGCTCATGTCTTCTTTTTTTTTTCAAGAAAAGATCCTTTCATTAGTTATATAAAGACGCCCATAGGGCTACAAAAGATCCTCTCCTGCTCGCGAGGAAAACAGAGCAGTGGACAAAGCAAGGCAGCCCGGGAGACTCTCCCTAGGTGCTGAAAAGTACAAGCATTAGTACTAAGAACTGAGGGGCTAAATCATACAATAGGGCGAGGGAAAGCCAAACAGGTGGCCTGTAATGCCAACGGGGGGACCCCGCGTGTAGGGTATAGAAGGGGCCGCTGCGCCAGGTGGTGTGGAAGGCCTGGCGCCGCAAGGTCGCCTCATCCGAGTCACCCCGGATGCAGTCATACTGTCCTCGCAGGGTGTGGATCAACTCCTGCCAAATCCCCCGAACAGTCTCTACTGGTGGCTCCAATCTCCCCTCAAAGGCCCTGAAACACCGGGCCCTCCAAGTGAACCAGATGGTGAGGCTGCTGAGGAGCTCCCATCGTAGATCCCTCTCCTGTGTCCAACTGGCGGACGAGAAATCCGGTGAAGGAACAAGGCGAGGCTGGCCCCTAATGAATCTGATGGCCTGGCTATCCTGCTCCGTCTCATAGCCCATAGCAGGCCCTGACGAAGTCGACCAAGCAGCGGCACCCCACGTATACAAACCCTCTAGAGAGAGAGGGGCCAGAATACGCAGCATCCGCAGTCAAATCTGTTGTGCCTGAGGGCAATCCCAAAGGCAATGTCTCTGTGTCTCCATAGGGTGGCCGCATCGGACGCAGGCCGCCGGAAGACCGCTGTAGACAAGCCAAGTGCCAACTGCTGATCCCCTGTGGGCAACCAGCCACTGGAAAGTCGAGATCCTGCGGGCCTGTCTCGTAGCCCAGAGCCAGGCCCAAAAATCCTCCAGGAAGTCTTGTGAAAGTCCCTGGAGCCGCCAATGCCCCGCTGCAGCTGGGAAGACCATCCTCCTTGCCGTCGAAATATGCCGCCCCAGCCGAACAGTATACTGGAAAAAGGTGATCTCTGTGGCCTCAAGGGCTACATAAGGATCATGCCACTCGTACTCACCAGGGTCCCACTGTAGCCGGGCCAAGGGGCACGCTGCATATGCCCATATGCGCCAATCCGGGAGCACATCTGCAGGGTCTGGGTCAATATGCCACTTCCGAGAAGCGGCGGCCACTACACGTATCCTCTGAAAGGTGCACTCTGCAACCAAAGGCGACTCCACCTCCACTCTCTGAAGTCTGCCCTCATCCTGAATCTCATAGTAGAGGCAACTGCCATCCTCAGTGCAAGCTCTGACAGCAATCCCATCCACCGTGGGGCCACTAGCTCGAGAGGCGTAAACCACTCCTCTGTGAGTGCCTCCTGAATGTCATCCCTCATAATCAACCCCCCTCTGAAGTGACTCAGCCTCTCCACCTGTATCTCCTCTGGGAGACTCCAAAAGACATGCCAGTCTCCAAAGCTACGTGCTGGGCCTGCCACCAAAGGTCCCCAGGCTAGACGAGGCCGAGAACCCAGCTCATCGAGCAGGTCCTCCCCCCGGACTGGGAGCTGGAGTCCTCTCAAACCAACCTCCTCTGCCATCAAATACATGCTCATAGCCTCAGCAAAGAAGAGAAATAGAAACGGGGCGAGAGGACATCCTTGTCGAACTGATCTGGTCAGCTCAAAACTCTGCCCACGTCCTCCTGCAATCAACACCTGGCTACGAGCTGTGGAATACGGAGCCGCCACCCCTCTAATCCAACCTGGCTCAAAGCCCAGGCGAAGCATAGTGCCCTCTAAGAAACCCCAATCGACTCTATCGTATGCCTTCTCAAAATCGAGAAGCTTCACGACCAAGTCCTCTCCAAGAAATCTAGCTCGGGCCGTCGCCTCCCAAAAGGTGAAAACGTTGTCAAGGATACTACGCTCCTTGACGAATCCTACCTGGGTAGCATGAATCAACTCCCCCAGGAAGGGCTGGATCCTTAAACTCAAGGCCTTTGCTAAGACCTTGTAGACAATATTGAGGATCGTAATAGGTCTCCAATGCCGAATATCATCTGATACTCCCTCCCCCTTGGGGATAAGAAAGATCAAGCCCTCTGAAAAGCTCTGTGGCATCACCCCAATGTCCAAAACATACTGAAAGCCCCTGCGGAGGCCTGGCCCCAAAAGGTCCCAATAGCGCATAAAAAAGGCAGGCGTCAATCCGTCCTCCCCTGGGCAGCTATGGCGCGGCAGGACCCTCAAGGCCTCAGCAAGCTCAACCTCTGAAAGAGGCGCACCCAGAACTGTACGCATACGATCTGTGACCCTCCTCTGCACATGGGCCCACACAGTCTGTCTGCAAGCATCCCGAGCCTCAGTGGCTGGCTCCGCTGAAAGTAGGTCTCTATACAACCCAGTGGCGATGGCTCTGATCTCCCCGGGCTCAGTAGCTACCGATCCGTCCGGCCTCCCAAGCTGACGGACTCCTGCTCGAGCATGGCGGGGTCCAGTGATCTCAAAAAACTCTCCAGTCACTCTATCACCAAGCTGCGTCCACTGAGAGGCCTAGCGGCAATAGTAAAACTCATGTCTCTGCTCCTCTGCCTCTCTAACCTCCTGTCGTGCCTGGCTCAGCTGGGACGCCACCCACTCACATGCAGGCTGCTGCTCCTGAAGGCGCTGGAGCAAAGCAAGGCTGCGTCTCAGCCGATGCTCCCGCTCGCGAGTCTCTCTCAGCCGTGTCAAAGCTGCCGCGTGCAGAAAAGAGCTAAGCTCGATGAGTCCCTGGGCACACTGGCCTGCTGCATCCTGGTCAGAGCACTGACTATCATGCCAGATCCTCTCAATGTCCTCAGCGAGACTAGGATCTGTAAGTACCCTCTCTGGGATCCTCAACTGCAGGCTGGGCTCCCGTGTCCTCTCCTCAAGTGTCAAAATAACTGGCGCATGGTCTGAAAATGAGGTGCCAGCGAGAATGCCAACGGAGCCCCCTCGCTCCACTAACCAGTCACCCACATAAAAGCGATCAATCCGTGATAGATTAGTCCCTCCCTGCCGGCGATCCGACCCAGAGAAACTAAGACTGTCCTAAGAGCGGGAGAAGGCCCCATGCTGCCATGCATCAGTGATCCTCAGTGACATGCAAAATCGCTCCCAAGCTGCAAGCTCCGTGCCGTGCACTGTAACATGACTGCCTCCCACCCTATCGGCCGGGTCCTCAAGCATGTTGAAGTCTCCCTCGACACACCAGTGTGCGGCCTCTGGCAATGCATCCGTAACCTGGGTCCAGAACTCTGCTCTGGCACTAGCATGGTTGGGCGCATAGACGTTAAGCACGCCCAAGAGCTCATCATGCATCCTCAGAATGACATACTGTGCTCTACCAAGCACAATGATCGCTCGATCCACAATGGCCTGCCGCCATACATCTGCAATGACCATGCATACTCCTCCCTGTCCACCCAAAGGGCCGAACCCTGCAGACCAAAAGGTGTCCCATCTACCAGGCATCACTGAACCGTATCTCCGGATCCTGCTCTCACCCAAGTGGTGCTCCTGCATCATCAAAATGCATCATCAAAATATCAATACTGCCACCAACCAGGCATCTCTGCAGCTCCTGCCTCAAGCAACCACGATAGCGTATGTAATGTGCTCCGCCGAGGCCCTATACATTCCATGAGATGATCCTCATGGATGACCTGCTGAGGTGGATGCTGTCTCAGCCGTACGGCGGGCCTTCGCAAGCGGCTTGGATGGAGAATAGTCCCCATCCGAGCGGCTACGAGTCTGCCCACCCGGTGTGCTGCAAGAATCACGGATCAGGCGCCAGTGGTGGCTGTGTCCCATGGCGACTGCCTCTCGCTCAGACATAGCAACCTCGTGAATGCATACATATCCACGGTCGCGTGCTAAGTCTGCCATTATGCGAACGACCAAATGGCGAATCCCTAAGGCATCCACACTCCTGGGATCCAAGAAAAAATGAGCCAACTCCCATAGTCGGCCTATCACATCTGTCACCTCCAAATCGCTCACATGATGTGAAAACTCAACTGCCTGAGTCTTCAAAGTGCTAAGAGCGAGCTCCAGAGTCCACTCCCGGTCGCATGGGCCACAGAGAGGGAACGAGAAGGCCACCGCTGAGTCAAGTGCCTCCTCCCCGCGGGCCGGAGGTATCACTACATGAACTCGGATGGGTGCTGGCTCATGGGGGCCCTCTGCTCCAAAAAGCCGTGTGAAGGAGTAATCAAAAGCCTCCGAGCGCTATCTAGTGCCAAGGCGACTCAACCGACTGCGGATAGATGATATCCGTGAAGCCCGAATCGGCATGGTACGTCTCCTCTGCGGTGCTCGATCAATATCGGAGCTCAAAGCCCTCCGGACTGCAGGTGAACGCCAGGGGACTGCCAGGGCCTCCCGGGGAGCTGAGGCTGGCGGGGGGGGAGGAGGGGGGGGCGAGGGGGGTGGAGAAGGAGCCGCTGCCGAAACCGGAGCGGGGGCGGGAGGCGGCAAAGGAGGAAGCGAGGCGGTAGGGGGGGATGGGGGTGGAGGGGTGAAGGAGGGGGTGCTGGCATCTCCTGGTCCTCAGTCGTCGTAGGGGTCTCCTCCTGTAGGGGAGCAAAGCTGTTCCTCACGGGAACCCAGTGGTGCTGAGTCTGAGGCTGCGGCTGCATCGGTCTCTGGGCATGCTGCTGCGGCTGTCTCCCTCGACGGCGCCCCTGTCCAGGCTGCCACTCCGAGGTCTCTGTGGCCTGAGCAGGTGTCCCAGAGGCTGCCTGCCGAGCCGCATCTGTGGGCGGGCCATCAGGGGCCTGCTGCTGCGGTGAGGGTCGGGGTCTCCTGCGAGGACAGGCCTTGGCCAGATGGCCGACCTGTCTGCAAATAAAGCACTGGTTCGGGAGCCCCGAGAACTCCACTCTCTGATCAATCCATCCCCCCCTATCCTCGGTAGCTGAATGACCTTCGGAAGGGAGGAGATGTCCGGAACCAAAACTCTGACGGAAGGTAGCCCAGCTGCTCTGGCCACCATTGAAGCTGCTGTGGGGCCAGTCTCTAGCACCGAACCCACCAATGCTCCCAGCCTAGAAAGGAGCAGCAAGTACTCACGGCGGAGTCCAGGGAAGCAAACTGTAACATGGAAGAGGCGCTCTCCCTGCTCGGCCGCCGCTGCTGGGTCAAAGCCATGCTGCCAAGGTCTGAAGAATGCCCGAGCACCCCTGATGTCTAGGGGACTCATGGCTACGACCTTGGCCACGCTCTCGGCAGTCTCGAACTCGATCTGGTAGTGACCACGGCCCAGTAGCTGAACGTCCAGGATCTTACCCACAGCTGCAAGAAGGCGGGCCTGGAGAAGATCCCGGATCTCCCCTCTGCTAGGGCGAGTGCCGACTATACGGCAGATGGTGGAATGCGCCTGGAGGCGTTCCACCTCTGCGGTGAGGCTCGCTTCCTCTTCTGACGAAAGAGAAAGCTTGATGGGGGTATCCTCAGGGGCGGGCGAGGGGGCTGCGGGAGAGTCCCTCTAAGGTGGGGCGGGAGGAGCCTCCATCAGAGTCTGAAGCTAGGTCGAAGGCGGAGCGAAGCGGAGAGTCCTGTAGGAGCCGAGCTGCACACAAGGGCGGAAGGCAAAGACGAAAAAAAAAGAGGGGGAAAAACCCAGGGGAATGGCATAGTCCTCCCTCAAATTGAACATACACTCTATATCATGGAGGAAAACATAATCTTTACCACCACCACTATTTTGGATCTAACTCATGCATCACAAAGTCCTTATCTGGGAACAATGCTCTCATAGGTAGATCCTTCTTTACAAACACCGTAACAATCATCAAAGAATATGATTGTTACACAGAAAGAAACTTCAATATTAGCTTAAGGTTGATTAGTTCCTCAAATAACTTTTTTGCTTAATATAAAACTTTACATTTTAGGATTATTTCTTACCCAAATCCCCTGTGTGAAGCCCATTGATTTTCAACACATAACCTACACCATGTGGTCAAGGTGAAAACCTTTGTCATGAATCATAGCTACTATTGTGATATACACTAGAAATTCCAGCTTTGAAGTTTCTGGTTGAAGAAGGATATGAACCTATCAATTGTTACAGAGAAAGATTATTGGCTTTGCAAACACTCCAATTAGACAGAGAACTAGCTTTTGATCACTATGCCACTATGCAATTGAAGAGACAAGAAAAAGAGAATAAGGAGGTGAAGCAAAAAGAAATTGAAGAAGGTGATCTGGTTCTCAGGTATAATAGCAAGCTGGACAATACATTTCATACTGCATTTCAGACAAAGTGGGAAGGTCCATACAAAGTTGAGAAAAAGTTTGATAATATGGAAAGAAGTATAAAAGAAGGGTGAATGGTCTGCGATTAAAGAAATATTTTGCTCGGTTGATGTTAGCCTTGAAAGAAGAAGATCAAGAAGCTTGTGATGCATGTCAGGAGGTTGTGGAGAGTACAGAGGAAGATCTGAATATTACATCCCTGTTTGTACAGCTGCTGGACATGAATGTCTCAACAAAAATAGGGGGTTGCTAAATATGTGTGGACAAAAACAGAGACTGATGATGTGTATATACTTTGCAGAGTACTAAGAGTTTCAGGAAATATGTAATCAGTTTGGGTCAGTTTTGAGTTTTGGTTGAGATTAAATCTGTTGTACAGGAGAAGCAGAGGCATAACCATCAGGCCTTGCATCCTCATGATGTGGTGATCTTGTTGCTTTTGTTGGCGAGTCTTCGGGTGTGTGTCAGTGCCTGCATGAGTGCTGACTGTTTGCATTTGAGCATGCCCTTTGTAAATATATAGCATGGATGACTTGTGGCGTGTGACCTAAGGCTAATGAAGAGGCAAAAAGGGTGGTGCTAATGGCATGTGAACAAGGGATGGGAATGCTTAAGTGGCTTGGGGAGTTGGCTGAAAGGGCTGCGCAGCATGAACAGCCATAAATCATAAAAAATTCTAATATGAAATTAGAAGCTTCAAGCTTCCAGAAACTCAGAATGGCGGCCGCCAACGGCATCCTGGCAGGTCTACCCTCATCGCGTGCGCCAAAATCCGAAATGGCATGGACATTAGGGATTGAAAGGGACCACATAGCCTCAAAGGAGTGAACTTGCTACATTCGGAAGAAGGGATAGAGGAGAGGACGTCGATGGACTAGCTAGCTGATATATAAATTGAGAAGGTGATGAAGGGAAGAGCGTGGAGCTGAAGTGGGCATCTCTGTTTTTTTTAATTTGGGGAAGCTGCGAGACTGTGGAAGCAGAGGAGATCGACTATGGGCTTGCTACGATTGTCCGGAGAGAAGATGGCGAGCGGAGGCCGCTGAATTTGCTGAGAGGGGGTTGGAGGGAGCAAGAACCAGAGCCAGAGTAGCTTGCGAGTGAGTTTGGAATGCAGTTAGCCAGCAGAGGTTGCTGAATTTACATCTCGAAGGCTTTGGGCAACAAGTTCTTGACAAAGAAGGCATTTCCATCACGGGAAGTTACTGTTCTTTTGCTTTCCCTATGCGCAGAAGAGGTATGCATTCGAATATTTGCTGAAAAACTGTGTCAGAAGCGGGAGGGAAGCTGGGCGACTAGTTTTTTGCCTGGAAGCAGAGCCAAGACAGCTAGAGAAGAGGCGACGTGATTTTTTGGAGAGAAGGGTTGTTATTTTTGCATACTGGTGCAGTAGGAAGCAGGGCGACCTGAAAAAGAGGGTCACTGGTCAGTAGCAGGCTCAGGGACAAGGGAAAGAGGTAAGTGTGCTTTTTCTTTGTGCTGTATCTACTGCCAGGAGAGGCCAGGAGGAGAGGCGGCCTGTTTTATTGTGCTTTAGAGCCTAAGGAGTAGGCTAAGCTGATTTTGAAGAGACAGGCCAGAAGATTGCTCTATGACCTACAGGCCAGAAGATTGCACGCGTGGTTGCCTGCTTGGTTGTTGTCGATACTCAATGAGCTGGGGCGTGGACAGAAGAATGCACGTCAGGGGAGCAAGATGCTAGCCATGAAATCAGAGACTGTGGAATGCAAGGGTTGGCTGCCATAGGGCCTTCGTTGGGATTGTATTGCTGCCTTTGTGGGTTGGGGACATTGGTGCATTCTATGGCCATGATGATGATTATGATGATGATGGTAATATATGCATGTGTTCTTGGTTGATCAATCAAACACCAGCACTTGAATACTGGACAGGTTTTCTGTGAAGTTTTGTGTAAAGAGTCAAAGCTCGAACTGAGCTCTTGTATACATGTTTGTAATAGTTTGCTGTCCTGAAAATACAGTCTTGTAAACTTGAAGTAAAGCTTTGAGGGGTAGCCCACCTCAGATATGTATCTTGTCCTGGAGTTTGGTCCGGATATCGAAGAACTGTACTTTGAAGATGGTTCTATGTTTGAGGTCATTTATTCTGAGAGTGATGCAGGGTACTGGTCAGTCATAGTTCATATCGATGAAGGGGAGTGGGCTGATTATGAATGGGTGTTAGATGAGGATGGTTCTGAAGATGTAATGGATGTTCATATTTGTAAAGACGAAGACTTGTATTGAAATAAAGTTTTGTTCATCCTCTTGGGTCTGGTGTTTTGGGTGTGTTTGTATCAGTGTGTGGAAGTGTGACACCCTATAAAGGCATATATAGCTATACCGCTTCCGTGTCATCAGTGGGCTGAGGTCACTAATGAAGAGCCAGGTGATGAGGAATTGCCCGGACCCAACCGTAGACCCGAATTGGATAGAAGGACCTACACAAGCAGAGGATGATGTCTAGGTAGGGGGAGAATTGTTGTTAGCAGTCCTCTCCTGTCTGTACACTATGTCAGGGCCTCTGTTGTGGGTGTGCCCACCCAGTTTTGGTGTGTCCCCACTTTTTCCTCACTTCCATGTATTTTTTCCCATTTTTAGTTTGATGTGAGAGGCTGTTTTTTGCCTGTGAACTGTATCAGATGCTGGCCGACTGGACACTCTTCACCCGAATTGATGTGCTGCCTTGGCCAATTGCAGATCTACTGGCCGACAACCCATTTGCTGGCCGATTGGCTGTAGCAGGTCGTGGGCTGCTGTCGGCCTGTTTTGTGCTGGCCGACCAGCAGCCTAGGGCCATATAAAATGGCCCCTTGCCCCCCCACACTGTTCATTGTATTTTCTGGGATTTCTTTGGTGTATATAGCAGCTTCTCTCTCTCTCTGCATCTGTGTATTGCTCTCTACAGCAGTTGTCTTCATTTCCGCTGAGCATTCTAACATGGTATCAGAGCCCCAGGGTGGCTTGAAGCTTGGAGTCAATGGGACGTCAAGGGTTTGCTGATTTAGGTGCTGATTGGAGACTGTTTTGGGCTGTACGGGACTTGCAAATCGGGTAGAAGGCGGCCATCATCGTTGGACAGCCACCTTGCATTCTATTTGTAGCCTCTTCTTCCTCTTTTTTCCCACCTACCCTCCCTTCACAAGACCTTGTGAACCCTTGAGATGGCAGATTTGCTTGAGATGGCTGAGAAGCACGTGAACATCCCGACACTCCCCACATTCCCGGTGGACCGCCAATTGGACAGGAACAACTACGGCATATGGAAGGTAATGATGGAATCTGTTTTGGAGTCTTATGACTTGGCTGATTTCATTGTCGTTGGGGTTCCACGGCCGGAGTTAGAGGACGGGGAGTTACCCTCTATTCGGAAGGAACGGGAGGCACAGGCACAATGATGGGATTGTATCAATGCCAGAGTCCGTTCTTTCATCTTCCTCAATTGCACACCCCAGGTGATCAATCATATAAAGCATATGACGCTGGCCAGAGGTATTTGGCAGCGATTGGCTTCTCTCTATAACAAGGTATCACCCATGAAGAGAATCTCCTTGGAAGTTCAAATGCGGGTGATGAATCCTGCAAAGTCGTCGACGATGCGAGAGCACATCAACAAGCTGCAGGCTCTTCAGCAGGAAGTTCTCCAGGCAGGGAAAGAGATATCATCAGTGGATATGGCCATAACACTGCTGTCACATTTGCCCTCTCAGTACTCAGCCTTCTACTCTTCGTTGATAACCAGTGGTGGCAGGCTCACCACCATCACATGAAAGGAGCTTGTGCCTATGGTCTTAGACCAAGAAGAGCGATTCATGAACCCTCCACAGGGCGGAGGTTTTAAGGCCTTAACTGGCCAACAGTCGAAAGGCCATAATAACAACAACAAGGGCAAAGGAAAGGCTTCATCAAAAAAGTCTTCTGAGAAAAAGCCTGATTCAGACCGAGAGAAACTGAAGGCCGAGAGGACCTGTAATGATTGTGGCGAGAAAGGCCACTATTGGAGGAAGTGTCCCAAGCGGACTGGGAGAGTGTTGATTCTTCAGCTTCAGCTGCAAAGACTCCAACCTTTGTGCACTTGGAGATGTTGGACACGGATGCTTCATCTTCTTCGAGCGAGGAGGGAGTTGGCTTCACTGCAAAGGATACTCGGGAATGGATTCTTGATAGTGGTGCTTCCAGGCACATGACTCCTTCCCGTGACTTCTTTCTGGATCTGAAATGGCAGTCAAGTCGCATTTTCATTGGCGAAAATTCCACCATACCGATACACAGTGAGGGCCAGATGGAGATCATTCCCGATGGCAAAGGGGGGAAGCATTCCTCTCGTGTTCTTTACATCCCAGCACCTGGTTTTCATCTGTTGTCAATGCATGAGGTATGCAAGACTGGCTTCCGGGTGGAGTTTGAGGAGCATTCTGTTGCTCTAAGGGACCGTGAGACTGGCCAGGTTGTTTGGGAAGGCGACGTGGAAAATGGTATATACAAACTCTCCGCACTCTCCTCTTTGACAGGTTCTCAGATTGGTGATTTGTGGCACTTTTGGTTTGGCACTTGAATGTGGATGCGCTGCGGCGAGCTTTCTAGGACCAGATGGTTCTTCCAATGCTTTCATGAGATTTTGTGCGGAACGTGGCATCAAGCGGGAGCTGGCCAATACAGGTTCGCCGTCAGAGAATGGAGTAGTTGAACGTAAAAACAGGACTGTGGTGGAGATGGCAAGGATGCTGGAGCATCGTGATCTTCCTCGTTCACTTTGGGGAGAGGCTGTGGCTACGGCTGTCCATATCCTCAACCGTTCTCCAGCGACTTCAATACCGAACATGACTCCCTTTGAGGCTTATTTTGCCAGGAAACCTGATGTCTCCCATTTTCGTGTGTTTGGGAGCAATGCATATGTTCACATTCCACAGAAGCAGAGAGGGAAGCTCGACTCAAAGTCCCAAAAGCTTATCTTTGTGGGTTATAACTCTCTTTCCAAGGAATACAGGTTGTTGTTGTCAGCACAGATGTGGTCTTTGATGAGCATGTTCCGGTTTCCATTGTTGATGAGCCGCCACTTCTTGGAGACCAAAAGATTCTGATGATGATTCCCAGTCCATTGTTCCAACAAGACCGCCTCAGTCAGTTGAGGAGGTTGAGCCTGCAGCTGGAGATGAGCCCCCGCAACAACAGGAGGCTCCGCGTTCTAATCGAGTACCCAGGTGGTTGGTAGACACCCTTCGGGAGTCAGGTGTCATGGAGCTTCCCTCCGAATGGACCACAAAGAACGGACCTTGAAGATCGCACAGAGTCCGTGATAAAAGTAATTCAGCGGAGCTTTTACAGGAGGTAAACTATGCTTTGATGTCTCGTATCATGCAGGACAAAGAGCCCACTTCTATCAAGGAAGCCCTTGTAGCACAGGATACTTGGAGGAAAGCCATGCAGGTGGAACTAGATGCCATTGAGAAGAATAACACTTGGGAGTTGGTACCGAGGCTGTCGAAACAGGTCTGTCATTGGTGTCAAGTGGATCTTTAAGACCCAGTATACATCAGATGGGTCGGTGGACAAACACAAAGCCAGACTTGTGGCCAAGGGTTATGCTCAGCGGCATGGCATCGACTATGAGGATACCTTTGCACCAATAGCGAGGATGACCACGATTCGGACCGTTCTTGCCCTTGCTTCTTCTCATCGGTGGCCCGTATATCGAATGGATGTTAAATCTGCGTTCCTTAATGGTGACCTGCAGAAGAAGGTGTATGTTGAGCAGCCTCCAAGCTTTGAGGTTCCAGGATCAAAGGGGATGGTTTACAAGTTGCGGAACGCCTTGTATGGTCTTAAGCAAGCTCCCAAGGCTTGAAATCAGAAGATTAATTCCTTCTTTCTACGGACTAGATTTCAGAGATCAGTTGCAGATCCCAACCTATATCTCTTTCGAGAATGCGGGATGGTCACATTGATCGTCCTTTATCTGGATGACCTCATTCTCATCGGCGGTCATATGGAGTACATTGCAGTGACAAAGGTTGCCTTGTCAAAGGAGTTTGAGATGACCGATTTAGGCTTACTCCACTTCTTCATGGGATTGGAGATCTGGCAAACCCAGAGGGGGTTCTTTGTCTCTCAACAACCGTATGTTCATGAGTTGCTTGAGGCCTTTGGGATGGAGAACTGCAAGCCTATCACAAAGCCGATGGACCCGAACACGAAGCTTACAGTGAATGATCCTTGTGAGCCAGTTTGATGCATCTCTGTACCGGAAGCTAGGTGGTTCATTGATCTGGTTGTTGAACACCAGATTGGACTTGAGCTTTCCTTTGGGGCTGTTGAGCTCATTCATACAGACACTCTGGAGGTGACACAAAGAAACGAGTTCGACTCCAAGGTTGGAGTGACTCAGACTGGGGAGGAGATCCAGACACAAGGAGATCCACATCAAGTTACAATTTTTCCCTCGGCTCAGGAGGAGTTTCATGGAATAGCAACAGGCAGCCGACTATTGCCTTGTCATCAACAGAGGCAGAGTATCGGGTTGCTTGTGGTGCTGCATGCAAGATTGTTTGGCTGCGGAGGTTGCTTGGCACGATTGGGTTTCCATAGAAGGAGCCCACGGTCATCCAATGCGATAACCAGAGCTGTATCGCTGTTGCTCGGAACCCGGTCTTCCATGCCTGGACCAAGCATATAGAGATACAATATCATTTTGTTCGTGAGAAGATCTTGGTTGCTGACATCTTGCTTCTTTATTGTTCGACAGAGGACAATGCGGCGGACCTCTTCACGAAGTCTCTACCTCGGGCTATGCTCCGCCGACACTCCAACTCACTGGGGTTGGTTCCACATCCAGGAGCTGACAGGGGGTGTTAGTAGTCATCTCCTGTCTGTACACTATGTCAAGGCCTCTGTTGTGGGTGTGCCCGCTCAGTTTTGGTCTGTCCCCATTTTGTCCTCACTTCCATGTATTTTTTCCCATTTTTTGTTTGGTGTGGGAGGCTGTTTTTGGCCTGTCGGGTGTATCAGATGTTGGCCGACTGGACACTGTTGACCCAACCTGATGTGCTGCCCTAGCTGACTACAGATCTACTGGCCGACAGCCCATTTGCTAGCCGACTGGCTGGAGCAAGTCATGGGCTGCTGTCGGCCTGTTTTGTGCTGGCCGACCAGCAGCCTGGGGCCATATAAAATGAACCCTTGTCCACCCACACTGTTCATTGTATTCTCCGGGATTTCTTTGGTGTATATAGCAGAGTTACACTAGCTTCTCTCTCTCTTGCATTTGTGTATTGCTCTCTACAGCAGTTGTCTTCATTTCAGCTCTGCATTCTGACAATTGCTCTTTGAAGGCCAATAGTGGATCCCCACGCAGATCTAAATACGGCCACAAGGGCAGATTTGTTGAATATGGCCTGCAGAAATGGGTAGAGGCATGGTTAAGAAACTGGGCACTCCTTCAATTCGAGCACCTCGATCAAACAGAGGTAAGGACCGCCCAGGATCACACGGACCGAGCTCTGATACCATGTCAAAGTCATGCAGCAACAGCACGGACACCACCCTAGGGCACTGAACAACGTCGGTGGCTGGGCTCCCATCTCCTAGCCGTTGCTCCCCCCCAAAAACCTGGCCGGAGGAGATATATCTATGACAAGGTGCCACCACACCCTATATATGGCTCTTCGACTTCCCATCTCTTGTATATGGGATAATCCACCACAACTTCTAGTCATGCGATAACCCGAGACTAGTTGCGAAAATTATCACCTCCAACAAGGGACCCAATCCAACACCTAGATGAGTCAACGAGTGAAACCTGTGGGCCGGTAAACGATGTCACCATGATACACGCCTTTTCTCTAACTCTAGACAGAAAGGCCCACCAATGGTATCAAACCTTAAAGCCTGAGGACAAAGTCAATTTCACTCGGCTTAAGAATATGTTCATACCAAGCTTCGCTTGAGATGGTGATAGATGGAGTCCTGTGGCTCAGCTCCATAACATCAAGCAGACAGAAAATGAATCCATGAGGGATTATGTTTCTCGACTCGAGCACCCAAACTCAAGATACAAATTGAGGGAAAGGCTAATTGATGATAAGTTATTGCCCTGTTTTGGAAGAGGAGTACGAGATCATAAGATGCATGATTATTTTGTGTTAGCCCGATCAACTACTCTCACTACTTGCTATAAGTTGGCTATCGAGTATGAAGATAACATGCTTGAGTTGCCGAGACCAGAAGATGCCAAGGCAGCTTTGGTGGTAGCATCATGAGTCTCTAGTCACCAAGATGCAGGACCTAGAAACAAGCTAGTTGGCAACATGACAATTGAAGAACACAGTACTACCATCTTGGAGAAGCTAAAAAACACGGATGGGAGGGAAGCATCGGAGAATGCCTATCTCTACCCCGGAGAGAGTTAATTTGGTGCTCAACCTGTCGACAAAATCATACGAGCACTGAATGTCCTCACCTAAGAAAGAAAGAAAGAAAACTATATTAACGTCCTTTAGAGGCCACATCTGACCTATAGGACTAATCAGATACATCCATGTGATTACATTCCACTTCGGGTGCAACAAAATGAAAATAGAGATAAAACTAAAAATAGTTCAAATTCCCTACATGACCGTAGGAGAATCCTAGATAACATGAAGGATTTCTCTGGCAGCTACTCTTCATTACTACCATGTTTGGTTGTCCTGAAATCTGCAATAACAGCTCTACCTCTACGGTAGACTGCCCATTTTCCTTGTTTCCTTGCTTCGTATATCTTATTGAGTTCTTGCTTCCTGTTTTTTAGTTGTGTGGCTGTGAGTTCATCCGCCATCCACACCTTTGTTCCCTTAAGTGACCTTGTTTGCTTCATGACTTTAATTTTGTCTTTCATATCTGCGTACCTCAAAACCACATGTTTTCCTTTGATTGCCACGGAGGGATCTCCAATGTCGATGAAAGGGATAGCTCTGCACAGCTTTCTTTGTAGAATCTCGCATTCCGGGACATAAGTATCATTCGCAATCTCCTCGTCCTCCAATACCTCCACCTGTTCCCAACCCTTTGACAAACCACCCACCCTAATTTCTTTTGCAATCCATTGCTGCTCGTTCTCTTCATTAATCTGTGATATTACTTCTTTAATGAGAATTTCTTTCGGTTGTGGATCAAGTAAATTTACCTATGTGATTTCCTCCTTGTTTTCTTTTTCGTGTTGTTGTTCTTTGATCTGTTTCTCCAGGGTTGAAAGATGTTGTTTTTTCTGATGTAGTTCATTTTGCAAGGCTGAATTTGTTTACTGAAGATGTCGAATCATGCTCAGGAGGTATCGCTCCCATGGTGATGGTTTTTCATTGGGTTTGGTAGGAGGGGAGATAAGGGTTTCGGAGAAGGTTTTCTTGCTGGCCATGTCAAACTGCTGGACTGTTTGAGAGGTTGCTCTTCACGAACCCCACCCCCATGAGGTGCAAGCCCTTATCTGCTTGAAGGTGGGTTACAACCCTACCCTACAGCTAAGGTGCGCAGGTGGGCAATAGGTGCGCAGGTGGGCAATAGGTGCAGAGGTGGGCAATAGACCGAGACAGTTGCTCTATTGTGCTCATTGTCAAAGACTAGGGAACCACGATACTGCCAGATGCAGATACCCGAGGATCCAACCCTTAGCACAATTGCCAACATCCAGAGTGCCATTAGCTTTACCAGCACCACCAATGCACCAATGTGACTGCAAGGGAGCCGGATGCGTCCTATTTACCGAGAGGAGTGTTCAAGATGCAGGATATGATGCCATTATCGCCACCTGTTCTACCACCACAACCACCACAGGCCAAGATCAACCAGGTGTTGATTGAAGAACCCTTGGAAGATGGTAAAGCTATGCGCAAAGTAGAAGTGAATAATGACTACTACAAGGAACCACCTGAGATCATACCAGAGAATTATGTCCTACAAAATAGCACAACAGTACCAGTGTTTCAAACAACGGTACAGTGGAAGGAAAAAGACAAACTCGACTATGAGAAGGGGACCCATACAATGTTTCCATTGTAAATCGAGTAGTGGAGTGTCCTCTGAAAAATGTAGCTAATGCTCGTCAACCTCAACCGATAGCGGCACAGACCCACACCATGCCAACTCTTTCTTGTGTCAAGTGTGGTGTTGATGATTTGATCAAGGACTGCCCTTATCGCACCAATGGTAATGCTTCTATACCTAACCATGCCACCATTAGAACTATAAGTGTGCAGCCTAGAAATATCACGCCAGTAAATGTCCTGACGCGCGCACAAGGCAAATAGGTGGACAAAGGGAAGAACCCAGAAGGTATTACAACTTCTAAGACTAAGAGAAGGAGAAGAGCGAAAAAGGTGGGCAAGGGTGACACCTTGGTTGTAATTCAAGATGGATCCGAGGAAGATACCATTGACACTCGCTCAACCCAATCAGAGGAAGGAGACGATCTATTGCCAAGACCAGATGAGCAGGCACAAGGAACCGCAAAAGAGAGACTAGCAACCAAGGTATTACAACTTCTAAGACTAAGAGAAGGAGGAGAGCGAAAAAGATGGGCGAGGGTGACACCTTGGTTGTAATTCAAGATGGATCCGAGGAAGATACCATTGACACTGGCTCAACCCAATCAGAGGAAGGAGACGATTTATTGCCAAGACCGAATGAGCAAGCACAAGGAACCACAAAAGAGAGACCAGCGACCCCCAAGGGTGTTGGAAAATATCTGAATGCGGATGTCACGTGCACACCCAGAAGGTGTACAAGTGAAATGGCATCTCGGAGCATTCATAAGCATTTAGCAGATAGCATTCAGTATCATCAAGTATTATTTAGGCATTTACAACAGTAACCAAGCATATAGCACCAGCATAAGCATCAGTGTAGGGGGTTGTTACAGCACCTACAACAGGTACATTAGGCATCATAAGTAGTTAGGGCATTTAACAGCATCAAGTCGGGGCTGTTGTGACCAACCGACAGCAGTTAAAGGCAGCCGACAGCCTATTTAGGCATTTATTGCAGTCGTGAGCCTGGCCGAGAGCAGCAAACCTCCCCGACCAGCAACATTCACTCATATGTCATAAATCATCTAAGCATCTCATCTCTTCTCAACGTTTCCTATCTAGGGAGCAAGGAGAGTCAGCAGATCAGCATATTCAGCATTCAGATAGTAGAAGCATTCAGATCAATCATCTTCCTACCTCCTACATAGAGGAAAGCCGGCATCCAAGGGTGGACCTCAGCATTGGAGAAGGAATCAGTCATCATCATCAGCATTCAACATCTCTCTCAGTGGAGAAGGATATTCAACATAGATCTCAGATGTAACCATTGCATTTAATATAGCTGCATTGCATTGACACCATTGTCTATCTCTTAAGCATCATTAAGTGAAGTTTAGTATTAGCCTAAGGTTGTTTACGACAATCAATCCCCCGTGTGTCACATTGGTATCAGAGCTTTACACGGTAAGCAACCTAAGTTCATGTTCATTCCAAAGGTCATTCAATAAGTCAGCATGTTAGTCGCTTCCACTCAGTTAAATCCAGTTCTCAAGATCTTGCAAGCCATCCTTAGGGTTTTCCCCTTACGCATGCATCAGTAACCCATTTATCTGCATTCTTGCATAGCATATAGGGTTGCACATGGCTTGCATCAGCGTAGTAGTCAGTCTAGCATTTTGCATATGCAAGGCATACAGGTTTTACCCATGAGTTCTCTGGGAAGAATGACATCCATCATCAAAGCAGTAAATGGAGTTATGGGCTTCAACTAGCAGCAAGGGGTTCTCTTCCAGAGAAGAAGGCGGAAGTTTGCTCCAACATCGACTCAAGAGGTTCAGAGGTTCAAGAACGACAAAGATGGTGTGTGAAAGCATTCCACAGACAGGTCAGTGGTGATATCTATCAGCATTTGCCATTCAGTTCCCGCAATGAAGAAGTCTTTGGCTCAAAGGATTCAACTCCTGCGGCGGTCGACCTCAGTACCGGGAGAAGAAGTCAAAGTGGGGCAGTGGTTTCATTGGAGCGGGATCAACAAAGGAGTCAAAAGGTTGCCAGGTGTACCACCCAACAACAGTTTAGCAGAGGGGAATGTCACGTGCACCCCCAACATGTGTACAAGTGACATGGCGTATCAGAGCATTCATAAGCATTTAGCAGATAGCGTTCAGTATCATCAAGTATTATTCAGGCATTTACAGCAGTACCCAAGCATATAGCACAGCATAAGCATCCGTGTAGGGGGCTGTTACAGCACCTACAGCAGGTACATTAGGCATCATAAGCAGTTAGGGCATTTAACACATCAAGTTGGGGCCTGTTGTGACCAGCTGACAGCAGTTAAACGTAGCCGACAACAGTTAATGGCAGCCAATAGCCTATTTAGGCATTTATTGTAGGCAGTTAAACGTAGCCGACAATGGCAGCCAATAGCCTATTTAGGCATTTATTGCAGTCATGACCCTGGCCGACAGTAGCAAACCTGCCCGACCAACAACATTCAGTCATATATAAAGCATCGCATCATTTCAGTCATAAATCATCTGAGCATCTCATCTCTTCTCAACGATTCCTATCTAGGGAGCAAGGAGAGTCAGCAGATCAGCATATTCAGCATTCAGATAGTAGAAGCATTCAGATCAATCATCTTCCTACCTCCTACATAGAGGAAAGCCGGCATCCAAGGGTGGACCTCAGCATTGGAGAAGGAATCAAACATCATCATCAACATTCAGCATATCTCTCTCAGTGGAAAAGGATATTCAACATAGATCTATTCATAGATCTCAATTGTAACCATTGCATTTAATATAGCTGCATTGCATTGACACCATCGTCTATCTCTTAAGCATCATTAAGTGAAGTTTAGTATTACCCTAAGGTTGTTTACGATGATCAATCCCCCACATGTCACAGCGGAGAAGGAAATAAGAAAGCTCGAAGAAGCTAAGGCCCTTGTAGAGGAATGTCAACGCAACCATGAAGCCAAATTGAGGGCTAACAAGGAAGGAATACATTGTATCCACAGAATGAGTTGCTAAGAGAAAGGAAGTTAGATGTGCCAACTCCAATCCCGGAAGAGTCCAAGAAAGGGACTAATAGTGATCTAATGGCAAGGATGTTTGCAGAGGCAAATCAAGAACTGTCGACCCATTCATTCCCTAGGATTGAGTATGAGACAAATACGTGGAAGGAGACTTCACTTGCCAGAGAACCCAGAGATATAGGCAGTCTCTCCTCAATATTGTCCACAACTGTCAAAATGCCACTTGGACCATTGCTACGTAACATGCCGATATTGTGGGCAAATGTCAAGGATTGGGTAGAAGGAAGAATGAACCCAATGACCACTACAGAGGAGAGCCACGCACCTCTAGATGAGAAAAACCTAGTGCCTAAGGAAAGGAAAGCACCCAGGTTCATCCAAATTCTCTTCAACCAATTGGGAAGGTATTATATGAGGGCGATGACACGAATGCCACAATTCCAATCCACCATAACGGGTACCAAGCACTTGCTATCTTGGATGGGGGTGCGAGTGAAACCGGCCTTCAGAAACTTGACGAGCGGTGAGCACACTTAATCACACTTAAAACTCTTTACGAACTGGAATAATAAACTTGGAAGAAGAAGAAAAAGAATAAGTGGAGCTAGAGTGCTCCTGCACAAAAGACCAATTGGCCCCAAAGCGTGGCACCCCCACAGGTATTTATTTATCACTCGAGGACGGCGTAGCCCTTGTACAATCCCCGAGAAGAAATCCCCTTGCTCCACGTAGAGGAGATCTCCTTGAAACTTTCACCCAATTTGTGTTGTGGGATACAAGAGCCTTGGCTCCCTATTTAAACAAGTTTGGGGGTGAAACGCTATACTTTTCCCCCTTAGAAAAAAAACTATTACAAGTGCTTTTCTAAAAAGAAAGAACTCTTCGAATAGTTTTTTCTCTTCTAGCCCACGCAGGTATCGGAATTAGCTGATCACAACATATCTCACTCTACACAAGATCATCTGCTGATTACATGCACATATACTACTGTTAAATGATTTATTTCACCTTTCCTTTCAGTTTTCCATGGCTTGGTATATCCATGGTACCATTGTATCACTGTTGGTCTCATGAACCCTTGGGGTTGAAGACATTACTATTACTTTCTTTCTCTCTCACGCACATGCCTTAATACGTCTGCCAGATAGACTTACCTTCAATGAGGCGCTTCTTCTCTTGATCATAATAATAAACCAATCCTGCTCCAGTTACCAGCAAAAGCCCAAGGCTTAGCCATGACACAGGCTGTAAAAAACACGAACCATCAGATGTTGAAAACAACAGCCAAAAAGAGCTCTGGTGTGCAGCAAAAGAAGTCTATAGATACAGAGCTTCTACACAACAAATAAATGTACTACGGTTGAAATCTTTTTGATCAAACAGCAAAGAAATGCATTTGCCTGAGCATGGCCTTTGCTCCAATCTCCCCCCCAAAACCTGCATCTTCACTACAGCCTGCCATGCAACTTAAGTCTTTACCACCAGCCTGCCCCAAACTATAGCATGATATAAGCTGCTGCAACCACCCTCCCCCGACACTCCCCTAGGTCCCATCGCCCCATCCCTTTCTCTTGCTTCTCCTGCTCACAGTGCACATACTCTCACCACCTCTTTCCCCTTCGACTCTGCCCATATAAATGCCTAAACATCTTTTCTCTATTATTTTACCAACTAATGCTGTGGAGATGCACATCCAAAGTGTGCCCAAGACTTACACTTCCTCTTATACTCCTTGCTTCTGGAGGGGGCCCTGGTGAGCTTTCTGGGTTACCATCAGTATTTTGTTCTGTTGTGTTATCAACCTTGGCATCACCACTACTTTTTCCACCACTTTCTGCCAAGCCTTCGGATGAAGTGTGCAGTGCTACACTGATACTGACAACCGCCAAGCTCCCATGCGTGTCCTGCATCAAAAACCAAACAAAGACAAAGTCCTCAACAATTTCACCACAACCTTTTAGCTTGCTCATTACATATATGAACAAAACAAATGAGAGGATTGAAGAGCACAATACTGGGTAAATATATCTTTGTTTCCCCTTCTAGCTGGCCCTTTCATATAGGGCCAACAATGGCCCCTTATGCTTTACATGAGAGAGTGCAAAAACAAAGCAAAATGCTAAAGGAAAACTGGGTGAAAAAATGCACTTCACAATGTGCTCTTTAAGTTATAACAGACCTGGAACAGTACAATCTACTATGAATCCCTCAGCCATATGCAAGGAGTCCACACATTTGAGCTGCTTCTAGTGTGTGTAAGGCTGAGGTAAGGGCTTAGGAAGGTGAAAGCTCTAAATGGGGGAGTTTTTTTTTAAGCTCTAAATGGGGGAGTTAAAAAAAAGAATCTTCAATCCTCAGCGTAGCGCGTTCCTGCTTGTTCCCCCCCGCACCCCCCCCCCCCAAAACCAATTCCCTTGCCTACGCCCCCTCATCCTGCCTCGCCTCCCTTCACTTCCCCCTCCCTGCCCCTGATTTCCCCCTGTTCTCGCCTCTTTCCCCCCCTGCGCTGCTGCGCCTGTCCTCCTCCTTCCTTCACTGCTGCGCCTAACACCCCCCCCACCCCCCCCCCCTTTCCTTTGCTGCTGCACCTGCCCTCCTCCTTGCTTCGCTGTTGCACCTACCCCCCCCCTTCCTTTTTGCGCCCGCCCTCCCCCCTTTCCACCAGGCCCGCCCCCCTCCCCATGTCCCCCCTTCCGTCTCGGTAGCCTCTCCTCCGCTTCCTTCGCCTCCTCTATCGTCTTCAGGCATTTCTCAGGGCTTTCTCCTATCGGCAAGTCTCGGCTTTTTCTTGTCTTCGCCCTCAGGAGGACTCCATGGCAGCTGCTCCGTCAACCCCGACCAAGGCCGCCGTTACTTATCTTTTTTGAAGCGGACCTTCAGCTTCTTGCTACGACTGTTGCATCATTAGAGGCATCCACTCTGGTATGCAAGATTGTCAGTAGCTGCCCAACGCGCAGACAACTCAGAGATCTTTTGCAAGTGAGCCTAATCAATGGGCCTGCAAAGATCATAGACATTCATCCTCTAGGGCGTGGCTACTATCAAGTGGAGTTTGACTTGCCAGCGGCGTCAGATCGAGTCATGCAGCTAAGCCCCATTGCACTGCATATGGCCCACACCTTCTTTGCACAATGGCAACACGGCTTTGACCCCGTGTCCAACCCTCTAGCTGGTGTGTCAAGCTTCCCAGTGGCAGTCTACTTGCCCCCGGCACCAGTCCAAGAGACCACCTCCAATGCCCCCCCCCCCCCCCTCCCCACGTGGTCCCTGTTCAAATCCTTGCCACAGGGTACAGAGAGAGGCAAGCTCTCAGGCAGCAAAGCACCATGATCCGGCCGTGGATACCCTGTTTTGCCAGAGAGAGGCGGCGGACGATTGGGCTGCGCCCGGGCCGCCAACCAAGGTAGTTTCGAACATACGAAACAATACGAGTTTAGTACGTGGTATAGAATGTTGCCGACTGATAAAGTACGTAAAAAAAACATGACGTACTTTTTAATGTTAAAACCATATGGGTCATCATCCATGTGTTGTCATGACATGTTCCATAACATGACATGAAAATAAGCTAAGTTTGAAGAACCAACGCATAGACCTCCCAATGGGCAAGACAAAAAGGACACGGGGGAAAAAACCTCTTCTAAAGAGAGTAACAAGTGCAAGTCCAAAACATCCTAAATAACAAAAAACGGGTTTTAAATGAAATTAGGTCCAATAGACGATGAAACTTTCAATTTCCCCTGAGAAACTAGGATGGATTCCTCTTCTAAGAGGAGAGTACACAGATCATCAAACTCGAGGGAACGGGTTGTGATCTGAACCCGCAAAGCTCGGGAAACCATGTCATAATCTGCAGGAAGCCTGATGAGGAGGAGAGCAGCTAACTGAGAAGAGGTCAGGGCAGTACCCATTGCCACTAATTGGTCATGAATTACCTTAACCTTCATCACAAATGACTGCATGGAAGTCCCTGCTGTAAACTCCAGGGAAAAGAGCTGACCCAATAGGCTGACAGACCGCATTGTAGAGTCCCGTGCATATAGATCTGTCAGCTTTCTCCAAACAGAAGCAGCACAATCCAATGTTTGCATGGCGGGGGAGACCTCTGGTGAGATGGCTCGTACAAGTGCAGAGTGAGCTCTTGAGTCTTCAAGCTGAAAGTTCTGCGAAAAAGACATCCTCCTGGTCCTGAGTCCACTTCCTAGAGCTGGTAGGGCATTCAGGCTTTCGTTCGTGGCCCTGAACAATCTCCCAGAGACCTTTGTGTGTGAACCAGACCTTCATCTGTAGCTTCCAGTGATCATAGTTCGAGGTTGTTGGATGTGATGTGTTCACAGTTCTACTTTGAGTTTGGAGCCAAGCAGATTTTCTTTTGCTCTTTATAGTGGCATTATGTTTTCTGAAGACAAGCTGACATGTGCATTTTCCGAGGTGTACTCAGTACTGGCCATGCTCAAGTGTCCATGGTCGCACCTTCGTCATCAATTTTCTTCTGACTTTTTTTTTTCACACTTCAAGATGCAGAGGGGGTGTTAAAATATTGCATCTTTCTCTTTATGCTGTCGTGGAGCTGTCGGCCTGTTTCCTACAGCCGACTACTTCATGCACAAGTATATAAGAGTTGCTCCCTTTATCCATTCCATCATATCTTCAATTGCCCTATTTGCAGGCTCTTGTACTCTGTAACCTCAAGCTAATAAAACTCAGTTCTTGCTTGCAATCTTTCTCTCTCTCATGTTTATTTGCTTCTGCTTGTGCACATTCTTTCAGATTGTTCCTGGTGCCTCACGTCATTGGACAGCACTTGAGAGGAGTTTTCTTGGAGAGCTGAGATTTGTGTTCTTTGTTGCTGTGGATATGGGTTCCCTCTTGGAGGAGGCATCTATCCTTGTTTCTCAAGAGCACGCAAGGTCCCCTCCTAGTGGACAGGATTAGGCACTTGTTACAGTGCAACAGACAGGACGGTGTCACTGCTCCTCTTCTGGAAAACAGGTTCATTTGGCCAAGGCTTGCAAGCCCAAAGGTACAGTCCAGGCCAGGAGCAAGTTTTCAAAGATGAGCAATGACCATATACAGGATAATGATACAGATTCTTCTAGTACCACTTCTAGGGCTCCCAGGGCGCTTCCGGCTCAGGGGGACCCAGATGGTGTACTTCATACATGCAGTTCCCCCCATGTGCTTCCAGCAAAGGAGGCTTGTGGGCAGGAGAGGGGGCTGATTACAACTCCACTTATTGGTGCATGGGAACCGTGATTCGGAGTCCCAAGCATTAGACATCTGGCAAGACATGGTTATCTTTTGTGTAGTAGAGATTATGAACAGGATCTGTTTCGAGTTCATTGTTCGAGGCTTTTGGGACGTGATGTGTTTTCCGTCCACTATTGGGGATTATGGGTGCGGTGCATCCTGTAGCTCATCATCTATTCTTGGAGTTCACTATTGGGGATTATGGGTGCGGTGCATCCTGTAGCTCATCATCTATTCTTGGAGTTCACTGCACACTTGTGTGGGAATTCGTAGCCAAGCAAAGTTCCTTGATGTTCGTGGTTGCATTTTGTTTCGAGGAAACGGGTTAGCGGGTGCTCTCTCCGAGGTGATTCCAATATTCGCAATGCTGGAGGGGGTCCATGGTTGCATCTTCATCAACTTATCTTCTTCCGACTCTTGCACACTATGAGCTACAGAGGGGGTGTTAGAATTGTGCATCTCAGTGTATCTATGGGGTTTGCCTATTTTATGGGCTTTTATCATTTTATCCTATGATTAGCAAGTCATGGACAGTCAGCTTGTTTCTAGAGGCAATCGGCCAATTCACATATGCACTATATAAGAAGCATCCCCATCATTCACTTTCTCAATCCATTCCCATGCACATTGTTCAACACCTCTACTGGCTATTACCATTGTAAAGCTTGTTGCTATTATAAAAGCTGATCTTGTCCAACTCTCTCCATCTTCTTTTCTCTCTCTCATTCTTGTTCTGTTTATGCTTCCACCTATGCATTCTCCAACAATCTCTACGTCCAAAGGACATAACTATTCATTCAAAAGTCACACCCTTTCATCAAGGATGTGCCTCAGTGGTGCATGAGGGCTGGTCGGCTGGTTTTCAGCCTGATTGGCAGGCTTCTACAGCCATCTACCGCAACTGAAGTTCACCGGGTGCATGGGAGAAGCTGGCCAACTCTTTCTGTGTGTCTTCCACTACTGGCCAGTTGGTTTTACAGTCTAAACAGAGGCCGGACAGGGGATAAAAACAGAGAGGAGGAGCTGGTCATGACCATCTGGACAAGTTTCCTTCCGACCAGGAGCTTGCCAGTTTGTGTGCTGCTGCTGGTCGCATCCTTCTGTGGCTGTTGAGGGCTGGTCGACTGCTGTAAACAGCCTTCCATGGCTGGTCGACTTGCCCTGTGAGCCAAACAGGAGGAGGGTGAAGACACATGGTTGTTTCGGGCTGATGTGGGAGTGCTATGGGCTGTCCATAGTTGTCCTGCATGTGCTTGATGCCGGAAGTGCCTTTTATGCTAAGGATTTTCAGCAAAACTCTGCATATGTATTTGCTTTGCTTTCATATTGTATTGGAAGAGAGGTGCTAGCCAATGGAGAATCCCTGGACACCCGTGAAGTTGTATTTGCAAGCAAACTCCTTTTTGGTAATCTAACCATAAAAGGAAGGGGGGGGGGGGGTGTCAGCCCATCTTCTGGCCCCTAGTGTGGTGTACTGTGCAAATTTGTCATCTTGTTTTATCTGGCATGCTTATATGTATTTTCAGATTTCATGATTGTTGATAGGATTTTCCCATGCTGTGCCCACCAGCCCTAGCATGGGCTGGGCAAGCTGTCGGCCAGACCTAGGGGCCCTGGCCAGGCAGCCAACAGGGCCCAAGGCCCTGCCCAGCCAGTCAGCTTGGTGTGGGGGCAGCCCACACCACTTGCGCAAGGCTTCCATGGTGTGAAAACGATGATGAAAAGTAGCATTTAATGCTATGTGATCTGGTCGTGAGGATTATCCAAACCAGCCGACCCCTGTTGAGCTGGCCAACCAGCATCAGTAGAGGGTATAAAAGCCCAGCCAAGAAATCAGTAGAATCATCTCATTATTCACGATGGGTTGCTCCGTTCCAAGGGCCAGGACAGCCAAGCGGAGTGCTCCAACCAAGGTAAAAAGTGCAGGTCAAGATTCAGTCTTTATTTTCAGATTAACATCATTCTAATAAAGCAAATACACCATTCGTGGTGGGCACCCAATACTGTGTCCTCTTCTCCCTCTCTCTCTCTCTTTTCTCCACATCTTATCAGTATTGTGCATTATATTCGTCGTGAATCATTGCTGAATTCTGAGCATTGAAGTTACCGATTCAACCACGAAGCGTCCTCATGTTACACCTCCTTTATACCTGAGTTTTAGCAATCCTTTAAACAGCATACATGAACTAAAAGAGTAGTCGAGACGACACCAAATGGGGTCCCAATTACCCATTGAAGGCACAAGCAGGAGTATTTGCTTTATTTCTTCTAGAGAACTGAATACAAGCTAAACTGTGTCCACAAGACTAAGCGGACAAACTGACTAACTGACCGCCAAACGCAAGGACAAAGTGACCACACGTTGGGCAGAACTGTGCATACGTTATAGGCGACTGTGAAGCTTTCTTCGAAGAGAATACACCAGCTTGACACTAACGGATGGTGCGCTGAGAACTCTGGGAAGAGACGGAGCTTCGGATGCCTTGGGCTTGGAAGTACAAAGGATGTTGAAGTATGCAAAGGAAGGCCTAAGCGCACACGCTTGATTGAGAATGTACACTTGAGATTTATCTGATGATTTTACACCATGGCACGACCCCTCCTTAGATATGCCCAGAGAATGTTGGTCGGTTGGCATTAATGTTGTCGGCCTGCTCTTGTCTGCCACGACTCAGATAAAATAGGCATTAAATATTTAATGTTGTTTTATGCTATGCATGGACTGTCTAGCTGCTGGCCGACTCACAAGCTGCTGATTGGGTCTTACTACTAGCTGATGGTGATTTTCACCCATCGCAAGGATTTCCCTCCATGGGTTGGCCTTGGGACTGGCCCCTACTATATGGATGCAACTAATATGCTTCTAATGCATTCTACACCTAAGGCTGATATCTACATGTACCTACATGAGCACTACTTGCTGAATTCTCCAAAGTGGGTTAACAGGACTGACTTGACAGACCTCTATGGCTGGGAGACTGACCTACATAGCTCGTGTGCGACATGTCCCGAACTAGGGCTCACAATGGGGTCACGGCATACGACAATATCCTATCAAGGTACTACTTATGTACATGTTTCTTGCACTATTGATGAGCCAATGTGCCACCATGTACCACAGTGCATGGGTGCACATGACATTCCCTCCTGCTTAGCTTGGCGACAAGTTCATGGCTTCGAGGTAGTCCGACAATAACTATGGATGCGCGAGGAAGAATTCTTCATCTAGCCAAACAACTTCATGTGTCACATGCACTCTGCACTGTAGTGCATGGTGACAAACTAGCTCATCATCAGCAGTGCAACATCTGTACATTATTAGAACCCAGTAGGATGATATTTGTCGTATGTCGTGACCCCATTGTATATCCTCAATCCAGGATAAATCAGGCACGAGCTACGTAGGTCATCTCAACCATAGTCAGTCAGTCAGTCAATCTAAGTCCCTTAACCCACTTAAAGAAACGCATTCATGCATATACCCTCAGTAGAAACCTTACGGTTTACATCAGAAAGCATCCTGCATATTGCATAGCATCTAGACTAAACCTCAGATAGCATCTAGGAATTATCCAAGATTTATCTAGGATTTTTCTGGTATTTTTTCCATCATTTTCAGCATTTATACATTATCATTAAGCATTTAATGTTTATGGAGCAATCGGCCAGCATCTAGTGCCAACCGACTGGCTATATAGCTAGTATAAATAGGAGGGCTTGACCCATTCCCTCATTCATCTCATAATTCAGTCAAGGAGCATTCAGGCGCATCCCATTCAGCCTTGCATCCACCTCAGATCCATGCGTTTTGGAGAAGCGTATCATCCTTCAGCAAGAGGAGCATCAACGCTTGTACATTCAGCCCTCCATCAGCAAACGCATCAGTCCTCAGCATTCAGCCATCAGTAAACCTTGCGACCGACCCGGAAGACTATTACAGCTACGCAATTAGCACGGCAGTTTATCGAGCAATTGTTTAGATTGTACGGGTTACCGCAGGACATAGTCAGTGATAGGGACTCTAAGTTTACGAGTGATTTTTGGAAACTTGTTTTTGAGAAGTTGGAAACAACTTTGAATTTGAGTTCCTCAAATCATCCTCAATCTGATGGCCAGACTGAAAGAGTGAATCTGATTTTGGAGGATATGCTTCGAGCGTATCCAAAAGACAGAGTTCATGGGAGGATTATCTTCCTATGTTAGAATTTGCATATAACAGTTCTAAGCATACGAGTACAGGGTTTAGTCCTTTCATGCTTATGTATGGTTTTCAACCTAGATCACCTGTTACAGTAGGATTCTCAGGACTTCAGCATGATGCAGCACGTATTTTTTTGCAAGATATGCAGGAAATGTTACAAGTTGCGAAGGAATCTATTAGAAGTGCTCAAGACCGAGACAGGTTTTATTCTAATAGACATCGTTCACCCAGAGAGTTCTCTAAAGGAGGGCGCCGCCGAGGGGGAGAGCCACAGCAGCACGCCCAGAGACCGCTGCAGCAGCAGCCACAGTCTCAAGCCTCACTGGGTTCCCGTGAGGAACAGCTTTGCTCCCCTTCAGGAGGAGACCCCTGCAGCAACCGAGGCAGGAGATGCCAGCTCCCCCTCCTTCACCCCCCCACCCCCGTCCCCTCCCACCGCCTCGCTTCCACCATCGCCTCCTCCCGCCCCCGCTCCGATTTCGGCAGCGGCTCCCTCTCCACCTCCCTCGCCTCCCCCTCCTCCCCCTCTGCCCGCCTCACCTTCCCGGGAGACCCTGGCAGTTCCCTGGCGCTCACCTGCAGTCCGGAGAGCGCTGAGCACTGACCTCGCTCGAGCATCACAGAGGAGACCTATGCCGATTAGGGCCTCACGGATTTCATCTATCCGCAGTCGGCTGAGTCGCCTTGGCATTAGACAGCGCTCGGAGGCCTTTGATTATACCTTCACACGGCTTTTTGGAGCAGAGGGCCCCCATGAGCCAGCACCCATTCGAGTTCATGTAGTGATACCTCCGGCCCGCGGGGAGGAGGCACTAGACTCAACGGTGGCCTTCTCGTTCCCTCTATGTGGACCTTGTGATCGGGAGTGGACTCTTGAGCTCGCTCTCAGCACTTTGAAGACTCAGGCAGTTGAGTTTTCTCACCACATGAGCGATCTGGAGGTGACAGATGTGATAGGCCGACTTTGGGAGTTGGCTCATTTTTTCTTGGATCCCGCGAGTGTGGATACCTCAGGGATTCGGCATTTGGTCGTGCGCATAGTGGCAGACTTGGCACGCGACCCTGGATATGTGAGTATACACGAGGTTTCTCTGTCAGAGCAGGAGGCAGTCGCCATGGGCCACAGCCCACTGGCGCCTGATCCGGGATTCTTGCAGTACACCGGGTGGGCAGATTCGCAGCCGTTCGGATGGGGACTACTCTCCATCCAAGCCGCTTGCGAAGGCCCGCCGTACGGCTGAGACAGCATCCACCTCAGCAGGGCATCCATGAGGATCATCTCATGGAATGTACAGGGCCTTGGCGGAGCACACTTTATACGCTATCGAGGTTGCTTGAGGCAGGAGCTGCAGGGATGCCTGGTTGGTGGCAGCATTGACATTTTGATGATGCAGGAGCACCACTTGGGTGAGAGCAGGATCCGGAGATATGGTTCGGTGTTGCCTGGTAGATGGGACACTTTTTGGTCTGCAGGGTTTGGTCCTTTGGGTGGACAGGGAGGAGTATGCATGGTTATTGCAGATGCATGGCGATCATTGTGCCTGGTAGAGCACAGTATGTCATTCTGAGGATGCATGATGAGCTATTGGGTGTGCTCAACATCTATGCGCCCAATCATGCTAGTGCCAGAGCAGAGTTCTGGACTCAGGTTACAGATGCATTGCCAGAGGCCGCACATTGGTGTGTTGGGGGAGACTTCAACATGCTTGAGGACCCGGCAGATGGGGTGGGAGGCAGTCATGTTACAGTGCACGGCACGGAGCTTGCAGCTGTAACGCGCGGAAGCTCTGGGTAGTCGTCTTTCAGCCCTAAACACTCTTGGAAACCTTCTGATGCAAAAACGCACCATCTGATGCAAAAACGCAGGTAGAGAGAGAGTAGAGAGAGAGAGAGAGAAGTGCTGGAAATTCAGTATATACTATGGTACAAAAAGGTACATATCTTTGCAGCCCTTGGCTGCCTCCTTGAAAAGGTGATAACACACCAAAACTGCCCTAGACTAGGACTCCTAATGACTCATACCCCTAGTGGGTTGAATGGTTAAGACATTGAGCAAGGGTGCCTTTATATAGGCCTTGGGATCCATTAGAAACTGGCCGACTGCTGGTCGGCCAGCAGCCCTGCCATAAAATACCAAAACGCATGCTCCTTTATTAGATGCTCTTCACTTTATGATGCGCTTCAGCCCCTGGCCCCTTCTGGAATCAGCCGACAGTCCCTTTATCTGGATCATGTGCTTCAGTCGTCTGCTTCCCTCCATGATCCCACTTGTCTTGCTTCATGCTCACCTCAGATGCTACACCTGAAGCTCTTTATCTGGCTGCCTCTTCTGGATCTAGCCCTGAGAATGTCCACGGCATCTATGATGCACATGACATCCCCCTCTGCTAAACTTGATGACGGGAATCCAACCTGCTCTTGGATGACTGTCATCATCCCAATCCTGTCCCGAAGTCCCTCTGTCATCATCCATCCCTGGCAAAACCTTTTTCTCTGAAAATCCGGTCTGTTCTCCAAACCACTCTGTCTCTGATGAAGATCTATGCATCGGGTCTTCCTCTAGTCCACAATCCATTCTTGCCCGGACTCTGAACACTGTCTTGGTCTTCATTCTTGGAACTGAGTCTGGCACTCTCACATCACCCTTGGAGGATCAACCTCCCTTGGGACCGTTCCCTTAGAACCTATCTGGCTCACGGAACTGCCATCCCCATCTGGCACTGTGGAACACCACCAACAAACCTCCTGGGAGTTCTTCCCGATTCTGTGCTCCTCGCCTTGGGCTTCGAATCCGTGTACTTTCCTGTACCTTGGACCTGTACACCATCATCTGGGACTGATTCAGCGTTTAGCTTTGCTGAGCCTGAGGCTCTGATACCAATGTAACGCGCGGAAGCTCTGGGTAGTCGTCTTTCAGCCCTAAACACTCTTGGAAACCTTCTGATGCAAAAACGCACCATCTGATGCAAAAACGCAGGTAGAGAGAGAGTAGAGAGAGAGAGAGAGAAGTGCTGGAACTTCAGTATATACTATGGTACAAAAAGGTACATATCTTTGCAGCCCTTGGCTGCCTCCTTGAAAAGGTGATAACACACCAAAACTGCCCTAGACTAGGACTCCTAATGACTCATACCCCTAGTGGGTTGAATGGTTAAGACATTGAGCAAGGGTGCCTTTATATAGGCCTTGGGATCCATTAGAAACTGGCCGACTGCTGGTCGGCCAGCAGCCCTGCCATAAAATACCAAAACGCATGCTCCTTTATTAGATGCTCTTCACTTTATGATGCGCTTCAGCCCCTGGCCCCTTCTGGAATCAGCCGACAGTCCCTTTATCTGGATCATGTGCTTCAGTCGTCTGCTTCCCTCCATGATCCCACTTGTCCTGCTTCATGCTCACCTCAGATGCTACACCTGAAGCTCTTTATCTGGCTGCCTCTTCTGGATCTAGCCCTGAGAATGTCCACGGCATCTATGATGCACATGACAGCAGCTTGGGACCGGTTTTGCATGTCACTGAGGATCACTGATGCATGGTAGCATGGGGCTTTCTCCCGGTCTCAGGATAGTCTTAGTTTCTCTCGGTTGGATCGCCGGCAGGGAGGGACTAATCTATCACGGATTGATCGCTTTTATGTGGGCGACTGGTTAGGGGAGCGAGGGGGCTCCGTCGGCATTCTCGCTGGCACCTCATTTTCAGATCATGCGCCAGTTATATTGACATTGGAGGAGGGGACACGGGAGCCCAGCTTGCAGTTGAGGATCCCAGAGAGGGTACTTGCAGATCCCAGTCTCGCTGAGGACATTGAGAGGATCTGGCATGATAGTCAGTGCTCTGACCAGGATGCAGCGGGCCAGTGTGCCCAGGGACTCATTGATCTTAGCTCTTTTCTACACGCTGCAGCTTTGACACGACTGGGAAAGATTCGCGAGCGGGAGCAACGGCTGAGACGCAGCCTTGCTTCGCTACAGCGCCTTCAGGAGCAGCAGCCTGCATGTGAGTGGGTGGCGTCCCAGCTGAGCCAGGCACGCCAGGAGGTTAGAGAGGTAGAGGAGCAGAGACATGAGTTTTACTATCATCGTCAGGCCTCTCAGTGGACGCAGCTTGGTGATAGAGTGACTGGGGAGTTTTTTGAGATCACTGGACCCCGTCATGCGCGAGCAGGAGTCCGCCAGCTTGGTAGACCGGATGGATCGGTAGCTATTGAGCTCGGGGAGATCAGAGCCATTGCCACTGCATTTTATACTGACCTGCTTTCAGCGGAGCCTGCCACTGAGAATCGAGATGTTTGCAGACAGACTGTGTGGGCCCATGTGCAAAGGAGGGTCACAGACCATATGCGTACAGTTCTAGGTGCGCCTCTGTCAGAGATTGAGCTTGCCGAGGCCTTGAGGGTCCTGCCGCGACATAGTTGCCCAGGGGAGGACGGACTGACGCCGGCCTTTTTTATGTGCTATTGGGACCTTTTGGGGCCAGGCCTCCGCAGGGGCTTTCAGCATGTTTTGGACACTGGGGTGATGCCGCAGAGCTTTTCAGAGGGCTTGATCTATCTTATCCCCAAGGGGGAGGGGGTATCAGATGACATTCGGCATTGGAGGCCTATTACAATCCTCAATACTGTCTACAAGGTCTTAGCAAAGGCCTTGAGTTTGAGGACCCAGCCCTTCCTGGGGGAGTTGATTCATGCTACTCAGACAGGATTTGTCAAGGAGCGCAGTATCCTTGACGACATCTTTACTTTCTGGGAGGCGACGGCCCGAGCTAGATTTCTTGGAGAGGACTTGGTCGTGATGCTTCTCGATTTTGAGAAGGCATACGATAGAGTTGATTGGGGATTCTTAGAGGGCACTATGCTTCGCCTAGGCTTTGAGCCAGGATGGATCAGAGGGGTGGCAGCTCTGTATTCCACAGCTCGCAGCCAGGTGCTGATTGAAGGAGGACGGGGGCCGAGTTTTGAGCTGACCAGATCAGTCCGTCAGGGGTGTCCTCTCGCCCCTTTCCTTTTTCTCTTCTTTGCGGAGGCTATGAGTATGTATTTGACGGCAGAGGAGGTTGGTTTGAGAGGACTTCAGCTCCCAGTCCGGGGGGAGGATTTGCTTGATGCTGAGTTTGCAGACGACACGGGCTTATTTTTGCATGGCCAAGAGGCCAATCTTATTCGGGCTGAGCAGTCGCTCCAAGTTTTTAGTGCAGCTTCGGGAGCATTGATCAATTGGCGCAAGACAGTGGCCTTTTGGATCAGTAGTGCTCCCACTCCGGCATGGAGCCCGGACCCCGGTTTTAGATGGATTCCTCCAGGCACAGCAGTGCGGTATTTGGGATGCCAGATTGGCCTCGATTTGTCACCTGAGCAGCAGATTGCCCCGCTTCTTCTGAGCATTCGGAAGAAGCTATTGTATTGGAGTACAGCTCGACTATCCTTGGCTGGGAGGGTGGTGGTGGCAAATCAGGTGCTGTTAGCAACCATGTGGTACATTACGTCTTGCTGGATTTTCTCGAGCTCTTGCATCAGCCAGGTACAGAGGCTGATCAGGAACTTTCTGTGGTCTGGGCGGGACGGTCAGCCAGCTCGGGCAAAGGTTGCATGGGCAGTTATTACACTTCCGCTGGCTCAGGGCGGTTTGGGCATTATAGATCCAGTCGATCAGAGTAGAGCCTTATTGGGGAAGCTTATTGTTCGGGGGTTGCTTCCAGGCGCTGAGCCTTGGAAAGAGCTCCTCTTGCAGCGACTGCAGGCTCGGGCGCCCCCTGCAAGGGGTACTTGGGCACCAGAGATTCGCTGGATCTTCATAGAGATGAGGAGGACAGGCCTCAGTAGAGGATGGGAGGACAGATTTGCTTTGAGTATCCTGAGAGCTTGGGAGCTGCTGAGACCGGGGCTCTCTCAGCGGCCTCCTCCTTGTGTTGAGGAGCGGGCCAGGCAGCCGCTCATCTGGAGCCCAGCGGTTCGTACGGAGCAGGGTCATATGCTGGGTTCTCGGCCTCGTCTAGCCTGGGGACCTTTAGCGGCAGGCCCAGCTCGTAGTTTTGGAGACTGGCAGGCTTTCTGCAGTCTACCAGAGGAGATCCAGGTGGAGAGGCTGAGTCACTTCAGAGGGGGGTTGATTATGAGGGATGATATACAGGAGGCACTCACAGAGGAGTGGTTCACACCTCTCGAGCCAGTGGCCCCACGGTGGATGGGAGCCTTTACACAGTTGGAGATCCTGATTGCTGTCAGAGCTAGCACTGAGGATGGCAGATGCCTCTACTATGAGATTCAGGATGAGGGCAGACTCCAGAGAGTGGAGGTGGAGTCGCCTTTGGTTGCAGAGTGCACCTTTCAGAGGATTCGGGTAGTGGCTGCCGCTTCTCGGAAGTGGCATATTGACCTCGACCCTTCTGATGTGCTCCCGGATTGGCGCATATGGGCATATGCAGCGCGCCCCTTGGCCCGGCTACAGTGGGACCCCGGGGAGTACGAGTGGCATGATCCTTATGCATCCCTTGAGGCCACAGAGATCACCTTTTTCCAGTATACTGTTCGGCTGGGACGGCATATTTTGACGGCGAGGAGGACGGTTTCTCCAGCGGCAGCGGGGCATTGGCGATTTGCAGGGACTCTCACAGGAGTTCCTGGAGGATTTCTGGGCTCGGCTCTGGGCTAGTCGGCAGGCCCGCAGGATCTCGGCTTTTCAGTGGCTGGTCGCCCACAGGGGCTCAGCAGTTGGCACTTGGCTTGTTTACAGCGGTCTTCCGGCGGCCTGCGTCCGATGCGGCCACCCTATGGAGACACAGAGACATTGCCTTTGGGACTGCCCTCAGGCACAGCAGATTTGGCTGCGGATGCTGCGTATTCTGGCCCCCCTCTCTCCAGAGGGTGTGTTTACGTGGGGTGCCGCTGCTTGGTCGACTTCGTCAGGGCCTGCTATGGGCTATGAGATGGAGCAGGGCAGTCAGGCCATCAGATTTATTAGGGGCCAGCCTCGCCTAGTTCCGGCACCGGATTTCTCGTCCGCCAGCTGGACACAGGAGAGGGATTTACGATGGGAGCTCCTCAGCAGCCTCACCATCTGGTTCACCTAGAGGGCCCGGTGCTTTACGGCCTTTGAGGGGAGATTGGAGCCACCAGCAGAGACTGTACGGGGGATTTGGCAGGAGTTGATCCACACCCTGCGAGGACAGTACGACCGCATCCGGGGAGACTCGGGTGAGGCGATCTTACGGCGCCAGGCCTTTCACACCACTTGGCGCTGTGGCCCGTTCTACACCTTACACACGGGATCCCCCGTTGGCACTACAGGCCACCTGTTTGGCTCTTTCCCCCCCCTATTGTATGATTTAGCCGCTCAGTTCTTTATACTGATGCTTGTATTTTGCAGCACCTAGGGAGAGTCTCCCGAGCTGCCATTATGTATTCGCTGCTCTTCTCTCTCTTAGGAGCAGGAGAGATCTTTTGTAGCCCTACGGGCGTTTTTATATAACTAATGAAAGGATCTTTTCTCGGAAAAAAAAAAGAGTTCTCTAAAGGAACGATGGTGTATTTGCGAGTTCCGAAAGATTTCGAGACTTTACGGACAGGTCGATCTCCGAAATTATCCCCTAGATACTGTGGACCATTTCGTGTTACACGACGGATTGGTTCAATTGCATATGAATTGGATTTGCCTTCTCATGTGAAAGTTCATCTTGTATTTCATGTCAGTAGACTTAAGGAAGTACTAGGTGGAGCAGATCAGTTAGTTACTCCTCAAGAAATTATAGATGTCGAGGACATGACATTTGTTCCGCACGAACCTGAAAAGATTCTTGGATTTCATGAACGAAGATTGTGTAACATGCTTATCACGGAATACAAGATAAAGTGGAACGATCGTGTTGAGGAGGACGCTACATGGGAGACATTGACTACTCTTCAGAGAGATTACCCTGGCTTTTTAGTAAGCTCAGGAGTGAGCTCTTAGAGGAAGGGGAGTATGTCATGTGCACAGTGTGTATCTACCGTGTGCTACACGCACGCAAGACTAGTTTCGAGGCTTGGGGAAGCTTGGAACTAGACAGGCTGATTGACGAGCTGAGTTAGGAATAAACCAACGGGCGGGCACCCAAGTATGGATGGGCGGGCGCCCAAGTGTGGACGCTCGATGACCGGCCAAGAGCCTATAAAATGGTGGCCAAGGTTAGTTATTGGGATATCGAGAGTCTCGCGAGTTTGTGAGAGCTCTATGGTCTTGGAGCCTGGATCTAGTGCAGACGTGCACCTGCTTTACGCAGCCGAGGCTGACAGCAGTCTCGAGGCCCGCGAGGGCAGCTTCGTGGCGGTATGGGACGTCGCGAGGAGGAGATTGGTCGGTACGTCATCCTAGTTAGCTCAGCTCGTGGCTCGATGGGGACAGCCAAGACTATGGGCTCGCCCACGGCTGTCATGGTTGGGAGGTGAGTCAGGCCTGCACCCTCTTGCTTGTTTGTTTGTTCGTTTGTTTGCAGGTTTCGAGTCTCGAACCAAGATCGATCACGAGGAGGTCCGTGGGGATTTGACAGGGTGTCTGAAGTAAGATCTCCCTATGTCTCTGTAGTGCTAGTAGTAGTCTGCCTAGCTGTCTCTGGTCCGATTTGTCCGAGAGAGAGAGAGAGAGAGAGAGAGAGAGAGAAAGAAACATTTTATTAACGTCTTCCAAAAGACCGAACTCGGCCTATGAGACAAATCGGTGTACCTGTATGGGGTATCCTCTGTCATCCCAACAAAATGAAAAAGTACTGAACTAAAAAGCTGAATCTGGGTGTGCAATAAGTACAATGAGTGGGGGGAGGGGATGGAGCTCTACTACTAGGAGAATGCAAAGCTATATGCATGGAGTATACAATCATGATATGCAACCTAGCTAGCTCCATCCTGTACCATACTGGGGGTATAAAATGGTATACATCAATGAAGGGGGTGTCCACAGCTCCTTGAAGAACATGCCTAGGTGTGCTCTGAAGCGAGCCAGTCGCTCCGCACCCTCTCTGTGAAACTGAGCTCTGATCTCTGTCATCTCTCTCTGGTATAGGCGTGGTGTCCGAAAGCCAGGTGTCCTCTCTCTCCTGCGGGCTCTGAGTGTCTCTGCTCTCTGGAGAGTAATTCCCTGCCGTGTAGGGGCTGGGAGTGGGATGGATCTCTGAAAAAATGTAGTAATCTGTGTCTGTCGTCCCCCCTCTGGAGCTGTCTGAGCCTGTAATGATGTCTCTCTGTGTGGCGCTGTATGTCTAGAATGAATCTCCCCAGTATGCGCTGGTCTGCTGCCTCAAAGATCTGGGGTAGGGAATGTGGCTCTCTGAATAAAATGGGATATCTCTCTCTGATGGCTGTATATGCTCTGCATCTGCATACATAATGCTCCTCACTCTCCACCTCACCAATAGCCACTCGGGAGCCGTGTGGTAAAAAGCCCTCCATGTATCTAGGCCTCTCTATAAATCCATCATCAGTGATACTCATGAAGTGATCTCTGTAGTATAGCATCTTCGGTGGAAGAGGCTGTGTAGGCGATATCCATGTCTCTCGTGTATAGAGCTAACATAGGTCCTGTCTCAATACTCTATTCCTCTCACTATGAGAGAGACGGATATGTGGTGCATCCCTGTCATTCTGGAATGGTGGTAGATGATCCATGTCTAGGCCATGCTGTGAGAACCAATGTGTGACCTGTGCATACCTCTGTCTCCTGCCTCAACCAGCTGTCTAGATGCCTCAAAAGCTCTGTATGACAATCTGTCCTGTGGCATCTCTCTGAATCTGTCTAGCAGGCATATAGTCTGAAATATGGCCTCTACCATCATAGGAGGCACAGCAAACTCTGCTCGGATAATGTCATGAGGTACTGACGGTTTGCTGCGTATCATGCGTGCCATCATGAGGGCCTGTGGTCTCTCTATCTGTGCCCACCAATGGGTAGCAAGGCCTGGCGCCCGTACCGCTGCTCCATACATCAATGCCGGTGTGACTAATGTGTCAAATAGCCACCCCTTCGTCCGAGGCTCCTGAAAATGCGCCTGGTGGCACTGTCTCTCTAGCATAGCCAATGCTGCATATCCCCGTGTCAATCTAGCTCTCGCTGCTGAACCCATGGTGAAGCGTGTGGCTGCTGCAGAGAAGGTAACCCCTAGGTACACGTATGATGTCACCACCTCCACCTGGCGTCCTGCGAGAGTGAATGTCAGCTGACTCCTGCCCTGTCTCGATGTATGAACCTTGGTTTTCCCAAGGTTCACAGTAAGACTCCTGTGTGCAGAAATCATCGAGTGCATGTAGATGCTGCTGTAGACCACCTGGAGACTCAGACACTTATACAATATCATCAGCATAAAGCATAATATGTATTGAGGTACGTGCTAAATCAACTCCATCTCCGCCTCCTCCGTGTAATGAAATCAACCACCTCATCAATGTATCACCCAAATAGCGTGGGGCAAAGTGGGCATCCGTGCTTCACACCAATGGTGCTAGCAATAGTCTCAGACATACCTCCTGGACATCTGACTCGCCCAAAAACGCTCATATAATGCATAGATGCCCCATGTCATATCTGCTGGTATGCCAAGAGACTGCAAGCGCTGAAAGAGCCTCTCTCGTGGTACTGTGTCAAATGCCTTGCGGAAATCCACAATGCAGCAATAGAGCTTTCTCTTCCTCACTCTGGCCTGATCAATCATACATCTCAAAGTGAATACATGGTCAGTGGTAGAGAAAGCTCTCCTAAAGCCTGCCTGCCTTGATGAGCGTAAACCTGCTCGCTCAGCATATAAGCTAAGCTCTTGCTCCAACACTGCACCATAGAGTTTGGCCAGCACGTGGCCAACCATAACCGTCCTGCAGTTGCTCGGATCGAGCATATCCCCTGTTTTGTGAATCTGCACAATGGTGTGCATCGTCCACTCCGCAGGCAAACCCTCTGCTAGTGCCCTGTTAAATAGGTGTGCAAGAAAAGGAGCCAAAGAATCTACTGCATATATGAGATGCTCACCCTGTAGGCCCATATGGTCGTCGGCCCGTCCATGATATAGGCGGCGGATAGCTTCCTGTACCATCGAGTGGGTAAAGAAGCTAGCTGTGGTAGGTCGAGGCTCCTATGGCTGAGGTATAAGTGGCTGCTGTGGGGCGTGGTATAGGCCCTCTGCATAAGTGTGCCATGTCTATGGGTCTGCAACATAGGTGTCGGTGTCCGGGGCTCTCTGAAGTGCCGCCATGAGACAGGGCTATCTCTACTCATGAAGAAATGAAAGATCTCTAGCTCCTGTATCTCTGCGAAGGCCCGCCTTTTGCGGCGTGTAAGTCTCCTCATCTCTCTCCTCGACTCCTGCTCTGTGATGGCTCCCAAGGCTCTCTGTATGCATATGACGCTGGCCAGAGGTATATGGCAGCATTTAGCTTCTCTTTATAACAGGGTATCGCCCATGAAGAGGATTTCCTTGGAAGTACAGATGCGGGTTATGAACCCTGCAAAGTCATCGACGATGCGGGAGCACATTAACAAGCTACAGGCTCTTCAACAGGAAGTTCTTCAGGCTGTGAAGGAGATATCATCAGAAAATGCCATATCACATTGCTGTCGCATTTGCCCTCTCAGTACTCAGCATTCTACTCGTCTTGCTCAGCACCATCACGTGGGAGGAGCTTGTGCCCATGGCCTTGGACCAGGAGGAAAGATTCACGAACCCTCCATAGGGCGGAGGTTCGGAGGCCTTAACTGGCCAACGGTCGAAAGGCTATAACAACAAGGGCAAAGGGAAGGCTTCATCGGAGAAGTCTTTTGAGAAGATGTCCGACATAGACCGCAAGAAACTAAAGGCAGAGAGGACCTGTAATGATTGTGGCGAGAAAGGCCACTATTGGAGGCAGTGTCCCAAGCGGAACACCGAGAAGGGTGGAGAATCCTCAGTAGCAACCGTAAAGACTCCAGCATTTGTGCACCTGGAAGTGATGGACACCGATGTTTTATTTTCTTCGGGCAAGGAGGAGGTTGGAGGACTTGCCGCTACGGATACTCGGGAGTGGATTCTAGACAGTGGTGCTTCTAGGCACATGACTCCTTCCCGTTCAGATTTACAGGATCTCTGCAGGTATTCTGGTCACATTCTTACTAGGGATAAATCCACTATCCCAGTTCACAATGAGGGCAGGTTGGAGATAGTTCCCCATGGCAGAGGGGGGAAGCATTCCTCCCAGGTGTTGTATGTTCCATCACTTGGTTTTCATCTGTTGTCAATGCATCAGGTTTGCAAGACTGGCGTACGGTGGAGTTTGATGAGCATTTTGTTGCTCTCCGGGACAAGGCAATAGGCCAGGTAGTTTGGGAAGGCAGAGTGGAGAATGGAGTTTACAAACTTTCAACACTCTCTCTCCCAGGTCCTCAGTTTTGTGATGAGTGGCAGCCTGGTAATGGCCACTTAAGTACGTTGCAGGTGCACGCTTTCCGGGACCAAATGGAGGATAGCTTGCCAGTTGATGGCAGCAATTGGCAGGAACTTTCCACTACAGATGTTGGTAGTTCTTGTGTTAATCAAACAGAGGAAACTTTACAGGTAACTTATGCTCTGATGTCTCGTAGTATTCGGGACAAAGAAACTCCTGTAGATGAGGAAGTTCTTTCCACGAGGACCTCTTGGAAAGCCAGGCAGGTGACAATTGATTACTTGCAGCAGGAGGTGGATGTTGCACATTCTCCAGACTTTGTGGTTCCAGATTCAAAGGGGGTTGGTTACAGGTTTCCGAAGGCCTTGAGTGGTCTTCAGCAAGTTTCCAGGACTTGGCATCCCACCGTAACAGTTGTTGATCCTTGTGAGCACTATGGTGCCTCTCTGACTCGGAAGCAGAATGGTTCATTGATTTGGTTGATGTATACCAGATTGGACGGGAGCTTCCTGATGAGGCTGTTGAGCTCATGTTTGCAGATGACTCTTTGGGAGGCAAGATTGCGTATCTTGTGGTTTCCGCAGCATACGAAGGATCTTGGACTCTTTTACACAGGAGGGGGATTGATGGATGGAGTCCAACTCCATGGTTCAAGCGACTCAGATTGGGGAGGAGATCTAGACACGAGGAGATCTACTTCAGGTGACAGTTTTATGCATATTCTGACAAGATAACCTCCAGTGATGCATGCGTTAGCCTTTTCATCGGGGGGTTTCTTAGGCTTAGATTCATTATCTTTCTTACCCCCTGAACTGGAACTATTATTACCGTCCTTCTTAGCATCTTTAGAAGATGCATTACCTTTCCCTGGCTGTGCAGTGGATTGCTGCTGCTGGGGTTTGGTACTGGACTGAGATGACTGCTTGGGCTTGCCTTCGTTCATCTTCATTTCTTCATTCTGAGCGAGAGTCAATGCCTGGTCATATGTACTGGGTTCAAAGTTACGAACTGTGAACCGAATGTTAGAATCCAATCCACGAATGAATTGCTCCATCTTGGCCCGCGCAGATAGCCCTAACTGTTATGCTAAAGTGATAACCTTGCTAGAAAATTGAAGCACTGGGGATCAGTTCTGTCTGAGTCCATAGAACTCATCTCCAAGACCGGTCATGTACTGGGGCGGAAGAAATCTAGTCTTCAGGTCATGGACAAATGTATCCCAGCTAAAAGCTGTGACACCTGTGGTCTGGTCTGTATAAAGATTAGACCAATGCTGCCACCAAGTGACTGCCTCACCAATGAGATGGGGAGCCCCTACGTGGACTCTATCCTGAGGATCTGTGATCCTAGCTAATGGAAAATGAGCAGTAAATTGATGAATAAACTGATTTACTGCTAAATGATCACACTTACCATCATACTTACTGAAATTTAGTTGACTATGAATGACGGTAGTTGATGCTGCGGATTGCTAGCTGGTGGCACCTGAGGCAGGGGATGCTGAAGAGAGGTGCTGGTATCTAAGATGAATGGCCTCCTTTTCCCTTTGGTGCTCGAGTAACATGCGTTCTCGATCGAGCTCTCGTTCGTGCTCTCGAGCGGCGAGTTCAGCCTGACGCCGGTCTTCGTCGATCCTGCGTTGGGCTTCCTCATAGTCCCGTCTTTCTGCTTTTTCTTGTTGCTTTCTAGCTTCTGCTTCTGCTTCTGCTTCTCTCCTTCGGGCCTCGTCTTCTCTCCTTTGTTGTTCCATCTGAAAGAAGAGGAAGATGTAGTCGAGGACTGCTAGAGGCGGAGGAAGTGCTGCTGCTGCCTCCAAGAGTTGGAGACACTCCATGAGCAGCTGGTTCTGAGCTCTAAAAAGAGCTATGGTGTCTGTTGTAGTCGGAAGAGCAAGGTCTCCTTCAGGGGAGACTTCTTCCGGCTGATGGGTACTCTCCTCTGTAGACAGAATGCTGAAGTCGGTGGTCGTGCCGGAATGCAATCTGACCATCCAAGGATGCCCTCATGCTAGGATACGGTGTGTGTGGACAAGCTGAATCTGATACCAATGTAACATGCAGTAGAAGTATTCATATTGGAGGATCCTGTCACACAAATACTCACACCGTCTTCTGTATCCTGAGTTTCGCGAGTTTAGCAATCCACTTTAAGACTTCAAACCTTAGAGAGAGATGAGAACTGTACACCGTATGGGGTCCCGAATTACCCACTGAAGGGCCCCCTATCCCGTTACCGAGATAGTATTTGCTTTATTATCTTTAAAGAGACTGATGGTGTGACTGACGATAAGCCAAACGCAAGACCTCTGAAGGCCAAGTGTTGGGCTGAACTGTACACTGCTGTAGAAACACCAAAGATGTCCAATCTCGAGCCTATGCACTCACGCAAGGTTTATTGATGGCTGAATGCTGAGAACTACTGCGTTTGCTGATGGAGGGCTGAATGCATAAGCGTTGATGCTCCTCTTGCTGTAGGATGACACGCTTCTCCAAAACGCATGGGACTGAAGTGGCTACAAGGCTGAATATGATGCGCCTGAATGCTCTTTGCTGAATATCAATGAATGAGAGAGTGATTATGCAAGGGCTCTATTTATATGGGCTGAATGAGCCAGTCGGCTGGTTACTGAGCTGGCCCACTGCTCGTGTGCAATGAATAATGCATAAATGCGTATAAAATACTGAAAATGCTAGGAAAAATACCCAAAAAATCCTAGTAAATATCCTGATAAATACTGGATGATATCTGGGGTTCCTGCAATGGTCTAGATGCTATGCATGAATGATGTGCAATATGCAGGTGTCATGTGCAAGAATTGTCATGGACATTCTCTGGAGCTAGTCCAGAAGGGGCAGCCAAGGAAAAGATGATTAGAACCACGACTTGGAGCATGTTATGCTGTTTTGGCAGGATTTATCATCCTAAATGGTACTAATACTGTACAATGTTGCACTGATGATGAGCCAGCTTGTCACCATGCACTACAGTGCAGAGTGCATGTGACACGATTGGTTCCCTAATGTTACACGACTGAATATTATGTATAAAATAGGTTAATGATGGTATTAAATGCTGGGAAAATACTAAATAAGTACTATAAAATATGGAAAAATTACCAGTGAGGCTTCTGCAATGGTCTAGATGGCCTAAATGCATATGGGATGAATGCTATGCAAAAATGCACACATGTCCTAATGCAAACTCTAAGGCTTCTATGGCATGTATGAATGATTCTCTCCAAGTGGGTTAAGGGACTTCGACTGACTCACTCACTCACTAAGGCTAAGGAATGACATACGTAGCTCATGCCTCTGACATATCCTGGACCGAGGATTACAATGGGGTCACGACGTATGACAAATATCAAATCCTAAAGGCTTCTACTGATGTACAGTGTTGCACTAATGATAAGCCATCTTGTCACCATGCACTGATGATAAGCCATCTTGTCACGTGCACACCAGTCAGGTGTACAGTGACATGGCATCATCATTAGCATCATCAGGAGTCATCAAGCATTTATGCAATTTTATAGGCATTTTTCAGGCATTTATGGGGCAGCCGACAGCAAGTTATGGACATTGCATCTGGCCGACAGCCCTTATGCTGGCCGACCAGCAGCATTCATGCATATATATACAGGCGCCTCTCCATTCAGTCATTCAGGATCATCCTCAGCATCATAATCAGCAAACGCATCATCCTCAACACCATAATCAGCAAACGCATCATCCTCAGCATCATCATCAGCAAACGCATTCAGTTCAGCCCATCAGATCTGCAAACGCATCTGCGTTTCATCATCAGGTCAGCATTCAGCATCTGTTCCAAAGCCTCCCTTCAGCGTTTCCTTCCCAGGAGACAAGGGAAAGATAGTGGACAGCAGTTCATTCAGTTCATTCAGCATATTCAGCATATAGGCAGCATATTCAGCAGTATAGATCCATTTGGATCTCATTGTAACATCATTCATTCATCTAATATAGCTGCATTGCATTGACACATATATGTCTGTCTCTTAAACATCATTAAGTGCAGTTTAGTCAGACTAAGGTTGTGATTACTACGGTCATAAGCTCTTACATGTCACACATCTTGTCACCATGCACTACAATGCAGAGTGCATGTGACAGAGCTAGAGTGGATTTGGAGACCGAGCCGGGTTTTCACTTGTTGCCCTTCAAGATTAGCCATGGGATTAGCCAATGCATGTCTTGCACATGACATTTTGGGTATAGTTTGGAGACTAAATATGACATTTTGGACATTATTATGTAAGTCAAAAAGGCAAAACCGACCTGAATACAACTTGCTATCAAGATCCCTATAAAAAGGCATGTCATCAGTCATTTGTAGGCATTCAGATACAGAGGCCGCAAAGCCAAGACCAAGGCAATGTATTATGTAACCACACCATCTGGATCAGCCAAGTACACCTCCACATCAATGTTTGCCACTAACACAAAGAGGAGGACAGGAAGCATGTAGTTTATGCATAGCATTCAAGAGTCAGATTTGTCATTGTAATTACTCATACGTTTAGTAATATACATTAGGAGTAGGTTAGGTAAAGAGTCTCTCTTCTCCTTCTCTCTACTCATCATTGCGCATGTGATTAGCGTTAAACTTTCTTGCTTAGTGCAAATCATCATCAATCACACTTTCACATAGTTAGCATGTTACATACGAGTATGCAAGGCCCAGTCAAACATTAGATAACAACCGACAAGCAGAATCGGACACGTGGCAGTGCCACATGGTAGTGATGATGTGGCAACAACGACATGGCAATGATGAAGAGGTTCACCCAACACAAGATATTTGTCACTTTCTTGCTTGTTTACAACTACAGGATCTATTGTATCATATTCATCTACTTTCCTCAATGTTGGACTTCACAGAGCGTTTCTCTATAGGCGTTCTCTATAGGAGATGTGCTAGAGCCAAGATTTGACAGTAAGGTCACAGGGCTGTGATTTGACACGTCTTCATTCTCAACCACATCTTGTACTTGAATTTCAATTGTATTACTTCTTTCTCGAGAACGATACCCCATATAAATCGAATGTTCGTTATCAACAAGACTGTAGTCGGTATTTGGTAAGTCTAATAGTGTATTGCAGTAATCAGAACCCTTAGCGTAATAACAATCAAAGCATTGGGTAAATACTCGAATAAAGGGGAGCACCTCGCTATCATAAATACGCATGCTGTTACCATAGTACCTGCATAAATCAAGCGGATCCTAGAGTGAGACCCTCCGTTGCGTCAGGTATGCTCCACCTCAAACTAACACCACCACGTTGATCCAATAGAGATATCCAATACCTTACCTTCTTGTCCATCCAAATAATTGCCTTTTATGTTGGGACTCAAACTGATTTGACCATGCAAACATAGGATGCATTCCCTTAAGCAGTGAAACAAGTTTGTATGTCAATTGAAGCGGCACCTCCTATGGGAGCCAAGCTGTCCATCAGAGCTCGGCTTGACTGCTCCAAACATCATAAGCACCTTGTTAGAAACCTATCATGGTTCCAAGCAACCATGTCCTCGCAACATCGTGTCCATGGAGACAACTTTCTTTCTTTATGTCATGATCTTTTTTCTTTCTAAAGCTAAGCTAAATTATAATAGATATTTAAATAAACACATTTGGGGGAAAAAAGGGGACCCATAGCCAAACATTAGGGGAGGGAGCAACAACTTTCTTTCTTTATGTCATGATCTTTTGTCTTTCTAAAGCTAAGCTAAATTATAATAGATGTTTAAATAAACACATTTGGGGGAAAAAAGGGGACCCATAGCCGAACATTAGGGGAGGGGGCTTTTGGCAAGATACATGTATCTTGGGAACCCATTTAAAGAAATCAATATTGGAAGAGAGGGAGAGACTGAGAAAGATTGGAGCAAAACCCAGAGCCTACAGGCTCACCTTCTTCTATTCATTACTTTCACTCACACACATGTATGTAGAAAAGACCTACTCTAGCTAATATCTATATGTGACCGGCTTATTAACTACGGCACACATGTCCAGTTGTATCTAGCTATAGCTGGTGTCGGTCATGATCTAACACATAACGAAGGAACACACGGGAACTGAGCTTGACTTCTAACACTCCCCCTCAAGCTCAAACCATCTGCAACACTCCAAGTAGCTGTCGAAAATAGATGAACTTATCTTTACCAAGTGATTTAGTAAAGATGTCCGCTACCTGGTCTTCAGTCTTCACATGCAGCAAGTCAATCTGCTCTGCTAGTACCATTTCTCTGATGAAATGGTAATGAACTTCAATGTGTTTCGATCTTGCATGGTAGACGGGATTGCTTGCAAGCATGACACTGCTCAGATCATCACAATGTAGCTTCACTTTGCTGTCCAAGTGAATCCCAAAATCATTCAGCAGCTTTTGTAACCAAACAGCTTCACAGGCCGCTAAGGCCGCACCACGGTACTCAGCTTCTGTACTAGACAATGCAGCTGTAGGCTGTTTCTTACTCTGCCAACTGATCATGCTGCTGCCCAATCCAAATGCATAGCCATTGGTTGACCTTCTGTCATAGGCACAACCAGCCCAGTCAGCATCAGTATACCCTGTCAAGTCAAGGGGTTTCCCATATGCATAAAACAGCCCATAATATGTCGTAGCCTTTACATATCTCATGATTCTCCTGACTGCATCCAAATGCGGCTTGCGAGGCTTCTGCATGAACTGACTGATCAGCCCCACAACATAACTCAAGTCACGTCACGTAATAGTCAGGTAGATCAAGCTGCCCACCATCTGACGATACATGGTTACATTCTCTATTTCAGCCCCAACATCAATCTGCAGCTTGACATTTTGCTCTAGGGGTGTATCCACAGCCTTGCATTCAGCCATACCATACTTCTGTAACATGTCATGAGCATACTGCTTCTGTAGCAACCATATGCCTTGAGGTGACGACACTACCTCAATTCCCAGAAAATATTTCAACTCACCAAGATCTTTGACTTTGAATTCAGCCTGCAAACATGATTTAATTTCAGCAATCCCGCTTTCATCATCTCCAGTAATGATTAAGTCATCGACATTAGACAACCAGAAATACATAGCCATGATTAAGTCATCGACATAGACAACCAGAAATACATAGCCATGATCTGTCTTCTTCACAAACAAACTGTGATCTGCATCACCCAACTTAAACCCATGTTGCTGTAAATAGCTGCTAATTCGAGCATTCCATGCTCTGGGTGCCTATTTCAGCCCATATAATGCCTTTTTCAGCCCGCATACATGTGCTGGAAAATCCGGATGCACATAGCCTTCAGGCTGCTCCATATAAACCTCTTCCTGCAACTCACCATTCAGAAAGGCATTTTTCACATCCATCTGCCATAACTTCCAGCCTTTAGCTGCTACCAATGCAATGACAGTTCTGACAGTAGCCATTTTAGCTACAGGGCTGAAAGTCTCCTCATAGTCAAGACCATACTGCTGCGCATACCCTTTTGCAACCAGCCTGGACTTGTAGCGCTCTAATGACCCATCTGATTTGCACTTAACCTTGTACACCCATTTGCACCCAATGGGGACTTTGCCATCAGGCAACTGCACTAAATCCCATGTTCCATTTTCAGCCAAAGCTGAATACTCCTCATCCATGGCAACACACCACTTCTCATCTGCAACTGCCTCATCAAACTTAGTGGGTTCTTTAAAACCTGTCACTTTCGTCATGTAAGCATAATGACGGGCTGAATATCCAGTGTAAGTGTACCTGTCAACGGGTCTCTTGACCCTCTCAGATCTCCTCAACTGTGGCTCACTCTGAGCTTGCCTCTCATGAGGCGGCACATAGCGATTCTGCCTAGCACCTGGCGTCATGACAGACGGAATCCCCAACTCACTGTCCAAGCTATCACTGCTGGATGACTCATAACTTGCAGTAAGTGGTCCTGTTACATCTTCAAACATTTTTTCTTTTCCCTTATCCAATCTCCCCCTCATTGACATGTCCGTGTCAGTGGACATAGGAGTGCGATTCCGCAATCTGCCAAACCAAGGACTCACTGTAGATGATACATCACCTGGCTGACCACTCATAGTTGTACTAACTGCAGGATTATTTTCGGCATTACTCACGCTTGCTGATCCATCAGTAGGCACAGCAACTGGATTCCCATACAAGGAAGCTAATTCGTCAAAGACAACATCTCTGCTTATCAGTGTCTCATGTGTAGACGGCACATAGCATTTATAGGCTTTTCTTTCCTGTGCATAACCCAAAAACACGCTCTTTATTGCCTTAGGATCCAATTTCTTTCTCTTTTCATCTGGTATATGCACATACGCAATGCAGCCAAAAACTTATAAGTGCCTAATGTCAGGTTTATGATCATACAACCTCTCATAAGGTGTAACATCATGAATCCCTGCTGTAGGGGTTCGATTCAGCACATAGACAGCAGTCATCACTGCTTCAGCCCAGTAAGCATTAGGCAGACATTTTTCATTCAACATAGCTCTAGCTGACTTCATCAGTACCTTGTTTTTCCTCTCTGCAACACCGTTCTGCTGCGGTGTATAGCTGCAAGTGAGCTGCCTTCTTAGCCCATACTTTGCAAGATATCTGTCAAACTCCTTAGAGACATATTCTCCCCTCCATCTGACCTAAGACAAGATACGTAGCAGCCCAACTCATTTTCAGCATGCTGTTTGAAGTCTCTGAAGACATCAAACACGTCATCTTTATGCTTCAGTATGTACAGCCAAGTGTACCTGCTGAAATCATCAATGAAAGATACATAGTAACGAGCTCCTCCAAACGAAGCATTATGCGACGGACCCCAAACATCAAAGTGCACCAACTCTAAGGGTCTCGAGCTATTCTTTACATGCTTCATGAAGGGAGATCTTGCCTGCTTTCCAAACTGACATGCAGGACATACATATACTTGAATTTCGGCAATCCAAGTACCACTTCCTTCTGTTGCATAGATTTCAGCTTTTGTACATTGACATGGCCAATCCTCTTGTGCCAAATCTCAACATCCCGAATAGCACCCTCATCATGTGCAAACATGGCTGCCTTAAGTTCAGGAATGGATGCATCCAAGGTGAACATCCTGCCATCCCTTCTGCCTCTAGCAATTAATTTGCAGCCATTGCCGTATTCTTCAATAAGCATCCATCTTTATTGAATCTCACCTGTTGCAGATTTTGTTCAGCCATCTGTCCCACAGACAAAAGATTCTTTGTTATTGACGGTACATGCGGTACATCATGCAGGCTTTTCTTCTTGCCATTAGGCATCATCAACGAAACAACTCCTGTGTGCTGAATATCATGCTAGGTGTCATCCCCAGTACACACGTAACCATGTGAACCTGCAACCAACTCATCGAACCACTCTCCGTGGGGTGTCATGTGATTAGAAGCCCCAGAGTCAATGTACCATCTCTCATCTCTATTCTGTCTAGGTGCATTGTTGGACACATGCTGCATGGCAAACAATCTGTCAACCTGCTCATCATGAGCACCGCTAGAAGATGCATAGTGCCCATGCTGTTTGCCCTTTGTCTTCATATCTCTCTGCTTCTTGTAACAATCCTTTTCAATGTGCCCATATTTACCGCAGTAATGACAGTCCTTATCCCTGTTGGATTGATCATTCGACTGCCATGATCCACCACCTCTGCCACGGGATGATCTCCCCCTGCCTCTAAAGCCGCCAAATCCACGCTGGCCCTGTGTATCTGTATCACGCCAATTACTCTGTTGTTGCTGTCCATAGGTGTTTCGAGTATCACCACGACCTCGAAACGAACCACAGCCTCTGCCGCCTCTGCCACGCTGGCTAGAGTACAAAACAATGTCTCTACTCTGAGACGGACTAAAACCTGTATTCAATCCAAGCTTTACTTCCTCATGCAACAGCAAAGCAACTAGCTCATCCCAGTCAGGAGGTTCAACTCTAACAGAAATAGATGTATCAAACGCTTTATATTCCTTGCCAAGTCCATTCAGTGTGACAACAATCATATCATCTTCAGATACCTGTGATCCAACGGTAGCAAGCTAGTCTGCTATGGTCTTAACCTCTGTCATATAAACCTGGATGCTTCTGCTACTTCTAGACATGTTGTTGAACTGCTGTTTCAGCTGAATCTTCCTTGCATGTGTTACATTTCCATAGTTCTTCATAAGTATGTCCCAAGCATCCTTTGGGGACTCACATCCAGTGATCTATACTGCCATAGCATCAAAAATACATAAAGAAAACCAATGTAACACTTTGCATGCTCTCTCTGTCCACTGCTTATAAGCTCTTTTCTAATCTTGTGTCGGTCGTTCAGGCAATTCAGGTTCAGCTTCATCACCTGTACATAGATCCCAATATCCTCTGCCAACCAAAAAGTTTTTCATTCTGAATAGCCATGGTTCAGTAGACTATGTCTGTCAAATGCCTGACTTCCTGCAAGCCAACAAGTATAACTGAGCAAGTGCAGTCCTTAACTGTTTATGACAGTTTTTCTGCAACAAGTTCACTGTCAAAACCAGGGTATTTCAGCCCTTCAGCAGCTCAAAACAATCCACACCTGTAGGTACGATGGTCAATACATATGCTATGTAATTGCTTCAGCTTTATCTCCTGCAACCTTACTGTCAGAGTACATACATGCTGTCTATAAACTGTAAACTGTCAGTGACCAGCAGCTTATTCAGTACCAAAACTAAGTCGTATACATGTCATACATGTCCCAAACCTTCATAGACATCTGCTAGTACATGTAGCAATCCAAACATAACCGTACGGGCACAAATCAATGCATAGACAGCAAGTACAAGTGTCAAAACCCTTGCTCACAGGTTGCAGTCAGCAAATATTCAGCATAACAAGCTTTATCTAGCTCCACAAAGTCCTCAAATCATGTCATACATTCACTTCAGTGTGTCGGGGTCAGTACATGGGTAACTACAGGCATGCTGTATGCATGTCAAGATTGCATTCACTGTTAGCAGCCAACCAAAAAATGTTACTGCATCAATTTCCAGCGTTAAATTTCTGCTTCAAGCCAACAAATTCAGCGCATGAATGCTTTGCATATTCCTGTGCTCCAACGCTGCCTTCTGGGTACAGTAGAGAGCTCAGATATGCATTCAACAATGTAATAGCATGTCACAGCTATCTAGCACTTTCCACAGCGTATATGCATGCATTTGCTCACTTAGCATGCAGGCAGTGTGTTGTTCTCTCCAGGCGAAATCCACGCAGACAATTCGTGTGTTAAAACTGCAAATGTTGCTCCAAACTGATGACGACCAAGCACTCTAATGTGCTCAATGAAGCTCCTGTATCCTCCCAAACAAGCTACAGAACAAAGCTTGAGCAATAGCAAGCTTAACCAATCAACACATACCTTACAGGATGCAATATCGGAGAGTCTGCACTTCAAAAACTTCAGAGCTTTTCTCCTCTTTCGACCGAAGCGTAGTTACCGCCATAGCCATACCGTGACCTATGGTCTGCGTTGCGTCCTTGTCGATTAGTATTGCAGCTTCATCACCAAGCGCCTTTGCGGGAGTCTCCAATTCATCTCCTGCGGGGGCATTCGAGCAGGCGAGCAGGAAAATCTGTTCCTAGTGAAAGCATTTCTGTTTCTCATTCTATGCTCCTCCGAGGCATGGGCAAGGACTCCCTCAGAGAGGATATTCTGCAAATTTTTCCGAGGGCTTCAGTCTTCAGAGTTGTCTTCAGTGCCTCCTGCTCTAGAGAGCTCACCTAACCGAGCTCTGATACCATATTGGAAGAGAGGGAGAGACACAGAAAGAGTGGAGCAGAACCCAGAGCCTACAGGCTCACCTTCTTCTATTCATTACTTTCACACTCACACACATGTATGTAGAAAAGACCTACTCTAGCTAATATCTATCTGTGACCGGCTTATTAACTACGGCACACATGTCCAGCTGTATCTAGCTATATCTGGTGTCGGTCATGATCTAACACATAAAGAAGGAACAAACGGGAACTGAGCTTGACTTCTAACAATCAATGTTCTCAAATGCTAACCTTTTGCTAAAGGAGCTAGTGCATAGATCTAAGTGAAACTATTCCAAGAAAATCCATGACATTGTTCCGGAGTTTCTCTTGCAAAATCACCTTCTAGGCTAACTTCCAGAGGCAAACGTCACTCCGCTGGAGAGACCCAGGGAAGCACGCTCCTTTGGTTATCCCTTTCAAATCGAAGTAGAGGAGCGCGCCCTACCTCCCTCACAAGCAAGCTGGCGGGAGGCTCCTACCTCACCATGCGTTCCCTTGGGGAGGGTGTGAAGCTAACAGAACAATGCAAGAAGTGTATAATGCAGCATAGACTGTTATGTTATTGACCTATCTTTGATCGTTTTTAATTGCTTGAGAGAAAAGCTTAATTGGTGGGAAAATAGTTCAAAAGTAGATTGCTAGTCTTTCACATTTTTCATGTTGTCTAGGATCACATCTAAAAATTTATTCTTGGATCACATCTAACAAGTTTACGCATGGATCACATGTTAACAGCTTTTGGTCTCATAGACCCTTCCCGGCATTCGTAGACTTTCATACAATCTTTCTTTTTCTAAAAGGCAGGCCTTTTTGAAGAGAACCCTTCCTTTGTTATTGCTTATGATAATGGCACAGGAGGTGAGGCATACCTGAGGCAGTTCGGAGAGTGAAGAAGCAAATCCCCTTCTTCCATTGGCCTGCGCTGGTGATAAACTGGAATTGGAAACAGCTCTCTTGATAGCGGAGAGGAGGTGGGAGCGATGGAGCAGGCGGGCCATTGCTACACGCTGGCAATAGACATACTTCAAATTAAATCTGTCCGCCGCCTTCTCGTAGGCTCGTTACACACCCTCAGCTCTATTTGACACGGGCATGGCCAAGGGGATCAACGATGGAGAAGGTTTGGCATCTTGACGCGAGGGGCGTTGATCTTGGCGACCAGTTGAGTAATCTCGGGCCCAAAGTAATCTCGGGCTGAGGCAAGCGAGGGGTGGCAAATCTTTTTGAAAAATAAAGAGAATTGAATGCATTGGTATAATTTTAAAAATTTTGAAAAGAGTCCATACTTCTTTAAATGATATTTATTAAACATCATTACATGGACATAATGCTAGCCGCCACTAAGTAATCTGGGGACAATAGTAATCTCGGGATAATAGTAATCTCGGGTTACACACGCTCCCCGACAAATTTGGCCTCCTCTGTAGGGGTCAGATTTGACGCCCAAGTCCCAAAGCTCTTGGGGTCAATCATCAAAAGCAATCTAAACGTGGGCATTTATTTTGTAATTTTTATTTTTGAACATTTTTTAATTTGGTTTAAGTATATATTTTTTACATTTATTGTTTGTGTAAGTTTAGTATAACAATCATCAAACGATCTAAGTGTGGAGGTTTTTTTTGCAATTTTGTTTTTAGAATTTTTGGACTTGATGTAAATGTATTTTTATTTGCATTTATTATTTGTATAATTATGGTTGTTGTTTATGATAAAAACACTACATAGTGGCATAGTGGCGAGGCACCTTTCTGGGTGTTTGCAGCTTGTTTTATTTGGCATGGTAGATCCCACCCCTCATCTAAAAGTTAGAAGAAGAGTAAATGCAACGTGTAACACTATCATAACAACCATGTGCGTTATGCAAAGTTAATCACTATTAAGAGACTTCTTCCTTCTTTTGCAAATGACTATTTGCACGTTATTTTATTTGGCATGATAGATCCCACCTCTTAACTAAAAGTTAGAAGAAGAGTAATCTAGTAAATGCAACCTAGAACACTATCATAATTGCAATCTTCAAACTAAAATCTCTGAAGAAGCTATCCAATGGACTGATGCATGATAAGACCCTCCTTAACTGATATAGTTGTATCCTGAGATAATAGTGTAAAGGCCTACATTGATCACACCAAATGAGCGCTACAAGTCAACCTTGAGGACTGCAATTTGCTTCTCATTAGGACCAGTCACTCACAAAAGCATGTCGTCCGCATAAAGTATGAGAATAACCAACTCTGTGAACATAAAGTGTGCTTTCTGTCGGAGTATTGCTGAAACCAAGAGCAATCAAGTGAGGATGAATCTTTTGGCACTATCCTATGTGCCAATGGCATATGAAGCATTGTTGTTAGCACATAGGATAGTGCCCCCCTTAGGTGGTGCATCATGTAAAAGAGGCAAATAACCCTATGCATGAAGTAATGTGCTTAGAAGCACCACTGTCAAAATACAAAGCATGTTTGGATTCTGCACTAACATGGATTTTGTGTGCTTTGAAGAATCATAAGCACATGTGACCACCACAAATGTCCAATCAAATTGAGCTATGTTCATTCACTAATTCTTCGTATTACCTGACATGCTATTTGTGAGATTAACATGCTGTTTTGCTTCTTTTTCTTTTCGCTTTCAATGCATTTATGATATTCTTCAATGAGGTGTCCAGGCTTCGTAAACTGAAAATTAAAACCGTAAAACAGTAAACAAAAAAACGTTTTAAAAAGTAAAAAGGTAAAAAGCAAAAAGTAAGAAATAAAAATAAAAGGTAAAAAATAAAAACTAAAAAAGTGGAAAGGTAAAAGGTCGGGGGAAAAAAGAGTATAGAAAGCGCTCGCACACAAACTTGGCTAGTATATGTTTTAGGCTATTGCGATCACGTTGACGTAACTTGTGTGATTCTCAAAAAATTTACAATTTTACATAGTTAAGGAGCTTCCTTAACTATGGGAGCTAGTGAAAAAACTCAATCAATCTTTGGGCAAAACTTGGCCAGCGCCCAGCGCTTGACTAACCCAGAAAAAATACATTGTACTCTCTTATTATGCAACCTACACATTGTATAGAGATCTTATACATGTAAGTGCTCTTATTATTATGCAATATATGTATGTAAGAGCTCTTATTATTATGCAATCTACACATTACACATAGAGCTCAATCTATGCATGCATAAGAGCTCTTATTATACATAAGAGATTATAAAAGAAATTCATTATTTAAAGCTCTCACTTTTTTCTCTTTTTTTTTGAAAGGTATTCTTCTAAACCTTTGAAGCCAATAGTCTCCTTGTGTTGGAAGTAAGAGTCATAAATCCATCTATGTTTTTATTTAAACTTATGCTAGGCATCTAGGAGGCTTCGTGACATGTCATATGTGAATAAATGCATTGCTATGTACATCATCTCAACGATTCTCAAATTATGAAATATTTGAAAGAAAGTAAAATCACAGGTGTAGGCCCAGGTACAAGACCTATAGTATGCTGGAAACTATTGTTTGATACTGAAAATAAGCACGAGGGAAGCCCGTAGGTGCATTACAAGATAAGAACTAGAAGCATTTGCTAATGACCTCAAGTGAGAGCCCAAAAACTGTCGACACACATTTCTACTTCTGCCAAGTCTGGCAAAAAGGAACTCAACCAGTTTCCCATCCCGGTTAACACGATAACCACAAAACTAGAAGAAACAACCAATCCCCAACCCGAACCATAAAAGCTTTACCACTCTACACACAAAGCACAAAACAAAAAAAATTGTGGCTAGCTACAAAGGAAGCCAAAAGGCTAGTGGTGGAAGAAAGCATTAAGGTTGAGGAGACTGAACAATTCCCTCAACACTTTCGGGCCTACAAGGTTGGAGACCGTCTCGTGCAATACGACAAGGCCCAAAGTGTTGAATAAATGTAATCCCAACTCCTTAGTCCAATTTAAATGTGGTTGATAGGCTAGTGGGTGGTCAGTGGTTGGTGTGTAAAGCCTACAAATGGTTGGTGCATGTTGTTCATGCAACTCATGCAACTAAAAATAGGGTAGAGGAGTCTCTAAATAAGGTACAAGTTGTGATCAAGTGATTATGTAAGTTTGGTTCATGTCTAATCACAATTAGAGTCTTATTATGTTAATCTCATATCAATTTTCTGCATATACCAATTTTTGTCCCTCATATTCATAATGTCTTGTACAATCTTTGATCCACCTTGAGGATGTTTTGATCAATCTTCATAGCTTAGTTATCAAATCTAACATTTGGTATCAGAGCATGATCAATTTAGGATTAGATTATTAGAAAAAACCCTAATTACTTTCTTAATCACCATAGCCAGTTTTTCTGTTTTGAACCCCTTGCTGTAGATTGATTTCGTGTGTGCACCTGAGGGGATGAAACCATAATATTTTGTTATAGCCTTGTTGGTTTGCTCCCATGAATGCTACAATTTCAACACAGCAGCGCGAATTTCTCAGCGCTAGCTAAATCGCCTGTTTTCGGTTTAGTGCAGAAATTCTCCCTCATCGCTTTGAATTGCGCCAATTCCTTCAAGGTGTAGCAAGATCATCAAGTGAAGATTGTGCATCTCAAATCTTGTGCAATTTGGTTCACTGTAGCAGCTGCACGAACCGTTTTTCCAGTTGCCCCTTTTCTGGAGTTTCTGCTCCAAGTATATGGTGATATCAATTTTGCTTTATATTGATGATATTTTTGTTAATTGGGCTTAAATCATCTATGTGAGCAAGTTCTCAACATCAATCATTATATTTTATCATCATGAGTTCAAAATTTCCCGACAAATTCAACGGAACTGGGTTCCATACTACCTGGCAAATCAAGGTGAAGGGCTACCTCATGAAGAAAAATCTGTGGAGTATGGTCAAGCCACTTACTGAAGATGAAGTTGGTATTTCTGCTGTGCAGTTACAAGAGCTACAACGGCTGCACTTCAAGCGAAAGATGAGCAAGCACTTGGTATTATCATTACTGCTTTAGAAGATGATTTTATTCATTATATTGATGATGTTGAGTCAGCCATGGAAGCTTGGGAATTATTAGAACGTACTTTTGGTGCAAAGGCAAAGCATTCCAAGATCAGTTTGAAGATGCAACACTTTGATCTAACCATGGAGAGTAATGAAAATTTAGCAGCTTTGATTAACAGGTTGAAGAGCTTAATGACATAGTTGGTTTATGTTAAATCTCCTGTTCCTGAAGAAGATGAGGTTGCGCAAAAGGCCATGTATGAGAAGAGGCCCAAAAAAGTGGCTCTAAAGTTTTGGAAAATTCAAAACAAAGTAGTATTTACCCTATATAACATGGGTGCACCTCAAGTTTTACATTATTAGCTTGCATCTGGAAGGAGAAAAAATCATGCTCCACCTGTATAAAAAACATCATTTCAATATTAGCGAGTCAAAAATTTATCCAATAATTGTCGTTTGATGATTCCAGGATTTAGTTTACATCATGGAATTTCCATCAAGACAAGTTTCATGATCAAACTATGTCCCTTCTAAAAGTTATGTCCAAATTACTACTTTTTTGAAAACAGCAAAAATCATGCGTGTTATCAGCATGTGTCTAAGAAAATTAAAATATTGCCTTGCAAAAGCTAAGAAAAGTGCAATTTAAAAAATCTCGAGGATTTTTTGGGTCTTGAGGAACATCTGTGGATGTTAAGCATTTCAAAACTCTTAATAGATTGCCCACAAAAATTCAAGAAAAATGCTAACTTTTCATGACACTTTAGTGTCCAATTACAGAACTAGTATTAAAAGTGGATGGAATGCCTAAAGTATTGTTCTTGGTCCAAAGGTTAAAAGTATTGTTCTTGGTCCAAAGGTTAAAAGTGGATGGAATGCACAAAGTATGTGAAGCATGCCAATTGGAAAAATAGCCTACGCATGGATTTCCATCATATGATAAGAATGTAAGTCAAAGACCATTGGATGCAGTGCATTCTGATATGTGGGGAGACCAACAAAGATGGCATTAATCCAAGGATGCAAATGTTAATCCCATTTCGGATTAACAAATATGCTCCTCCATTTGAGGACATTAATAAGTGTCATGAAAAGGCACTATAAAAGTTATACATTATGAGATATTGGCCACCCAAGGTCTTAGTTAGTAAGTTTTGGGTGCCCAAGTGTGAATAAGGGCCAATTGTATCTAAGGAATTTTCTCATAATAGAAGGACACAATCCCCCTTGTGTTATGAGAGCTCTAGCTTTGTCTTGTGTGTGTGTGTGTGTGTGTGTGTGTGTGTGTGTGTGTGTGTGTGAGAGAGAGAGAGAGAGAGAGAGAGAGAGAGAGAGAGAGAGATAGAGAGAGTGTGTACTCTAGCGCATGTGCCTTTTCTATGCATGTATGTGTAGAAGAGTGAGAGAGAGATTGCCTTATGTGGTGGTGCGAGCGACTTTACGATGATAGCGTAGAGGTGGAGCTTGGAGGATTGGAGCTTTCGGAAGCAAGCTTAGAGACCTCAAGGGACGTGAGCTTGGAGCATTGGTAAGTTCCCAACGATGGTTATTGTCTATTACTTCATCCAATGGTGAATGTTAGAGTTCTCTCTTTGGAGGTGTGGTAGCCCATAACATGTTTGGCACCACTGTTGGAGAAACACCATTGTTTCTTCCGTTCTCCTGCTCCCGTTATACAAATTTCATCATTGCCTTTGCATTTAGGAAGTGCATTGTGTAAAGAATAAATGGACACAACGGATTCTATGGAATCTTATCCCATGAATTAGAAAAAAATAGTTCACGACGTGAACTGTCTACCTTTTCATGGCATAAACCATTTTGGTTCCACGGCATGAACTGTCAGTGAGACAGATCTAATTCATGAACCAAGGATTCTCACGTTAAAGTTAGGAAAGTGCCTCTATTGTGCAAATTGAGACCAACCAACTCAGATCAGGACAACATGGTTATAAAGGAGAATAGAATTGGTAGAATGTTTACATTAGTTGTAAACATACTTGAATTGAAGGCAGTAATGTTTGCACATGGTGCAGGTGCGAGCAGACATTGACATTTGGCATAACGCATTGGTCATGTCAACACGTGATTAAAAATATCCATGCCTAAAGTATTGTTCTTGGTCCAAAGGTTAAAAGTGGATGGAATGCCTAAAGTATTGTTCTTGGTCCAAAGGTTAAAAGTGGATGGAATGCACAAAGGTTAAAAGTGGATGGAATGCAAAAAGTATGTGAAGCATGCCAATTGGGAAAATAGCCTATGCATGGATTTCCATATGATAAGAATGTAAGTCTTGGATGCAGTGTATTCTGATATGTGGGGAGACCAACAAAGATGGCATTAATCCAAGGATGCAAATGTTAATCCCATTTCGGATTAACAAATATGCTCCTCCATTTGAGGACATTAATAAGTGTCATGAAAAGACACTATAAAAGTTATACATTATGAGATATTGGCCACCCAAGGTCTTAGTTAGTAAGTTTTGGGTGCCCAAGTGTGAATAAGGGCCAATTGTATCTAAGGAATTTTCTCATAATAGAAGGACACAATCCCCCTTGTGCTATGAGAGCTCTCGCTTTGTCTTGTGTGTGTGTGTGTGTGTGTGTGTGCACGTGTGTACGTGTGTGTGTGTGTGTGTGAGAGAGAGAGAGAGAGAGAGAGAGAGAGAGTGTGTACTTTAGCGCATGTGCCTTTTCTATGCATATACGTGTAGAAGAGTGAGAGAGAGATTGCCTTATGTGGTGGTGCGAGCGACTTTACGATGATAGCGTAGAGGTGGAGCTTGGAGGATTGGAGCTTTCGGAAGCAAGCTTAGAGACCTCAAGGGACGTGAGCTTAGAGCGTTGGTAAATCCCCAACGATGGTTATTGTCTATTACTTCATCCAATGGTGAATGTTAGAGTTCTCTCTTTGGAGGTGTGGTAGCCCATAACATGTTTGGCACCACTATTGGAGAAACACCATTGTTTCTTCCGTTCTCCTTGAGTTTCAGCTCCCGTTATACAAATTTTATCATTGCCTTTGCATTTAGGAAGTGCATTGTGTAAAGAATAAATGGATAAGGTTTGAGTGGAAGTGAAGATTTGTTAGAAATTGTTTGTTTTCGGTGTGTGGGTGAGTACTTGGGTGACCCTAGAGGAAAGATACACCGTTTTTTCTTTTAATTTTGATGTTTGTATCACCAAAATTGCTAGCATGAACGAGTAGGTGTGATACTCTATTTTTTGTTTTTTTTTAATCCATAAAAAATCACAAAAATAAGGAGCCATTGGTTGTGCTTTAAACTTGCATTACACTCCTTACTACTAGCACAATCATTTTGGAGCATCTGGATAGGTAATTTACAGCCAATCTTCACTTTGTCGATGTGGGAGCTTAACACGTGAAAGTGCAAAGGCGTGAATCGCTTCCACAAATCAACGTCGCAAATTGTGGGATTGCCTTGTTAAAAATAGGGTACCTTATCATGACACCTCTAACACAACGGATTCTATGGAATCTTATCCCATGAATTAGCAAAAAATAGTTCACGACGTGAACTGTCTACCTTTTCATGGCATAAACCATTTTGGTTCCACAGTGTGAACTGTCAGTGATGAGACAGATCTAATTCATGAACCAAGGATTCTCACGTTAAAGTTAGGAAAGTGCCTCTATTGCGCAAATTGAGACCAACCAACTCAAATTAGGACAACATGGACCTAAAATTCGAAGTGACTTTTGAACACGTGAAAGTGCAGAAAATAGTTCATGATGTGAACCATTCCCTGCTATCCACACGACGTGAACTGCTATCATAGTCTCACAGCCTAAAAATTCAGATCGATAGAACCCTATGAAAATTCATTCGGGATAGTGATTTAGCTTATCAAATCATATTCTCATGCACTTGAGGTCTAGTAAATTCATTGGAGATGCCCTTACTCTCCTAATGATAGTGCGTCGAGCCACCCAGGATATTTCTATAAAAAGAGTGTTGGTTCAGGCCACTCTGTGAGGAGCACTCAATTGAGTGTTTCGGCTGGAGAGGGATTGGTGAGAAAGAAAAACCATCTTCCCCTACAAGATCCAGTGGTATCTTTGACATAGCCAGGGGATTTTTGGTCTCCAAACCATCAACAATGATGAAGCGCAATTTGCAGGTATCTGCCCGTCAACCAGTACCAGACAAGCTCCAAGACTGGAATTACCAACCCAACCTTCGAGTTCTAGGCTATCTAACACTGTGAGGAGAACTTCCAAGGTGAGGAGAGACAAGGAAAGTGTAGCCAAGACTGGTGAAGATCTTCTTCCCAACATCAGAAGAAGTAGAATTAGACTTGAAGAGGGCTGAAGTAGAGCAAATATTACGAGTATTGAGCTTAAGGAAACAAGCGTTGTAGCATTATATGGTAGTGATGTGTGAACACACTTAGGACCGCCGGGGCACTTTTTCTCACTAGGAGGTTTTTCCCCCCTGTGTGTATGTACACCCTCTTATCTAAGTTTCTCTCAAGATGATTGGGCATAGACAATACATTGCAGTTATGACCCTTCTGTTCATGATGTATGCATGTCAGTGGGCAAAATTAGATGCTTGGTACTTTGACAGTGGTGCTAGTAAGAACATTACTTCATATAAAAAAATTGTTCTCATCTTTGGAATCAGTCCCAAGTGCAGGAACCGTCACATGTGCAAATGGTTCCTCATATCCTGTAAAAGGAGTTGGTAAAGTTGTTCTCATTGTTGTAAATGGGGGTGCATTTACTCTTTCTAAAGTTTTATATGTGCTAGGCATTAAGAAGAACTTGTTGTTAGTTTCAGCCTTAGCATTGTCAGGCTTGACAGTGCAGGAACCATCACATGTGCAAATGGTTCCTCATATCTTTGGAATCTGTCCCAAGTGCAGGAACCGTCACATGTGCAAATGGTTCCTCATATCCTATAAAAGGAGTTGGTAGAGTTGTTCTCATTGTTGTAAATGGGGGTGTATTTACTCTTTCTAAAGTTTTATATGTGCTAGGCATTAAGAAGAACTTGCTGTTAGATTCAGCCTTAGCATTGTCAGGCTTGACAGTGAAATTTGTTGATGACATATGTACAGTTCAGGATAGAAATGATGGTTATTCTATCATTGCCTCAGATACCTTGTTTCATGGACTATACAAGATGGATGTATTTGAGAAGTTGCAGCATGATGCTTGCTTAGTCTCTACGACTCATGCTATGAGTGATGTAGAATTATGGCATGCATGATTTGGCCATCTAAATTATAGCAGTTTGTTATGCCTTCAAAGGCATGATATGGTGTCTAAGTTGCCAACTCTTAAGACCTCTACTAGACATGTATGTGAGGGGTGTATTCTTGGTAAAATGCATGGTAAAATGCATCAGGCATCATTTCCAAAAGGCTGGATCTGTGAGAGCTGTCAAGAAATTACAGCTTATACATAGTGATGTATGTGGTCCTATGAGGACACCATCTATTGGAAGATATCTGTACTTCGTCACTTTTATTGATGATTACTCCAGATATAGATGGGTGTATCCATTAAAGCAGAAGTGAGAGGTTTTTATGTGCTTTAGGCACTTCGTATCCATGGCTGAAAATGCATGTGAATGTAAAGTTGGCACCCTTCGTTCAAATCCAAGGGGGGGAGTATATGCCAACGAATTTCATGCAAATAGATCTCTCATGGAGATGGCATGATGTATGGTGAAATCCCAAGATTTACCTCATGGTTTTTGGTTAGAGGCAACTATGTGTTGAACAAATGCCCTACCAAAGCCTTGTAGTCTAAAACTCCTTATTATGAAGCTTGGCATGGGGCAGGAAGCCTTACGTGGCGGCTTATTTGCATGTTTTTTGCTGTCTTGCTTATGCTCTTGTGCATGAGCAACAACGCAGTAAGCTTAATGATAAGGCAGTTAACTGCATATTTGTGGGATACAGTTCAGAAAGCAAGGGATATAGACTCTACCATCCGGCCTCAAAGCAGATTTTGGTAAGTAGAGATGTTGTTTTTGTCGAAAACTCAGTTCAACCCATGATTTCATGCAAAAAACAAGAAGATACATGCTCACAGGACATGTTTGATTCGCTCCTACCTTTGTTTAATAGAGGTCACCCATATGTAGAGCAATTGAATGCTCAACCAAGTGCTAAAATTCAGCCTTTGTAGGTGAAAATCAGCTTGCAAATCAGTCTTTTGATGAGGCAATTATTGAGGATGTAGTGGATGAGGAGAGAGCAGCCATAGAAGACTCTAGGCGTATGCCAAAATGGCTTGTGCAAACATTGAGGGATAGTAAGTTGGCAGCTCCTTTACCTAACAGAACTCGTGCAGGTTCTCATCATGTAGGTTATTCTCATGTGGATCATGTTCTTATTTCTACTTTATGTAATGAGGATGAACGTGTTTCCTTTGAGAAAGCACATGATGATAATCATTGGATGCATGCTATGTAGGATGAGTATAACTCAATACTCAAGAATGACACTTGCTATTTGATAGATCTACCTCATGGCAAGAAGGCCATTGTGAAAGAGTGCCATAGCGGAAGCAAAGGAGCACTAGAGTGTGTTGAATAGAGAGTGCAAGAGAGAGAGAGAGAGAGATATGGAGCAACTATGGTGAATATACTGAAGCAAAACAGTCCCAAGCAAGAGACACAAGTAGTCTCATAAGTGAGGGAGCAAAATATGTACAAGACTGAATGAAAAGTGAGAGGCTAGCCCCACCTATTTATAGGTGGATAGTACTGGCCGATTGGAGCTAGTAAGCTGGCCGACTGGGAAAATACCAAACGGGCTGGGAAAAATCCCAAAAAAATATGTAAAATAGGGGTGGCCAGCCCATAAACAAGAGCCATGAAAAAGGGATCAAAAGGACACCAGAAATGGGCAGAAACTGGGGATGAATGTGCTAACACACCCTCTCAGCACCAGACGCTAAACAAACTCTGAGAAGCCAAAGATGAGGAGCCAAGGAAGCCTAAGAAACTAGCTTGGTGAACAAATCTGCAGCCATGAAAAATCCCAAAAAAATATGTAAAATAGGGGTGGCCAGCCCATAATCAAGAGCCATGAAAAAGGGATCAAAAGGACACCAGAAATGGGCAGAAACTGGGATGAATGTGCTAACACACCCTCTCAGCACCAGACGCTAAACAAACTCTAAGAAGCCAAAGATGAGGAGCCAAGGAAGCCTAAGAAACTAGCTTGGTGAACAAATCTGCAGCATTCTCCGCTGAAGGACAATACTCCATTCCATAGATGAAGTGGGAATGTATCAGTATGGACTTTGTCACTGGATTACCTTCAGTGCAATCAGGTTACCCGTTCACGAACATAGTGATACTGAATCTCAATGTGTTTTGTTCGAGCATGAAACACAGGGTTCTTAGCGCGATGGGATGCAACTCTGATTATCACACCAAAGAAGAGTAGATCCGGTAGGAGAATAGCCAAGTTCCTCCAATAATCTCTGCAACCAAATCGCCTCACATGCAGCATAACAAACGGCACGGTACTCCGCCTCTGTAGTAGAGGAAAGCGCCACAGTAGGTTGCTTTATACTGCTCCATGAAATGGCTCCAGACCTGAGTGTAAAAACACAACCAGTGGTTGCTGAACACCAAGTATCTGGATCTCCAGCCCAATCTGAATGAGACCATCCAACATGAGTGCATCCTTGGCCATAGAAGATGCCAAAGTCCAGAGTGCCACGCAAGTATCGAAGAACTCTGAGAGCACACCACCAATGCTACTGATGGGGTTGGATGAGAAAGAACTCAATAAATTGATTACGAAACATATGTCCAATCGGGAGTAGGTCAACCAAACCAAACAACCGACGAGAACTAGATATTGTCCCTTGATCAATCTCTAGCATCAAGTAGAGAAAGCTTCTCACTAGTATCCATAGGAGAAGATATTGGTCTACATCCCATATGAAATCTGTCAAGAATCTCCCGTGTTGTGTACTTCTGTTGAGAGAAGAAAATGCCCTCTAGGTCTTCCAAATCTCAAAGCCGAGAAAATAATGTAGAAGGCCAAGATCCGTCATCTCAAACTCTGTCTCCAAAGCATCCATGTGACTGAACAGATCCTCACAGAATAAGAACCTATAAAGATGAGGTCATCAACATAGACCACAATGATAACAATCAACCCTCTCTCAAGGAGGATATAAAGGTTCAAATTTGCATGAGAAGAATGGTGCAGGCCGAGCTTCTGAAAGCACTCATCAATCCGTTGGTTGTACCAAGCCCGCAGAGCTTGCTTCAGACCATATAAAGCCTTCTTCAGTCTCGGTACACCTGATCATGTTTGCTTGGAACAAAAAATCCCAGCCGACTAATCAACATAAACCTCTTGGAAAACATGCCATCTATGATGACCTCCAAGAGCAAGAACGGTGTGAAAATGGTAGTCATCCGGGCCGTCGACGAAGGTCTCATCGCTCGAAGTCGACTCTAGGGCACTGAGCATAACCCTTGGCAACCAACCTCACCTTGTGCTTGTCCAAGCTTCCATTAGCTCGGAACTTCGATTTGAAGATCTAACCCACACCAATCACCTTACGCTTAAGTAGTCGGGGCACCAAAATCAAAGTTCCATTCCGTTCGATAGCATCCAGCTCTACCTGCATAGCACGACGCCAAGGCTCAAATGAAAGAGCCTCATCCACAAAAGTGGGGTCAAAAGGACCATTAAATAGAGGACATAAGAGCATAGTTAACAAACATGTTGCCCTCATGAATTTGTTTCCCTGTAACTCTGGAAGAATGCTGGAGAGAACCATGCAAAGGAGCAGAAGGAAGCTCACGTAATCCAGAATCATGAACTGTCTGATAGTATCATCCAGGCATAGATCTGCTCGAACTCGCTAGAGGAGGAGCAGAGTCATCTTCATCTGACTAAGAATCCACTGGTGGAGGTGTAACAGAAGCAGAGGGCAAAGGAGGAGGAGGAGAAGGAGGCGGAGACAGAGGTGGAGGAAGAAGGAGGCAAAGACAGAGGTGGAGGAAGAAGAAGCTCACCACCCCCCTATGAAGATGTAGGAGTCTCGTCGAACACCATATCACGGCTCACAACAACTTTGCCGGCTTGAGGATCATAAAGACAATATGCCTTGGACACAGTGCTATATCTGAGAAAAGTCATGTGCTGAGACTTTGAGTCCAACTTGGAGCAATACTCCTTAGGCACATGAACATACGCTGCGCACCATGGAAAGCCTCATTTGAAGTTTTATCTGGAAGAGTAGCAGTAGGAGACCTGTTCTTAATAATGTAGACAGTAGTGGAAGCTGCATCAGCCCAAAAACATCGAGGTAATGAAGAATTCTCAAGAATAGCATGGGCCATCTCCATAATGGTCCTATTATTCATCTCTGTAACTCCATTTTGTGATGGAGTATATGATGTAGTAAGCTGTCTCCGAATGTCATGGGTCTTGCAATATTGCTAAAATCTCCTGGGATGTAAACTCACCCCCCCCCCCATCGGTCCTGAGAGCCTTGATCGAGTGACTAGTCTCTTTTTCCACCTCAACTTTGCAATCAGAGAAGTGCTGAAAAACCTCATCCTTGGTCTTCAGAAAGAAAACCTCATCCTTGGTCTTCAGAAAGAAAACCCAAGTATATCTGGAAAAATCATCCACCATCACGAGCATGTACAACGCCTTACTCAAAGATACAGTACTCATAGGACCACATAAGTCTACATGAATGAGAGCAAGTGATGTCAAAGATCTGTGTGTCGCCTCCTTCGAAAAGGCGGCTCGGTGTTGCTTCCCCTGTAAACAAGAGGAACAAGCAAAAGATGGAGCCTTGATGGTTGGTAAACCCTCAACCAACCCATCCTTCGAAGCTCACTATAGAAGCTGATAGGTCAAATGGCCAAACCGAGCATGCCAAAGAGCAAAAGAAGCACCAGAAGAAAGCAGAGCGGTCAACTTGTACAGACCACTATCTTGGACTCCATGAGCCAAGATGCTACTAGTCGCCTTATCATCATGAATGGTAATCTCATGATGAGAAAAGCTCACCTCCGCACCTTGAGCTATAAGAGCACTCACTGACACAAAAGGTTAAAAGCTAAATCTGGAATATACAGAACGTCAGAGAAGTAGCTCTTGTCCTCGGAAGAGCAGAAGATGGGGATGGTGCCATGACCATGCACTGGCACGAAAGAAGAATCACCCAAAGTGATCTCGCCTGACCTAGCAATGAAGTCCTCGAACCAATCTCGATGGGGTGTCATGTGAGCAGTAGCATCGCTATCCATAATCCACGACCATGACTGAGAAGTCACAAGAGCAAGTATACGATGAGTACGTGCTAATAGAAGAATGCCATCACCCTTCTTGGTCTGAGACACCACTGTAGAGGAAGAGTTCTTTGGTGCTTCATCACGCTTCTTCTTGTGACATTGGGGTGATTTATGACCCTTCTTGCCCCACAATAATGACATTCAATGTCCTTGTTCTTAGAAGATTTACTATTGTCTTTATCCATGTCGAAATCCTTGGAGTTCTTCTCAGAACCCTCTTTCCCTTTCTTTGTTGATTCTTCCCTTTATCTCGCGCTGCCAAAGCTCCATCAAGGCCATCAGAGGTGCTTGTCCGCTCCTTAAAGCGAGACTCAATCTGCATAATGGAGGGGAGAACTTCCTCCCAAGTAACTGGAACAGGACGAGGAGAAGAAACAAGAAACTGAAAATACACATTAGACCTCTCTGGAATCTTGGAGAGAAGCTGAATAGCCATGTTCGGTGTAGAGATGTCCTTGCCCACAAACATCAAGCTCATCTCGGAGATCTTTCATCTTCGAGATGAAAGCAGATAAAGATTGAAAGGCAAAAACTGATAAGTTCATAAGTTGCTTTTCCAATGCCAAAATCCGACCCGGAGACTTAATCTCGTAGAGATCTACAAAAGCCTTACAAACTTCATGTGTAGCATCTGTTGTATGCACATGAGAGAGAACAGAATCCTGACAGTTCAACATTAGAAAGGAGAAAACGCGACGATCATCCGCCTGCCAAATATCAATCTATGTCTCAGTCACACCATCGGAAGCAAGGGTGGGAGGGGTGGCATTGGCTAGTGTAACAAGCCAATCCCAAAGATCCATGCCACGCAAGGCTGATTTCACCTTCACCTTCCACAAGGTGTAGTTGGAACCATCCAACTTTGCAGACTCAGAGAACATATGAAGAGAAGTCAGTGCAGCCATCACAAAAGCTTGGGTTCAATCTCAGAAATATGCACAATCTCAGAAGAAGAAGTGTCCTCCACAGGTACCAAGGGTGCTACCAAAGCCTGAACCACCACAAACCCCCTCTACACAAGGGAATGACAATTGGAGAGGAAAACACAACCAAGGAAGGGTTGCAATCCTCAAAAAATAGGCCGCCTATATCCAAACTCCATGTGGAATGAAATGCTGATCAGAGAATTACCTTATGGTTGCAAAGCAGTGAAGCCAATTTGAAGAGGAAGTGATCAGCAGGTGCTGTCCAGAAAACGCAGCAACAAAGAGGCTACAAATCTGAGAAAAAACACAGAGGAAAGGGTGCTCAAACAGGGCTGAATCTGGGGCAGCAGAGGAGTCGCTGAACCGGGAGCGATGATACTATGAAAGAGTGCACAGAGCAGAAGCAAAGGAGCACTAGAGTGTGCTGAATAGAGAGTGTGAGAGAGAGAGAGAGAGAGAGAGAGAGAGAGAGAGAGAGAGAGAGAGAGAGAGAGAGAGAGAGAGAGAGAGAGAGAGAGAGAGATGGAGCAACTATGTTGAATATACCGAAGCAAAACAGTCCCAAGCAAGAGACACAAGTAGTCTCATAAGTGAGGGAGCAAAATATGTACAAGACTGAATGAAAAGTGAGAGGCCAGCCCCACCTATTTATAGGTGGGTAGTGTTGACCGATTGGAGAGCTGATAAGCTGACTGTGTTGCCATATATATAGGCAGTGATGTGTGTGAATACACTTAGGACCGCCGGGGCACTTTTTCCCTCTTTAGGAGGTTTTTTTCCCCCGGCTTGTATATTCTTGGGCTGTTTTATCCCAAGGGGGGATCGTTGCCACCAGATTTACATGCTTTTTCGGACTTAGATTGGGTTGGTTGCTATGACACAAGAGTGTCCACAAGTGGTTTTTGTTTCATGCTCGGTAGCTCATGCATATCTTGGTTGAGCAAGAAGCAACCTCCTGTGGCCACTTCTAGTTGTGAAGCTGAGTACAGGGCAGCTTTCACAGCTATGGTTGAGTGTGTGTAGCTCAGACGGCTTATGGTGGCTGACTTGGGTGTTGGACAGGAGTCTGCCACCTCTATCTACATTGATAGTCAGAGTGCATTGGCAGTTGCGAGAAACCTAGTTTTTCATGCTCGCACAAAGCACATTGAGGTGCATTATCACAATGTCAGGGAGAGACTCTCAGCAGGAGAGATCAGCTTGGCATATGTGCCAACATAGGAAAGGCGCTTCCTCGTGAGAAGTTTGAAGCTTTCCGCAAAGCTTTGGGCTTGCTCCCCTTTGTGGACTGATCTACTTCGGGCATGGCACTTCCCTGTACATGGGTGCCAGCTCTCGTTCACACCATCACTCCCAGGGGAGATTTGTTGCCATATATATAGGAAGTGATGTGTGTGAACACACTTAGGACCGCCGAGGCACCTTTTCCTTCTTTAGGAGGTTTTTTTCCCCGGGCTTGTATATACACCCATTATTCTAGGGCTAACTTATCTTTGTACATTAACACAATCTAATACACTATGTGTTGTGTGCATTCTTGCTTCTTCTTCTCCAAGCTTTGTGTGCTTTCCTGCAACCCTAATTCCAACAGACTGACTGGGAAAATACCAAATATGGACTGATAATCTGACTGAGTGACTGGAAAAATCCCACAAAAATATGTAAAATAGGGGTGGCCAGCCCACAATCAAGAGCCATGCAAAAGGGATCAAAAGGACACCAGAAATGGGTAGAAATTGGGGATGAATGTGCTAACACATTGGTACTAAGTGGGTTTACAAGTTAAAACGCAAAGCAGATGGTAGCATTGAACGCTACAAGGCCAGACTTGTTGCAAAGGGGTATGCCTAACAAAAGGGCATTGATTATGATGAGACGTTTGCACCCACATCTCGTATGACTACCATTAGGTGTCTCATTGCTTTGGTAGCACATCGTGAGTGGAATGTACATCAGTTGGACATTAAGAGTGCATTCTTGAATGGTGATTTACATGAGGAGGTGTATGTATTGCTGGTTTTGTTGTGAAAGGAGAAGAGTCTAAAGTATGCACGTTGAAAAAGTCTCTTTATGGCCTTAAGCAGGCTCCTAGAGCATGGTATGAGAAGATTCATACATACTTGGTTGCAAATGATTTTGCAATAGTCCAACATAGAGTACCAACTATGTGAAGAGGAGTAAGGACACATTTTTGGTTATCGTTCTATACGTTGATAAAAAGCTACTCATAGGACCCGATGTAGATCAGATTTCAGCCTTTAAGGTTGATTTGCAGTCATTGTTTGAGATGTCAGATTTGGGACTGTTGCATTACTATTTGGGGTTTCAGTTTTATGTAGCGCAATGATGGCATTGTTATGCTGCAGTCTAAATATATACAGAAGCTATTAAAGAGGTTTAACCTTGAAGATTGTAAACTTGTGGCTACACCTATGGAGATACGTACTCGACTTAGTCTTCAAGATGCAAGAGACTCTTTTGATGCTAGTTTGTACTAGTAGGCTGTTGGATGCCTTCTTTATGTATGCAACACGAGGCTAGATATACAGTATGTAGTCTCACAGTTGAGAAGATTTATGCATAGCCTAGGTACGAAGCATTGGCAGGCTGTTAAGCGGGTTTTTTGCTATTTACAAGGGTACTCAGTATTTTGGATTGTTTTATCCAAGGGGGTTAGTCACAACTGCATGCTTTTAATGATTCAGATTGCGCTGGATGTTATGACACACGATTGTCCACTAGTGGGTTTTACTTTCACCTTGGTGATTCATGTATATTATGGCTCAGTAAGAAGCAGTCCTACAGTGGCCACTTCCAGCTGTGTGAAGCTGAGTACATGGTAGCTTTTATAGCATAAGTTGAGTGTGTGTGGCTCAGACGTCTTATGGTTGTCTAGCCTTACGATTTTCATTGACAGCCAGAGCGCATTAGCAGTTATACGAGGAACCTAGTGTTTCATTCTCGCACTAAGCACATTGAGGTGCATTACCACTATGTCAGGGAAAAGACTCTCTACACCAAAGATCAGCTTAGTCTATGTGCCTACACGTGATAACACATGACAACATGGTAGATTTATTCACAAAGGCTCTTCCTCATTGAAAAGTTTGAAGCTTTTCGTAAAGCTTTGGGCTTATTGCCTTTTCAGGATTGATCGGCCATACGCTGTACATGTTTACATCATCACTCCAGGAGGGATTTATAGTATTATATGGTAGTGATGTGTGTGAACACACCTAGGACTGCTAGGGCACTTTTTCTATCACTAGGAGGTTTTTTCCCTCATGCATATGTACACCCTCTTATCTACTCATTTTAGGGTGTGTACTTATCTTTTGTATCTGGCACACATTTGTTTATTCTAATCTAGTGAGTTTGTGTGCTCTCAAGCTTCTCTATCTTGTGTTTGTGCATTGTTGCAACCCTAACCCTAATTATAACAAAAGCTCGATACTCAAAGAACAAGGGCTGAACAAAAGGAAATGGAAAATGTAAATCCATTTCAATCACATGGTAAGGAACTAGCAATGTTTAGGAATGCCACTGATGGTATGGAAATGGGTATGACTGAGGGAGAAATCCCAAATCTAGAACCTATTAAATAATGAAGAGCCAAGAGCGGAGGAAGGATTTGATACCCAAGGTGAAGGGGATAATTTGCCCAAGAATACTGTTGAAGTTGGGAACCGCTTGTACACAAAGGAAGACATAGAGAAAATGATCAATCATCCCACATTGTTGTTGCGGGTTATGGAGCTCTTAATTCAACAAAGACGAGCGGAGCTTGCCTAATAATGAGCCTGGCCATGATAATTTGGCGGGACCTACCCATAAACCCGAAATGCCTAGAAGAGGCAATGCAAGAAGAGGAATGTGATTTTTTCTCTCCTCTCTCTTGGAGCAAACTAGATCAAAAAGGGAGCCAAACTGGTCCAAATCTTGTCCAAATTGGGTCAAACTGAAGCTGGAAAGCTCTAGAATCCAGTTGGACTTGGTTAGTGGCCTCCCTCACCTAAAAATAGACCCTCATTTCTTTGTATTTTCATCTTTGAGCTATACCATGCCTATATTATCCTAAAAATTAGCATATTTCTATTATCCCTTAATTTGCCTCTTCTCTTGGGAGCTTGGAGCTTCTCTCTCCTCCACCAACAACTCTTGAAGATTGCTCTTCTCCTCTTGGTAGCCAAAGGATTTCTTGGGGGCTTCACTTCAAAAAAAAGAATCAAGCTAATTTTAGAGGTAATCCTAATTTTTATGGTTTTTTTAAATTATCTCAATGACTTTCTTCTTCTCAACCCCTCTAAAGCTTGAGAAGCTTTCAAAGTAATGATTCTTTTTTCAAATCAAGCTTTCCAAAGATTTATAATGTCTAAATAGAATTATGTTAATCTTTTTGCTTAATTATAATATTTTCTTCAAGAAAATCTCTCTCTTGATAAGATTAATTATCTTTATGGGGATAGATCCTTAGTAAAAGGATGTTTTTCAATGATAATCTCTTGTTTCAAATCTAAACTCTAGGCTTAATAAACTAGAGAATGAGAATTGATATTTTCATGATTTTAAATTAGTAAAAATGATGGTTAATTCTTTTTAGATTGGTTAGGAGTAGGAAAATTTACTTTAACTCATTCTAAATGGGAAGAGGATTATACTAAGAATTTTGGATATGAGGAATGTTTAATTTAGTTTAATAAAGAAGAATAATCATAATTGTGCTTATAACTATGGTTATAATTATGGTAAGTATACATAGTTTAATTTTAAGCTTAAAAGAAGAGTTTTTATCATATTTTCATTACAAGTTTTCATTCAATTAGAAAATTAAAAATTATCAGTAATAACAGCGAAGCTATGGTAATGTTTTCACGAGAAAAAAATATCTTATTTTTATGCATAATGCTAAAAGAGGAATTCCTACCATATTCTAAGTTTAGATATTTCAAGAAAAAAGAACGATTTTTATCATATTCATGAAAAATACTTTTTTAGTATTTATGCATAATTATTTAATTAATAGAAAAGAGGAATCTTTGATAAGTTTATTTTTATGCATAAGAATTTAGTTGTAAAAAGAGGAATTCCCATGACATTCGGGATTCAAACATTTAAATGTTAAAAGAGGAATTTTTGGCATACTCCAAAATATGGATATTTGAATTATTTAAAAAGAGAAATTTTCATTGTATTTAAGTAGAAAAAGGTCTAAATGAATTTTGATGTTATAAGAAGAGTTTTCACCATAATTTCACGTAGGAAATTAGGGTATACTAATATGGATGATTAAATTGGTGGAAAGAATATTTTAAGATATTTATATGTGGATAAATCAACAAAATGATATATACTCAAAATTGGATTATTGGAAGAAGAGTATTTTTATAAAATCCTGATATTCTCGTATAGAACTATTTCTTAATTCTATTGTGGTTAGGAAGGAATGAATTTCATAAAGTTAGAATTTTCCTTACGGTTAGAAGTTCTGTTAATTTATCTGAAGAAAGTCTTTAGAAATCAAAGTTAGAAGTAAATCGAATAAATTTTGGTTAGATCATGACCGTGAGAATGGCGGCCAGTAAATTACTTGCCCATCTCTCGAATCTGAATCAAGCAAAAACCTCATGACCAATTCCAAATCTTCGATACAAAGAATAGACTACGTTGAATTAGAGAAGTTTTTCTTTAACCGAAATTGCCAAGAAGTTTTTCTTTAACCGAAATTGCCAAGAATTAAGTTGGAAATTCAGTGAAATTGATGGGTAGATTACCTTGATGCGAGACCAATGATTCTCATTAAGAAAATCTAGATTGTGGAAAAAAGAGTTTTGTGGAATCTAACTCAAAGAGTTTTGTGGAAAAAAGAGTTTTGTGGAATCTAACTCAAAGCGAGAATTATACTTGCATAGAATCTCTACCTTTTTTAAAGGATTGTTTTATGCCAGAATGCTGGAGGAAGCATTTGGCTTGTGATTTAACTAAGGAGAGATTCGTTGAACAGCTGGCGGGGAGTCGTCGAGGGACATTGCTCATCGTTGCAAAGCCTGCCGAGGTCTTGACTAGCCTCGGTATGTTTAAAATGGTGCGCTTCCGGTACGATGGGCGAGGACCGACAAAGCAGTCCCTGAGTGAAGTGCTAGGACACCTAAGTAGGATCCTAGAGGGTTTTGACCAGGTGATGCACGAGCTTGCGGTTGCTAGGATACCCATGCGTACGTGAGGAAGATATGGATGAATTGGAAAGGAATTACTTTTGTGAACTAGATTTTGATATTCGATCTCGTTGGTTGACCAGTTGGTATACGGAGAGTCTGGATGATATTTTTGTAAAACAATGAACTAGATATTTAAGAGGATTATGATCTGTAATACTATGGTTTCATTAAAAGATTGTTTTAAAAACAGTCGAATCTGTTAAAAATGATAATTTCCTATTGGGTGTGTAAGTGGTGTGACTACCTTGAATTTTGCTTGAAGCGCCGGCCAGGGGGCCTGGGAACTCTTTTCCTTGGTACGGGACAAAGCATAACCAAATTTTTATATAAAGGAATCCCACCAATTCAATGGTTCGCGGTTGGCTAATCCATGGGTTGGTTGGGGCTAGGCTGGATCGGGGGATTCCTGTGTGATATAGATTAAGTCCCAAGACTAATGGGTTTGGTTAGATCAGTTTGATTAATTAAAACCTTGACTTGTTAGATTAATTCTCACGTTATATGATTTTCCTGGTGGAATCGCCCGTGCCTTCCGGGAGAGGGAAGTTTTTTTGGGTTTGGAACCGCCAGGCTAGTCTCTTGTCTGGACATCTATGGTGGGCGAGGCCCCGAGTGTGGATCCTTCCCCTCCTACGTGAGAGGCTAACCCTGCTTTCGTCGCTAGCGCCCCCGGAAGGGACATCGCGGAGGGGGGGCGGGGGTCTCACAGCAGCTGGTATCAGAGCTTTGCTGAAAGCTAAGAAGGGAAAACGAATTTCATCAAAAATTTATAATAAAAACTCAGAAAGAGCATTTACATATTGTGTTTTCATTCCTTAAGCTTCATTAATGAAGACTTTTAATCGATGAATTTGGTTTTATGGATGGAAGTTCCATGTTTATCTGGTATTCCCGATCTCACTTAGTCGTCTTAGGATATGACTGCTTTCGCCTTCGAGCATATCCTCTCCTCCGCTATGACTCGAACGAGCAAAGAAAGACTCGCAAACCATTTCAAGGATTTATATTTCCTAGATCCAGCTGAGAGACATCAGCATAAGTGGTTTGTAGGGTAGTATGTTCACGCCTCTTGCAACCAACATGCCTGATGCTAAGGGAGAATATCTCTTTAGCCATGGTCTTGTTGAGGTTAAAAGTGGTTCATGGTGTTATCCTGTATCACCCATGCCTCGAGATTTTAGACTTTCCTGTCATATTTATGGACTTTTTAGCCGTTTTATTCCAAAAAGTAAGATTGTAGCACCTTTAGCAGTAAGGGAACAATTGTATTGTGGCATGTCTGTAAACCAGTATCGCCGTCTTATGCAATTCTTGTCGCTCGCGGAGGTTTTGACTTTCTGGAGCCAAGACGCTCTATGTACATATTGCAACCTTTATATAAATAAAGAAATGTTTTGTGGAAAATTCCCAGTTATATAAGTGATTTGTTTATTATATGACGAATTGAAGAAACAAGATCTGTTTCTCGGACATATGTCGTAGATCTCCAATAAGATCGATTATCTTGTTTAAGCAATTATTTTTTGAACCTCTTAAGTCTTAGGATCTCATTGACACATAATGTATCATTTTTGGCAGAATTATGAGGCGCGCAAACTGTGGCCGATAGCTAGATCCTCTCACAGATGAGGAAGAGCTTGACCCCGATGTTCATCGCAAAGCCCTTCACAGAACTCAGTTAGGTCTGTTCAAGAGTGAAGGGGAGAACTTGGGCGCGATGCTGTGGTTGGAGAAGTGGATTGAAGTAATGAAGAATACTTCTATGTCACCGAATACAACAAGAGGAGCAATGAAGAATACTTCTATGTCACCGGATACAATGAGAGGAGCAAAATGACTCTTACAAGGCTGAAGATAGTGGAAACAGCCAAGGTGGCATGGAGAAACCATTGCGAGAACAACCATCTAGATAGGAACACCCAGTCCTGAAATAATCTCAAGACTTACTTAAGGAAGAGATTTTGTCCCCCCGGATTTTTGGAAACCAAGATGAAATTCTTAGAGTTAACCTAGGGGAGCAAAACTATTGAAGAGTATCACCAAGCGTTCGCTCTTCTACTCAAGTACTCACCACCGCTAGACGAAGAGCAACTCATGGCCAGGTTCATTCAAGGAATGAACGAACCTTTGGACACCTTGGTCAAGAATGCCAAGCTAGTTTCTATGGCTGAAGCTGTAAGGATGGCAAAGGACTTCGCCAAAGCCTTTATTGTTAAAGTCCAACCACCACCAAAGCCAACTCCCTCATCCTTCAAGAGGTTCCAAACATCGGGAAGTTCTTCCAACCTTCCGCCTTCAAAGGGACACCAAGGTCCCAATCAGAATTAGGAGACATGAAGTTTCAAAAATGAAGGAAGACCTTTTCCTCAAAGCTCTTTTTCAGGAACTCCGGCTCTTTCTAGAATGCAAAGGAAAGAGCTTCGAAGTGAAAACAGGTGTTTCGGTTGTCAATGGATTGGGCACCAGCTCAAGGATTTCTTATCTCCTTCTGTGGGCCAAGGAAGCCAAGGTCCTAGAGTTTAGAGATAGACTCCTTCGTATTAGTCTAATCAGGGTCCCCGCGCCAAAATCAAGGCAACCCCAGAAGAGTGCCAGCTCAGCCTGCAGCCTCCATGCAAAGTAGTCTCCGAACTCCCTCCCAAAATTGGGAAAACCAAAGAGAGAGAGTTCCACTTTAGACTGCAGCAGCTAGAGCCGTCACTATAGCTGAGGAAGTGGAGGAAGAAAAAGGACAAATCTATGCCACCAGGGGCAAAATCGTCAATTCTCAGTCCTCTAGACTCCAGCAGAGTACCAAGGTAAGAGATTCAAGCTTTTGATTGATTCAGGCAGTACTCATGTCTACGTAAGTTAGTCCTAAATCAAAAATCAGGGAAACCTATGCAAGTGGAAAATCAGGGAAACCTATGCAAGTGGAATTGGCCAGAGCCCAAGATAGTAAAAGAAGTCAGAGGATTCCTAGGATTAACCAGATGGTATAAAATATTTATACCCATGTATGCCCAAATAGCATCCCCTTTAACTAATCTTCTAAAGAAGAGTACCCTATTTCAGTGGACTGCTATGTGTAAGAGTGCCTTTGATAAGTTGAAGACAGCCTTAGTAACCAAGCATGGGTATAAAATATTTATACCCATGTATGCCCAAATAGCATCCCCTTTAACTAATCTTCTAAAGAAGAGTACCCTATTTCAGTGGACTGCTATGTGTAAGAGTGCCTTTGATAAGTTGAAGACAGCCTTAGTAACCAAGCATGTCCTTAAATTGCCATATTTTTCCAAACCTTTTGAGGTAGTTACTGATGCCAGTGGTTTTGCCTTAGGCGGTGCTCTTATGCAGGAAGGTCATGCAGTAGCCTATGACTACAGAAAGCTCAGAACACATGAGAGAAATTATGCTGTCCATGACTTGGAGTTACTCTCAGTAGTTTATGCTTTGAATTTGTGGAGACATTATCTTTTGGGATAGAGGTTCACCTTGATGACATATCATCAAAGTTTGAAGTGGATCTTCACCTAAAGGGATCTCAACATGCGTCAAAGGAGATGGATGTAGACCCTGCAGGAATTTGATTTTGAAATTAAGTATCGCCAAGGAAAGAAAATGTGGTAGAGCTGATGCGCTCATTAGAAAAGCCTCCTTGCTTGCAATAACATTGGTGTCAAATCCATTGATCAATGAAGCAAGGGAGAGAATCATGTAAGACAAATTCTTTTCCCCTATTGCTACTCTTCTGATGTAGGAAAGCAAGACTCCTCAGGAAATGGGTCGAGTTCTTGGGTACAAATTGGATGAAGGATGCATGTATTATAATAATCGGCTATGTATTCCCAATGATGAGAAAATAAAGGGAAAGATTCTGAGAGAAGGCCATGATAGCCTGATAGCTAGACATCCAGGGTTCATAAAAACCTACATGTCTATGAAGAAAAGCTTATTCTAGGCTAGGACTTAACAAGGATGTACTTGATCATGTGCGGCAATGCTTAATGTGTCAGAGAGTCAAGGCAGAGAGAGTCAAGATGCCAGGAAAGCTGCAGCCCCTAGACATTCCACAGATGAAGTGGGAATATATCAATATGGATTTTGTCACTGGACTACCTTCAGTGCAATCAGGTTACAACTCCATTTTTTGTGGTAGTTAACACATTAACCAAAGTTGCCCATCTAATTCCAGTGAAAGAAACCTACACTGCAAGAGTTTTCCTCAAGGAGATCTTCAGATTGCATGGCTTACCCAGGAGGATAGTAAGTGACAGAGATCCTAAGTTCACATCGAGATTCTGGACTGCATTCTTTGAAGCAGTAGGAACTTTCTTGGATCTCAGTATAGCCTATCATCCCAAGACAGATGGCCAGATTGAAAGAGTGAATCAGGTAATAGAAGATATCCTTCGATCATGCTGTGGTGGCAGGGAACCCAAGAAGTGGTTAAGCCATTTACACCTGGTTGAGTTTGCTTTCTATCATCGAAGCATCGGGATGAGCCCTTTCAAATCACTGTATGGACAAGATTGCCTTACACCATTGACTTAGTTCGACCCATTGATTAGGATCGAGATGTCCAGACAGATACTTGATGACATGGACCAGCAAATGCAATTAATCCGTAAAGATATTAAGGCTGCCCAAGATAGGCAAAAGCAGTATGCAGATAAAAAGAGATCAAAGAGAGTGTTTGAAGAATCAGATATGGACCGTATGCTATTATAAAGAAAGTAGGAGATTAGCTTATAAACTTTTTCTGTCTCCCCATCTCAAGGTACATAATGTATTCCATGTCAGTTTGCTTAAGAAGTATGTACCCAACCCAAGTCACGTGCTTGATGATGAACAATTGATTTCTCCGTCTCAAGGCCAGATGGTACTCCAACTTGAAGAAATCCTTGACGTTTGGGAGAAGGTTCTCAGCAGGCAGCAGCAGCAGAGTTCTCATAGAATTTTTGGTCAAGTGGAAGTTCTTTCCTTTAGAGGATGCCACTTGGGAGAAAGAAGAAGAGTTGGTAAAAGATTACCCCCACTTTGCGAGATGAGGACATCTCGTGTTATTCAAGCGGGAGAGGATGTAAGAGACCCCCATTCCTTTGTATTTTCATCTTTGAGCTATACCATGCTAGTATTATCCTAAAAATAAGCATATTTCTATTATCCCTTAATTTGCCTCTTCTCTTGGGAGCTTGGAGCTTCTCTCCCTCCACCAACAACTCTTGAAGATTGCCCTTCTCCTCTTGGTGTGGCCAAAGGATTTCTTGGGGGCTTCACTTCAAAGTAAAGAATCAAGCCAATTTTAGAGGTAATCCTAATTTTTATGGTTTTTTTTCAATTATCTCCAACGACTTTCTTCTTCTCAACCCCTCTAAAGCTTAAGAAGCTTTCAAAGTAATGATTCTTTCTTCAAATCAAGCTTTCCAAAGATTCATAATGTCTAAATAGAATTATGTTAATCTTTTTGCTTAATTATAATATTTTCTTTAAGAAAATCTCTCTCTTGATAAGATTTATCATCTTTATGGCTAGATCCTTAGTAAAAGGATGTTTTTCAATGATAATCTCTTGTTTCAAATCTAAACTCTAGGCTTGATGAGCTAGAGAATAAGAATAGTAAGAGGTTTTTGAGCTTAGAGGAGGTTCACACGCTGTAATTTTTTGCTCATAGAGTGAGCAAACGATCTCGAAATCAAGATCCAGCTGAAGCATTGCGATCACAGCGTCGAACACTACAAGGTGGTGATCAAGATGGCCCTATCGCGAAAACACCAAAATGTCACTCGAGAGAAGCACGCAACAATGAGATTAGAGAAAATGCTCCTAATGCGGCTCCAACCCTCTCGTTACAAGCTCCACAAGGGAACAGTGGCCAGGTTAGCTTGGTTATAATTTTAAAAGAGTTTTATATTATTCTTTAATATTAATATCAATAAATCAAGAAAGAAGATGTGAATTTTTTCATTGAAAATGTTAGAAATTCTATGAAGCTACTATTTGAAGTGATGTTGTATTTTATAATCAATGGTTTGTATTAAAATTGCTATCTTTAAGAGAAAGAGTACAGGTACTTTTTCTCCTGGCTTTGACACTAATTCCGCTTCCGTGCTTGTGTAGCCGGGCGACGTCGTAAGCAAGGCGTGGAATCAGCCCATGGTATCCCTCATACCATTGGGAGAATTAGGTTTGCCAATTGAGGCGAGTGATTATGATGTTGTCTAGTTATGAGGGCCCAGGCTAGTGTGGTGAATAAGCCCACCCTAGTGCATAGCCGGTTTGAGTTCTCCCAAGGTGCAAGAGGTGGTGGATGTGGCAGAGGCCGCGGAGGAATAATTGCTAGAACTTCCTGTACTATAAGTGAAGGACCAAGCTTGGAGATGGCTGAAGAAGAGTACGCCACCGTCCATGCAGCGAGATAGAACATCAAGGTCCGAATCAATAATTTGGTGTAATCCAAACCCCAGCCACTTATCTCGCGTGCCATTCCAACTTTTGATTGATTGTGGTAGTACCCATTCATTTCTTTCTCCTAGGTGTTTGCAAAAATTAAACTTGGGTCAAAAAACAGCTAGAAGAATGATTGTAGAGGTAGCTAGTGGAAAAGAAGTAGTATCTCGCCACTCTGTAGGAAACCTTGATTTTGAGCTAGGTAATGAGCAAACTCATGGGGCCACTTTAGAGTCTTGCCCCATTAGGAATTTATGATGGAATCCTAGGGATGGACTAGCTAATTGCAAACAAAGCTAGTATTCACTACAACCAAGGGAGTATCACCTTTGAAAATAAGCATGGCCAAGTAGTATCTGTTCAGGGAAAACCAAGAAAACCAAAATCTAGGGTAGTCAAGGCAAAACACCTTCTCAAGGGAGCACATAAGGGGCAGCAAGTTTTCCTAGTTAACCTCAACAAAGCTGTTAAACCTAGTAAGGAGACAGAACCCTTTTAGCTCCAAGAATTTTCTGACATCTTTCTTGTGACGACGAGCTTAAGGACTACCACCTCCTCGAGAAGTTGATCATGAAATCGAGGTGATCCCTGGAGCTCAACCCATCTCAAAAATGCCCTATAAAATCTCCCTCCTTGAAGCCATTGAACTTAAGGAGCAACTTTCCCAACTTATTGAGCAAGGATTTGTACGCCCTAGTAGCTCTCCTTGGGAAGCACCTGTTCTTTTCCAAAAGAAGAAGGACAGCACTCTTCGTCTCTGCATAGATTATCGAGGGCTAAATCAAGTCACTATCAAGAATAAGTATCCTATCCCTTGCATCGACGAGCTTCTTGACAGGCTTAATGGGACCAAAGTTTTCTCAAAAGTAGATTTGAGGTCTGGTTACTATCAGGTCAAGGAAGCATATATACCCAAGACAACCTTCAATACCCATTATGGCCACTGTGAGTTTACTGTAATGTCATTTGGGTTAACCAATGCTCCTGCAACCTTTAGCCTGGTTACTATCAGATCAGAGTCAAGGAAGCATATATACCCAAGACAACCTTCAATACCCATTATGGCCACTATGAGTTTACTGTAATGTCATAAGGGTTAACCAATGCTCCTGCAACCTTAAACCTTCAACTGCATAAAAAATATATTCCATCCTTACTTGGATGAATTTGTGCTTGTCTTTTTGATGACATCTTAGTCTACTCCAATTCAATGGAAGAGCATGAGGAGCATGTGCGCAGGGTTCAGCAATTGCTGCACAGACATAAACTATATGCTAAGAAGAGCAAATATAGCTTCTTTACTCATCAAATTGAGTATCTTGGATTCATCATCTCCGAAGATGGTATCTCAGTAGATCCTGCCAAGGTCAAAGATATACTGGAGTGGCCACCCCCTAAATTAGTTCGTGAAGTTCATGGATTTTGGGAATCACAAGATGGTATAAGATTTTCATCAAAGATTATACCCTGGTAGCTGCACCCTTGATGGATCTTCTTAAAAAGGATTGTAAAATAGTGTGGTTTCCAATCCATCAAAGTAATTTTGATCGGCTCAAGGCCATTATTACTTCTACCCGTCTTGAAGCTTCCTGATTTCACCAAGGAATTTGAAGTGGTTATTACTGATGCCAATAGTCTAGCACTTGGTGGTGTCTTAGGCTAAGAAGGAAGACCAGTCACTTATACTTCCCACAAGCTAAACCAATATGAAGCAAATTATGCCACCCATGATTTGGAGCTCTTAGCAGAGTTGTTCATTGCCTCAAATTATGGAGACATTATCTCTTGGGGAAAAAATTCCAGCTTGTATAACTGACCACAAAAGTTTGAAGTGGATCTTCGCCCAGCCTAACCTCAACATGCAGCAAAGGAGATGGATTGAATACCTACAAGAATATGACTTTGACATCAAATTATGCCCTGGGAGAGATAATGTGGTAGCAGATGCACTTAGCCGCAAATCTTTCTCAAATGCAATTTTGATGCCAAATGATCCCATATACTGGTTAAGGTTAAAGAAGTCTCATCCCATGATCCAGATTACCAGAGAATGGTGAAGTTAGTAGAAGAAGGGGGAAATTCAGAGAAGGAGAAGAATCTAATCAAGGGATACTCCACTCATGAATGAAACCTCTACTTCAATCACAGGCTATGTATCCCTAAGAATCTTGCTTTAAAGAAACTAATCCTCCATGAAGCTCATGATAGTCCCGCTTTGAAGGGCGCCCAGGCTATGCGAAAACATTAAATGCCATAAAGAGGAGCTTTCATTGGGCAGGCCTGAAAAATGATGTCCTTCAATACTTGAAGCAATGTCTCTCATGCCAAAAGATCAAAGCTGAAAGGGTTAAGATGCCTGGAAAACTTCAACCCTTGGGATATTCCCCAAATGAAGTGGGAGTGCATTAGTATGGATTTTGTTACAAGTCTCCCCATTTTACAAGGAGGATATGACTCCATTTTGGTAGTAGTGGACTTGCTTACCAAAGTAGCGCATCTTCTACCAGCAAAGAAGACCTTCAAAGCTTCTGATGTTGCTCAATTATTCATCAAGGAAGTTTTCAAACTTCATGGTCTCCCAAAGAGGATAGTAAGTGACTGGGATTTTGACTTCACTTCAAAGTTCTGGCACTCCTTATTTCAAGCCTTGGACACTCAACTTTGCTTTAGCACAGCTTATCATCCAGAGACCAATGGCCAGACTAAGAGAGTTAATCAGGTAATTGAAGACATTCTTAGAGCATATTGTGGATGGGAACCAAGAAAAGATGGATTCAATACCTTCCTCTAGTAGAATTTGCCTACAATACATCTTATCATCAGAGCATAGGAATGTCACCATTCAAAGCACTCTATGGGCAAGAATGCTTATCTCCTCTAAATTTCTCTGATCAAACCATAAGAGTTGTAGGAAAATGCTTGAAGAGATGGAGGAACAGAGACCAAGCCAATCCAAAAGGATATTAAAGCAGCTTAAGATCGGCGGCAAAAGCATTATGCTAACACCAAGAGGTCTGAAAGGATCTTCAAGGAAGGAGACAAAGTTCTTCTACGAGTGCGACCCAAACATAGCTCTCTATCACTTGGGAAATATAAGAAGCTCAGCCCAAGGTATTGTAGTCCCTATACAGTTATCAATTGTCTCGGTAAAAGTGACTATAAACTCTAGCTTCTAGCCCATATCAAAGTCCACAATGTATTTCATTTAAGTTTGTTAAAGCCTTATGTACCTAGTCTCTCGATCATATTCTTAATGATGAACAAGTTGTATCATTACTCAAGGAGTCCTTGAATTACAGCCTAGGAGGATCATAGATTCTAGGGAAAGGCAACTCCGTGATAAAACTCTTGTAGAACATCTAGTACAGTGGAAAGATTACACTTAAGAGGATGCAACTAGGGAAGATGAAGCTACACTCTTAAAGGTTTACCCCCAACTCATGAGACGAGATGAGGACCTCTTGATTTCTTTAAGGGGGGAAGGATGTAACATGTCCATCTTCATTAATAAATAAAAAAATATCCATATAATAGATGAATTTGTGAGTTTTTATGGTGTAAAAATCAATGATTTCATTAAAAATATCCCATTTCCACTTAGAATCTTCAAATTACAAGTCTAAATTTGGAATTTGCATGTGATTTTACCCTAATATAGAATTTTACAGCATCCAAAATAGATATCGGATCAAGCTTATACGCGAATTTTAGTTATTTTTAGTTTAAAAAATCCTATCTTGACAAGGGTCTCAGTAGTGGCCCTTGCCCAATGGTTCCTAGAGTAATGACTTTTTTCAAGAACTTCTTTTCATCACCCTCATCCACAAAGCGCACTTGTCGTGCCCCTCCAGTAGAGTGACTGCATTCCACCACATTCTCTCTCTCTTCCTTTTGCTGTACCTGTACTCCATGAGTCTTGGAAGTGCTTGTCTCCCCCTGTGATGGAATAGATTCAATTATGGACTGCCTTTTCCTTCGTATAATATCAATTATCTCATCATGGAATTCTTTCTTTGTAATCCCCAAGACTTAATGTAAATTCCACCCTATTGTTTAAAATCCTTTCTTCTAGCACCTTTTTGAGATCCATTAACGGCTTCAATATCAGATTGGAGCTTGTAGAGCGGACTTTTCCCTTTACCCTTCTCCTTCTCATGCTTCATCTTTGCTGGCGCTTCTTCCATTGATACTTCCTGTGGAGGCTGGTTATGTGGCGGCGGAGGCACATGTGATGGCCCAGGGTCCTTCTTTCCACTACCACGAGTGACCCTTTTTGATGACCCTCCTTCCTCATTTTCCCTCTTACGCTTTTCCTCTACCTGTGCCTCATTATTCTGGCATTTTGCAATGTAGGCATGAACAGATAAAGAATCCACAGGCTCTTCCCAGCCAGTCTCAAGACGTATACAGTCTCCTGCCTCATGCAAAGCCTGCTTAGACACCTTCTTTGACGCAATTAGCTCCATTGTTGATGGCCAAAAATCTTCACTCTCATAGTCTTCATCCTTCTCAGATTCCTTCTTTGATTGACTGGCCTTAAACCCATAGGTTGCTGCCTCAACCATAGTCTTCATCCTTCTCAGATTCCTTCTTTGATTGACTGGCCTTAAACCCATAGGTTGCTGCCTCAACCATAGAGATGCCATATCCTCAACTAGCTTTTTCATCCCTCCTTTCCCAAAGTTTGTGCTTAACGGAAGACTAGTCTCTGTAAGGTGGATTTTTCCATCTTTGAAAAATACAAGTTGGTTTCTGAGGGCTTCGCATGTTCTGGGTCATCACACCATATACATCTGAATGTAAACGCTTCTTTGCTTTGAGGCCTTTGCATAGAAGCCTGCCCTAATGGTAGCCCTTTTTCCTCAATCCTGGACATCTTCAGTTTTAGGTCTTGCATGCCCTTAATAAGCTCATCCATCGGCCCTTCTACCTTTGGGATTGTAGCAACAGGTTTTGGTAGATTCTCAGGGTTAACAGTTATAGGAGTTGCTGAGCTCATCACCATTTTATCCCTCCTTCGCTGCCGCTTTACTAGCATGATGACCGCATCCTCGACATCATTCCCATCATTCTTTAACCCCTGCTCCGTATCCTTATCCTCAAGGAGAATTTCCAATTTTTCTTGGAGATCTTTCCCAGCTGCTTGTAAGAAGAGCTCTGTTTTTTCCCTGTCTAAGGTTGTGCGCTCAATTCTTGACAGCTGGGCATAGCGCTTCTCAAACTCTCTTAGCAACTCTGTGGCAGAAATTCCAATTTTGGATTTTGTAACCCACTCCAAGAAAGTTCGCTTGGTCACCCGCTCGGAATCCTCCATGAAATAATCATCTTTCAAAGCAAGCTTGAACTCCTCCCAATTTCTGCCACCATGTGCTGCCTGTAATCCTCTTATGCGCTCTCTTATTTCGGGAACACATACCAGCTCAAGGCTTCAAACCATATCCTCCTCAGTCACCCTGTTTAGCTCCATTTCCTTTGTGTAGTTGCGCAGGTACTTTGTGATGTCTTTACCATCAAATTGATCCACCTTTTTCACGATTGACTGCAGTGCTTTAGTCATGGGAATTTGCCCCCTCTCAGCCGCTTGCTGCTGTTGCATATACATAGTAAACATCTGAAACATTTGCATAACCCCGGGGTTAAAATGAACCCCCTATCCCTCAGGAAACAGAATATATATCTCTTCAAGGGGGTTATGACATCTCAATTTTGGTTGACATGTACATGTGCCAATTCACTTCAAAGCAACCCCAAATTCAGCTTGATGAGTGCATATACGTTAAGAGTCAAGAGCATGACCCGCTTCAAGCATAGATCTCATGATCCTTTATCCAAGTGCCTCATACATAACACATGTAGGCATAGCTCAATCTTTAAAAGATTCCCATATACATGTGACCATTCACATCACATGTTTCACATAATGTCAACATCACCATTTCAAGATGACTCTTGATCTCATGAAAACCTGCTTTCAGATTCCTACAACTCACAAAGCAAAAGATGGCATATGGCATATATACATCATCACATGATTTCCAAATCCCAAGAAAACATATAACATTATGACATTAAGACCTCTGCAAGCGATCTCCCTCGCTCATCTACACCCCGACTCCACACTCGCACAGGCGGCTCTCAGTGCCTTCAACTACTGCTGCTCTGCACCAGTTGAGCTCTTTGGATGGAGATAAGAGTGTAGACCTTGCAAAAACCATGCTGATAGACGAAGGAATGTGTTAAAGAAACCAGCAATAAAGGACAACAACGCATACACTACCAAGTTGAAATAGGGAACCATAAAAGCAGTCCTGAGTGTGTTCCTTGTGGGTATGTCAGCTGCACAGTATGCGAAATAGCTCCTCAAGGTGAAAATAGATTCTGAGATGTAAACCCAATTCAGAGAAGAAACCCGAAAATTTCATGGCCAGTCCATGGACTGGTTAAGCACCTAAGTGCTTCTATTCCTTGCATGAAGAAAAATGTGATCTTCTACCATCTGAAACACAATGCCGCAAGCGAAGCCTTCCAATAGCCCTCCCTGGCAAGACTTGCTCCAGCCAGCTCTTATCTGCAGAACTCGGTGCTTGTTCTCTAGGCGGCTATGTCTCTGTCTCTCGAGCACCTCAGCCCCCAGCAGCCTCAGCTCCCTCATGATCAGCAGCCTTTGCTTCCTCATGACCGATTACCCAGGCACCTCTGCAAGGCAGTCTCTCCAGCCAGCTCTACCTGCTCTTACACCAGCCTGTCGCTCTTTCCTTGCTACCCGCATCAGCCAAGCCTATCGAGCACCAGGCGGCAACCTTTTCACGCCCGTCTGCTCTGCGCTTGTAGACGACCACCCCTTCTCTGCTCCTCCACCCCGCAGTATTACCAGTCCACTCTTCGTACCCCCAGGCAGCCATGCATCGACTCGCTACAGCTCTTCTCTCCCCATCCTTCTTCTACAAGGCGGCTGGCTTGTCTTCAACACCTACTCGCTCCACCCAGAGCCATCCAAAAACCAGGTAGCAACCTTTTCGAAACCACAGGATCTCTGTCGAATCACCCCTCCTACGCCTAGCACAAGGCAGCCACTTTTTCTTCTTCGCCAGCTCCCACGCCAACTTTTAGAGCTCTGCGCGCTGGCAGCAAAAAAGACTTCCATGTGGCCATTCCCAAGTTGGCCACTTGTATTTTTTTTTTAATTTTTAAAGCTCAATGATGGCCACACTAAGAGGGCTGGCTGCTCCTTTTGCTTTGGGTTAACACGCCGTGCCCATAACCTTCCTTCCAGCCAGAGCTTCACAGCAGACTCCACACTCCATGCCAGGTAGCTTCTCTCATTCGCTGCAGCCAGCGCCAACTTTGCTCCAGCCCTTTTTCAAGGCAACCCTTCGCTAGCTCTCCAGTCCCTCTCAAGGGGTTGTTCCCATGCACTTATCAAATAAACCCAATTTGGCATCCTTTATTCACGACCTCGCCATCTTTGGCAAAAGCGTGTAATCATGACCACGACCATTATATACCATAAAAGTTTCTGCCTCAAATAAGTGTTAATATCAATTCAATCATGATAGGCACGGCTTATGAGCATTTCACCATCTCAAAGACCAATAAAAGCAGTCAAACCCACAAGCATAATCCAAACCTATGTACAAAGGCACAGGGACTTCTGCTAGCCCTCAAGGTTTACCATAAGCATAAAAACTCCACGATTCACACCACACTCATGTACTGAGGCTTCGAGACCTGGCTCATCAGCTTCAGCTCATCTTATTGAACCTCATTTACAATATGAACATATGTACATGGGCATCATATAATGACTCAAGTCATGGCACTTAATCCCCATGCATCTGAATTTGTATTTAATGGCCTCACATGCATGGTTTCACACCATAGACGTGCCATGGCACGACAACGCAACAATGAGATTAGAGAAAATGCTCCTAATGCGGCTCCAACCCTCTCGTTACAAGCTCCACAAGGGAACAGTGGCTAGGTTAGCTTGGTTATAATTTTAAAAGAGTTTTATATTATTCTTTAATATTAATATCAATAAATCAAGAAAGAAGATGTGAATTTTTCCATTGAAAATGTTAGAAATTCTATGAAGCTACTATTTGAAGTGATGTTGTATTTTGTAATCAATGGTTTGTATTGAAATTGCTATCTTTAAGAGAAAGAGTACAAGTACTTTTTCTCCTGGCTTTGACACTAATTTCGTTTCCGTGCTTGTGTAGCCGGGCGGCGTCGTTAAATAAGGCCTGGAATCAGCCCATGGTATCCCTCATACCATTGGGAGAATGAGGTTTGCCGATTGAGGCGAGTGATTATGATGTTGTCTAGTTATGAGGGCCCAGGCTAGTGTGGTGAATAAGCCCACCCTAGTGCATAGCCAGTTTGAGTTCTCCCAAGGTGCAAGAGAGGTGGTGGATGTGGCAGAGGCCGCGGAGGAATAATTGCTAGAACTACCTGTACTATAAGTGAAGAACCAAGCTTGGAGATGGCTGAAGAAGAGTACGCCACCGTCCATGTAGCGATAGAACATCAAGGTCCAAATCAATAATTTGGTGTAATCCAAACCCCAGAGCCACTTATCTCGCGGATAAGCCATTCCAACTTTTGATTGATTGTGGTAGTATCCATTCATTTCTTTCTCCTAGGTGTTTGCAAAAATTAAACTTGGGTCAAAAAACAGCTAGAAGAATGATTCTAGAGGTAGCTAGTGGAAAAGAAGTAGTATCTCGCCACTCTGTTAGGAAACCTTGATTTTGAGCTAGGTAATGAGCAAACTCATGGGGCCACTTTAAAGTCTTGCCCCATTAGGAATTTATGATTGAATCCTTAGTATGGACTAGCTAATTGCAAACAAAGCTAGTATTCACTACAACCAAGGGAGTATCACCTTTGAAAATAAGCATGGCCAAGTAGCATCTGTTCAGGGAAAACCAAGTAAACCTAAATCTAGGGTAGTCAAGGCAAAACACCTTCTCAAGGGAGCACATAAGGGGTAGCAAGTTTTCCTAGTTAACCTCAACAAAGCCGTTAAACCTAGTAAGGAGACAGAACCCTTTTAGCTCCAAGAATTTTCTGACATCTTTCCTGTGACGAGCTTACAGGGCTAGCACCTCCTCGAGAAGTCGATCATGAAATCGAGGTGATCCCTGGAGCTCAACCCATCTCAAAAATGCCCTATAACATCTCCCTCCTTGAAGCCATTGAACTTAAGGAGCAACTTTCCCAACTTATTGAGCAAGGATTTGTATGCCCTAGTAGCTCTCCTTGGGAAGCACCTGTTCTTTTCCAAAAGAAGAAGGACAGCACTCTTCGTCTCTGCATAGATTATCGAGGGCTAAATCAAGTCACTATCAAGAATAAGTATCCTATCCCTTGCATCAACGAGGTTCTTGTTGACAGGCTTAATGGGACCTAAGTTTTCTCAAAAGTAGATTTGAGGTCTGGTTACTATCAGGTCAAGGAAGCATATATACCCAAGACAACCTTCAATACCCATTATGGCCACTGTGAGTTTACTGTAATGTCATTTGGGTTAACCAATGCTCCTTCAACCTTTAACCTGGTTACTATCAGATCAGAGTCAAGGAAGCATATATACCCAAGACAACCTTCAATACCCATTATGGCCACTATTAGTTTACTGTAATATCATTTGGGTTAACCAATGCTCCTGCAACCTTAGACCTTCAACTGCCTAATAAAAAATATATTCCGTCCTTAATTGGATGAATTTGGGCTTGTCTTTTTGATGACATCTTAGTCTACTCCAAGTCAATGGAAGAGCATGAGGAGCATGTGCGCAGGGTTCAACAATTGTTGTTGCTGCACAGACATAAACTATATGCTAAGAAGAGCAAATATACCTTCTTTACTTATCAAATTGAGTATCTTGGATTCATCATCTCCGAAGATGGTATCTCAGTAGATCCTACCAAGGTCAAAGATATACTGGAGTGGCCACCCCCTAAATTAGTTCGTGAAGTTCATGGATTTTGGGAATCACAAGATGGTATAAGATTTTCATCAAAGATTATACCCTAGTAGCTGCACCCTTGATGGATCTTCTTAAAAAGGATTGTAAAATAGTGTTGTTGCCAATCCATCAAAACAATTTTGATCGGCTCAAGGCCATTATTACTTCTACCCGTCTTGAAGCTTCCTGATTTCACCAAGGAATTTGAAGTGGTTATTACTGATGCCAATAGTCTAGCACTTGGTGGTGTCTTAAGCCAAGAAGGAAGACCAGTCACTTATACTTTCCACAAGCTAAAGCAATATGAAGAAAATTATGCCAAGAAGGAAGACCAGTCACTTATACTTTCCACAAGCTAAAGCAATATGAAGAAAATTATGCCAAGAAGGAAGACCAATCACTTATACTTTCCACAAGCTAAAGCAATATGAAGAAAATAATGCCACCCATGATTTGGAGCTCTTAGCAGAGTTGTTCATTGCCTCAAATTATGGAGACATTATCTCTTGGGGGGAAAATTCCAGCTTGTAACTGAACACAAAAGTCTGAAGTGGATCTTCACCCAGCCTAACCTCAACATGCAGTAAAGGAGATGGATTGAATACCTACAAGAATATGACTTTGACATTAAATTATGCCCTGGGAAAGATAATGTGGTAGCAGATGCACTTAGCCGTAAATCTTTCTCAAATGCAATTTTGATGCCAAATGATCCCATACTGGTTAAGGTGAAAGAAGTCTCATCTCATGATCCAGATTACCAGGAAATGGTGAAGTTAGTAGAAGAAGGGGGAAATTCAGAGAAGGAGAAGAATCTAATCAAGGGATACTCCACTCATGAATGAAACCTCTACTTCAATCACAGGCTATGTATCCCTAAGGATCCTACTTTAAAGAAACTAATCCTCCATGAAGCTCATGATAGTCCCGCTTTGCAGGGCGCCCAGGCTATGCGAAAACATTAAATGCCATAAGGAGGAGCTTTCATTGGGCAGGCCTTAAAAATGATGTCCTTCGATACTTGAAGCAATGTCTCTCATGCCAAAAGATCAAAGCTGAAAGGGTTAAGATGCCTGGAAAACTTCAACCCTTGGGTATTCCCCAAATGAACTGGGAGTGCATTAGTATGGATTTTGTCACAAGTCTCCCCATTTTACAAGGAGGATATGACTCCATTTTGGTAGTAGTGGACTTGCTTACTATAGTAGCACATCTTCTACCAGCAAAGAAGACCTTCAAAGCTTCTGATGTTGCTCGATTATTCATCAAGGAAGTCTTCAAACTTCATGGTCTCCCAAAGAGGATAGTAAGTGACTGGGATTTCAACTTCACTTCAAAGTTCTGGCACTCCTTATTTCAAGCCTTGGGCACTCAACTTTGCTTTAGCACAGCTTATCATCCAGAGACCAATGGCCAGACTAAGAGAGTCAATCAGGTAATTGAAGACATTCTCAGAGCATATTGTGGATGGGAACCAAGAAAAGATGGATTCAATACCTTCCTCTAGTAGAATTTGCCTACAATACATCTTATCATCAGAGCATAGGAATGTCACCATTCAAAGCACTCTATGGGCAAGAATGCTTATCTCCTCTAAATTTCTCTGATCCAACCATAAGAGTTGTGGCATCTAGGAAAATGCTCAAAGAGATAGAGGAACAGAGACCAAGCCAATCCAAAAGGATATTAAAGCAGCTTAAGATCGGCGGCAAAAGCATTATGCTAACACCAAGAGGTCTGAAAGGATCTTCAAGGAAGGAGACAAAGTTCTTCTACGAGTGCGACCCAAACATAGCTCTCTATCACTTGGGAATTATAAGAAGCTCAGCCCAAGGTATTGTGGTCCCTATACAGTTATCAATTGTCTAGGTAAAAGTGACTATAAACTCCAGCTCCTAGCCCATATCAAAGTCCACAATGTATTTCATTTAAGTTTGTTAAAGCCTTATGTACCTAGTCTCTCGATCATATTCTTGATGATGAACAAGTTGTATCATTACTCAAGAAGTCCTTGAATTACAGCCTAGGAGGATCATAGATTCTAGGGAAAGGCAACTCCGTGATAAAACTCTTGTAGAACATCTAGTACAGTGGAAAGATTACCCTTAAGAGGATGCAACTTGGGAAGATGAAGCTACACTCTTAAAGGTTTACCCCCAACTCATGACGAGATGAGGACATCTTGATTTCTTTAAGGGGGGAAGGATGTAACATGCCTATCTTCATTAATAAATAAAAAAATGTCCATATAATAGATGAATTTATGAGTTTTTATGGTGTAAAAATCAATGATTTTATTAAAAATAACCCATTTCCACTTAGAATCTTCAAATTACAAGTCTAAATTTGGAATCTGCATGTGATTTTACCCTAATATAGAATTTTACAGCATCCAAAACGGATATCGGATCAAGCTTATACGCGAATTTTAGTTATTTTTAGTTTAAAAAATGACGACGACCTTTAAACCTTAATAAATGCATGACCGGGTGTCCGATTGATGAACGGTCTACACCCCAACGACCAAGGGAACATCCTAGACATTTTCGCTAAAAATGTTTTTCGTCCCCCCTGGGCGCTTTGGTACGCAAATCGAGGCCGGTTTCCCAAATTGGGACCTCGCCCCAAAAAAGACCATACACACTCCCATGGAAACTATGATGCAAAAGGAGTAGCTAGGGAATCAAGACAAAAAGTTCAAGCTATGAGCAAAGGAAAGAGAAGGCCATCCAAAGACAGCAAGCAGTATTCCAAGCACATCCACCACCCACAAAATGCTTAAAAAAGCAATGGGTTAGAAAGGATTTACTAGGGCAATACATCAATATGGGTGCCCAAATCCTACCCGAGTTCCAATACTAGTGGCACTTTCAGAAGCTTGTGAAAGGACCATGAAGGCGAAGAGGACCAATTTAGAGTTAAGCAAATGTTAAAAAGACCCAAAAATTGGTAGGGCAATACATCAATATGGGTGCCCAAATCCTACCCGAGTTCCAATACTAGTGGCACTTTCAAAAGCTTGTGAAAGGACCATGAAGGCGAAGAGGACCAATTTAGAGTTAAGCAAATGTTAAAAAGACCCAAAAATTGGTTTGGAAAAAGAAGCCCATTCAACCCACCGAACAGAAAGGAGCAACATTGTCAACTTCACCTTACCAAGGTGAAGGAATTAGGCAAGGTTAAAGAGTAGGGAAAAGAAGGCCTGCACCCACAGGCACAAGGCACACAACCGGTTCAACAAGAATTAGTGGATGCACTCTTTAATTGGATGGATAGCAAAATCAAACACTCCCAGTCTCTGAAGTGAAGAGGTTACAACAACAAATTCCTATAAGGGCCAAGCTACCAAATTGGTTTCTGTGGCAATAAGCAAAGAAGAAGTACAAAAGGTATCCATTTCTCAACAATGGGTCCAAGGTAAAAGTGCATTTAGCCCTTCTCTTAATGCATGATATAGAAAATGGAGTGTTTGAGCATGTAGGACACATAGGGTATCAACCTTGCAGGCATGAGATCAGAATAGTTCACGTCATGAAACGCTTAGTGCTTCACGCCGTGAAATGGTCAAAAGCAGTTCATGTCATGAAACGCTTAGTGTGTCACGTCGTGAAATAATCCAAAAAATGGTTCATGTCGTGAATGGCCTTAGTGCTTCACGCATGAAACAGTCAAATACCATCCGCGAATCGCAAGACACCACATGGCCTCCTTCATTAAGTTAGCCGACAATTAATTCATAAAATAAATTTCTTCTGCCAAGGCTGACAATTAATTCATAAAATAAATTTCTTCCCTCTTTTTTGCACCTCTTCTTGTGCAATTTTTGCATTCGAGCTTCAAACTCTTCCATTTTTCATAGCTTGCGACTCCGATTCCAGGTGGGAGCTCATGCTTTAACCCTTTTTCTTTCCTTCTTTCCTTTGTGAAACGTTGGTACACAATGACATGTTATGATTCAATCTTGTGAAGTGTAACACTTCATTGCGTGTGCTCTATTTGCATTGTGTGGGTATGTTGTGTATATGTTCACCCATCATACGTCTGTATATTGCTGCTATGTTGTGTATATGTGCATAAAATGTTTCACTCTTGGCGATGGATTTTCCCCATGAAATAGCAGTCTGCTATTTCACGACATCCACTCCAATCCTTAGGATGGACCTACACACTCTTGCATCTTTGTCCAAATATCTAAATCATGCCCTTGCTTACCCATAATATCATTTAAAAAAATAAAAAATCATCAGGGGTAACTTGCTAACTCACGGGTTAAAACTTGCTATCTTAAGGGTTATAACCCTACATTTTCATGGCTTAGCCATCTCACGGGGAAATTTTGCTGGGGAAATTACAGCTCACAAGGTGCTTCAAGCAGGATTATGGCAAGGATGCCATGGAGTTTGTGAAAAGATGCGAAGAGTGTCAAAGATTCGCTATTCCACAACAAAGAGATAGGATGCCTCTCACCCCTATGATTGTAAGACAATCTTTTGAGAAGTGGGGTATTGATTTTATTGGACCCATTAGTCCAACTGTGCATCCATCTCACAAGCCCGATATGTGATCGTGGCCACATACTATTTCACAAAATGGACAGAGGCAAGAGCCTCTAAATGAGTTGATGCACAAACAACGGCTAAGTTCTTATATGAACAAATCATTTCTAGATTCGGCTGCCCATTGGAATTAGTCTGTGATCGGGGTTTACATTTCATTAATGAGGTGATTGATCACTTACTTGTTGCTAGATTCCTTGTAGTCCACCGAAAGTCATCACCTTATTATCCATAGGCAAATGGTCAAGTGGAGAGTACAAAGAAGATTTTGTGTACTATCTTGACAAAAACATTAGAAGCAAGCTGCATGGATTGGGAACATAAGTTGACTGCAACTTTATGGGCATATCGAACATCGTATAAGGACGACATGATATACTCCCTTTCGTCTAGCTTATGGCATTGAGGCATTGATGCCTATGGAGTAATTAGTTCCAAGCCTGAAAATTGCGATGCAAGAAAGGTTAACTAAAAATGCATTAGCTGAAAGATTAATTGATTTAGAGAAACTTGATGAAACCTGGCTAATTGCATCACATGGGCTTATGGTTGAGAAATTTTGAAGAAAACATTGGTTTGACCATAACCTGAAACAAAAGGAGCTGAAAACGAGGGACTTAGTCCCTATGTATGGTGTTGGAAGCACCAGGAAAAAGAAACTCAAGTATAGAGGGTTAGGACCATTTAGAGTGTTCGAAATCACCCCTCTAGGGTCGGTCCAAAATGAAACTATCGAGGGTGTGCAAATGGAAGGGTACATCAAATGAAGCAAACTTAAGAAATATTCCCAAGAGATGCTCATGCAAGAGCATCTACTGAAAACAAAAGAAAGAGCTAGGCAAGGAAAAAATCAAGCAAACTCAAGATGAAGCCAAGGCCAAACACAGACTCCAAGAGAGAATATTGCATGTGAACATGGGTTCACTAACCCTCCTTGATGAGGATGACTTGGACATTGAGCTGGCACGGCTTAGTGTAAAAGTCTCTACGATTAAAAGTCATGCAATGAGCATTGTATTAATTGATATGGGATCAAGCCATAGCTTGATCTCTTATGAAACATGGAAAGCACTAGACAAACCTCACCTTGAGGCCACCAATGCATAAGTTCGAAGTGTGCATTTGTCAAATACCAAAGCTGTGGGATTTTTAAATGTTAATATTTCCATCAAAAATAATCCCTTGGTTGGAAAGGTATTTGTCATGCCTACATGATCTATGAAAGAAGAGATGATCCTTGGACGATCTTGGATTTGTGTCAGTAATTATAATATCCAGTGTGGGAAAAGAGAGCAGCACAACTCAATGAGGGCAAGGATACCATTACCGTGCCATTATGGAGTCCCTTAAATAAAGGGAAACATGCAATGATGGATGACACACGAAATTGCCAATGCCACACAACAACCAACTATCATACACCAAAAGAGACGTCAACGTCATAGCTCCCACACAAAAAATAGTTAAAGTATCCAATAATTCAATAGTGGGTTCCTAAGGACCAACTTCAAGCCCATGGATACTATGATGCAAAAGGAGTAGCTAGGGAATCAAGACAAAAAGTTCAAGCTATGAGCAAAGGAAAGAGAAGGCCATCCAAAGACAGCAAGCAGTATTCCAAGCACATCCACCACCCACAAAATGCTCAAAAAAGCAATGGGTTAGGAAGGATTTGCTAGGGCAATACATCAATATGGGTGCCCAAATCCTACCCGAGTTCCAATACTAGTGGCACTTTCAGAAGCTTGTGAAAGGACCATGAAGGCCAAGAGGACCAATTTAGAGTTAAGCAAATGTTAAAAAGACCCAAAAATTGGTTTGGAAAAAGAAGCCCATTCAACCCACCGAACAGAAAGGAGCAACATTGTCAACTCCACCTTACCAAGGTGAAGGAATTAAGCAAGGTTAAAGAGTAGGGAAAAGAAGGCCTGCACCCACAGGCACAAGGCACACAACCGGTTCAACAAGAATTAGTGGATACACTCTTTAATTGGATGGATAGCAAAATCAAACACTCCCAGTCTTGTTGAAATATCAAGCTCGTATACAGCTGGAGGATAGCACATGGGTGCTGACAGAGTGACAGTATGGTAGATAGATATCGTGTGGTGTGTTTATGACCGCGTCCAGCTGGTCATGTGTGGTGTGGACATTACATTAGGTTTACTTGTAGTGTGGACATAACACTATGTTGTGTTCCCCTTTGTGTGTGTGAGAGAGATGGTGACTATGGCTTCTCTCCTTCTTTATGGTTGATGGTTATGGATTAGGGTTTACTTCTCTTGTGTGTGTTACATCCTGCTCCTATTTTTTATCATGGTATTAGAGCCAAGAGCTCATTAGCTGAGTTGTGAGAGTGAGTGAGAGAAGAGAGAAGAAGAAGAAAAAGCTGTGAAGGAAGCCATTGGAGCTTGGAGCAAAGGAAAAGCTGTGGAGCACACACCGGCATCAGATCTGAGAGCTAAGGACCATTGGTAAGTGTAGCAAGACCCCCTCTGCGGATTGCAGGTGCCAAAGAGCAGGTTCAGTGAAGATTGAAGGGCATAAAGCAAAGTGAAAAATTCTGGTTTTTTCTCTAAGCTTTCATGGAAAGCTTGAAGTGAATGTATACTCTTGGCAAATGTATACACAAAGGCACATGTATTTGGGCTTACAAATGTATTAGCAAAGTGGGCACAAGCAACATACAGAATCTTGAAGCAGATTGATGCATACAGATTTGAGTAAAATCAAGAGAAAGTGGATTTATGTAAAAGTTTCTGGTTTTTCACAAAACCAGTGGACATACCCCCCGTGGAGGATCAATTGCAGGAGCTACAGAGAAAATTGAGCTAAACCCTTCATACCCAAGGTAGGTTAGGTCATTTCTAACAAGCCTATCAAGTCAATTTTGATTTCCCCTCTCTCTACAGCCCACAACAGCAGGCGGCGCTTTTCTGTGCAGATTTTTGAAGAGTTTGATAAGATTTCATCTATTTCACTCATTTGGTCACCAAAGTGAATGATTCAAAGCTTGGGGAGTTTAGCAAACACATTGCTAAGGCCTTGTGATGCTTGGTTGCAGCTCATTTCATGTATTTGGAGCTCATTGAAGTGATTTAGCAGAGGTGTGCAGGTTTACAGAAAGTCTGTCCAGAAACAGAGTAGTTTTAATCAAGGCATTAATCCTTGTCTATATCAAATTGGTCAAATTCCTCTGGTACAAATAGAGTCCTATGAGTTGCTAAACTTTTGAATCAAAAAGTTTTGGATTTGGAGAAGATTTGAAGGAGATAGAGCAATTTTAGTGAGAGGTGGTACCTGACAGATGCAGAAAAATTCAAACCAGAGGTTACAAAAATTGGTGGTTCTCATTCCCCTTGAAGAATTGGATCAAACCCTTCTAGGATATGTTGGAGCAATGTGTTGGGAAGCTAATGCAAGTTGAATCATTGCATTTGGACAAGATTTGAAGGATTTAGAGCATAATCTTGACTGGTTACTGGCGAGAAATTACTGGCGAGAAAAAAACCAGAAAATTTTTGTGAAGGAGTTTCATTTGATTTCAACTTTGATCGAGTGTACATTGTTGGTGAACCATTGTGGGATGTTAATGCACACAATTTGCAAGCATTTGATGTGATTTGGAGAGATTTGGAGCATTACATGTACTTCATACATTGCATCAAAAGGGTACATCTACTCTATTCTTTTGCAACAATGGGAGATGGTCCGATACAGATTGTTGGCGAGAAGCTTGATCGCACTAACTTCCAAGTGTGGAAGTTTCGAATGAAGAGTTTTTTGAAAGGCAAAGGTTTATGGAGTCTTGTCTCGGAGGAAGATCCAGAGCCATACCTACCTCCTCAACCAAATAATGCTCAGTTACTGGCTCACAAGCAATGGGTAGAGCGATCTTCGAAGGTGTTGCATTATTTTTCAATATGTGTAACAGATGCCTTGCTTATTCACATCTAAGATGCAGATACACCGAAAGAAGCATGGGGTATATTGTGCCGTATGTATGAGACAGACACTGGTGCAAGGAAGATACAACTGAAGGATTCACAGTGTAACACGAAGGAATAGGAGCATACATGAGTATGTTCAGGAAATCAAGGGTTATGCTGATTCCTTGTCATCGATCCATGCCCCAATGGATGATGATGATTTGGTTGCTCTCACATTGCGTGGTTTAGGCAAAGAATATAAATCTTTTGACACTTCCATCTCAGTAAGATTGGGAGGAATGCCAGACTTTAATGAGCTTATTGCTCATTGTGGAAGAATTGAAGCTTGGCCTTGGTGGTATGAGTGTTACAGGTGGTGCATCCTCGTCAAGCAATGATGAACATGCAAGAAATCAGGCTTTTTACTCATCTAGAGGCTCTCGAGGCAGGGGGAGATTTACCCCTCGAGGCCGTGGAGGACGTGGTTGGAATGACAGGCAACCACAATCAAATCAGAATTTTCAGAATTCACAGTCATCATTTGGATCACGTGGAGGTCGTGGATTTCAATCCCATAGGGGGAGATTTGGAACAGGTGCTCGTGGTAGAGGACGATGGCAAGGTCCTCAACAAAATTTGAATGGGATTGAATGTTACTATTGTGGCAAACTTGGACATTTAACAAAAGATTGCTACAAAAAGCAGAATGATGCGAGGAATGGAAGACCACAACATGGAAATTATGCATCTACCAGTAACAATGATGGGAGTTCAAACCATCTTTTTGCAATGAAGCATGTTATGGGGACAATGGATTCTCAGAATGCTCGAGATGAGTCATGGTATATGGATTCAGGTGCCTCAAACCACATGACATGTCATGGTGAGTGGTTTGAGAAGATGCAACCATTGGATACAAATGGTTATGTGGTCAATCACAGGAGATGATACTCAGCATTGGATACAAATGGTTATGTGGTCAATCACAGGAGATGATACTCAGCATCTTATAACACATGTTGGCAGTGTGCCTTTGAAGATGCATGATGGAAATGTGAAAAATATGTCAGAAGTGTTATATGTACCATCTATTACAAAGAGTTTGGCATCAGTAGGCCAAATGGTTGAGCAGGGATTACAAGTAAGATTCAATGAGAAAGGCTGTTTTGTGGAAGATTTTAAGCATGGCTGTAGATTGATTGCCAAGGGCAAGAAGGAAGGAAGGTTGTTCAAATTGGATGCAGGCATACCAGAATTGAGCTCAGCCATGTTTTCAAAGAGCAATGGGATTGTGCAGGACATTGACATGTGGCACAAGAGGATTGGACATGTCAATATACAGAGATTAAAGAACATGCAAACAAGAGGCATTGTCAGTGGATTGCCTCGATTTAAATATGATGGACATATGCATGTTTGTGAAGCCTGTCAGTTTGGAAAGCAGGCAAGGTTGAGGTTTCCTAGAGAAGGAAACATGAGTAATAGACCACTTGAAATAGTGAACAGTGATGTATGGGGCCCAGCACAAAATCCATCTATCAAAGGAAGTCTATACTATGTGACATTTATAGATGACTTCAGTAGGATGACTTGGATATATTTTTTGAGAGAGAAGAGTGAAGTGCTGGAAAAATTCATGGATTTCAAAGAACTTGTAGAAAAGCAATATGGCTGTTGGATTAAATGCTTGAGAACAGATGGAGGTGGTGAATACACCTCAAAAGCATTTGAGCATTTCTTGCGGAAGCATGGGATAAGAAGACAGTTGACATGCAGGTATACACCTCAGCAGAATGGTGTGGCTGAGAGAAAGAATCGTGTCATATGTGAAGTGGCAAGGGCAATGCTCAATGAAAAGAGCATGCCAGATTACTATTGGGCAGAAGCATGTGCTACTGCAGTGTATATCCTGAACAAATCACCTACAGCAGCCATTCATGGAAGCACGCCTGAGATGCGACTTTACAGGTTACAGGCCAGATATTGGACATCTGAAAGTCTTTGGATGTGTAGCTTATGTTCATGTGCCTGATGAAAGAAGACGGAAGTTGGATCCTAAAGCAGAGAAATGTGTCTTTGTTGGATATGCACAGGATCGAAAGGCTTACAAATGTTATAACCCTCAAACTAGACAAGTAGTCATCTCACGAGATGTTGTATTCGATGAGCTTGCTAGTTGGTATAAATCCAAAGATGAGGGAGTCATTGACACACTTGAGGCGAATGTGCCTGTGAACTTGCCATCACAAGCAAGTTCTAGTTCTACTACTATGTCTGGGCCAGCAGCACAGCAGAAGCTGAGAGTAGTAGCAGTGTACGTCCATGGTCAGGACGTCTGAGACATGAGAGTGTGAGCACTGGGAGTAGTGCTATGGATAAAGGCAAGAAGAAAGTCGAGGGAATTGGGATCACAGGTTATGAGTCTTCTAGCTCAGAGAGTTTGGATGAGGAGCTCCGGATACCTGTTGTACGCACACATGGTGCTAGGCAGGACAGATATGTGCCACCACATGCCAGAGTTACAGGTGTACAGAGTGACCCGCATGCATTGCGGAGATCCCAGAGAGTCAGATATCCAGTGGAAAGATTGACATATAGAGATTTTGCTATGCATTATGCATACATGACATCTATGGTAAAGCATGTGGAACCTACATGCTATTCAGACGCTATTGGAGAGCATGTATGGCAGAAAGCCATGGATGAAGAGATGGATGCTTTGGACAAAAATGATACATGGGAATTGGCTGAGTTACCTAAAGGAAAGAATGCAATTGGATGCAAATGGGTGTATAAGGTAAAGTGCAAGTCAGATGGCAGCCTAGAGAGACATAAGGCAAGGCTGGTCGCTAAAGGATATGCACAAACTTATGGTCTTGATTATGATGAAACTTTCAGCCCAGTGGCTAAAATGGCTACAGTGAGGTCTATCATTGCATTAGCAGCTCAAAAAGGTTGGGCTTTACATCAAATGGATGTCAAGAATGCTTTCTTGAATGGTGATCTACAAGAAGAGATGTACATGGAACAGCCAGAAGGTTATGTACATCCAAAATATCCTACTTTCGTTTGCAGGTTAAAGAAAGCACTCTATGGTTTGAAACAAGCACCTCGTGCTTGGAGTGACAAGATCAGCAGATATCTTGTCAGTATTGGATTTGTGGTTGGAAATGCAGACTCTTCACTTTATGTGAAGAAGACACATGATGGTATCGTGATGATAGTCATTTATGTTGATGATCTGATTATCACAGGTGATTGTGGGAAAGGCATTGATGAGGTTAAGGCCTCTTTATGCAAAGAGTTTGATATGAAAGACCTTGGTGATTTGAGGTTCTTTCTTGGCATTGAGGTGATTAGAACAGGCAAGGGTATATGGTTGGTGCAAAGGCAATATGCACTTGACATGCTGGCAAAGTATGGTATGACAGCATGCAAACCAATGTTGACACCATTAGAGCAAAACATGAAGCTTAGGGCTGATTTGGGTGATGAGCTTGATGATATCACCATGTACAGGAAAATGGTTGGTAGTCTTATCTACATGACCATTACGAGGCCAGATATCAGTTATGCAGTTGGTTTGGTGAGTCAGTTTATGCAGAGTCCTCGTAAACCTCACTTGGATGCTGTGAGACGGATTCTGAGATATGTCAAAACTACCGCGCATTATGGTCTTTTCTATGAGGCAGGAAAAGACATGCATGTCTATGGATATACAGATGCAGATTGGGCCGGTAGTGCATATGACAGGAGATCTACCAGTGGCTATGTTTTCAGCCTTGGTAGTGGAGCTGTGAGTTGGAGCAGTAAAAAGCAACCTACAGTTGCTTTATCTACCACAGAGGCAGAGTATCGTGGAGCAGCCATAGCTGCATGTGAGGCTATGTGGTTGAAGAAGTTGCTAGATGATGTCAGGTTACAGAGTGATATGAGAGTTGTCATTCATTGTGACAACATGAGTAGTATTCAGCTTGCTAGCAACCCAGTTTATCATGCCAGGACCAAACATATTGAGGTCCACTATCATTTCATCAGAGAGAAGGTGCTAGATGGGCATGTTGATTTGACATATGTGCAGACAAATGAGCAAGTTGCAGATATCTTTACCAAAGCACTTGGTAAGGATAAGTTCGAGTATTTCCGTACTCGATTGGGAGTCCTAGAGATGGACATGTCGAGCTTGAGGGGGAGTGTTGAAATATCAAGCTCATATACAGCTGGAGGATAGCACATGGGTGCTGACAGAGTGACAGTATGGTAGATAGATATCGTGTGGTGTGTTTATGACCGCGTCCAGCTGGTCATGTGTGGTGTGGACATTACATTAGGTTTACTTGTAGTGTGGACATAACACTATGTTGTGTTCCCCTTTGTGTGTGTGAGAGAGATGGTGACTATGGCTTCTCTCCTTCTTTATGGTTGATGGTTATGGATTAGGGTTTACTTCTCTTGTGTGTGTTACATCCTGCTCCTGTTTTTTATCAAGTCTGAAGTGAAGAGGTTACAACAACAAATTCCTACAAGGGCCAAGCTACCAAATTGGTTTCCGTGGCAATAACCAAAGAAGAAGTACAAAAGGTATCCATTTCGCAACAATGGGTCCAAGGTAAAAGTGCATTTAACCCTTCTCTTAATGCATGATATAGGAAATGGAGTGTTTGAGCATGTAGGACACATAGGGTATCAACCTTGCATGCATGAGATCAGAACAGTTCACGTCATGAAACGCTTAGTGCTTCACACCGTGAAATGGTCAAAAGCAGTTCATGTCATGAAACGCTTAGTGTGTCACGTCGTGAAATAATCAAAAAAACGGTTCATGTCGTGAACCGCCTTAGTGCTTCACGCGTGAAATGGTCAAATACCATCCGCGAATCGCAAGACACCACATGGCCTCCTTCATTAAGTTAGCCGACAATTAATTCATAAAATAAATTTCTTCTGCCAAGACTGACAATTAATTCATAAAAAGGAAAATATGGAGCTGAAGGCGTAAGTAGAGTAAGCAAAGGATCAACTTTAAAAAAAAGTTGCACATACTAAGGAACAAGCAAGGCAACATGCTCAATAGCTTCATGAGGCTAACGAAACATTCGAGGCCAAAGAAGAGGCATTCACAAAGACCATGGCTACCATCAATGAAGCCCTCGCATCTACTGAGCAAAAGGTACTTCATATTTAGAACAAAAGGGAACAGATAAACAAAGTACATGCAGAGAAAGTTAAAGCATTGAATGAGATGATCATTACAAATCCTTGGAGATTGAACAGATGTTCATTAGCCACAAACAAGAAGTGGAACACACTCAACAACTCTAGGCTAACCAAGTATTGGCAGAGCAAAAAGTTTCAAGCAAATTAAAGAAGCTCAAGCTTTGGAAAAGCTTCAGCAAGAAGGGCATAGGAAGTTGCCACACACAGATTTGAGGACTTAGATGCTGCTCCAATGGTTCGTGAAATGGTCATATTAGATCTTCTATCAGCCAGATACTCAAGAATACAGAAATTGGAGCACCAGCTGGCCGTCCGAGAAAGAAGTGAAAGACAGGAACCTACAAACGAATTGCGACTACTTATTGAACGAGAAATAGGTTCATTGTTGCCAGTGATCCCTCGGGCCCCTCCTCATGCTCAAACTCTATTTTTGTCTACACTAACCCTCTCCCTTCTGTAGTATGAAATTAACTTATCTGAAGACCTTAGTCTAGGGGACTTAACACTAATTAAACAAAATATAGATAGAGATGTAGACCCAACTATCATCATGGGAATTTTTCAAGGGGACTTAGTACTATCAGATCTAAGTGATATATTCTGCTACCCCCTGCATCCAATTGTGTTAAACCTACGTAGTTGGTGTCGGGTGTTGCAAAAATCTGACATCTTGGATAACAGTGTCAACAAACTTGACCTGTTTATACTAGGTGATATTCCTAATACACCAGCCAATTACGAGGTTGTAGCACGAAGCTACCACTGGATCATTAGTAGTCATGGGTGGATAGAAGTCTATAATACACATCAGCATTTAAATCTAACCAAATACACCCTTTATCACCCATATGGCATTCTGAAGCTCTATTGCTATATACATAAACACTTAGAAGCCATGATGACTAATGTGGTATATAACTTGGTAAAATACATAAACACTTAGAAGCCATTCTGAAGCTCTATCGCTATATACATAAACACTTAGAAGCCATGATGACTAATGTGGTATATAACTTGGTAAAATACATATTGAATATCCTAACATAACTTCAGAAGATATCACGGAACTCCAGGAGTTTATGAAAATACACAAGCCCACCCACTCACCCCCTAGTTTAGGAGAGGGCTAACAAGAAACACAATATTCTTTAACTCCATATACTTATCCAACGTTTTCTTCTATCGTCAGTAAAATACTAAACCTCCAAGTGTTAGTCCAACTAACAAATCTGAGGCAGCTGACTGCATTTTCTCTTATCTTCCTTCTATACCTATAAATTTTTCCATTGACACTCTCGCCCTCCTCGAGGAGTTACCGGCACCCCACCTGTCTCCACCAAGGTTGCTTCAAGAGGTACGCCACATTCAATTAAGAGATGATCTCTACCGTTTGCTAACAAAAATGTTCTTGAGTCCTTGTCTTGTGTAGAATATGAATGGTTTATCAGGGCAGGCAACCCCTTATTGAAGCCAAAGCTAATGTTCAAGGTGTTAATGCAAATTACACCGTTTAAACCAATCCGCAGAATCCTGCCAGATGCCTATGCTACAATGACATCAAGACAGAAACCTTATGTGCCCTATCCTCTCCGTGCACCAATGCCTGAATTGGAGGAGGTGTCACCGATTGAGAAGGTACATTATGGGCAAATGAGGCAAAGCATACAAAGTTGGCAAATCCCCACTTAGTGGACCTATTGGATATCAAAATGGTTATATTCATGATTAGTTATCGTTTTCGTAGGTGGCGCAAAGCAAATCCTGTTCACACAAGGGGAGGTTACATGGCCATCATCACAAATAATACCAATCCCCACATTGAGGATTTCGGTATACAACCAGAATGGCATAAGGAATATCTTACAATTCTAGAATATAGTCAGTAGTATCAAGTGCTCCTCGCCAACCTAAGGGGTTAATCCACTATACATTCCTATCAAATGGAGGTTGACACAGTTTTACAATTCCATGATGCCAAACGTCGAGATTCTCATGTTTGCTATAATTTTTCGTAATTTTCACCAATCAACATTTTCAAATATTGGAAGTCAAAGGCAGTAAATGCTCACCTGGATACGAGTTTGAAACCGTATTCCAGATCCAGATATCATGGCAACAGTCAGATTTCTCAAAACTGATAGTGATCCTAATAGATCAACCTAAGGAACGCTATGATGGATTTGCAATTGACCAACTCCACTTTAACATAAACACAGGTCTTGAGATGAAAGAGGCATGATGCTATACTATTATCACCTAAGGTGTCTTCCAGGTTACATGCACATTTCATTTGAAGATATGGTAGACATTGGGTTCTTAGCATCACATGCAACTTTTAGAAGAACCCTAAAAAAGCTTCAATCACATCATAACTTTTACAAGCATGAGTTCAGCGACCAGGTCTTTTGGCCTAGGTAACAGGTTTTGAGGACAGAAATAACATCAGGTAGGGATGTTAATCCCATTTTGGATTAACAAATATGCTCCTCCATTTGAGGACATTAATAAGTGTCATAAAAAGGCACTATAAAAGTTGTACATTACGAGATATTGGCCACCCAAGATCCTAGTTAGTAATTTTTCGGTGCCCATGTGTGAATAAGGGCCAATTGTATATAAGACATTTTCTCATAATAGAAGGACACAATGCCCCTTGTGCTATGAGATTTCTTACCTTTTCTTGTGAAAGAGAGATATAGTGTAAGCTAATGCATGTGTCTTTTCTATGCATGTGTGTGTAGAAGAGTAAGAGAGAGATTACCTTGTGTGGTGGTGCGAGCGACTCTATGGTGACAACATGGAGGTGGAGCTTGGAGGATTGGAGCTTTCAAAAGCTAGCTTGGAGACCTCAAGGGACGTGAGCTCGGAGCATTGGTAAGTCCCCAACGATGGTTATTGTCTATTGCTTCATCCAATGGTGAATGTTAGAGTTCTCTCTTTGGAGGTGTGGTAGCTCGTGTATAGCAGCAACTATTATGTCTCATTGTGAAAATTATACTAGGAATCTGTGGGTATATTTCATGGAGAAAAGTGAAGTGTTTACGCACTTTTAGATTTTCAAGACTATGGTCGAGAAAAACAAAGGTAGGCACATAAAATACCTAAGAGTAGATGGTGGGGGAGAATATTTCTCCAATGAATGCAGTGATTACATGCATATTGTAGAAGTTGTTCCACATTGATGAATAAGAAAGGAATGCCTCACTATTTTTGGATTGAAGAAGTAGCTGCATTTTATATTATGAACAAAACCCCCACTATAATAGTTCATGGTATAATGCCTAAACAAAAGTTTACTAGTATAATACTAGATTTGGCACACTTGAAAGTGTGGGTACATTGCATATGTACATGTACTAGATGAGGCGAAAAGAAAATTGAATCCTAAGTTAGAAAAATGTATCTTCATTGGATATTCCCTTTAGCAAAAAACGTTTATAGATGTTATAACCCCACTATGCGAGATGTATGCATGAGATGCGAAAGAGCAAGGATGTTGTGTTAATTGATGAGTCTCATTTGCATCTAGTGTATCAATCTTTGCATCATCAAATATAGCCATCTCTTTATCCACCAATAGAATCTTTGCATCAAATGCATCCATCTCTTCATCCATGGCGTCTTCCCAATACTTATGTCCAAAACATGTAGGATCTATTTCTTGTATTGCTTTGATCATATATACATAATGATGGGTTTTATACCCATCATATCTCAACATGTCCACCCATTGGTGTGTGTACGAGATACATAATGATAGGTTGTATACCCATCATAATGATGGATTGGAAAGCAACAATCATCTATGCTTGGTGGAGGACCAAGAGAGTCCTCTAGTAGTGGGTCTATCATTAGACTTTGGTCAGGAAGTTTGAGGAAGAATGCCAGAAATTATGACACATCATTTGGTGGTACCATAGGTGTTGTGTTGAAAGAACGGTAGAGGGGGAGGAGACACACACACAGGAGAAAACCCTAATGTATATTACAAACCCTAACCATAGAGGGAAGCCATCTCCACTCTCACACAAAGCATAACGCCATAATCCATAATACACAAAACACTATGAGTTGTGTCCACACACATCTAACCCTAGCTAATGTCCACACACTATGATCAGCTGAACACGTGGTCATTTATGTCTCACACATGTTCCTACCTAATCTGCTAGCACATAGCATAGCTGGCTCACACTGACATCGAGCTTGAATCTCAATAGCCCCTCTCAAGCTCATGATGTACTGCCGATGAAGATGTAGATGAGCTTGGGATATTAAGACTCTCAACACTCCCCCTCAAGCTCGTCCCATATACTCCCAACATAGTACGGAAGTACTCAAACTTCTCCCTGCTAAGTGGCTTTGTAAAGATGTCTGCCACTTGCTCTTCAGTCTCTTCACATACTGTAGATCAACTGTACCATCCAGCACCTTCTCTCTCTGACAAAATGATAATGGACCTCTATGTGCTTGGTCCTCGCATGAAATACTAGATTCTTGGCCAACTGTATACTGCTCATGTTGTCACAATGAATGACAACTTTGCCATCAATAGGCTCACCCAAATCTACCAAGAGACTCTTTAACCAAACTGCCTCACAACAAGTAGCAATGGCTGCACCCTTGTATTCAACCTCTGTACTAGATAAAGCAACTGTAGGTTGCTTCTTGCTACTCCAACTCACTACGGCACTTCCAAGTGTAAAAGCATATCCACTACTAGTAGACCTCCTGTCTCATATGAGCTACCTGCCGCCCAATCAGCATCTGTGTAGCCATGTATATCCAAGCTTTTACCACTCTCATAAAGTAAACCATAATGTGCAGTGGTCTTAACATATCTCATAATGCGTCTCACTGCATCCAAATGAGGCTTTCTGGGGCTCTGCATAAACTGGCTTACTATCCCCACAACATAACTCAAATCCGGGCATGTGATAGTCATGTAAATGAGACTACCAACCATCTTCCTGTACATAGATGGATCATCAAGCTCCTCACCATAATCAGCCCGCAACTTCACATTTTGCTCCAAAGGTGTACTCATAGGCTTACACCCTGTCATGCCATATTTTGCCAACATATCCAATGCATATTGGCGCTGTACTAACCATGTACCTGCATGGTCTTTGATCACTTCAATTCCAAGAAAGTATCTCAACTCACCAAGGTCTTTCATGTCAAATTGCCCACTCAAAGATTTCTCGACATGCATCACATCTGCACCATGATCACCTGTGATAATCAAGTCATCCACATAGATGACAAGTAAAATAATCCCATGATCTGTCTTCTTCACATAGAGTGAAGAATCTGCTGTAGAAATCTGAAAACCAAGTGAGATAAGATATCTGCTCATCTTATCACTCCAAGCACGAGGTGCTTGCTTCAGACCATACAATGCCTTTTTCAATCTGCATACGTAAGTGGGATATCTTGGGTGTACATACCCTTTTGGCTGTGCCATATACACTTCCTCTTGTAGATCTCCATTCAGAAATGCATTTTTGACATCCATCTGATGCATTTCCCAGCCATTAGCTACAGCCATAGCAATGACTGCTCTCACTGTGCCCATCTTAGCCACTGGACTAAAGGTTTCATCATAGTCCAAACCTTGGGTCTGTGCATAACCCTTTGCTACCAATCTTGCTTTATGTCTCTCAATAGAACCATCAGATTTGCACTTCACTTTGTAAACCCATTTACAGCCAATAACATTCTTGTCCTTTGGTAATGCAACCAAATCCCATGTATCATTATGGACCAATGCGTCCATCTCAACATCCATTGCTTTCTCCCATACATGCTCTCCAATAGCCTTTGTATAGCATGTAGGTTCCACATGCTTCACCATAGATGTCATATATGCATAATGCATAGCAAAATCTTGATATGTTAATCTGACTCTCTGGGATCTCCGCAATGCATGCGGGTCACTCTGAACACCTGTAACTCTAGCATGTGGTGGCACATATCTATCCTGCCTAGCACCAGGTGTGCGTAAAACAGGTATGCCAAGCTCCTCATCCAAACTCTCTGAACTAGATGACTCATAACCTGTAATTCCAATTCCTTCAACTTTCTTCTTTTCTTTATCCATAGCACTACTCCCAGTGCTCACACTCTCATGCCTCAAACGTCCTGACCATGGACGTACAGTACTACTCTCAGCCTCCTCTGCTCTGTTTTGCTGGCCCAGACATAGAAGTAGAACTAGAACTTGCTTGTGGCAAGTTCACAGGCACATCAGCTTCAAGTGACTCAATGAGACCCTCATCCTTTGCTTTGTACCAACTAGCAAGCTCATCAAACACCACATCTCGTGAGATGACCACTTGTCTAGTTTGTGGGTTGTAACATTTGTATGCCTTTCGATCCTGTGCATATCCAACAAATACACATTTTTTTGCCTTAGGATCCAACTTCCTTCTTCTTTCATCAAGCACATGTACATAAGCTATGCATCCAAAAACTTTGAGGTGTCCAATGTCTGGCCTATAAGCTGTAAGCCGCATCTCTGGCGTGCTTCCATGAATGGCTGCTGTAGGTGTTTTGTTCAGTATGTACACTGCAGTAGCACATGCTTCTACCCAATAATAATGTGGCATGCTCTTTTCATTGAGCATCGTCCTAGCCACTTCACATATATGACTCTATTCTTTCTCTCAGCCGCACCATTTTGCTGAGGTGTATACCTACAAGTCAATTGTCTTCTTATTCCATGCTTCCTCAAGAAATGCTCAAAAGCTTTTGAGGTGTATTCACCACCTCCATCTGTTCTCAAACATTTAATCCAACAGCCATATTGCTTTTCTGCAAAAGCTTTGAAATCCATGAACTTTTCCAACACTTCACTCTTCTCTCTAAGAAAGTATATCCATGTCATCCTGCTGAAATCATCAATGAATGTCACATAGTATAAACTGCCTTTGATAGATGGGTTTTGTGCAGGACCCCATACATCACTATGTACTATCTCAAGTGGCCTGTTACTCATATTTCCTTCTCTAGGAAACCGCAATCTTGCCTGCTTTCCAAACTGATAGGCTTCACAAACATGCATATTTCTATCATATTTGAATCAAGGCAATCCACTGACAATGCCTCTTGTCTGCATGTTCTTTAATCTTTGTATATTGACATGTCCAATCCTCTTATGCCACATATCAATGTCCTGTACCACATTCCTGCTTTTAGAGAACATGGCTGATTTTAGCTCAGGAATTCCAGCATCCAGCTTAAACAATCTGCCTTCTTTCTTGCCTTTAGCAATGACTCTACATCCATGTTTGAAGTCCTCAAAACGAAGCAACCATGCTCGCTGAAACGAACCTGTAATCCCTGTTCCACCATTTGACCAACTGAGGCCAAGCTTTTAGTGATAGAAGGCACATACAACACATCTGACATAGACTTTGTCTGACCATTGTGCATAACCAATGGTACACTTCCAACATGTGTAATGACATGCTGGGTATCATCACCTGTCTCCACATAGCCTTTTACATCCATAGGCTTCATATGCTCAAACCATTCACCATGACAAGTCATATGGTTTGATGCTCCAGAGTCCATATACCATGTGTCATCATTCTCAGCATTTGTCATCATAGAACCCACAACATGTTTCATGGCAAACAAATGATTTGCAGTGCCATCATTACTGCTTGATGCATAGTTTCCACCACCATGTTGTGCATAATTTCCACCATAATGACCACCACGTTGTGCTCTACCCCCTCTCAAATCATTCTGTTTGTGGGAACAATCTCTTGCCATATGACCATATTTCCCACAATAATGGCATTCTACATCTTGCATAGATGTTTGTTGGCCTTGCCAACGTCCTCTACCACGGCGGGGGTTACCTCCGCCTCTCTGAGGTGCATATCCACGACCACCTCTAGCACCATATGTGGGCTGAAAATTCTGTTGTGGTGACCTGTCCTGCCATCCATGACCATTACCACCAGGTCCACGTGATGCGAATCTCCCCCTGCCTCTAAAACCTCTCTGAGAATAGAAAGCCTGATTTCTGCCATTATCATCATGGCTAGTAGATGCATCCAGAAATGAATCACTGAGTTTGATTTCCTCAACCAACAAGAGTGAAACCAACTCATCAAAGTTTGGTAAACCTGTACTCCTCACTGAGATAGATGTATCAAAAGATTTATATTCCTAGCCAAGACCACGCAAGGTAATATCCACCAAATCATCATCAGGCATGGGGGCATTTATTGTTGCCAATGTATCTGCAAACTTCTTTATTTCTTGCACATAATCATGGATGCTCCTTTTATTCCGCTTCACATTATGTATCTGCTGTCGCAACTGAGACTTGCGGAGAGCACTTGTGTCTGTATCAAACATCTTTACCAAAGTATCCCATGCATCTTTGGGATTCTCAACATCCTGTATGTGTATGAGCATAACATCAGAAATACATATAGACAGATAATGCAGCACTTTGAATGCTCTTTCTGACCATTGCTTATGAGCAATAACCTGCTGTGCTGTGTAGGTTATTGAGGTAGCTCAAGCTCTGGCGGCTCAGCACCTGTAATGAGATTCCAAAATCCTTTTCCTTTCAAGAAACTTTTTATCCTGTACTTCCATGCCTGGAAGTTCTTCCTATCTAGCTTTTCACCAACGATCTGTACTGGATTATCCAACATATCTGCTCAATGTGCACCTTCTGCACTCATCCAAATCTGTAACCAAGCCTTCCTCAGTTTAACCACACTCCAATGAGTGTTCCAGATACTCCAAAGTAGCCAACAATCTTCAAATTTGATGTAGAAAATCAACCTGTATGCATCCAAAATGAACTGGCTCACGCAGTCCGAGATACCCTGTTTTGATGCGCCTTCCAAGGCTCCAAATCACAATGTAGTGGTGCAATCAAGTATGGAAACTTGTATTGTCACCTAAACAACCTCAATGTTGAATATCAACACCATCTGACATGTGTACAGATCAATTTTTGAAAACCCCTTTCTCTGTTTTGGGAAAAATCAGAAAAACCAGTAGTAAAATGGCTCTAATTTCTTCAATATTTGTCCAAATTGAGAAACCAGGCATTCAATAGCTTAGCAATGATGTCCACTAACTCTATGTAAGAGAAATTTGTCCAATTGTTTAAGACCAAAGATTAATTGCTCAATTAAAATTGCTCTGTTTCTCTGCAACCAGTGGATAGCCTGTTTAATCAGCTCATTCCCAGCACAATTAAGCATAATTGATCAAACCAACTATGTAGCCCTCTTCTCCAATGTGTGTAGCAACCAATTGCTAAAGCAATTGTGAAATATATCAAGCAACCAAGTAGTAATTGATCTCTTCACTAGAGAAGAAAGCCTTGATGAGGAGTTTGGGATCCCATCTATTGTTACACCTGGTATAGAAAGAGCCAAGTAGTATTGAAAACACCTGGCAGTGATGATCATGGTATATGCAAGTTTACAAGGCTAAGATATCCAGTGGACAAGTTTACATATGATGGGCATACAACCCATCATTATGTATATATGATCAAAGCAATGCAAGGAATAGAGCCCACATGTTTTGAGGAGGCACTTAGACATAAGCATTGGGAAGATGCCGTGGATGAAGAGATGGATGCATTTGATGCAAAGATTCTATTGGTGGGTAAAGAGATGATGCAAAGATTACTAAACTGGATGCAAATGAGACATGAGATTTGATGTCTTTACCTAAGGAGAATAAGGTAATTAAATGCAAGTGGATCTATAAAGTAAAGAATAATTTAGATGGATCTATTATGAGTAGATACAAAGCAAGATTGGTAGCATGCACATAGACTTATGGCATTAACTATATGAGGAGACTTTTACTCTGGTAACCTAGGATGGCAACTATGAGAGTACTCATTGCTATGGTGGGTGGTTGTAGCTAAGGGATGGTAAATCAAATAGATGTAAATAAATCTTTTTTACATGGTGACTTACAAGAGGAGGTCTACATGGAGCAACCACTAGGATATGAGGACCATGCCCATTCCAGATTTTGTTTGTAGGTTACGTAAAGTATCTTGTATAGCTTGAAGCACACACCTAGAGCATGGTTAGACAAGATAGGAGAGTATCTTATCACTATTAGATTTCAGATATTATCACTATTAGCATGGTGTGATGATACTGCACATCTTATCGTGTATGCTAGTAAGGTGACATTGTCTATGCAGGATGGCATAATAAAGTATCTGTTGACGGATGTACTTCATGTTCCAAACATTACAAGGACTTGGTTTCTGTTGGAAAATTAGTTCATCACAGTTTATGAGTGTAGTTTAACCCTCATGGATGTTATATAGAAGATTCTAATAACCAATGACCCGTGGTTGTAAAGGAGAATAGAATTGGTAGAATGTTTACATTAGTTGTAAATATACTTGAACTGAAGGTTGTAATGTTTGCACATGGTGCAGGTGTGAGCAGACATTGACATTTGGCATAACGTATTGGTAATGTCAACACATGACTTGCCCAAAGTATTATTTGGTCCAAAGGTTCAAAGTGGATGGAATGCACAAAGTATGTGAAGTATGCCAATTGGGAAAATAGCCTAAGCATGGATTTCCACATGATAAGAATGTAAGTCAAAGACCATTGGATGTGGTGCATTCTGATATGTGGGGATACCGACAAAGATGGCATCAATACAAGGATGCAATTATTTTGTGTCTCATTGAAAATTATACTAGAAAGGTGTGGGTATAATTCATGGAGAAAAGTGAAGTGTTTACGCACTTTTAGATCTTCAAGACTATGGTTGAGAAAAACAAAGGCATGCACATAAAATGCCTAAGAGTACATGGTGGGGAATAATATTTTTCCAATGAATTCAATGACTATCTATGAGAGCATGTAATAAAGAGGCAGTTTATTTCGTGTAACAAAATGGGGCTGTAGAAAGGAAGAACATGCATATTGTACAAGTTGCCCCACATTGATGAATGAGAAAGGAATGCCTCACTATTCTTGGATTGAAGAAGTAACTGCATTTTATATTATGAACAAAACCCCCACTATAACAGTTTATGGTATAACGCCTAAACAAAAGTTTACTAGTATAATACTAGTAAATCCCCACTATAACAGTTTATGATGGTATAACGCCTAAACAAAAGTTTACTAGTATAATACTAGATTTGGTACACTTGAAAGTGTTTGGGTGCATTGCATATGTATATATACCAGATGAAGTGAGAAGTAAATTGAATCCTAAGGTAGAAAAATGTATCTTTATTGGATATTCTCTTTAGCAAAAAAACATTTATAGACCACTATGCGTGAGATGCTACTCATGAGATGTAAGTGAGCAAGAATGTTGTGTTAATTGATGACTCTCATTTTTGCATCTAGTGTATCAATCTTTGCATCAAATGTAGCCATCTCTTTATCCACCAATAGAATCTTTACATCAAATGCATCCATCTCTTCATTCATGGGCATCTTCCCAATGCTTATGTCCAAGTGCCTGCCTCCTCAAAACATGTTGGCTCTATTTCTTGTATTGCTTTGACCATATATACATAATGATGGCTTTTATACCCATCATATCTCAACATGTCCACCCACTAGTGTGTGTACCATATACATAATGATAGGTTGTATACCCATCATAATGATGGATTGGAAAGCAACAATCACCTATGCTTGATGGAGGACAAAGAGAGTCCTCTAGCAGTGGGTCTATCATTAGACTTTGGTCAAGAAGGTTGAGGAAGAATGCCAGAAATTATGACACATCATTTGGTGGTAGTATAGGTGTTGAAACTTTAGCAAATTCACATGTATCAAGAAAGGGGAAAAAAAGGTGGATCCACCTTTCAAAATGCCTAATGTTTCAATAAGTCATTCCTTTTTTGATGGTGGATAGTGGCTTAGAACAAACCCTTGATGAGGAGTTTGGGATCATCCCATCTATTGTTACACTGGTATACAAAGAGCCAAGTAGTATTGATAACACATGGCAGTGATGATGATCGTGGTATATACAGGTTTACAAGGGTCAAATATCCAGTGGGGGACAAGTTGAGATATGATGGACATACAACCCCCATCATTATGTATGTATGGTCAAAGCAATACAAGAAATAGAGCCCACATGTTTTGAGGGGGCACTTGGACATAAGCATTGGGAAGATGCCATGGATGAAGAGGTGGATGCATTTGATGCAAAGATTCTATTGGTGGATAAAGAGATGATGCAGAGATTGCTAAATTGGATGCAAATGAGACATGAGATTTGGTGCCTTTGCCTCCTAAAGAGAATAAGGCAATTGGATGCAAGTGGGTCTATAAAGTAAAGAATAATTTATATGGGTCTATTATGAGTAGATACAAAGCAAGATTGGTAGCATGCACATAGACTTATGGCATTGACTATGATGAGATTTTTAGTCTGGTTACCTAGGATGGCAACCATGAGAGTAGTCATTGATGAGATTTTTAGTCTGGTTACCTAGGATGGCAACCATGAGAGTAGTCATCACTACGGTTGGTGGTTGTAGGCTAAGGGATGGTCTTTAAATCAAATAGATGTAAATAATTCATTTTTACATGGTGACTTACAGGAGGAGGTCTACATGGAGCAACCACTAGGATATGAGGACCATGTCCATTCCAGATTTTGTTTGTAGGTTACATAAAGTCTCTTGTATAGCATGAAACACACACCTAGAGCATGGTTAGATAAGATAGGAGAGTATCTTATCACTATTAGATTTAGTATCTTATCACTATTAGATTTTAGATATTTACAATAGATTTTTCACTTTATGTGAAAAAGATTGATAGGGGTTTTGTCCTAGTAGTAGTCATCTATGTTGATGACTTAATTGTCACAAGGAAAAGTGATAAGATAGGAGAGTATCTTATCACTATTAGATTTTAGTATCTTATCACTATTAGATTTTAGATATTTACAATAGATTTTTCACTTTATGTGAAAAAGATTGATAGGGGTTTTGTCCTAGTAGTAGTCATCTATGTTGATGACTTAATTGTCACAAGGAAAAGTGATGTTGTTGGACATTCATAAGTTGAAGATGCTCCTTAAGAGGACGTTTGAAATAAAATATTTAGGTGAGTTGTGATACTTATTGTGGGTATAGAGGTAAATTTAGAGAGTCTTATCCGAATTTTGGATGATTAGGAACTTAAGAGCCCACATTATTGAACCTACAGAGAAGGAGGATGAGCCGTGCTATATTAAGATATTTTCTTTTGTTAGTCATAACCTCTATTATGAGGATGCTCGTTATTTTATCGAGAATATTTTGGGGATATTTTATTTTGGATGTATGCGATAATTGAGTGGTTGATTATTTGTTAATCACATGTGGAACATTTGTTAGACCACAATGAGATATTTGGGAGGACATGTGAACACCCGTTATTGTGGCATTAATTTTTTTGGAAGGCTAAGGCCTCAAACCTTTATACATACCAATTAGTATTTATACTTTTGGTAGGCCCAAGACTGTATATTAGTAGCTTGCTATCTTTTTTGAAGAACTTTTATGCTCAAAAACTCAAAAACACTTATGCTTTGTTTTTGGAATTATCTTTTTGAAAAGAAGCTTTTAATACATATAAATATAGGTGAGTGGTACGACGAGCCACACTCATCCAGGGAAGATTTAGCCCAATCTTGTGTCACGGTGGTGTTCTCTTTCTTATTTTCAATCTCTCTTGTTTATTTTATTTTGTTCATGTAAGGTTAATAATGCTTTTAATTTGTTCCTAGTCTATGATTTGCTCTAAATTTTGTGTTAAGAAATAAAATTCTTCTCTAAGTGTCATAAAGATCCTGACAATGTTATCATATCTTTGGGAACCACCTAAGAAGAAGAATTTTTGAGAAAAAAGCAAAAGCAAAAGCAAAAGCAAACTCTTACGCAAATTTTTGGAAGAAAGGAAGCCAAGGAATTTGTTTTTGGCAAATATTAAGGCTTCAATAAAGTAGTTCTCCTCCCATTGGACTGCATCATCAAAAAGAACATGTCACTATTGAAGTGTCCTTTAGAGAGTTTTTCTTCTTTTCCTTATTTTGAACTTTGAAGTAATTTTCAATTGCATTGGCTCATCCCTCTAACCCCGTTGCACATGAGGTCTCATACTCCTCATGAAGAAGAGGAGTCTAATCATGAATGGTGACCTTGCTATTCATGTGATTTTCCAACAAAAGAGGCCACCCGAGGCCTGCGATCATCAACCTCGAGAGGATCTAGAGGGCATCTGAGAGGGCCACCAGGCGACCAGCGTGAAGAACAAGAGACTGTCCATGAGACCGCCCATGAAGTCGCTCATGAAGAGCACAAAACCCAATTCCTGGAGCTGATCACTGGCCCAGCCCTACTACAAAGTGATCAGATCGATGGAGATGCCATAGGTGCTTAGAACCTCGATCTATATATGGTCGGGTATGCTATATATGACCCCTAGTGGAAACTACTATACATCAATGCTAGATGTAAACAACCTTCAAAGACCACCCAGCCTGCCTAGCCCAAGCAAGACCAAACTTTTGCCAAGCACTCGAGTTCCAGGCAAGGAGGATGTCAACTCAAAAAGAGTTAAGACTGTCATTTTCAAAAATGGAGATTTTTCAAGTGTCATTAGGTGGGTCACCCCTCCAACATCAGTTCAACCATCCATAGTTCCTCCCACACTAGGTAGCACTAGTGTCACTATAGAGGAGTTAGTTCCAAAGGTTGTCCTTAGGTGTTATGGTCTAGTCAAGAGTAACTGAGTGATCATCCTATTTGACATCGATTTCACCTAGGGTGTCGAAGGGACTGGGATAGATCTCAAGCTCGAGCATTTGTCTTATTGACACGCTAGAAACGATACGGGCCCGCCTGTCCCCGGCACTTTTTGGGGCTCCAACCCCCTTTATAAAAAAAAACCACTTTTTTTAACATTATAAGAAATATCTTCAGCAAGCTTAGCATCAACCATGGTGTGGTGTATTGGTAGGTACATAGGGTGGATAGGAGGAGGTTGCAAGTTTGAATTTTGCCATCTCAACTATATTTTTTGAAACTCTTGCAAGAGTGTGTTCACAGGTGTATGTGTGTGTATGATCTATGTGTGTGTGAGTGTGTAAGAGTGAGTATGTATGTGTGTGTAAGAGTGTGTGTGCGCACGCTAGAGAGAGAGTGTAGGAGAGAGAGTGATGGCCGAAAACTGGGAACCGGCAAAGATGGTTAAAGGAGGGTTGAAAAAGAAGGAGCCCTCCAAAATAGAATAGGACAAACTAGGCTTGAGATCTATCCACGGCCGTGTCGAAGAGAGCAAGATTAGTGGTCTCCCTCACTTGGGCTTAATAGTTATGCTTAGATCTTAGTGGAAACTCGGAGAGTTTAGATAAAGTCAAGGAGATGGGGTTAGATATTTAGGTGTGCACAGAAAAGAGGAGCTTTACCTTTGCACCATTAGTGGTAGAAAATGCCACCTTGTGTATCAAGTTTTTCCATAAGTATGACCCCCACATCCTATGGTAATATCACATTAGGTTTTCTGGTTCATTGTCACTCGAGCATATTTGAAGTACAGATTGTGTGGACCATTTAGTTGAGATTGCTGGCATGTCAAGGAGCCTAGGTGTACATACTTAATGCGACCAACAAACCCATAGTAAAGCAGCCACTTAATTTAGATGAGACTTAAGTTAAAAATTCCAAAAATTATCTTACATGAATGGTTGCCACCACAGTTGCCACCTTCTAGATCGCAGGATCATACCAGTTAATATCATGTCCTTAGATGCCCTTCTTGCTAATCCTATCCCAATTATCAAGAAGAAAGTGGCATATTGGTTGTAGAGCATTGAACAAGATCACAGTCAAGAGTCGATGCCTATAATCTAGTATATCTTTGAGCAGCCAGATGGAGCCAACGTTTTCTCAAAGATAGACCTTAAGAACAGCTACCATCAGATCAGGATACCAATTACAGAGGGGAAACCATGAATTCTGTATGATGCCATTTGGCCTAGCGAATGCCCTAGCTTCATTTAATAAAACGATGATGCACGTGTTCAAACCTCTGATTACAAAGTATGTGTGTGTTTCTTGATGATAATTTCATGGTTTCAAGGAGGCTTGAAGAACGCATACGTCATTGAGCTGGACACTAACCAACCGCTGCAGCCTGCATTCCAGCCACCGGCTAACCATACTCCCTGTCTACACCAGCCACCCACCTCACTCACCCCTGGCAAGCTGCCTAACCCCAGACCTTCCCTTTGCTGACCTTGCCACCATGCACTGCTGGGACCCACTGCTGAATCGCCATGCTACAATTACCCACTGTTGAGTCGCCCTGCTAGTAACCAACCACTGTGCTACCATGTCTGATGCGCCATCTTTCAGACCTCTGCCGTTTCACTGCACTGCCAGCTACACACGTACCTCCAAGCTGTCTTCAAGCATAGCTGCTGTGCTATCACTATGCAAGCCAATTTACTCTCCCTGCCAGCTCCTTATATGGTGTACCAGCTCACTGCCAAGCCCTTCTCTGTCGATGTCCACACGACAGAAAAGCTGCTAGAATGGCATGCAAAACCCCCAGGCCCCAACCACCACTCCCCCAGGTTGCCCCAGCCCATGACAGCCCAGAAAGGACGCATGTTGTCATTTCGAGTCAGCAGTGGCAGTGACATGGTGAGTTGTGACCAGCCGTAGTCACTGCCACTTCCTCCCGGATGCATGCATCCTTTCCCTACTACATGATAAGCCAACAGACATATCCAAATATTGGATTTAGAGTACCTTGAAATGAAACTCACACAGGCAAAAGCAATCCAACATAGCATGTCCCTCCAAAAAGCTAAAGGAAAGAGCACAAAAAAGCTAAACGATAGAGGAAGACAACCCATTCACGAAAAGAAGCACTCATGCTTGTGCATCTAAAAATGTGCTGAAACAATTGCTCTTAACCCAAAACTTGGTGCCAAGTAGATGACAAAAACGGTAATCTCCCACTCAACTCGTGTAAAAAGAGGATTCAAAACCATTCCTGCATTACTCAGAACAGATATTTCACAAGCAAGAGCAAGAAGTAGCCTCCATGCCATCCAAAGTACTCTTCATACATCCAGGTACAGTGTCAACACGAGAGAGAGAGAGAGAGAGAGAGAGAGAGAGAGAGAGAGAGACTAAAAGGATGCCAGGAAAGACTCCTGCCACTTAATCTCTCAGTTCATCACAGCCCCAAAACAAAAATGAAGGCTGCACTCTTCCTCCTTCATATACACACCATTAGTTTGCAAAACTTCATAAAAGCACTTTACAAAATGTACAATTTGGACTTGGTTTGCTGTTACTCGACCAAATAAGACACCCAGTAGTGCCATCTTCCACTCCCCCCATCCATTCTCCATGTTGTGAGCTCCTCTGCCTGTGTTAAAGACATACATCAATTAGACTCAGAAACCCTTGCTAACAAGCGCAGACAACAAAGATAGCTTCTTTCCACCTTGAAGTTTCAAAAGAAACTTGGAGGCATCTGGCCCAAATGAATGTAGTGCTTCACAAAATGGCAGATCACGAATACTACCAAGAGCATGTTCAAAACCTATTAAACATGTCCCCACACATTAGATTACAAAAGAGCTCATCAAACCTTGCTAAGGACGTCATTCCAAACCTTAAATGAGTGTAAACTTACCAAGGTAGGCTTCTTGTCCCTCTCGACACAAAACTCATTAAAACACACAAAAAAAAACACAAATCATGATAGGAACCCTAATCTAGACCATGAAGCATTCAATCCAGTCATAGAGTAACAGTACCATGTACAAGACTGTCTTCGCAAGAACAATCAGAACTCTCCTAGAGACGATGTATATTTTGCACCATCTTTCACACATTTTGTTCCGGAAAAATAAATACTCACGACGAGAGACAAAAGAGGCATGTATACACACCTAACATCACATACGTTTCTCAGAAAAATACTTATCATTCTCAGGAAAGACAACAGAGGGACTTTTGGCTAATATACACCAAACATCACATGGTCTTCTCAGAGAATTTATTACACCTACTATCAAAGCCAAAAATGAGCTCACCTGAAACCCTAATTTTCGAGCTCCACTGGGACTCCGTTGTCATCACCACGGGCAGCCGGGAGGAGGAACCCTTCATCGTCTTTCATCTCTTCCACCATAAGACGAGCTGGGGAGGACATGGAATGCGAGAGGCGCTTCGAAGGAGGCGAGCACAGCAAAGGGATGGAGTCAGAGGCCAGTAAACGGTGTGGAGGAGCAGCGGGGCGGGCGATCGCGGCTTTGTTGTTACTGTTAATGTTGCCATTGTCCTCACGGAGGCGGAGGGGCTGCGGAAGGCGGGGGCTGTTGGAAGGGGAGGCGTACATCTGCGGGGGCTGCAAGTGCGAGCGAATGGAGAGGGAATCCAGGTTGGGAGAGGCGATCTCGCTGTTGGTGTTGTTCGGAAGAATGCGGAATTGGGAGGAGAAATCGAAATGGGAGAAATCAGATCCCCCAGCAGGCCCGACAAGGCCAGGGAAGCCAGATGGGTGAATGTCCATGGCTAAAGGTTAGGCTAGATCGTCTACACACCCGTCAAATAAATAGGAGTATGGCTACGACTAAGAGGGTAGGGCTCCGGTTCCGGTTAGGGTTAGGGTTTTGGCTAGATCTAAACGCAGAAAAAATGGCTATGACTGTGAAACCAAATCGGCATCAGCTGCAGCTAGCTGAAAAACCATGTTTGTAAGCTGCGCGCTTACCAACCATTCTTCTCCTTGACGCTCGCATGCAACTGTGCATGTATGAAGGGAAGGGGGGGGGGGGGGGGGGGGTATACATAAACTAGAGAACAAAGATTTGGACCATTGGGGCTTTTGAGATGGGGCCAAAATATCATATCTTCTTCTTTTGATAAGTCATGTCACATGGGATTATATTATCTTAGTTGCCCACAAAGATCCCTTTGAGGGCCACCAATTGTCTGTGAGGGTCACCAAAATTGCCTACCTTTTTAAATGCTAGGTACTATGAAATCCTCCTTTTTCCCTCTTCACAATACCTATGGCTTGCTGTTTTGCATTGGCACCCATGACTTGAAAAACCCTCACCATTTCACCAAGAAAATGTTAACATCCATGGTAGCACATGTAAGCAATTACATTCAAACCCGCTTGAAAAGAGGACGGTCGCTTGAATCTCTAGGTTGGGTCTGGATTAACATAGTTGATAGGTGTGTGTGCTCACAGGAAATGTCTCTATTTCCACATGGCTCAAGCATTCACAAGGTATTTTCCGGCAAGCTTGCACAAATCTCAAACTCGTAAGCACTTCAGAGTCACATAATATGTTGTCTAGGCTAAGATACATATTACTGGGAGGCTTTGATACTAAGTCAAAAAGTTAGATCTAAGAATGGTCAAAGCATAGGATTAGCTTCATGATTGATTAAGAAGGATAACGAAACACTAAATGTAATTAAGAAGACTCAATACGCACACACATAAGCTGTCAATCTTAGTATGTGAAAGGTTTGAAAAAATGGTGCAGGTGAGCATTCATGAGTCACAAGATAAGTCACATGGAAAAGCATTAGTAAGATATAACATCTAGTATGGTATCTTATTTATGTACTTGAATAATGGTTTATTATCAATGGAATATTTCCTGAACCACTTTCACCCTTACAAATTGTAATTGCAAATACATCCACTACAAGAAATGATGGTCAAAAAGGAAGAACAAAAAGTGGGGAGCTTGTGAGGGCCCCCCTTTTGGACATCCTTTTCAGGGGCAAAATTTTTTCCCTCTTTCCAAAAGTGAATTAAATGGCAGTTTTTCTTGGCCCCCCTTTTTTTATCACTAAGAAAGGGGGGCTTTTCTTGGCCTCCTTTTTTTCTCAAAGAAGAAGAAAGGGGTGCCAAATTTATTTTTCTCTACAAGAAAGGTGGGCTTTTTATGCCCTCCTTTTTTTCATTACAAAAAATGTGGGGAAGGGGGGGGGGGGGATTCTTGGCCCCCCTTTTTTATCTAGTAATAAAAGGATTCTCTTTTTAGCCCCCCTTTTTCCCACTAGGCAAGGGGAGCTTTTTGATACCCCCCTTTTTTAATCCTCTTAGAACAAGGGGCTCTCCATAGGGCCCCCTTTATTTCTAATTAGAAAAGATTTCTTAAGGCCCCCTTTATCTTCTTAGAACGAGGGGATCTCCATAGGTCCCCCTTTATTTCCAATTAGAAAATATTTCTTAAGGCCCTCTTTATTTTCTTAATGCCCCCTTTATTTCCACTAAGAAAATATAATTTCTCAAGGCCCCCTTTATTTCCACTAAGAAAATATATTTCTTAAGGCTCCCTTTTTTATCATCTAATGAATAAGGGATCCCCCAACCCCTTCCCTTCTTTATCATCTAATGAATAAGGGATCCCAACCGCCCTTTTATCATCTAATGAATAAGGGATCCCCCCAACCCCTTCCCTTATTTGGTTAGGAAAGAGAAGCTTCTTATATGAGCCTAATTTATCTTGCTAGAAAAGTGGGAGCTCTTTTTTTTTTTAACTTTTGAAAAAAACTATAGAAAGAGAGGTTCTAAGAGAGATATATATACATATTAGATTCTGCATACTATTTTGTACCATGCTAAAAAATGTTGTTGCTAAATATATTAGTACCTCTACATGCATTTGTGAGTGTTGAGATATCGACCTCAACTAGTGCAGATATAGATGACACACCACTAGGATAGCACCTCCACACATATGCCACAGGTATGGTTGGTGAGAGTATGGTTAATATGCTACTAGTGGTTTACATGCTATATGACAGCCACTTTGGTTTACTAGAGTTGTGGCATAGTTATAGTGCCAGCTCATATAGTCACTAAAGACCTTGTATGTTTTAGTAGTAGAGTAATTTCTCTTATAGTATGTACTCTTATCTTTATGTTATGGTTATAGAGAGAAGTGAAAAAGTGTAACCTTATTCTAGGAATTGATTGTGGAAGAGTAGAGAATTCACAAGAATTAATTCAACCATAAAAACCATTGCTTTGTAAGCTTCAACTAAATCAAATCAATTGAAATTTAAAACACTTAACAAAATTAAAAATACTTAGCTCTCCAAAGACCATATTGGGTGCAATCTTCCCCCGGGCTCTTGTGCGTGGCCTCTCCCCACACAAGAGTATTTCTTTATTAGCTTTCTTTTTCACCAAAATTAGGCCATAGCCCCCAAAATATACAAGATGTGCTTTTTAGAGAGCACGGCACTCTTCTTTTACAAAAATAGAGTGTCAAATATTGGGACTAGGGTAAAGCCATAGGCTTTAATAAATTCCACATAAATAAATGTATCTTTCCTAAAGTTCAAAATGAAAAAATCATTTGTGCTAAGGTTACAAGCTACTATGCTTGCCAAAAATGAAATGTGATGAACCAAGACATTTCTTCCAAAGTAAACTCTTCAATTCCCATAGTCTTCATCACCTGAAAATATAAGCCCAATTAATTATTAAATTAATCCCACAAATATTAAACAGGCACAAATCATCATCAACTCATGACTACCAGGCGTAAGTACCCCAGGAATCACCCTGCCATCCAAACCTAACTGAAATAATCATAGGTGGCCTCAAACATACGTCATATACCGCACGTATTAATATTTATAGTGGTATCACCCACGATATTAACCTAGCCGGCATGACGCAAGAGTAACCTAGGCATCCCCAATTACTCAAGAGGGGATAAATAATATTCCATCATAATTCTTAAAAACAAGATTCACTCTGATAATTTTATTAACCAATATTCACAATCACGAAAATAATTTAGAATCTTTTGCAAAACATCATTTATTATCAAAAGTTTTTGATATATACATAGAGCGTCTTGGCTCCAAAAGTCACTGCCTCAATCGCGTACGCATAAAAAGGCGATACTGCGATGGAGACATGCTATGATATACATGATTCATCACTTATAATGGTGCTGTAATTCTTCTCCTAGGAATAAAGCGACTAAGAAGTCTAAAAATTTGGCAAGAAATTCTAAAATTTCGGGGTAAATGATTATAGAGTTGGACATAATGAATAACTCCTAGCCTTAACAAGATCATGGCTAGCGAGAAATTCTGTCTGAGTCTGACGTTGATTGGTATGGGCATTAATACTTTGCCCTCCAGAGAACCACATATGCTGACATCGCTCTATTGGATCAGGGAAGTATAGATCCTCAAAGTGACGAGCGAGCCTCACTCTCCTTTCTCGAGTTGTTAGCGGAGTTGATGAGATTTTCGAAGGCAAAGGCGATCATATCCTGACTCTGGGAGAGTCCAGGAATGCTAGACAGATTTGGGGTATCCATCTAAAAATCCAATTCAATTTATGAATTCATTTCAAACATAATCTTAGCAAAGTGAAAACATAATCTTAGCAAAGTGAAAACATTATTTCACAGATTTACTTTTAAATTTTAGGCAATTTTTGCTGCTGTTTCATAAGTTTACAACAAGGTTCTAATACCAGCTGTGGGATCCCTCTGCCCCCTCCACGCACCAGATTCCCGGTTGCTAGCAGCAGCGAAAGTAGCTTCCCCTTGCACGGGGTAGGGTTTCCCACTCGAGGCCTCGCCCTCAAATATCCGAACACAAGACTGATTCGGTGGTCATTCCGAAATCGAAACCGGGAAAATTTCCCTTGCCCGAAAAATGGGGACGATTCCACCTTTTTGATTTTCTTAACGAATTTTCTAGCGAGGTCAAGAGACTAAACTACCCTTCACCTGATTAAACCAGATAGAAGAAAAACTATTATAGACTTAACTTGAAGAAATCAATGCTTTTTTCCTAATCGAAATCAAGCACAGCCGTTGATCTAATCATTTGAGAGAGTCTTCAGGTTTTTTTTAACTACTCGAATTCTAAGCGTATTCCTATTATTTCAATTTCATTATTAAAACTCCATTGATTCTAGCCTAACCCCATCCGGCCCATGGGTTTTAGCCACCACCCAACCACTGGAATCGATAGAACCAGACAATTACTCACCCATGCCTTTATTAACTTTTGCTTTTGAATACAGATACGCACACACTCCTCTTTAAAACTTTAACCTATAAAACAATCCATTGGCAAACAGTTATTGGTTTACAGATGTCATAACTCAAAATTTCCATCCAGTCTCTTGTTTCTAAAAAAAAACAGTATCACTTTGGACTCTCCGTTGAGACCAGCTGGTCATCACGAGATCCAGTAATAACATATTACAATGATCATTTGTTCATCATACATATTACAATGATCATTTGTTCATCATACATATCTTCCATGACATATGCATGGGTGTCCTAGGCACCGCGAGCTTGTGCATCACCTGGTCAAAACCCTCTAGGATCCTCCTTAGGTGTCCTGGCACTTCACTCAGGGACCGCTTCGTCAACTCTTGTCTATCGTACCCGAAGCGCACCATTTTAACCGTACTAAGGTTGGTCAAGACTTGGGCAAGCTTTGCCGCTTGAACTATCCTTTGAACACTCCTCACCAGCTGTTGCAACCGAACTTTCCTTAGAAAAACACATACCAAATGCTCCCTCCAGCATTCTGGCAACGTAAGGCAGTCCTTTAAGAAAACAGGGTTTCTATGCAAGTTTTCAGTCTGATTTTCTTTTGAATACAATGAGTATATCTTAAATCAAGTCCCCAAAACTTCTTGATTGTAATTCTGAATTTCATAACAGAATTCCTCGAATTCTATAACCTTGATCCAATCTGAAGGGTCTCAAACTTAGTTTTAGATTTGGCAGGAGATTTGAGTGTATTCTTCTAAACAAGTCACATCTTCTTTCCTTGAAACTGACGAAAGAGTTTGGTCTTATCTGAATATTTCGATCTCGATAGATTTCCTAAATTTTCTTTTTACGATCCTTGTGAGAATATAAACGATAGAAATTCTCATAGAATTTAAACATAGACTTTAAGAGAATTCTAATTTTGATATAAAATTCTTTATGCATAAAAATCAACTTCAATGGGAATAACACTTTTATAAAAAAAATTCTTTTATGAATAAAATTAATTTTAATAGGAATAACACTTTTAAAATAAAAAGAATTTCTTTATGCATCTATTTATGCATAAAAATCAAATTTTACAAGAATAACGCTTTTATAATAAACTTTCCTTTATGCATCTTTCTATGCATAAAAATCAAATTTAATGAGAATAACACTTTTATAATTAATTTTTTTTCCATTATGCATCTTTCTAAGCATAGAAATAAAATTTAATGAAAATAACACTTTTACAATAAAAACATTTCCATTATGCATCTTTCTATGCATAGAAACTAAATTAAATGAAAATAACACTTTTATGATAAAAAATTTCCATTATGCATCTTTCTATGCATAGAAATTAAATTTAATGAAAATAACACTTTTATAATAATAAAAAATTTCCATTATGCATCTTTCTATGCATAGAAGTTAAATTTAATGAAAATAACATTTTTTTTAAAAAATTCCATTATGCATCTTTCTATGCATAGAAATTAAATCTAATGAAAATAACACTTTTATAATAATAAAAACTCCATTATGCATCTTTATATGCATAGAATTAAATTTAATGAAAATAACACTTTTATAATAAAAAAAATTTTCATTATGCATCTTTCTATGCATAGAATTAAATTTAATGAAAATAACACTTTCATAATAAAAATTTCCATTATACATCTTTCTATGCATAGAAATCAATTTTAATAAATTAATGTCAATGATATCCATGCATATTCATAGGTGAATATGTACATGGAGTAATTAGAATATTTATTTTAGAATGCACAAACGGTGGGAATTACTCTTTTGGAATAACATAAAAACAAACTTTCTTTTCCACAAAATTCTGGAAAATTTTACCATAACCTCCTCTGTATGGTTGACCATTTCTCATTTTTATCATTCTAATTTCAACTTAAATTAACCTAATCTAGATGTTTAGGACTCCAATCTACTCAATTTTTAGAATTCAAGAGAATAAACAATAAGAAAAGTTTAATTAATCATTTAACTAATCTTTCTAGGATTAAGAATGGCTGGAATGTAAAGAAGAGAAGGGGGTGGCCTTTTCATCAAGGCATAGCATTAGAATTCACTCCAATCAATTGTAAAATAAGAAAATCAAGAAAACCATAGATTTAAAATTTAAAAAAGTAAGAAAATTTAGCTTGCATGGAGTTGTAAGCTTTCCTTTGGCTTGAGGGATTGAGGGTTCTACTCTTGTTTGAAGCAAGAGTGGCCACCAATTTCTTTGGAGAGGATTAGGCCAAAAACAATTGAATTATCAAGAAATTCAATGTAAATGGCTCAGGGTAGGAGTAGAGTAATAGTGCATAAACACAATTAAGCTTTTACAAAGGGGGAGGCTTCTATTTATACGAAAAAGTGAGCCTCAAACCAAACAAACTGATTCTAGAATTTTTCAGATCAATTTGGTCAATTTTTGACCATTTTTGGGTCAGTTCAGCTTACTTTTTGGAACTAGACGTGAAATAGGAGAGAGGAGAGATGAAATATCTCATTTAATTGATTTAAAATTGGGAGTAATGATGAGAAAAAGGTGCCTTCTTCATGAGGGGAGATCCCCACTCTAAGGTGTCAAAATTCAGTTTTTTAAATGTTTTCTTTGGTCCTTAGTCCACTCTTCATCTTATGTGAGCATTTACTCATTTTTGGGAGGTTTTTCTTTTATTCTTCAACTTATCTCCTCTCCCTACATTTGGATTAGTCTTACTGGTCCATCAGAACCTTAATCCAAAATTTTCAAAAAATGTGGATCCTTAGGCTAAGGACTTTTGTGCAGATTATAATTTATTTCTAATGCATCTTAGGAATTTCTTTTTAAACTTCTATTTTGGGAGAATTTATTTTAATAGGAGAGGATTTTTTTCCCTTCAAAGATATCTAAAAACTGAATTATCTCTCTCTAGAATATTTTCTCTCTCTAGATCAAAACAGGTAGAAACAAGATCTTTTAATTATTTTGAAAAAGGGGATTGATTACAGGGGAAGAAACTAGACATCTTGAGGGGCTAGGGAGGAATCTTACAGAAGCCTTGACTAATTGCAGCACTGGTGATCCGAAAATTCCAGCTTCTTGAACTTTATTCCTATGAAGGTCAAGGAAAGAGATGGTTCCTTTGTAACAATGAATGTCAGCTTGATTCTTGTGGAGCCAATCCATTCCAAGGATTTCATCATAGACTCCCAAGGGTAAGACTCTGAACTGGCCCATCTAGACTAAACTTAATAAACTCTGTTACGTTCCCATCTAGAATCAATCAAAAACTTGATTTGCTTACCCTGGTACTCTGCTAGAGTCTGGATGTGAGGTCCCTGCCCGCCCGCTCCAGGCTCTTGCTGGCGACGGAAGCGGCGGAAGCAGCATCGGCCTCCCGCACGGGGCGGGGGTCCTGCACACTCGGGGCCTCGCCCGCGGATGTCCGGGGAGGACGAGAGGCTAGCCTGGGGGCGGTCCCTCCGAGATCGGGCCCAGAAGACTCCCCTCGCCTGGAAGGCAGCACGAGCGATTCTGCCAGGAAGGTGAAAAATCTTTTAGCTAGGAGATTACTCTAACGAGTCAAGTCTTGACTAAATTAAACTGATCTGACCAAGCTTGAAGTCACATGGTCAGATCAAGAAGAGACTTGTACTTGGTCCATGGAATCGTCGCTTTTTTTTCTCATTTTCGAGGCACAATCGATGATCCCTTCCCACAGAACAAGGTCTTCTCAGGATTTAAACTGATTAAAGTAACTAATTGTATCTAGTTTTTCTTAGGAATCCTCCGATCCAGCCTAAGCCCATCTGGCCCATGGGTTAGCCAACCACCCGACCACTGAATTGGTGGGATTCCTTTATAAAGATTTGATTGGGTTTTTGCCCGGGTACCGAGGAAAAGAGTTCCCACGCCCCCCTAGCTGACGATTCATACAAAAATCAAATAGGCACACCACATACACACCCAATATGAAATTGCCATTTATAACAGATTTGATTGGCTTTAAGACAATCCTTGAATAAAATCATAATATTTCCGATCATCATTTTCCAAAATTCCAAGTCCATTGTATTACAAAAATGCATCATCTGAACTCTCCATTGAAGACCAGCTGGCCAACCAAATGAGTTCCAGTATCAAATTTTTGTTCCCAAAAACCTTTCCTTTTTGTCCATCAGATATCTTCCTCGACGTACGCCTGGGTGTCCTAGCAACCGCGAGCCCGTGCATCGCTTGGTCAGAACCCTCTAGGATCCTCCTTAGGTGTCCTAGCACTTCACTCAGGGACCGCTTCGTTGACCCTCGCCCATCGTACCGGAAGCACACCATTTTAACTGTACTGAGGTTGGTCTCAAGACCTTGGTAGGCTTTGCCACGGGCGACGTCCCTTGATGACTCCTCGCCAGCTATTCCAACAAACCTCCTTTAGAAAAACATAAGCCAAATGCTTCCTCTAGCATTCTGGCATAAAACAGTCCTTTGAATGAAAAACAAAGTTTCCAATGCAAGTGAGATTTCAGTTTGAGATTGGTTCCAAAGACCCTTTTTCCAATAAATCCCAGTTTCAATAATGAGGATCCTTGATCTCTCATGAGGGTAATCTACCCATCATTTTATCCATTTATCCAACTAGATTCTTGGTGAGATTGGTCAGGGAAAAAATAGATTAGTTTCGGTAGTCTATTCTGTGGAGTTGGTCATGAAGTTTTTGTTTGAATTAGTTTGAGAGAAGGACAATTAGGTTTACTGTCCGACCTCATGTAGTCTAACTAAATTCTTTCAGTTTAGTTCTATCAGGATTACTCTCAACTAAACATCTAGTTTTTGGGTAAATATCCATTTAGTGATTTTACCAATTCAATTATCCAAGATTTTCTTTTTTCCACATAAATTCTCAACCTTAATTCATTAGGTAGAATTATGATGGAAATTCATCTTTTGACATTAGAATTTAACTCAAATCCATCTTTTCTCAATTCATCTTTTAACTAAAATATCAATACCTATTTTTTTGAATAAACTTGAAATCCTTCTGTTTCTCATTTCAAAAAGTGCAATCCAATTATCATGGGAATTCCTCTTTTTCCTAAATTGAATCTATTAAAATTCTTCTTAAAAATTACATAAAAATAACCATTAATTCCTTTAAGCTAAAAATTCCACTTTTCTCATCTAAACATTTGAATTTCAATATAGTAGGAATTCCTCTTTTATCAATTAAACTTATCTATGCAAAAAGATAAATTTAATTAAATTTTTCTCTTAATATTTAAATTAAAATCTCCATTATTTTCTTTGCACTAGGAATTATACTTTCTTCGTTTAATTAATTGGATTCCAATATGGTGGGAATTTCTCTTTCATCATAAAAATTTATCTATACAAAAAGATAAATTTAACTATATTTTCTCTTAAAAATTAAATAAAAATCTTCATTGATTCCTTTGCACTAGGAATTATACTTTCCTTATTTAATTATTTGAATTTCAATATGGTGGGAATTTCTCTTTCATCATAAAAGTTTATCTATACAAAAAGATAAATTTAACTAAAATCTTTCATAAATTATACATTATTTTAGCATTCCAATTTTATTCTCTAAATCATTGGAATACATGGATTTCCAATGTCTTAGGGATTACTCTTTTAACATAAAAATAAACTACCAAAAATTCCTCTTTTCCTAATTTACTAATTATGCATAATCATAAAAATAAATTTCTTCGTTCCCAACAACTGAGTTAGTGTAGTGGTCAAGCTTGTGACTTGTAACCTCTAGGTTATGAGTTCAAGTCTCACTAGGCTCTCTCATGTTATAAAAAGGGACACCTATGCTTGCTTGATGTGTTTGTTTGCTCGAGCTCTTGCCCCTTGAACACTCGAGTGACTCCTTCTCCTCGGTGGTGGATCACCTGAGATAGGAGGATCCATACGAGACCCCTCTGCTGTTCCAGCGCTCGACTCATCGTGGTGGTCATGGGGGATGCCTAATTCGTGGCTCTTGCCCGATGGTACGTGGCCCTTTCCTGACCATGATAATTGGCTAATTGTTAGAAGGGGAAATCGGCTCCACCCACTTGAGTGGGCCCCGGGTGTGTACGAAATTTTTTTTTCTTCATTACAATGAGAATCATTTAATTAATCTAGGATGATAATTCCTAGAATATGGTAGGAAGTCCTCTTTTCATATTATGAATGAAAATGTTTTATGTGTTTATTTTATAAAAATTTTGCCATAGCTTCACTACTATTACTGATAATTCTCAATTTAATTGAGAGAATGAAGTTTAATATGATTAGTATGATTAGAATGAACACTAATTGGATCATTATCCGATTATGGATTGATTCCTAATTTCTCTCTATGAAATAAATATTATAAAAGCATTAAAAAGCCATTATTTTGGCCTCTCCAATTAAACAAGCATAAAATTTACTTTTGGATTAGAGATATGCTTCATGAGAAGCTTCATTTGGATTGAGAATAGGTCATAGGAATGACCTTTCTTTGGGGGGAGAGAGAGAAATACTTAAAAATTATTAAAATTAAGCATAAATAAAAATTTATGTGTTTCTTTATTACAATACATTAAAGCATTTCAATAATATTCAAAAGCAATTCAAATTAAAGCTTCTCAAGCTTGAGAGGTCTTGAGAAGAAGGCAAAATTTAGAAATTATAGAAAAAAGACCATAATCCACTCTTTACCTCCTAAAATGCTTGATTCTTTAGTCACTGTTGTAGAGGCCCCCAACCAATCAATTGGGTTGGTATGTCGTAGGAGTCACCAAGGAAGATTGAAGAGAGAGAGAAGCTCCAATCTCTTCAATTTTTTAGAGGTTTTTAGAGGATAATAGAAATTAAGCTTAGTTTAGAGTAATACCAGCATAGTTTAGTTCATAGATAATAATACAAAGGAATGAGGGTTTATTTATAGGAGAGGGAGGCCACTAACTGAGTCCAACTGAGTTCTAGAATTTTCCAGCTTCAGTTTGGGTGAATTTGGATAAGTTTTGGACCAGTTTGGCTCCCTTTTTGATTTGGTTTGATTTAGGAGAGAGGAGAGATAAAAATATCCTATTATTTTTGAGTTTTAAACTCATCCAAGCATGTGAAATAGGCGTCTCCTTGAAGGTCTCCTTTTTCCTTACACATGTGTCAAAAATGCATTATTACTCTAAAATATCTCATTTTTTTATTAATACACCATAATTTTTAACTAATAAACCTAGTACTTAGTCAACTTCATCATAGTCCAAGCCTTGAATTTGTGCACCAGCTGCGCTTTATGGTGCTCAATGGAACCATCTGATTTGCATTTCACCTTATAAACCCATTTGCAACTAATGACATTTTTGCCTTGTGGTAAGGCAACCAAATCCCAAGTTTCATTATGGACTAATGCGTCCATCTCAACATCCATTGCCTTCTTCCATACATACTTTCCAATAGCTTCTGTATAGCATGTAGGTTCCACATGCTTCACCAAAGAGGTCATATATGCGTAATGCATAGCAAAGTCACAATATGTCAACCTGTCAAACTGGATACTGACCCTTTGGGATCTCCGCAATGAATGCCGATACCTGACCCTTTGGGATCTCCGCAATGCATGCAGATACCTGACCCTTTGGGATCTCCACAATGCATGCGGATCACTTTGAACACCTGTCACTCTAACATGGGGAGGCACATATCTATCCGGCCTTGCACCTGGTGTACATAAAATTGGTATGCCAAGTTCCTCATCCAAACTTTCTGAACTTGACGACTCCAACCATTTGACCAACTAAGGCCACACTCTTTGTAATAGAAGGCACATATAAGACATCTGCCCATAGACTTTGTTTCACCATTGTGCATCACCAATGGTACACTTCCAACATGAGTGATAGCATGCTGGGAATCATCACCTGTCTCCACATAGCCTTTCACATCCATTTGCTTCATATGTTCAAGCCATTCGCCATGACAAGTCATATGGTTTGATGCTCCAGAGTCCAAGTGTCATCACTATCACCATGTGTCATCATAGATCCCACGACATGTTTCATGGCAAACAAGTGATTTGCACTGCCATCATGACTGCTTGATGCAAAATTTCCACCATTTGCATGATTTCCACCACGTGCAAAATTTTCACCATGTTGTGCTCTACCCCCTCTCAAATCATTTTGTTTGCGGTAACAATCACGTGCCATATGACCAAACTTCCCATAGTAATGGCATTTCACATTTTTCATAGATGTTTGTTGGCCTTGCCAATGTCCTCTTCCACGAGGATTACCTCTGGCTCTCTGAGGTGTATATCCAGGACCACCTCTAGCACCATATGAAGGCTGAAAATTCTGTTGTGGTGACCTATCCTGCCATCCACGACCATTACCATGACCTTGTGATGCAAATATCCCCCTACCTCTAAATCCCCTTTGTGAATAGAAATCCTGATTCCTGCCATTATCATCATGGTAGATGCATCATGAAAAGAGTCACTAAGTTTGATTTCCTCAACAAGCAAGAGTGAAACCAACTCATCAAAATCTGGTAAACCTGTACTCCGAACAGAGATAGATGTATCAAAAGACTTGTACTCCTTGCCAAGACCACGTAAGGCAATGTCTACCAAATCATCATCAGGCATGGGGGTATTGATAGTTGCCAATGTATCTGCATACTTCTTTATCTCTTGTACATAATCATGAATACTCCTTCCTTTCCTCTTCAAATTATGAATCTGTTGTCTCAACTGAGACTTACGAGCACTAGTATCTGTATCAAATAGCTTTACCAAAGTATCCCATGCATCCTTGGGATTCTCAGCATCATGTATATGTATGAGTATAGCATCCAAGATACATATAGACAAGTAATGCAAAACTTTGTATGCTCTCTCTGACCATTGTTTATGAGCTACAACTTGTTGTGTAGGTTGTTGGGGTAGATCCGACTCTAGCTCCGTACCTGTAAATAACAAGATTCCAAAATCCTTTTCCTTTCAGAAAGCTTTTAATCATGTACTTCCATGCCTGGAAGTTCTTTCCATCCAACTTCTCACCCACAATCTGTACTGGGTTGTTTGACATATTTGCTCAATGCAAATGCACCTTCTGCACACGTCCAATTTTGTAAATAAGCCTTCCTCTACTTAACGACACTCTAATAAGTGTTTCAAATACTCCAAAGTACTCAATGAACTTCATTGTTGATGTAGAAAATCACACTGATTGTATTCAAATTGAACTGGCATACGCAGTCCAAAGTACCCTATTTTGGCACGCTTTCCAAGGCTTCAAATTGCAATGTAGTGGTCCAATCAAGTGTGGATAACTTGCATTGACACCTAACCAAGCTCAATGTTGCATATTAACACCAACCAAGGTGCAAACATACTAGAAATATCAAATCCCCTTCTCTGTTTTGAGAAAAACCAGTAAAACTAGTAAAAACCAGTAGGAAAAGTGCTCTAATTTCTTCAATTCTTGTCAAAATTGGGGGACCAGGCATTCATTAGCTTAGCAATGATGTCTACTAACTCCATGTAAAAGGAATTAGACCAATTGTAAAAGTTGAGAGAGTAATTAGCCAATTAATGACCCTCTATTTCATAAATTACTGTTTATAGCCTTTTTAATCAGCTCATAATTAGCTCCAAAATGCATAATTTCTCCAACAAACCACATAGCAACCTTCTCCTCTATCAACGCTTTTTTCCTAATTGAATCAGGCACAGCCGTTGATCTATTCATTTGAGAAGTCTTCAGGCTTTTATTTAACTATTCGAGTTCTAAGCGTGTTTCTATTAATCAATTTTATTATTAAAACTCTACTGATTCTAGCCTAACCCCATCCGGCTCATGGGTTAGCCACCGCCCAACTCGCCCAGTGTGGATTTTTCAAGTCTCTTGGTGCTTAAGAGGCCATGGAAAATCTGGGCCTTCTTCGTGAGAAGATACATTGAATAAGCCACATTTGCCAAATACCACAAGAATCTATTATCCCACTTGATCTGACCCAAAAATCTCCCTAATTCCTTGATAATGGGAGGAGCCATTAAAGCTTTGATTACTTCCACCTTCTTGGAATCACCTCAATTTTGACTGCTACTGGAACTGGTAGAACCGGACAAGTACTCACCCACCCATAATTGAATGCCTTTCTTAATTTTTGCTTTAGAATACAGATACGCACACACTCCTCTTTAAACTTTAACTTATAAAACAATCCATTGACAAACAATTATTTGTTATAGATATTATAACTCAAAATTTCCATCCAGTTCTTTGTTTCTCACAGACTCTTGACTCTCCGTTTTTAGACTAGTTGGTCAGCAACAACGTGATCTGGTATACAGATTACAATAATTTTTTCATCATACACATATATCTTCTACGACATACGCATACACAGGTATCACTCTTGACTCTCCGTTTTTAGACTAGTTGGTCAGCAACGTGATCTAGTACAGATTACAATAATTTTTCGTCATCATACATATATATCTTCCACGACATATATATCTTCCACGACATACGCATGGGTGTCCTAAGCACCGCGAGCCCATGCATCGCCTGGTCAAAACCCTCCAGGATCCTCCTTAGGTGTCCTGGCACTTCACTTAGGGAGGACCGCTTCGTCGGTCCTCGCCTATCGTATCGGAAGCACACCATTTTTCACCATACCAAGGCTGGTCAAGACCTGGGTAGGTTTTTGCCACATGAGCCGTCCTTTAAACACTCCCCGCCAGCTATTGCAACCGAACTTCCCTTAGAAAAACACATATACCAAATGCTCCCTCTAGCATTCTGGCATAAGACAGTCCTTTAAGAAAACAAGGTTTCTATGCAAGTTTTTAGTTTTGAGTTTCTTTTGAATACAATGAGTATATCTTAAATCCATATCCCAAGACTTTTTGATCGCAGGTCTGAATTCCAAACAGAATTCCTCGAATTCTGTAACCTTGATCCTCAGATCAAAATCAAAGAGTCTCAACTTAGTTTTAGATTCAGTTGGTGATTTGAGTAAATTTTTTGGACTGGTCACATAGTCTTTTCTTGAAACTGACGAAGGAGTTATGTCTTGGTCATAGTCTGATTTAGGGTTTGAGTCTGGAAAGGTTCTCCTGAACTATCTTTCTCGAAGGGTAATATTTCAATTACTACTTTACTGAATTTCATTCATTGAGTATTTGCTTAATTGAATTCAAAACTAATCACGAATTCCTATGAGGAATAAATTAATCATTTATCTAAAATTCCAACTTTGATAGTTTTTCTGAGTTTTCTCATTACCATCCTAGAGAATATGAAATGGTAGAATTTTCTCTCACAGAGTATTTACTTATTCATTTACCAATATTCATGGGATTTAAACATAGGATTAAAGAGAATGTTTATTTTGATATAAAAATTATATATGTATCTATTTTGCATAAAATCCAACTTCTATAAATATAACACTTTTATATGAAAGAAAATCCTTTTATGCATCTAAAAAATCAATTTTCATGAAAGTAACACTTTTATAACAAAAAAATTCTTTTATGCATCTATTTATGCATAAAAATCAAATTTGATGAAAGTAACACTTTTATAATTAAAACAAAATCTTTTATGCATCTATTTATGCATAAAAATTAATTTTGATGAAAGTAACACTTTTATAATAAAAACAATTTCTTTTATGCATCTATTTATGCATTAAAATCAATTTTGATGAAAGTAACACTTTTATAATAATAAAAAAATCTTTTATGCATAAAAATTAATTTTGATGAAAGTAACACTTTTATAATAGAAAAAATTCTTTTATGCATCTATTTATGCATAAAAATCAAATTTGATGAAAGTAACACTTTTATAATAAAAAAATTCTTTTATGCATCTATTCATGCATAAAAATCAATTTTGATGAAAGTAACACTTTTAGAATTAAAAAAAATCTCCAAAATGCATCTATCTATGCATAGAAATTAATTCTAATGGAAATAACACTTTTATAATAAAAATATTTCTAATATGCATTTTTCTATGCCTAGAATGAAAATAACACTTTTAAAATACACAAACGGTGGGAATTACTCTTTTTGAATAATAAAAGATAAAACTTATTTCGTGTAAGAAAGCATTATGGGCCCAAGGCCATGGACAACTAGTAAGTAGGTGTGAACTCTTGGGTGGAGTATAAATATCAATGTAAATGGGATTATGGCTCATTCATAATAATGTTATCTGTTCCAAGAATCAATGGTGAGCTTCTCCTGTGAGATGATAAGTGGTGACTCCTTCATGAGCCACTCCCTTGGTGAGGGACTAACCCACCCCTGTTACTTTCTTTCATTGGTATCAGAGCATGGCTTTTGATCCATGATTTTTAATTTTTCTTTTCTTCTTCTCATTTCGTGAAATTTCTGCTTCATTTGATTCATGGGGGAAGGGGATATGGCTAAGGTAGAGTTTGTGGTTCAAATCTGAGCACATGGACCTATTTTTTTTTGAATGAGTGGACCAAATTGGGGAAAATTTCTAATCTTGATTAGCAGTTGTTAATCAAAAACGTTTTTTTGTTTGGGAGCTTTCTTGCAAACCCTAGCCATGGAATCTCAACATGAGCAAAGGGCATTGAGTCTCTCATGTATCTAGCAATGTTTTATGAAGTATTTCACCTATTTTCCATGAGCAATGGGGCTCCCAATGTGGCTGAAAATCACTACCAAAGCTGCCCACGTTTTTCACCAAAGTGACCCTAATCTTCATCTCCTTCAACAAATTCAAGCATTAAGGCTTCCCGGGTGACATTGGTGAGTTGCTCCATCACTTTCTTACAATTTTGAAGCATTCTTTCAAGCTATGGAGTGAATTAGGGTTTTATTACACATAAAACCCTAATTTTCAGAAATTGGACTTTAATCATGGCCATTCATGCTTCTCTTTATGCATTATGAATGCTTGAATGCTACACATAGCCATTCAATGCTATGCCTTGCATATTGGCATAAGTGAGCATAGATTTTGGCACATTTGGGGGATTGAATAAAATGTTTTGGGTTGGAAGCCCACTTTTTGGTGACACCGTTTTCCATTGCCGGTTGCACGTTTTTGGTCATAACTCTCTCATACGAACTCCGTTTTTGGAGTTCTAGTACTCAAAACGACCGGCTCGTCGTCCTCTTCGAGACGAGCTATAGGTCTTGAGGTGCAGGATTCAGCAAGTGCTCTCTGTTTTCACTTTTGTACTGGATTTTCTAGTCCCGAGCAGGAACTCGTGCCCAGAACACGACCCGAGATCACCGCTCCGTGACACTTGGATGTTGTTGATGTATGTGGAAATGTATTGACATTGCCATGAGTGGATGTGATGAAGGAAGCACTATGAACCATGTATTATGATATGAATGAGCATGAGTCATGCTATAAATCAATTGTAAGTCAACTCTACTCATTCATTTGAGCTTGTAACTCATGATTTTATTCCTAGAATCTAGAATGAAGTAAGGGTACCTTGGCATTTGGAGGAGAGGCCAAGGGGAGAATGTCTTGAATCTTCCTTGCCGTTAGTGCCGGGTAACGCAGTAAGGAAGAGGATTAGGTACTTGGTGGTGGTAAAGAAATGGCCTCAACCTTCACCTTGGATGTAAACTTGGTGAAGGGGTGAGAAGTGCTTGGCCGGGAGATCGGCAAGCATCGACGCGCTTCATCGACCACTTCATTCGACTTGAGTAAACAAGCAAATCCTCTACATCGACTTCTTATGCAAAAGGACAAAATTGATGCCATAAGGTCACATGCTCAGATGGAAAAATGATTGAGGATTGATTTGCTTACAGTGGTCAAATGAATAAGGATTTTAATACTTGATTGAGATGCTTTGATTTGATTGAGATTTGGTGCAAAAAGAGGGGAGACCATGGTAAAATTTTTGCAAAATTTGCCTACTTGCAGCCAGGACAAATCCTTGAATTTCTAGGGTTTTTCAAAAGCTTTTCAAATCTGTCCTGAAAGCTCTTCAATCTACCCGAAAACCTCTTTCAAACAAGCTAAAGATCACTCAAATCGGAGTAGTATTGTCAAAGTTAAGAGTTGACTTTCAGCTAGAACAGTTGATTGGTCAAAGGCTGTTGACTTTTTCAAATCTGTTTTTGGGGATCCTTACTCGTCTCGTCAAGAGCTTCGCATCGATATAAAGATCACCCAAATCGGATAAGAATTGAGCGGTTAACATCAAGAGTTGACTTTCAGCCGGTACAGTTGACTTTTTCAGATCTATTTTTGGGGATTCTTATTCGTCTCGTCAAGAGCTTCGCATCGATATAAAGATCACCCAAATCGGATACCGTATGGAGGGATCAATTACGCGCATGGAAATGACTAGAGGAGGTCAAAACAAGGGAGCCCGGAATGAAAATGATCAAAGACAACCGGAAGCAATGATGGCAACGAGTTCATCAATGAGGAATGAAGAAAGTTCAACCATAAAAGCACCATCTCCAGATGAATCTCAGCCAGTGGAAATGCCTCAATCTTTGGGAACTACTCCGCTAAACAGTGGACATGATGTTAATGGCTATGGAGAGTATGTTTCAAAGGATTGAAAATAACCAAACAAATCGGCAACAACAATTTGGTGAACACCTCATGGAACGGTTCGACAAGCGACACCACTACCTGGATGACGTGATGCAAAGAGGGTTAAAAGACTTGGAGAAAGCCATTAGTGCATTGGCTCCTCTCAAGCTCAACCAAGAAGCCAATATGAATGCAATGGATGGTGTACATTATGATGCCAAATATGATGGAAAGCCTTCTATGCCAGAAGAGAACAAAGTAAGACAAATGATGCCACCTCAAATGATGCCACATTCTTCTTACATGGACAAGGGCAAGAGACCTATGGGTGATGCTTCTTATGAGAGATCCAATGCCAGTATTCCAAGAACTTCATCCTTTATGCAAGATGCAAGAAGAGGGTATGAACAGAAGGGATTTAAAGATGCAGGTGATTGGCAATTGGAAGATGAGCAAATGCATAGACACTTGGGTGAAGGAAGAGGATTTGATGATCCAAGAGCACGGCAGAGGGGTTCAAGAATGCATGGTGATTTTGACAATGCTGTGAAGGACAAAATCATATTTAATAAGTTCAAAGGAGAATCAAATTCTATCGAAGACTTTGAAGAGTGGGCAAACAAGATGGATCTCTACTTCGAAATCAGCCCAAGGAGCGAGATTGCCAAAGTCTACTTCGCCTCACTTCATCTTGAAGGTTTTGCTCACACTTGGTGGAGGAGGAAGCAATCTCATGGTTATGTCATCACTACTTGGGAAGAATTCAAGAATGACATGGCAGAAGAGTTTACTTCTCGCATGCAAAGGGACAATCACATTGTGGAATGGGACAAGCTAGAGCAAATCACTACCGTGAAGGAATATTCTCATAAGTTTCTAAAGCTTCTATTATACTTGGACGACTTTGATGAGCATTATCTTGTTGTCAAGTATATAAGGGGCTTGAAAGCTCCTATTGGTGGTGATGTCAAGTCTCATGAACCCGCCACTTTGAAGAAGGCAATGATGCTTGCAGAAATTCATGAAGAGAAGTACTTGACAAAGTGGGCTAGCAAAGGGAATATCAAAGGGGAAGTGATCACAAGGACTGACATGGGTTCTCATGCAAACACAAGACCTAATCTTCCAAGATTTCCTACCGTGTATGGTAGAGGGTCTAATAGACTTCCATTTAAACCACCATTTATGTCCAACAAAGCTACATACAATGAGTCCAAGCCAGCAAATGGGGGTTCAAAAAGCAAGGTTATCAAGGAGGACCGTTTGCATGAAATGAGGCTCAAAGGTCTATGTTTCAAATGTGGAGAAAAATGGAACAAGGATCACTTCAAAGTATGCAAATCCAAGGATATTTCCATAAGCTACATTATCACTGAGGACAATGCTAATCATGAGAAGGAGGAATTCCTTGAATGCAATGATGCCTTAGGATGGGGAGATCCTCATGAGGGTGGAGGTTCTCATGATGATGGTTTTGATGAAGAAAATCCCGAGTTTCCTTTTGATCCGGGTGGAAAACTAAAGTTTGCTCATGATAAAATGGATGATGGGATGCCTCTATGCGTGTGGAATGAAAACAATAGTGCACATACTACCTTGTGTACAATCTCTCATGATGCTTATGCGGGAGTAAGGGTGCCAACACATTGAGATTGAAGATCAAGGTGAATGGGAGAACAGCATAAGCACTCATTGATACTGGAAGCACGCATAGTTTTGTCAATAAAAGGTCTTTGAACACTCTCAAAATGCAACCAACTTCTTTACCAAACAAGCACATGGTGCAAGTGGCCAATGGTGATTCAATGGGTTGCAATATGAAGTGTCAAAGTACAGAATTGGAGTTGTCCAAGAGCTACTCTTGCAAAGTTGATCTTTTGGTGATTGAGTTGGGACCAATTGACATAGTACTTGGATGTGATTGGCTGTCCACTTTGAACTCTTTTACCATGAACTTACAGAAAAGTTTCATGAGTTTTGTGCATCATGGAGGGGTTATTACATTGAATGGAATGCAAGGGTCCAAGCTCTTCATGATCAATGCTACTCAAATGAAGAAAGAGTTCAAGAAAGAGGGCTATGTTTATGTACTATAGCTTTGCAAAGAGGAAGATAATAGCAAAAAGGATTGCATCAAAAATGTGGACATGGTTAAGCTACTCAAGGATTATGAAGATGTGTTTACCATGCCAAAATCAATGCCGCCAAAGAGGAGTGTTGATCACGCTATTGATTTGGAACCAAATGCCAAACCAATCAACAAGCCTCCCTATCGTTTGTCAAAGGTTGAAAAGGAAGAGGTGGCAAAGCAAGTCAAAGAACTCATTGACATGGGATGGGTTGAACCAAGTCAGTCTCCTTTTGCTTCTCCGGTGCTACTTGTGAAGAAAAAGGATGGTACTTTCCGCATGTGCATTGATTACCGTGATTTGAATAAGATCACCATCAAAAATCGTTTTCCAATACCAAGGGTGGATGATCTTTTGGATGAGTTGAAGGGTGCCACATGCTTTTCAAAGATTGATTTGCATTCTGGATACCATCAAATAAGGATGAAAAGTGGTGATGAGTTCAAAACAGCATTTCGTACAGAAAGGGGTCTTTACCAATTCATGGTTATGCCGTTTGGATTATGCAATGCACCGGCAACTTTTCAAGCATTGATGAACAAAGTGCTTCAACCTTTCCTCTACAAGTTTGTATTGGTCTTTTTCGACGACATACTTATCTATAGCAAACATGAGGAAGTGCATTTGAAGCACGTGAAAGAGGTTTTGGAGGTCTTGAGGCAAAACAAGTTGTATGTTAAGGAGACAAAATGTACCTTCATGGCACATGAGGTGGAATATTTGGGTCACATTGTGAGCAAGGATGGCATTTGTGTGGATCCAAAGAAAGTGGAATGTATTAGGAATTGGCCGGTTCCTTCAAACACTACTCAATTGAGGGGATTTTTGGGGTTATCTTCATTCTATAGGCGCTTTATTGCCCACTATGCAGAAATTGCAGCCCCAATGACGGACAAATTGAAGAAGGAAACCTTCTTTTTGGATGCCATTGCCAACAAAAGCTTTGAAGATATGAAGAAGATGCTCACATCAGCACCTATTTTGGTATGTCCAGACTTCACCAAACCTTTCACAATAAGGGCGGATGCAAGTGGAAGAGGGATTGGTGCGGTACTTTACCAAGACCATGGAGTCATTGCTTATGAAAGTAGAAAGCTGAATGACAAAGAAAGAGAACTCCATGTGTATGAGCAAGAGATGATTGCTATACTCCATGCTATCAAGAAATGGCACCATTACTTATATGGGAGTCATTTTTATGTGAGAAGTGATCATAGGGTGCTGAAGTATTTCCTCACACAACCCAATTTGTCTCCTAAGCAAAGAAGGTGGGTAGCAACACTACAAAACTATGATTTTGAAATCACATACACAAAGGGCAAAGAAAATGTGGTTGCCGATTCCTTGTCTCATATGTGGGCCTGCTCATTGTATGCTATTTCTGAGGTGCATAAAGATTGGATCATGGAGATACAAGAAGAGTACTTGTTTGATGAAGAAACCTCACAAATAGTGCAGAAATTACAGCAAGGTGTATGTGAAGAGTTACCCCATTATGAGCTGAAAAATGGTCTCCTCTACTACAAAGGAAAAGTCTACTTGGTTCCTACTTCATCATTTATCAAGAAGATCATGGAAGAGATGCATTGTACTCCTATGGCTGGTCATTTGGGTGTCTATAAAACCTTTGATGCAATAAGGAAAAGTTTCTTTTGGAAGGGGATGTGGAAGAGCATTCATGCTTATGTAAGTGGGTGCCGGTCATGTCAATTGAACAAGGATCCTACACATAAACCGGGAGGTTTGCTTCAGCCATTGCCCATTCCCGAAGGCAAATGGAGTCATATATCAATGGATTTCATTACTAACCTTCCGCGCACAAAGAAAGGGTGGGACAGCTTGTATGTTGTGGTGGATAGATTGACCAAAGTGTTCCATTTCATTCCTTCCAAGGTCACATATTCAGCCCAAAATGTTGCCAAGCAATTTGTTGATGGGGTTTTCAAGTTGCATGGTATGCCGTCACAAATTGTGAGTGATCGCGATGTCAAATTCATGAGCACTTTTTGGAGAACATTGTTTGAATATATGGGAACCAAGTTTACTCCAAGCACCGCCTATCATCCCGAAACCGATGGTCAAACAGAAAGAGTAAACAAATGGGTGGAAACATATCTACGCCACTATTGTCATGATACTCAAAGCACATGGGATGATTGGTTACCTTTGGCTGAGTTTGCTTACAACTCAACATATCATGTGAGCATTGGCATGTCACCCTTTGAGGCTTTATATGGTTACAAGGTCAATTTGCCTATGTTGGTGGGTACATATGAGACTTCTAACCATAATGCCAAGGAGGAAGCTTGAAAGGATGCAAGCTTTGTTGCAACAATGCAAAAGTAATTTGAAGGTTGCACAAGAGAAAATGAGACAATATGCCAATGTTCATCGAAGACCATTGGAATTCAAACTGGGAGATTGGGTTCTTTTGAGAATACCAAAGTCAAGATATGCGTCTTTGAAGGGAAGCACCAACACCAAACTAGCTCATCGCTATTATGGTCCTTATCAAGTGATACGAAGAGTTGGGGAGGTTGCATATCAACTCTTACTTCCATCTACAACAAAGATTCATGATGTGTTTCATGTCTCTCACTTGAAAGGATATGTGGGTATGATCGATCAAATGGTTGATGAGTTACCTCCAATGAATGAAGAGGGAATGATTGAATACATTCCAGAAGCTATCTTGGGTACAAGGAAAAAGGTACTTCGCACTCATACCTTGGTGGAGTATCTTGTTCAATGGAAAGGTTTACCTAAGGAAGAAGCTTCATGGCAACCTATTTCAGCATTGGAGGGATATGAAGCATTGATAGAGCAATATGGGTTGGTGTAAATTCAGCCACATGGAACATTCTTCTCCGAATTTGGTTTGAGGTTTCGAGGACGAAACCATTGGGGAAGGGATGGTTTGTAAGAAAGCATTATGGGCCCAAGGCCATGGACAACTAGTAAGTAGGTGTGAACTCTTGGGTGGAGTATAAATACCAATGTAAATGGGATTATGGCTCATTCATGATAATGTTATCTGTTCCAAGAATCAATGGTGAGCTTCTCCCGTGAGATGCTAAGTGGTGACTCCTTCATGAGCCACTCCCTTGGTGAGGGACTAACCCACCCCTGTTACTTTCTTTCATTTCGTAAAATTTAAGAAAATTTTTCCATAACCTCCTTTGTATGGCTGACAATTTTTTAATTTTTTTCATTCTTAAGTTACTTAGAAATTATCCCAAATGGATTAAAGCATTCTAAACTAATCAAATTTTACTTTTTAAAGAGAAACAATATGAAAAGTTTAATTCTAAGAATTTGATTACATATCTAGGATAAAGAAAGGCTGAATTCAAGAATGAAGAGAGGGGGAAAGCCTTTCCAACAAGGCATAACATCATTTTTCATTGTAAAGAAAACAAAAATTAGAAAACCATTAAATGGAATAAAGAAAAAGTAGGATTTCTAGCTTACATGAATTTTTGTGAGCTTTCCTTTGGCTTGATGGTTTGAGGGATCTACTCTTGTTTGCAACAAGAGTGGCCACCAATTCTTTTGAAGAGAAAATGGTCAAAAACTAATGAATTATCAATAAATTCACTGTTTTTGGCTCTGGGGAGGAGTAGAGTAACAGTGCATAAAATACTATTAAGCTTCTTCAAAGGGGGAGGCTTCTATTTATAGGAAAAAGTGAGCTTCGAACTAAGCAAACTGATTCTAGAATTTTCCAGATTAGTTTGGTCAAATTTTGACCATTTTTGGGCCAATTTACTTCACTTTTTGGATCTAGTTTTGAATTAAGAGAGAGAAGAGATGAAATATCTATTTTTTTTATTTAAAATTTTTGACCATTTTTGGGTCAGTTTAGTTCACTTTTTGGATCTAGTTTTGAATTAGGAGAGAGGAGAGATGAAATATCTAATTTTATTGATTTAAAATTCAAAAGCAATGATGGGAAAAAGGTGCCTACTTCATGAGGGGGAATCCCCACTCTGAGGTGTCGAAAATTAATTTTTTTAGTATTTCCTTTGGTCCTTAGTCCACTCTTCATCTTATGTGAGTATTTACTCATTTTTGGCGGGGTTTTATTTATTTCTTCAATTTATCTCCTCCCTACATTTGGATTAATCTTATTGGTCCATAGGAACCTTAATTTAAAATTTTTAGAAAATCTGGACCCTTAGGATAAGGCCTTTTGAACAGATTATAATTTATTTCTAATGCACCTTCTGAAATTCTTTTTGAACTTCTGTTTCGGGGGAATTTATTTTATTAAGATGATATATTTTTCCATTCAAAAATATTTAGAAACTGAATCACCTCTCTCTAGAGGATTTTCTCTCTCTAGGCCAAAACAGGTAGAAACAAGATCTTTTATATTTCTAAAGAGGGATTTGATTACAGGGGAAGATACTGGTTCTTGAGAGGCTGGGGAGGAATCTTACATTCTCTCCCACTTGAAAAATGTGAGATGTCCTCATCTCGCAAATTGGGGGTAATCCCGCAAGAGTTCGGCTTCTTTCTCCCAGGCGGCATCTTCGAAAGGATAGAACTTCCATTTAACCAATAATTCTCTCAGAATTCTATTCCTGAGAACCTTCTCTCGAACATCAAGGATTTCTTCAGATTGGAGTTCCATCTACCCTTGGGTTGAAGAAGTTAAGATTTCATCTCATCAAGCACATGATTCGGACTTGGTACTACATACTTTTTAAGTAGGCTGACATGAAATACATTATGTACTGATGAGGAGGCAGAGGAAGTTTGTAGGCTAAGTCACCTACTTTCTTTGTAATCAGATATGGCCCACAATATCTTGGGGATAACTTCTTGTACTTCCCAAGAGATAGGGAACTTCTTTTGGGGCGTACTCGAATGAAGACCATATCTGCTTCTTCGAATTTTTTGTCTGTCCTCTTCTTATCTGCATATTGTTTCTGTCTATCCTGGGTAGCTTTTATATCTTTGCGAATTGACTACATCTGCTTCTCCATGTTGTCAAGCATCTGTGTGGACATCTCGACCCTAATCAATGGGCGGACCAAGTTAATGGAGTTAAGCAATCTTGTCCATACAGAGCTTTGAAAGGGCTCATCCCAATACTTCAGTGATAAGAAGAATTGTAGGTGAACTTGACTAGGTGCAGATCACTTAACCATTTCTTGGGTTCCCTGTGCCACAGCATGATCAAAGCATATCTTCGATTACTTGGTTTACCCTTTCTGTTTGACCATTGGTGTAAGGGTGGTAAGCTGTGCTGAGATCCAAGAAGGTTCCTACTGCTTCGAAAAATGCAGTCCAAAATCTTGACGTGAATTTGGGGTGTTAATCACTTACTATTCTTTTGGGTAGGCCATGCAATCTGAAGATTTCCTTGAGGAACACTCTGGCCACATCCACTACAGTGTAAGTTTCTTTTACTGGAATCAGATGGGTAACTTTGGTTAGTCTATCAACAACTACCACGAAGATGGAGTTGTAACCTGATTGCACTGAAGGTAATCCAGTAATAAAATCCATACTGATGCATTCCCACTTCATCTAGGGGATGTCTAATGGATGTAACTTCCTAGGCATTTTTACTCTCTTGGCCTTGACTTTCTGACATCTCAGACATTGACGTACATGATTAAGTACATCCTTTTTTTTATCTAGGCCAAAAGAAGCTTTTCTTCACAGACATGTAGGTTTTGATGAAACCTGGATGTCCTGCTATAAGGCTGTCATGGGCTTCATTCAGAATTTGACCCTTAGTTCCCTCATCATTGGGAATGCATAGCTTGCAATTATAATACATAATTCCATCATCCAGGCTGTACCCTTGAACTCGGTTCAAAATAGGGCCAAAGAATCTATCCCGCATGATCTTCTCTCTTGCTTCAATAATCAAAGAATTTGACACTACAGTAATTGCAAGCAAGGAGGCTTTTCTACTAAGGGCATCTGCTACCACATTTTCTTTGCCTAGGCGGTACTTGATTTCAAAATCAAATTCGTGCAGGGTGTGCATCCACCTTCTTTGGCACTCGCATGTTGAGATCCTTCTGGGTGAAGATACAGTTTAAGCTCCGATGATCTGTCATCAAAGTGAATCTTTGACCCAGTAGGTAATGTCTCCACTACTTCAGGGCATATACTACTGAAAGTAGTTCCAGGTTGTGGACAACATAATTCCTCTCATGTGTTCTGAGTTTTTGGGATTCATAGGCTACTGCATGACCTTCTTGCATGAGTGCACCTCCTAGGGCAAAACCAATGGCATCAGTTACTACCTCAAAGGGTAGAGAGAAATCTGGAAACTTCAGAATGGGATTGGTTACCAAGGCAGTCTTCAGCTTATCAAAAGCACTCTAGCACCTGGCAGACCATTGAAACGGGGTATTCTTCTTGAGAAGATTAGTTAGGGGGGAAGCTATGAGAGCATACTTTGGTATAAAAATTCTATACTAGCCAGTCAATCCCAAGAATCCCCTGACTTCTTTCACTGTTTTTGGTTCAGGCCAATCTATGATGACTGCTTGGACTTTTGGGGAATCTGGAGAAATTCCATCTTTGGATACCAGAAAACCCAAGTATCCAACATCGTCGGTAGAGAAAGTGCATTTTCTCTTTTTTGCAAAGAGTTGGTGATTCCTTAGAATCTCAAGAACTTTTCTGACATGAGTTTCATGGTGGTCAGCTACACTCTTTGAGTAAATCAGAATATCATGAAAGAAAACAAGAACAAAATCATCCAAGTATTATCTGAGACTGACTTGCATTAGGCGATTGAATGTAGCTGGGACATTTGTCAATCCAGACGGCATGACAGTGAATTCATAATGCCCATACCGAGTATTGATGGCTCTTTGGGATATCTTGCTCATTAATCCTGATCTGATAATACCCTGATTTGAGATCTATCTTTCTGAAGATCTCGGCTCCACTTAGCTTGTCCAGAAGCCCATCAATTCTGAAGATAGGATACTTATTCTTATCTGTCAGCTAATTGAGACCTATGTAGTCCACAGAGAGTCTTAGCGTTCCATCTTTCTTTTTCTGAAAGAGAACTGGCGCACCCCAAGGTGAAACACTGGGTCTTACAAACCCTTGTTCTAACAGCTATCTAAGTTGTTCCTTGAGTTCGATGGCTTCAGGAATTGGCATTTTATACATGCGCAGGGCTACTGGCTGAGCTTCGGGGGTCAATTCTATCACATGATCTACTTCTCGAATTGGAGGCATCTTTGTTAATTCTGTTGGGAATAAATCATCATAATCACTTAACCATTTAGGTTCTTTAGCTTTTAACTTTGAGTCTACTGGATTCATTTTGACAACATAAATGACCTACTTCTTTCTAAATCCTCTTAGTAACTTAGAAGCTTTTACTAATTGCAAACTTGGGGATCCTGAAATTTCGGTTCCTTGAACTTTGCTTTCGTGAAGGTCACGGAAGGAAATGGTTCCATTATGACAGTGCATGTCAGCTTGATTTTTGAGGAGCCAATCCATTCCAAGGATCCCATCGCAAACTCCCAAAGGTATAACTATGAACTGTTAGTCAGTTATATTTCCATCTAGATTGAACTGAATACGATCTGTCTTCTCAAGGTGAGTGAAAAGAATCTTCCCATTGGCCAATTCAACTTGCATAGGTTTCCCTGATTTCTATTCTAAGACTAGCTTATGCAAGCATCCTGGGGAAATGAAAGAATGAGTACTGCCTGAATCAATCAAAATCTTAAAAGGCATACCCTGATACTCAACTGGAGTATGGATGACTGAGAATTGGCGATTTGGTCCTTGGTTTTCAATTGCAGCATAAATCTATCCTCTTTCCTCTTCCACTACCTCTGCTATTGTGACTGCTCTGGCTGCTGCAATTTGAGGCGGAACTCTTTCTCTTTGGTTGTCCTAATTCTGGGAAGGAGTTCTGAGGCTACTCTGGACGGAAGCAGATGGCTGAGTTGGAGTTCTCATGGGATTTCCCTGATTTTGACAAGATGGACCCTGATTTTTGACTGATAGGAAGTGTGAGATCCCTCTGCCCCCTCCGTGCGCCGGACTCCCGGTAGCTGACAGAGGAGAAGCAGCCCCCTCGTGCGTGCGGTAGGGTTTCTCACTCGGGGCCTTGCCCACAAATGTCCGAGCACGAGACTAGGCTGGTGGTCACTCTGAAAACCGAAACCGAGAAAATTTTCCATGCCCGGAAAGCGGGAACGATTCCACCTTTTTGAATTTTCTTAACGAATTTTTCTAATGAGATCAATTCTAAACTATCCTTCTCTTGAATAAACCAGATAGAAGGAAACTATCCCTGATAAAATTTGATCATCTAAGTAAATTCAACGCTTTTTTCCTAATCAAGATCAGGCATAGCCGTTGATTCACTCAATTGAGAAATTTATCAGGGAATTAACTAACTATTCGAATCCTAATGTAATCCTAAGATTTTTCAGTTTGATTATTAAAACTCCACTGATTCCAGCCTAACCCCATCTGGCCCGTGGGTTAGCCACCACCCTACCACTGGAATCGGTGGAACCAAACAAGTACTCACCCACCCATAATTGAATTGTCTTTCTTAACTTTAGCTTTAGAAAACAAATACGCACACACTCCTCTTTAAAACTTTCATATAAAAATAATCCATTGACAAAACAAATATAGTCACAGATTTCATAATTCAAAATTTCCATTCAATCCCTTGTTTCACAAAAACAGTATCACTCTGGACTCTCCGTTAGGACCAACTGGTCGGCCAACGAGATCCAGTAACAGATTACAATAATCATTTCGTCACCATACATATATATATCTTCCTTGACATATGCATGGGTGTCCTAAGCATCGCGAGCCCGTGCATCGCCTGGTCAGAACCCTCTAGGATCCTCCTTAGGTGTCTTGGCACTTCACTCAGGGACCGCTTCGTTGGCCCTCGCCCATCGTATCGGAAGCGTGCCATTTTTCACCATACCCAGGCTCGTGAAGACTTGGGTAGGTTTTTGCCACGTGAGCTGTCCCTCGAACACTCCCCACCAGCTGTTGCAACCGAACTTCCCTTAGATAAACATATATGCCAAATGCTCCCTTAGCATTCTAGCGTAAGACAGTCCTTTAAGAAAATAGGATTTCTATGCAAGTTTTTAGTTTTGATTTTATTTGAAAACCATGAATAAACTTAAATCCGTATCCCAATACTTCTAGATCCAGGTCTAAATTCTAACAGAATTCCTCGAATTCTGTTAATTTGATCCTCAGATCAAAATCAAAAGTCTTAACTTAGTTTCAGATTCAGTGGGGATTTGAGTACATTTTTTATGAACTGGGCTCATCATCTCGTTGATGAAAATTGATGAAGGAATTAGGTCTTGGTCAATAGTCTGAATCAGAGTTTGGGTCTGGAAAGGTTCCTCCTAAACTATCTTTCTCGAAAGATACTATTTTAATTTCTCTTTTTCTAAATTTCGTTCGACGAAATACTTGCAGATTTCTAAAACATGAATTTCTTATAATGAATAAAATAATCATTTATCTCGATCTCCGACTTCGATAGTTTAATTGAACTTTCTCATTACCATCTTAGTGGATATGAAACGGTAGCATTTCTTCTCTCATAGATTATCTACTTATTCATTTTTCCAATTTTTGTGGGAATTAAATAGAGGGTTTAGAGAACCCTTATTTAAATATAATCATTCTATATGCATCTTTTTATGCATAAAATCCAATTCTGATGAAAGTCACTTTATCATCATAAAAATCACTGATGATGAAAATCACTCTTTTGATATAAAAAAATATCTTTTATGCATCCTTTTATGCATAAAAATCATTTATGATGAAAATCACACTTTTAATATAAAAAAATACCTTTTATGCATAAGTTTATGCATAAAAATTGTTTATGATAAAAATCACACTTTTAATATAAAAAAATACCTTTTATGCATAAGTTTATGCATAAAAATTGTTTATGATGAAAATCACACTTTTGATATAAAAAAATATCTTTTATGCATAAAAATCATTTATGATGAATATCACACTTTTAATATAAAAAAGTCTTTTATGCACCCATTTATGCATAGAATTCAATAATGATAAAAGTAACACTTTTATAATAAAAAAATAATCTTTGATGCATACTTTTGGTTGTTTGCAAGATCAGGGTGTCCAATTTTATCCAGTTTATGCTGGACTGGGATAATGATTGGAGAGCAAATTTTGGGGAGCAAGGTACTTAAAATGAGATCAAGAAAATAATAGAAAATACGCTTGCTCTTAAATTAATCCAATATAACTTAAATTAATTTAAATTAGTCTAATTAATTAAAATTAATCAAAAATATGATTCAATGGTAGCAAACTTAAACGCTACTATACGGACCTCTCACAGAGGCCACCTTAAAAGCCGTCCATGATAAAAAACAATGAAAGAAGGACCATGAGGATATGAAAAAAACTACGCAAGAAGAGGCCAAAGTAAGGCAAGGCAAGCTCAGGCAAAAGCATACCATGGTCAACATGGCCCAAGTGGTTGACTTAGAAGAAGACGATTGGGAGGTGAAGCTAGCTCGGTTGTGGTTAGGAATGACCACCCTGACAAGCTTTGTCCAAAAATTAGCTCTTGTTGATACAGGCGCTAGTTACAATTTGATGTCATATGAAACTTAAAAATTAGCTCTTGTTGATACAGGCGCTAGTTACAATTTGATGTCATATGAAACTTGGTGGGGAATCCACACTAAACGAAACCCCTGCCTGCTATCACAACAGTTGCCTCACAGCATGTTCATTGCACGAGCATAGTTACACTCTTTTTCACATTGGAAATAATCCCTTGGAGGGGAAGTTTTATGTGATTCTTGCTGCAGGAACAATGCATGAAGAGATCCTCCTAGTAGGCAGAGGGTGGATGGGACATAACCGATGCCACATCGATTGGGATGCACTTTGACAACGGCAACCCTACAATTGGCTTTGGGCCAAGTTACTGTTCTCATGACAGATGATGAGCTAATCCCCGCTGCTTTCCCAGGCTAAGTACTCCCCACTCCACTGCCCACCACTATCATTCAGTCCTCCCCTCACCTCCGTCCTCCTAAAAAAGAGGCCGACCACACAAATGCCTCTCACCCTCACACCACCATCATGCATGGCAACACCTCAGGCTCAGATTGCCACTTCACAAGCTGCTACCCTATCAAGCCTCACCAACCCAACTAACAGAGCTAACACCACTAGCAAAAGTACCCAACACTCATCATCTTGCCTTTGGGTTTCTAAAGCTCCTGGCAAAAAAAAGGCTACTACGAAGGTGAATCACACTTGTGGATCCCTAAAAGATCCAAAATCCTCCTCATCCACAGGCATCCAACGCTCTGTGTCCCTCACGTACGGCAACCAATTTGCCAACCTCCAGCCCACAGGGTACAGGATAGGCATAGGACCAAGCGCACTCCATGGAGTTCTATCCCTAAACCGGACCCTCAATGTCAACCTCTAAAATAAACTCTTTGGTGGATCCCAAAACCTCTTCTCCACGCCCAACACTTCTATGAGGGGAATCCTCACATTTGGATTCACAAATCTCCCCAACACAAAACCTCCACATCATGTCACTTAATTGTCCCTTACCCTGAAATGGATGCCCAAGGCATCACCTGCCCCATAATGACTGCTCATGATAAAGGTAAGTAGAAACTCCAAACTGAAACCCCCATGCTGCTACTGTCGACATAGTTCCTTACAGATATACCTTCATTACAGATATACCTTCAACGTCAGCAATCCCCCCACCACTCATCTCAAGGCTACCACCACATGGTACAACAAACGCTATCATCAGCTCCATTAGCCTTGCACTTCCTTGCTAGCTGCTTCCAAATTCCTCAAGGAAGTGACTCACACTACCCCACCAACACCTACCTCGAATCGACTCCTTGTCTTGGCAAATTGGGCTCGCGGTCACAGTACAAAACCCACAAAGGGGTGCTGGGAGCATAGCCTCTATGTGCAAAACCTATTACAGGGTGCATACCCAAAAAAAAAAGAGGAGAAGCCATGGGTTTTCCAACTTTCGTGTGCCCGTTCGAAGTTTGCCATGGCCGTTCCTTCTCCAACAAAGTGCCGCACTCGTTTGCTCATGTTCCCGCGCCCGTTCAATTTGAGCCCGTGGTTGTGCCAACTCCTAATCAATGCCATGATCGTTCCATGTTCCCTGCCCTGCTGCAGACGTTCCTTCTTGATTCCATAAGTGCATACCCGCCCGTTTGCTCTTGTTTCCACATCCGTTCGCTCACATTGGCCAACTACCATGCTCGTTCATTCCACTTCTCGCTGTAAGATTCCACCCCAACCCCTCAAGATGTCCAGTATCTTCCCTTGTAATCAATTCCCTCTTCAGAATAATAAAAGGTCTTGTTTCTACCTATTTTGGCTTAGAGAGAGAATATTCTAGAGAGAGGTTATTCAAATTTTAGATATTTTTGGATGGAAAAATATATCTTCTCATTAAAATAAATTCCCTCAAAATAGAAGTTCAAAAAGATTTTCAGAAGGTGCATTAGAAATAAATTATAATCTGTTCTCAAAAGGCCTTATCCTAAGGGTCTAGATTTTCTGAAAATTTTAAATTAAGGTTTTGAGGGGCCAATCAGATTCATCCAAATGTATGGAGGAGATAAATTGAAGAAATAAAGAAAATCCCCCCAAAAATGAGTAAATACTCACATAAGATGAAGAGTGGACTAAGGACTAAGGACCAAAGGAAATACTAAAAAATGAAGAGTGGACTAAGGACCAAAGAAAATACTAAAAAATGAATTTTTGACACCTCAAGAGTGGGGATTCCCCCTCATGAAGGAGGCACCTATTTCACATGTGTGGTGGAGTTTTACTTTCTCAAATATTGAGATATTTCATCTCTCCTCTCTCCTAATTCAAGTCTAGTTCAACAAAAAGTAAGCTAAACTGACCCAAAAATGGTCGAAAATTGACCAAACTGATCTGAAAATTTCTAGAATCACTTTGCTTGGTTAGTGTGAGGTGAAAAAAAGAAGAAAAGACCTGCCTCTATAGCCCTTCCACCTCGCAAACTTGGAAACACTACCACGAACGGGGCACCACCAGCCCCACTGGCGGCTGGAACACTCTCTCACCATTCGCCACCCACCCACACCATAAGACAGCTCAGAACCACAATGAACAGATGATTATTCAGCAAAAAACCTATACAGCATCAACCATGTACAAACTCAGCAAATACACCAAAGACCAGGACTCTGGCCAGGATTTACTGCCAAGGGAATACACCCTTGCGTCTGACGACCAAGCCTCTGTCTCCCGGTCCCTGTAATCTCCAGAGGGCGCCCACACCAGCAACCCTTCTTCACTTCCTCTGTAGCCTGGCTACTCGCTGTCCCCAGCTGCTACTTGCCAATTGTCGTAGGCGAGCCCCACTGTCTCCAGCCCACACATCAGCACCTCTTCTGCCAACACACACAAAAATCCAAGGCTCCCTCTCTGGTCAGCATCCACGCACTGCTTGCAATCATCGCCCACACAAGACTAGCTACTCTCTCCAGAAGGCGCCCACACCAGCTAACCTTCAACTTAGCAGCTCCCACTCTCTGTATGTCGTGACCAGCAGCTTCACCAACCACCAGAGCCTCGCACAATCTCTCTATGTCGTGACCAGCAGCTTCACCAACCACCAGAGCCTCGCACAATCTCTTCAGCACCACAAACCACTGCTCAACGTAGCATTTTCAGACATCTAGCCCAAGCCACATCTTCTCAGTCCCTTCCTAACAGCAGCCCTCTCTGCTGCTCCAATCACCAGCCCATACTAGACCATCACCCAAGAGACCTGCAACCTCTTCTCAGCCTGTCTATAACCAACACACAAGGCCCACACCAGCCTTTTGACACCAGTCAGTTGCGCCCCTCTATCCTAGGCGGCCCTCTCTTTCTGCAGCGCCAACAATACCCGCCAACCTTGTATCAATAAGGCGGCCAACACTCTGGCTTTCTTCGCTTCACACAGTGGAGGCCCACCACCTCTGCAGCCCTCTCTGCTTGACTACCAGCTGCGCCTCTCTATCTTCTCTATCTCGCTAGCACCCGTCGTTAGCAGCTCGCCTCTGTCTCAGCGTCCTCTTCACTGCACCCGATCAGGACATGCTATCCACCACGACCCCTTGTCCACCAACGCCAACCCGCAGCCCTTCTCAGTTGCCAGAGGCGGCTCGCACCAGCCCTGTAGGCGGTCTCTCCAGCCACCTGTCTCACCTGTCTTTGCACAAGCGCCCCCAGCTTTCAGTTACCAGGCGGCCATTTCCTTCTCTCCTCTCCTCACCTCTCTGTAATGATACCCGCCAGCCACACACCTGCAGCTTCTTCCACGCACCAGAGCCGCGAGCACCTTCTTGTAGCTTTCGCTTCGAATCACCAGCCCGGCTGTCCTTTTTCGAACAAGGCGGCTACTCCTTTATCTTCGCCAGCCTCTGCAGCAACAACACCGCCAGCCTTTCTACACTTCCTTCTCTTCCCACAGGCGGGTGTCAGCTCTGCTCATGCCCTTGTCTACTCTGCAGCGTCAGACAACCCCCACTGAACAACACGGCGACGGCCTTTTTCTGCAACCCACGCCAGCTTCGCCAAGCTTCCAAAGCATTGGCTGGCAGCTACGTTGGCAATAGTACAAGCCTCCACGTGCCTATTTTTAGCTGGCCATGTTAATCATTGTTCCATTTATTTACTTATTTGGAAATTGGCTACCATAACATTTCTTTTCACACTATATCTAAGACAATCTTGGCCTTTTCACCTTTTTTCTGCCCATGCCCTTCATGCCATACCTCTTCAAGATGCAGCATACGAGTGCCCGCTCATTTCTTTGACGTGCACACAATCAAAGCCATCCAGTAGTTAATATCATCCCCAGTGGGTCTCTCACCGGACAGGCCTGCACGAGCCCAAATCCAAACCGATCCACCCAGAGCATCTGGCAATGACCTTCATAGTAAAACCCTTCACACACGCCATGCATTCATATGTACACTGACTCAAAACACCTTTACAGAAAAAAGCCTGACATACTTTGCCCAACCCCCAGCCTGCTGAATCATTCATGATCAGCAGCAAAAAGCATTTCCAGACTTAAATCCATATCCAAAAACTGCCCTTCATCTGGAATCACATCTTCAGACACTGTATCCTGCACAATTACCATCAGACGTGCATAATACTTCTTCAGCCTGTATCCATTTACCCTGGAAGCATGTAAAGTCCCATCTAAGTCTGCCAATTGATAAGTGCCATTTGCAAATCCTTGCATCACCAAAAAGGGTCCTTCCCACTTAATTTGGAATTTCTTATGAAAGGCATTATCCAGCCTGCTATTATAACGTAACACCAGATCATTCTTCATAATTCCTTTGCTTTTAATCTTCTTGTTGAACTTCTCTAGCGTCCTTGCCTGCATATCTTCATAATGCTTCAAAGCATTATCCCTATTCAGCTGCGCTTCTTGTAAATATAATAGCCGCTCTTTAAGGGCATCTTTAGGTTCTTCCAAAAGCTTCTCCAACATTTTAACAGCTAGTATCTCCACCTCAATAGGCAATAAGGCTTCTTTCCCATAAACCAGATAAAATGGAGTGAAACACGTACCAGTCTTAATTGCCGTCCTGTATGCCCACAAGGCAGCAGGCAACTCCAGATCCCAATTCTTGCCTTGTTGCTCTGTCACCTTAGATAAAATCTTGATCAATTCACCATTGAACCGCTCATTCAGGCCATTACACTGTGGATAGTAAGGTGTGGTAAAACTGCGCGACTGATCTTCATTTTTGTACACAAATAATCCATAAGCTCTGCTCTGAAACCTGGACCCTGATCAGAAAGCAATTCCAATGGCACACCAAATTTACAACAAATATCTTGATATACAAACCTTGCCACCTCCTTAGCAGTTATTTGTTTCACTGCCTTTGCTTCCGCCCATCTAGAAAGGTAATCAACTGCAGTCAAGATGTAACATTTCCCTCGGCTGGTAATAGGCAATGGTCCCACAGCATCAATTTCCCATTTTTCAAAAACATCATAAGCAAGAATTGTCTTCCTCATTTCAGGCTTTAATATCCATTTACTGTGAGCTTGGCATTGTTTGCATGACCTGCACCAATGATTAACATCCTTATGCACACTTGGCCATACATAACCTTCCTGCAATACCTTATGCAAGGTAATCTTTGAGGCAAAATGTCCACCGCATGCTCCCTCATGATTTTCCTTAAGAATTTTGTAGATTTCTTCCTTCCAAGGTACCCTTTGCATTATCAAATCAATTCCCTTCAAATACAAAGCATCACCAACCATCACATACCTTGTAGCTTTCCTGATGAAACCATATTTTTTTGATCTGTCAATACCATTAGGAATCATCCCTGTTAACAAAAACTCCTCAACATCTTGTAAATTCTCCCTGCCACCCACAATAAAATGATGCATGAGCTTTAAGAACAAAAACTTCACCAATCATTCCTTGGGCTACTTCATGAGCCTCCTCATTATGGCCTCGATCCACATGCTTTAGACTCCAAGCTTCAAATTCCTTCAGCAGACCCTTAATCTTGAAACACATTTCCTTGAGTAACATATTCTTTGACTTCCAAACTCCCAATACCTGTTTTACCACCAGCAATGCATCTCCTCGACGAATGCAAATCCTGTGTACACCATGCTTCAAGCATATTTGCAATCCAACTTCCAAAGTCAGATACTCCGCTTCATTGTTGCTATGTGCATCCACTTTAACACCCTTCTTAAAAACAAGGCAACCCTATGGATCATAAAGCACCAAACCTCCTGAGACTGCATCATGGCTTTTCCTGTAAGAACCATCAAAATATAATAAGTATGCATTCACCAACTCAGCCGCATCCTCAACTGGCTTCTTGATGGTCTCCTCCTTTATAAGAAGAGGACTCTCCTTATATGTTAGTAGATCAGCTAAGGTAGCCCTGGTACTCTCTTCCACCAAGAATGAGAAAGTAAATTCTTGCAACTCAATCACCCACTTCATCATAGCCTTAGATAAATTTGTAACTGAGGCAAAAAAGTGTAGCTCGTCAAAAACACAAAGGGGCGAGGCAGTAAGTAATGGCGGAACCGCCTACATGCATAAAGTACACTGACCATAACAAGTTCCACCTCTGATAGCAACCTCTCTCTGGCAAGTTTTACTCTGCTAGCACAGTAGACTGGTTGCATATAATGTGATTCTTTCCCCTTCTGCAACAACATAGCTCCAATTGCATCTTCACCTACTGAAGGATTGACATAAAATACCTGTTCCCAATTAGGTGCCTGCATTGTAGGAATAGCTCCCAACACCTCTTTCACTTTTTGGAAAACCACCTCACATTCCTCCGTCCAATGCAAAGGATCATGCATTGCTGCTTGCTACAAAGGATATAACAACTGTGAAGATAGAGAGATGAATCGAGCCATATACTTCACCTTTTGCACAAAAGTAGCCAGTTGCCTTGTATTCTTTGGTGTAGGAAGAAGAAGAAGAGACTTGACTTTATCAGGATCTGGATCAATACCATTCTCTGAAATAACATGACCCAAAAGCTTCACCCTCGGTTGAGCTAAAAAACACTTTTTTGGATTTAATTGACCACCACACTCATCATAACGCTGAAAAACTGTAGCCAGCTTATCACAATGCTCTTGCCTAGAGCTGTATATACAAAAATCATCAATAAAATCCTTCACAAACTTGTTCAAAAAAGGAGATAATACCCAATTTGCCCTTCTCTGATAGTAGGCTGGTCCATTCATTAATCCAAAAGGAAGAACTTTGTAGCAGAAACATCCCCACGGTGTAATGAAAGTCGTCTTGCGCTGATCTTCTTCTGCAATCTTTAACTGGAAATAACCTGAATACCCATCACAAACACTATACCTTTCATATCCAGCTACAGTATCCAAGATCTCATCCAAAAAGGGTAGGGGGTAAGAATCCTTCTTCGTAGCAGCATTCAAAGGCTTGAAATCCACACATATACGCCACCTGCCATCCTTCTTTGGACTCACTACTGTTGGACTTACCCACTCAGCTGTATCCACTAGTGTAATGAAACCTGCACTCAATAGCTTATCAACTTCCTCTCTCAGGGCCTGCATTTGTTCTCGTCCCATCCTGCGAAGCTTCTGCCTAACTGTTTTTACACCTTCCTTTAATTCAATCCTCAGGTCTGGCTCTTTAAATCCTCGAATCTCTCTATAAGAAGTGATGAACAATTCTGGAAAATGAGACAGCATATTAACATATCTAACCTTTTCTCCACTCGAGAGATCCGGACTCAGCATTCCTTCAATCAGCTCCTTCTTCTTCTTCACTTCTATCTTTGGCTGCAGTAATTCCTCGATCACTTCATATGACCCCATAGTATCTTCTCCCTCAGCACCCACTTCATGCACTTCTTTATCTTCATTACTTTGTTGCTCTGATATAAGAAAAGCCACATTTTCCCCTTCTCCACTAGAAGCAGTGGTTGATGAATCCGTCTCTGATTCAGAAGTAGTGGTGGTAGTTTCCTCTTCACTTGAATCCTGTGGCCTCTCCCACACATCATTTAAAGATCTCCTACTATGCATCTCAAAAGATTTTTTATTACCCTGCTTATTATGCAAAGAAATGGTCCCATACCTCCAGTCTTGTACTGCACCCACCACTCGCAACCAGGGTCATCCAAGAATAATTGGAAAAGCACCCAGACCCGCAGGCATCACATGAAAATCTATAGTAGCTTTGACATTAAAAGCTTCAATTTCCAATTCCTTTATCATACCAAGACATTTTACCTTTTGATGATTAGCCATCCTGATTCGAAACCCAGAAACCCTAGACACCCTCAAGCCTGACTGCTCCACACATGATTGGGTAATCACACAGATTTGAGCTCCTCCATCTATATAGGCCTGACCAAGGCTCCTACCTTTACTCCACACCTCTACAATAGGACAAATATCTGGAAGCTCTTCTAAAGATAGTACTTTGACTGACCTCTTCTCTGATTCCTTTTCCATTGGATTCACCAGTCTCTTCCATTGTCTTCTCAATTTTGGCACCATCTCCACCAACTGTCCAAAGGTGATGTTTGCCTTCCTGTTCACCAAATCAGATTTCAAGTCATAGCTGGTTTGTCCCCCACCACCAGTGGGAAGTCTGACACCTGGAACCTTCTACGAGGCTTTCGTTTCCTTTTGGCTTTCACATCTTCTCCTTCCTGCTGCTTCCCCTTCTTACGGCTGGGTCCAGCCACCCCTTTTCCTTCTCTTTCATCTGTAAACAGGCATCACATCCCCTTCTTCTCTCACCTGAACATTCTCCAGTGTAACAACATTCATGACCTTTGCCTTCCCCTTCTCCTCAGCTGTGATTCCACTGGGGCCTGCTTGATCCCTGATATCAATACCATAATCATTTGACCTATCAGGTAACTGTGAAGGTAGTGGGTACATATCACCACCCATACGCTGAGGCTTATCACAATCTGTACTCAGATGACCAAGCTCACCACAGTTCCAGCATGTAGGGATGAAACGACAGCCCCTACCACGACCACGTCCATACCCTGCTTGTCCATCTCCCCCCTCATGATTGTTGCCACGGCCTCTACCACGTCCACCACCTGTACTTCCCATTAAATTCAAGCTCAAATTATTCATAAGATCAACCATCTGTTTCATATCCTGCCCCGCAATCCCTCATCAGAACCTGCAGGAACCATAGGTACTCCTTGACTAGCTTGAGGCACCATCTGCATAGCTTGGGCTTCTGTGGGCTTCATCCTCTCAATCACTGCATTCATGGGTGTAGCCTCCACTCTACGAATTTTTGGCTGTGCTACAACTGGAATCATCCCCAGCTGATTCATCCGCTGCAGTTTCCAGTCTTTTAACTTAGCAATTTCCACCGCATCCTCATAAGACCTGGGCTTCTTCAATTCCACTTTCCAGCGACGAATACTCCTCTTAAGCCCGGCTACAAACTTATTTTTCTTCATCATGTCAGGCGGTACCTGATCTTCTCCTAAAGCCCTACATAGAGTCTCCCATAGCAAAGAAAATTTTTTCATATAATCATCTATTGATTCAAACTCACCTTGTATCAGAGCTTGCACCTCATGCCAAACTTTGTCGGGGTCTTCCACCTTCTTGAACCTGTTGCTAAGTGCTGTCTTTAATCCATCCTCAGTCATATCAATGCGTGGAACAGCATCCCTAACGACTCCTCATAAGTCCTGAACCAGGTCCTTGCATCTCCCTTCAAACAGATGCTTAGCAGCCGCAACACCTGTACCGACTCATTAATATGGTTGCTTATACATGCAACCTCCATCCTTTCCAAGAAGTCTGCCACATCCTCATTCGGACCACCATAAAACTCTGGATAAGACATCATCTTGATCCCAAAACTTCACCTTCAATCCCAAAAAAACCAGAAACACCTTCCTTCAATCTCTCACTCTGGGGCATACACCCTCGTAAGAGAAATCCCTGAGAGCAATCCTCAGCAGTGGGGGCACCAGAAGGATGTGAGGTGAAAAAAAGAAAGAAATACCTGCCTCTATAGCCCTTCCACCTCGTAAACTTGGAAACACTCACCCGAACGGGGGCACCACCAGCCACCGGCGGCGGGCTGGAACACTCTCTCACCATTCGCCACCCACCCACACCATAAGACAGCTCAGAACCACAATGAACAGACAACTGATCATTCAGCAAAAAACATATACAGCATCAACCATGTACAAACTCATTAAAATACACCAAAGACCAGGACTCTGGCCAGGATTTACTGCCAAGGGAATACACCCTTGCGTCTGACGACCAAGCCTCTGTTTTTCGGTCCCTGTAATCTCCAGAGGGCGCCCACACCAGCAACCCTTCTTCACTTTCTCTGTAGCCCGGCTACTCTCTGTCCCCAGCTGCTACCTGCCAATTGTTGTAGGCGAGCCCCACTGTCTCCAGCCCACACATCAGCACCTGCATCCAACACACACAAAAACCCAAGGCTCCCTCTCTGGTCAACATCCACGCACTGCCTGCAATCATCGCCCACACAAGACCAGCTACTCTCACCAGAAGGCGCCCACACCAGCTAACCTTCAACTCATCAGCTCCCACTCTTTGTGTGTCGTGACCAGCAGCTTCACCAACCACCAGAGCCTCGCACAATCTCTTTAGCACCACAAACCACTGCTCAACGTAGCATTTTCAGACATCTAGCCCAAGCCACATCTTCTGAGTCCCTTCCTAACAGCAGCCCTCTCTGCTGCTCCAATCACCAGCCCATACTAGACCATCACCCAAGAGACCTGCAGCCTCTTCTGTACAGTCACCAGCCTGTCTATAACCAACACACAAGGCCCACACCAGCCTTTTGACACCAGTCAGTTGTGCCCCTCTATCCTAGGCGGCCCTCTCTTTCTGCAGCGCCAACAATACCCGCCAACCTTGTATCAATAAGGCGGCCAACACTCTGGCTTTCTTCGCTTCACATTGGAGGCCCACCACCTCTGCAGCCCTCTCTGCTTGACTACCAGCTGCGCCTCTCTAACTTCTCTGTCGCTAGCACCCGTTCCGTCAGCAGCTCGCCTCTGTCTCAGCGTCCTCTTCACTGCACCCGGTCAGGACATGCTATCCACCAGGACCCCTTGTCCACCAACGCCAACCCGCAGCCCTTCTCAGTTGCCAGAGGCGGCTCGCACCAGCCCTGTAGGCAGTCTCTCCAGCCACCTGTCTCGCCTGTCTTTGCACAAGCGCCCCCAGCTTTCAGTTTACCAGGCGGCCATTTCCTTCTCTCCTCTCCTCACCTCTCTGTAACAATGATACCCGCCAGCCACACACCTGCAGCTTCTTCCCCACGCACCAGAGCTGCGAGCACCTTCTTGTAGCTTTCGCTTCGAATCACCAGCCCGGCTGTCCTTTTTCGAACAAGGCGGCTACTCCTTTATCTTCGCCAGCCTCTGCAGCAACAACACCGCCAGCCTTTCTACACTTCCTTCTCTTCCCACAGGCGGGTGTCAGCTCTGCTCATGCCCTTGTCTGCTGCAGCGTCAGACAACCCCCACTGAACAACACGGCGACGGCCTTTTTCTGCAACCCACGCCAGCCACCTTTGCCAAGCTTCCAAAGCATTGGCTGGCAGCTATGTTGGCAATAGCACAAGCCTCCACGTGCCTATTTTTAGCTGGCCATGTTAATCATTGTTCCATTTATTTACTTATTTGGAAATTGGCTACCATAACATTTCTTTTCACACTATATCTAAGACAATCTTGGCCTTTTCACCTTTTTTCTGCCCATGCCCTTCATGCCATACCTCTTCAAGATGCAGCATACGAGTGCCCGCTCATTTCTTTGACGTGCACACAATCAAAGCCATCGAGTAGTTAATATCATCCCCAGTGGGTCTCTCACCGGACAGGCCTGCACGAGCCCAAATCCAAACCGATCCACCCAGAGCATCTGGCAATGACCTTCATAGTAAAACCCTTCACACACGCTATGCATTCATATGTACACTGACTCAAAACACCTTTACAGAAAAAAGCCTGACAGTTAGAATCTCACTTTTTCCTATAAATAGAGGCCTCCCGCTTTGTAGAAGCTTAATAGTGTTTTATGCACTGTTGCTCCAGTCCACGCGAGAGCCAAAAACAATGAATTTATTGATAATTCATTAGTTTTTGACCTTTCCCTCTTCAAAAGAATTGGTGGCCACTCTTGTTGCAAACAAGAGTAGATCCCTCAAACCATCAAGCCAAAGGAAAGCTCACAAAAATTCAAGTAAGCTAGAAATCCTACTTTTTCTTTATTCCTTTTAATGGTTTTCTAATTTTTATTTTCTTTAAAATGAGAAAATGATGTTATGCCTTATTAGAAAGGCTTCCCCCCTCACTTCATTCTTAAATTCGGCCTTTCTTTATCCTAGATAAGTAATCAAATTGTTAGAATTAAACTTTTCATATTGTTTCTTTTTTAAAAGTGAAATTTGATTAGTTTAGAATGCTTTAAACCATTTGGGATAATTTTTAAGTAACTTGAGGATAGAAAAAAGTGAAAAATGGTCAGCCATACAAAGGAGATTATGGTGAAATTTTCTTAAATTTTGTGAAATAAGTTTTATCTTTTATTATTCAAAAAGAGTAATCCCCACCATTTGTGTATTCTAAAAGTGTTATTTTCATTCTAGGCATAGAAAAATGCATAGTAGAAATATTTTCATTTTAAAAGTGTTATTTCCATTAAAATTTAAATTCTATGCATAGAAAGATGCATATTGGTTATTTTTATTATTATAAAAGAGTGACTTTCATTAGATTTAAATTCTATGCATAGAAAGATGCATATTGGTTATTTTTTTATTATAAAATAGTGATTTTCATTAGATTTAAATTCTATGCATAGAAAAATGCATATTGGTTATTTTTTTATTATAAAAGAGTGATTTTCATTAGATTTAAATTCGATGCATAGAAAGATGCATATTGGTTATTTTTTTATTATAAAAGATTTTCATTAGATTTAAATTCTATGCATAGAAAGATGCATATTGGATATTTTTTATTATAAAAGTGTGATTTTCATTAGAATTAAATTCTATGCATAGAAAGATGCATATTGGAAATAATTTTTTTATTATAAAAGTGTTACTTTCACCAATATTGATTCTTATGCATAAAATGATACATAAAAGATTTTTTTATTATAAAGTTATTACTTTTATCAATATTAATTTTTATGCATAAAATGATGCATAAAAGAATTTTTTATTATAAAAGTGTTACTTTCATCAATATTGATTTTTATGCATAAAAGAATTTTTTTATTATAAAAGTGTTACTTTCACCAATATTGATTTTCATGCATAAAATGATGCATAAAAGATTTTTTTTCTATTATAAAAGTGTTACTTTCACCAATATTTATTTTCATGCATAAAAGAATTTTTTATTATAAAAGTGTTACTTTCATCAATTTGATTTTTTACATAAATAGATGCATAAAAGGATTTTCTTTTATATAAAAGTATTATTTCCATAGAAGTTGGATTTTATGCATAAATAGATGCATACATAATTTTTATATCAAAATAAGAGTTCTCTTTAATCCTATGTTTAAATCCCATGAATATTGGTAAATGAATAAGTAAATACTCTGTGAGAGAAAATTCTACCGTTTTATATTCTCTCTAGGATGGTAATGAGAAAATTCAAAAAAACTATCGAAGTCAAAATTTTAGATAAATGATTAATTTATTCCTCATAGGAATTCATGATTAGTTTAAATTCAGTTAAGCAAAATACTCAATGAATAAAATTCAGTAAAGTAGTAATTGAAATATTACCCTTCGAGAAACTTAGTTCAGGGAGAACCTTTCCAGATTCAAACCCTAAATCAGACTATGACCAAGACTTAATCTCGTTCGTCAGTTTCAAGAAAAGACGATGTGACCAGTTAAGGAAAATTTCACTCAAATCACCCACCGAATCTGAAATCAAGTTAAGACCCTTGATTCTGATCTGAGGATCAAGGTTACACAATTCACAAAATTCTGTTGGAATTTTAGACCTGTGATCTAGAAGTATTGGGATACGGATTTAAGATATACCCATTGTATTTAAAAGAAAATCAAAACTGAAAACTTGCATAGAAACCCTGTTTTCTTAAAGGACTATCTTACGCCAGAATGCTGGAGGGAGCATTTGGTATATGTGTTTTTCTAAGGGAAGTTCGATTGCACAATAGCTGGCGGGGAGTGTTCAAAGGATGGCTCACGTGGCAAAAACCTACCCAGGTCTTGACCAGCCTTGGTGAAAAATGGTGTGCTTTTGGTATGATGGGCACGCGAGGGCCGACGAAGCGGTCCCTGAGTAAAGTGCTAGGACACCTAAGGAGGATCTTGGAGGGTTCTTACCAGGCGATGCACGGGTCGCGGTGCTTAGGACACCCATGCATATGTCGTGGAAGATATATATGTATGATGACAAAAAATTATTGTAATCTGTTACTGGATCTCGTTGCTGGCTGACCAGCTGGTCTCGACGGACAGTCTAGAGTTTTTGAGAAACAAGGAGCTGGATGAAAATTTTGAGTTATGATATCTGTAACCAACAATTGTTTGTAATGGATTGTTTTATAAGTTAAAGTTTAAAGAGGAGTGTGCGTATCTGTATTCTAAAGCAAAAGTTATGATATCTGTAACCAACAATTGTTTGCAATGGATTGTTTTATAAGTTAAAGTTTAAAGAGGAGTGTGCGTATCTGTATTCTAAAGCAAAAGTTAAGAAAGGCATTCAATTATGGGTGGGTGAGTACTTGTCTGGCTCTACCAATTCCAGCGGTTGGGTGGTGGCTCACCCATGGGCCGGATGGGAGGCTGGAATCAATAGAGTTTTAATAAAATAAAATTGATTAATAGGAGTACGCTTAGAACTCGAGTAGTTAAATAAAAGCCTAAAACTTCTCTAATGAATAGATCAACAATTGTGCCTAATTCAATTAGGAAAAAAGCATTGATCCCTTCAAGTTAAGTCTGTAATAGTTTCCCTTCTATCTGGTTTATTCAGATGAAGGTTAGTTCAGTATCTTGACCTTGTTAGAAAAATTCGTTAAGAAAATGAATGGTGGAATTATCCCCATTTTTGGGCATGGAAAATTTTCCCGATTTTGGTTTTCGGAATGACCACCAACTTAGTCTCATGCACCCGAACATTTGAGGGCGAGGCCCCGAGTGAGAAACTCTGCCCCATGCAAGAGGAAGCTACTTCCTCTCTGCTACCATTCGAGAAGATACTTCCTCTGTGCTACCATTCGAGAATCCGGTACGTAGAGGGGGTAGCTGGGATCTCACAGTTGGTATCAGAGCATTGTTGTAAATTTATGTAACAGCAACAAAAATTGCTTAAAATTTTAAAGTAAATATGGGAGATAGTGTTTTCACTTGTTAATATTATGTTGAATGAACTTCAAAAATTAAAAACTCATAAATTGAATTGGAAATTTATAGATGGATACCCCGAATCTATCTAGCATTCCCGAACTCTCCCAGAGTCAGGATATGATAGCCTTTGCATTCGAGCACCTCATCAACTCTGCTACAACCCGAGTAAGCAGAGTGAGACTCGCACGTCATTTTGAGAGTTTACTTTCTTGATCCTATTGAGCGACGTCGGTATATGTGGTTCTTTGGAGGACGATGTATTAATGTCAGTACCAGTCAGCGTCAAAGGCTCAGGCAAAATATTTCCTTAGCCATGATTCTGATAAGGTTAGGGCTTGTTCAGCATGTACAACTCTTTGATCTCATTCACCCAGGAACTTCAGAATTTCATGCCGAGTTTTTAGGCTTCTTAGCTGCTTTATCCCTAGAAGTAGAATTATAGCACCTCTTTCTATAATGAATCGTGTGTACCATGGTATGTCTCCTTCGCAGTTTCGCTTCTTTATGCGTACGCGATTGAGGCACTGATTTTGGGAGCCATGATGCTCTATGTATATATCAAAAACTTTTGATAATAAACGATGTTTTGCAAAAAAAAAATCCAAATTATTTTCATAATTGTGAATATAGTTAATAAAATTATCAGAGTAAATCTTGTTTCAAGAAGTATGATGAAATAATTATTTGTTTAAAGAATAAATCATAAAAATTAAATAATCATAAATATGTTGTCAAAGTTAAGTTGACGAAAATGTCGTTTTGTCAGAATCATGAGATACACGGCCCGTGCAAGGCAACCGGATCCTCTAATCGATGAGACGAAGAGCTAGATCCGAATGTTCGAAAAGCCCTGCACAAATCCCAACCTGGTCCCTTCAAGGGTGAAGGGGAGCAGTTAGGTAAAGTAGTGAAGTGGATTGAGGCTATGGAAGAATACTTTGATATAACTGGCTACAATGAGAGAAGCAAGATGGCTCTCGCCAGGTTAAAGATCGTGGAAATAGCCAAGGTCGCTTGGAGGAATCACTACAAGACTAATCGTCTTGACCGGAATACCCAGACCTGGACTGATCTTAAAGCTTACCTCAGAAAGAGGTTTTGTCCTCCGGGCTTCCTTGAAACTAAAATAAATGAGTTCTTGGAACTAAAGCAGGATAGTCGGATAATTGAAGAGTACCATCAAGCTTTTGCCCTTCTCCTCAAATATTCCCCGCAATTGGATGAAGAGCAGCTGATGGCCAGATTCATTCGAGGAATGAACGAGCCATTGGACACCTTAGTGAAGAATGCCAAACCTGTCTCAATGGCCAAAGCAGTAATAATGGCAAAGGACTTTGCCAAAGCCTTTGTAGTTAAGGTCCCGCCGAAGCCTGCACCCTCTAACTTTAAAAGATTCCAAACCCCGGGAAGTACTTCAAACTTTCCACCCCCAAAGAGGCAGCAAGGCCCAATTCAAAATTAGGATGCAAGAAGATTCAGAAGTGAAGGAAGACCCTTCCCCAGAACACTTTCTCAGGAGCCCCACCTCTTTCAAGGATTCAAAGGGACGAGCTCAAAAGTGAGAACCGGTGTTTTGGATGCCAGGGTTTTGGTCACCAGTTGAAAGACTGCCCAACTCCTGCCATTTCAAGGGGACAGGGAAGTCAAGGATTGAGAGTGCAGAGACCAACCCCTTCCTATCAGTCAAATCAAGGTCCATCTCGTCAAAATCAGGGCAATCCCAAGAGAACTCCAGCTCAACCCATCAGCCTTTGTCCAAAGTAGCCTTAGAACTCCTTCCCAGAATTGGGGCAACTAAAGAGAAATAGTTCCACCTCAAACTGCAGCAGCCAGAGAGCAGTCACAATAGCAGAGGTGGTGGAAGAGGAAAGAGAACAGATTAATGCTACAATTGAAAACCAAGGGCCAAATCGCCAATTCTCCGTCATTCATACTCCAGTTGAGTATCAAGGTAAGCCATTTAAGCTTTTGATTGATTTAGGCATCACTCATTCTTTAATTTCCCCAGCAGGATGCTTGCGTAAGCTAGTCTTAGAATAGAAATTAGGGAAACCTATGCAAGTTGAATTGGCCAGTGGGAAGATTTTTTTCACTCACCTTGAGAGACAGATCATCGTATTCAGTTCAATCTAGATGGGAATTTAACTGTCAGTTCAGAGTTATACCTTTGGGAGTTTTTGATGGGATCCTTGGAATGGATTGGCTCCACAAAAATCAAGTTGACATTCACTGTTATAATGGAACCATTTCCTTCCATGACCTTCACGAAAATAAAGTTCAAGGAACCGAAATTTGAGGATCCCCAAGTCTGCAGTTACTTAGTAAAGGCTTCTAAGTTACTAAAAGGACTTAGAAAGAAGCAGCTCATTTATGTTGTCAAAATGAATCCAGTAGACACAAAGTTAAAAACTAAAGAACCTGAATGGTTAAGTGATTATGATGATTTATTCCCAGCAAAATTAACAGAGATGCCTCCAATTCGGGAAGTAGATCATGAGATAGAATTGAACCCTGGAGCTCAGCCAGTGGCCTTGCGCACATACAAAATGCCAGTTCTTGAAGCCATCGAACTCAAGGAAGAGCTTAGACAGCTGTTAGAACAAGGGTTTGTAAGACCCAGTGTTTCACCTTGGGGTGCGTCAGTTCTCTTTCAGAAAAAGAAAGATGGAACGCTAAGACTCTGTGTGGACTACAGAGGCAAGAATAAGTATCCTATCCCCAGAATTGATGAGCTTTTGGATAGGCTAAGTGGAGCCCAGATCTTCACAAAGGTAGGTCTCAAATCAAAGTATTATGAGATCAGGATTAATGAGCAAGATATCCCGAATATAGCCCATCAATACTCGGTATGGGCATTATGAATTCACTCTCATGCCATTTGGATTGACAAATGCCCCAGCTACAATGTAGGACATTCTCAAAGAATACTTGGATGATTTTGTTCTTGTTTTCTTTGATGATATTCTGATTTACTCAAAGAATGCAGCTGACCATGAAGCTCACGTCAGAAGAGTTCTTGAGATTCTAAGGAAGCACCAACTCTTTGCAAGTAGACATTGGAGCCTCCTAAATACTAGAGAGCACCTCAATATCATGGGAGGTGAGGATATCAGCAGAGCACAATTCAAGGTGAACAATAGGAAGATTAAAAAATGACTAGAGCCAAAGACCTTGGTAGATCTCGATTGGGATGTTGATGGTATATTGCTTAATTAATGGGGATTTTGAATTTTGTGAATTTTGAAGCTACTTCAAGTATGTTAATTTTGTAAAGTCCTTGCCCTCAAAAAAGTGTACTAATTAGCAATGAATTTTTGTCTTGTAATAGCTATGAATTTATATTTTTATATTAAAGTTATAACTCAACAAATTTACTCTAAAGTTGTCTTGTATGTTCACAATAATGGTCGGCTCAGTGTAGGTACTAGGGTTCCTAATACAAAATGGTTTAGTGGCACATAGATTTACAGCACATGGTTTTTTTATGTCGATGGTTTCAGAGTCCATCCAAAACAATATATAAAGACCAGTCCATAAGGGAATTGAGAACATAATATCTTACAACTTATAAGCTCTATACAAAAGCCGCCCATGGATGCAAATTAATGAGAGGACCGTTCCTAGCAAGGTTGCTAGGCTAGCTATTTTAGCTGTTTCTTCTGATGATGACTCCTATTCCTCTATTGGGGATACAGATGATCAACCTATCTAGATATCTGAAAGCTTCAAGAAAGACCTTGAAGATGTAGACAAATTGATAGATGAAGCCAAAGAGGTGCATCAAAGAATTCTTCAGATGAACAACCCAGAGAAGAAGACGGAGGAAAAATCTGTGGTGCAGAATTAGAAAGGTCTTGTATCGAGGGACTTAGGCCCAATAGAGGTCATTGTAAGACTTGTATGTTGTACTGTTGTATCTTAGGCCCAATAGAGGTCATTGTAAGACTTGTATGTTGTATTGTTGTATCTTAGCAATGACTAATGTGATGAAAAATTTCTACATGGACATGTGTCTATTCTACAAAGTACTCATAACAATTTTGAAGCAAACGTCTTTAAAATTCAAATTTAACCAAAGATAAGTTATGAGAATAAAAATTCTCAACAATCTTTTTTATTATGTGGCAAAGCACAATGCTCACAAAATACAAAAATGAGTAGGGATCAAGAATGTTTATACAAAAATGAGCCAAGCTCAATAAAAATGCATAATCTTTACAATGTTGTCTCTGGACATATACAAAATGCCTCTAAGCGATTTTGGGCTCTATAGCCTCAGCCTTGGCCTCCTCCTTTAACTCAGCCTTGGCCTCCTCCTTTGACTCAGCCTTCGGCACCTTGTTCTCCTCCTTTGACTCAGCCTTTGGCACCTTGGCCTCCTCCTTTGTCTCCTTTGTTGGCACCTTGCCTGCCTTATCCTTGCCCTTTCCTGCCTTGTCCTTGCCCGCAAATGGAAGCTTCCTCTTTGCATTGCCCTTGCTTCCCTTCTCAGGGACTCCTTGTTGAAAGCTGAAATGCTTAATAGGGGAATGAAATGGAATCTTTTTTCTCTTCTTTGATGCACTAGTGCCAGCAATTAGTGGAAGTGGTGAGTCAGGGTCATCAGGCATAATTACATTATTGAGGATAATGTTTATTGCCTTTGCCCACACACTCCACAGCCAAAGCTCATTTGAGTGAACAGACTACAGAACAACATAAAAGTCAATTAGAATAATGCGAGATTTCTCATGAAATGAACATAGAGAAATTATATTACAGTGACACAAGAAACTTACACAGTTGTCAAAATTAGTGTACTTAGAAAGGAGGAACTTCCAAAAATTTGCGTTTACGTGCCAACCACAAGAGTGCAAATCCTTTTGTATAGGAGCAGGTTGGTTGAGAAATTTCCACTCTATATCCTTTTTCAATTCACGACATAGAGTTTCAATCAATGCAACCGCCCTCTTACATGCCCTACAGTTCAACGATATAAAGAATGACTTATAATTAACAATTAGGAAGTAAGAAGAAAATAATATAAAGTATAATGACTTATAATTTAGACTGGCTATGCATTCCGGAGAAGGCTATTCATAAAAATTATCCGGCATTTCACCACATTAATTAAACAAGCAGACCAATGCCCTCTGAAATTGAGAAAGTAAACAAAGAATATAAGAAACCTAACACAGGCAACTAATAACTAAAATTCCATCAACAGCTTGAAATCCAAAGAAAATACATACTTCTCTATATATGGCAGCACAACAAAGCAGGTACCCGGATTAGAAAGGGAAAAAGAAATCAAAATAATAAAGCATTCAAAAAAAGGCTAAGAGTACACACCTTAAACAAGTAAGCACAATACTATCATTGATCTCTCTATTCTTTTCAACAAGCATATAAACCGTTGCAGCGATATGGAGGTACTCCTCCTGCTCGGCGCTGTACGAGACATTGCATATGATCTCACAGGCACCGCCTTAAGTCTGTCATTATTCTCTTCCTCCAACTTCAGAAGGTTTTTTGCCAATTCATCCCTAACGACATTCTCTTCTAATAATGTCTCCATTCCCTTTAGATCTGCCCCCTTTACAAGCCTCTTCAGCCCCTTGTGGACTTGGTGTTGTCACCTCTTCAATAACCACCTTGTTAGAAGCCCTGTTCAGCCCCTGTGGACTTGGTGTTGTCACCTCTTCAATAACCACCTTGTCAAAAGCCATGTTCCTCTTCAAAGTAGGAGGAATGGAGAGGATTTCTATTGCCTTCCTATCCCTGAATGGTAGAGGTCGCATGAACTTATCATACCTATACCTAACTCTACTTTTACTAATGTCATGTCCTTGTCCATAAGTGTGACCCTCCTGGCATGGGCAGCACAAATGTTACTATCATTTAATAAGTCTATAAGGAAGTCCTTTCATGACTCTTGAAGACATGCGAGGGCGTTACTCTGCCATTTAAAGTAACCTTTTCACTTTATTCTATCTTGTGAATGGATCTAACAATCCTTAAGAAAGGAGCTTTGGGGATGAGGAGATTAACAGCCGCTGTGCCTTCCTTATCTCCACAAACATTTTTCTTTGCCTCTGCAAAGTGACCCTGGCCTTTGAAATATTCCTACTGGTGCTGGGTTTGACATCAGAAAGCATAGGTTCACGTACGACGTCCTTTGGAATTTCCTCTGGAAGATCTGGAACCGAAATTGGATTCGGTGCTGGATCCAGCACTGGATCTGGCACTAGCATTGAAACTCTCCTGATGGTCTATTTTGTGCACGCCATTGCAGTACTAGAAAAGAGAAGATAGAGTAATTAGCCAAAAGTCACACGACCACCATCCACCGTGCGATAAGGTGAATCCAAATGTGGACCAACGTTCATTTCGCGTGGTGAACGAAACAAGAACTTATCAATAAAATTCACCCAACCATCCACGGAGCGATATGTCAATTCGAAAACATGGAGAATAGCCATATCGCACCGTGAACTAAATCAGCGAAAGCAAAGGGGAATAGAGAACTTATTAATAAAATTCATCCACCACGGAGCGATATGTCGATTCGAAAACATGGAAAACATGGAGAATAACCATATCGCACCGTGAACAAAATCAGTGAAAGAAAAGGGAAAAACTTATAGGCGCTTGAAACAAGGGCTAGGATGGATGGATTCAGAGAGCTACACAAGTAAAGTGTGGAGAAAAGCAATGGAAAAAAAGCGTGGAAAAGAAAATATTCCTCCTTTTTATAGAGCAAAACACAATCATGATAAAAAACAGAAGCAGGAGAGAGCACACACAAGAGAAGCAAACCCTAATCCATATCCATCAATCAGAAAGAAGGAGAGAAGCCATAGTCATCATCTCTCTCTCACACACAAAGGAGAACACAACATAGTGTTATGTCCACACTACAAAGTAAACCTAATGTAATGTCCACACCACACATGACTAGCTGGACGCGGTCATAAACACACCACATGATATCTATCTACCATACTGTCACTCTGTCAGCACCCATGTGCTATCCTCCAGCTGTATATACGAGCTTGACATTTCAACACTCCCCCTCAAGCTCGACATGTCCATCTCTAGGACTCCCAATCTAGTACAAAAATACTCGAGCTTATCCTTACCAAGTGCTTTGGTAAAGATATCTGCAACCTGCTCATCTGTCTGCACATATGTCAAATCAACATGCCCATCTAGCACTTTCTCTCTGATGAAGTGATAGTGGACCTCAATATGTTTGGTCCTGGCATGATAAACTGGGTTGCTAGCAAGCTGAATACTACTCATGTTGTCACAATGAATGGCAACTCTCATATCACTCTATAACCTGACATCATCTAGCAACTTCTTCAACCACATAGCCTCACATGCAGCTATGGCTGCTCCACGATACTCTGCCTCTGTGGTAGATAAAGCAACTGTAGGTTGCTTTTTACTGCTCCAACTCACAGCTCCACTACCAAGGCTGAAAACATAGCCCCACTGGTAGACCTCCTGTCATATGCACTACCGGCCCAATCTGCATTTGTATATCCATAGACATGCATGTCTTTTCCTGCCTCATAGAAAAGACCATAATGCACGGTAGTTTTGACGTATCTCAGAATACGTCTCACAGCATCCAAGTGAGGTTTACGAGGACTTTGCATAAACTGACTCACCAAACCAACTGCATAACTGAGATCTGGCCTCGTAATGGTCATGTAGATAAGGCTACCAACCATTTTCCTGTACATGGTGATATCATCAAGCTCATCACCCAAATCAGCCCTAAGCTTCATGTTTTGCTCTAATGGTGTCAACATTGGTTTGCATGCTGTCATACCATACTTTGCCAGCATGTCAAGTGCATATTGCCTTTGCACCAGCCATATACCTTTGCTTGTTCTTATCACCTCAATGCCAAGAAAGAACCTTAAATCACCAAGGTCTTTCATATCAAACTCTTTGCATAAAGAGGCCTTAACCTCATCAATGCCTTTCCCACAATCACCTGTGATAATCAAATCATCAACATAAATGACTATCATCACGATACCATCATGTGTCTTCTTCACATAAAGTGAAGAGTCTGCATTTCCAACCACAAATCCAATACTGACAAGATATCTGCTGATCTTGTCACTCCAAGCACGAGGTGCTTGCTTCAAACCATAGATTACTTTCTTTAACCTGCAAACAAAAGTTGGATATTTTGGATGTACATATCCTTCTGGCTGTTCCATGTACACCTCTTCTTGTAGTTCACCATTCAAGAAAGCATTTTTTACATCCATTTGATGTAAAGCCCAACCTTTTTGTGCTGCTAGTGCAATGATAGACCTTACTGTAGCCATCTTAGCCACTGGGCTGAAAGTTTCATCATAATCAAGACCATAAGTTTGTGCATATCCTTTAGCGACCAGCCTTGCCTTATGTCGCTCTAGGCTGCCATCTGACTTGCACTTTACCTTATACACCCATTTGCAACCAATTGCATTCTTTCCTTGAGGTAACTCAGCCAATTCCCATGTATCATTTTTGTCCAAAGCATCCATCTCTTCATCCATGGCTTTCTCCCATACATGCTCTCCAATAGCCTCTGTATAGCATGTAGGTTCCACATGTTTTACCATAGATGTCATGTATGCATAGTGCATAGCAAAATCTCTATATGTCAATCTTTCAACTGGATATCTGACTCTCTGGGATCTCCGTAATGCATGCGGGTCACTCTGTACACCTGTAACTCTAGCATGTGGTGGCACATATCTGTCCTGCCTAGCACCAGGTGTGCATAAAACAGGTATGCCGAGCTCCTCATCCAGACTCTCAGAACTAGATGACTCATAACCTGTGATTCCAATTCCTTCGACTTTCTTCTTGCCTTTATCCATAGCACTACTCCCAGTGCTCACACTCTCATGCCTCAAACGTCCTGACCATGGACGTATACTGCTACTCTCAGCTTCTGCTGCTGCTGGCCCAAACATAGTAGTAGAACTAGAACTTGCTTGTGATGGCAAGTTCACAGGCACATTAGCCTCAAGTGAGTCAATGACTCCCTCATCTTTTGTTGCTTTGTACCAACTAGCAAGCTCATCAAACACCACATCTCGTGAGATGACTACTTGTCTAGTTTGAGGGTTATAAGATTTGTAGGCCTTTCGATCCTGTGCATATCCAACAAATACACATTTCTCTGCCTTAGGATCCAACTTCCGTCTTCTTTCATCAGGCACATGGACATAAGCTACGCATCCAAAGACTTTGAGATGTCCAATGTCTGGCCTGTAACCTGTAAGCCGCATCTCTGGCGTGCTTCCATGAATGGCTGCTGTAGGTGTTTTGTTCAGGATATACACTGCAGTAGCACATGCTTCTGCCCAATAGTAATCTGGCATGCTCTTTTCATTGAGCATTGCCCTTGCCACTTCACATATGACTCGATTCTTTCTCTCAGCCACACCATTTTGCTGAGGTGTATACCTGCATGTCAACTGTCTTCTTATCCCATGCTTCCGCAAGAAATGCTCAAAAGCTTTTGAGGTGTATTCACCACCTCCATCTGTTCTCAAACATTTAATCCAACAGCCATATTGCTTTTCTACAAGAGCTTTGAAATCCATGAACTTTTCCAGCACTTCACTCTTCTCTTTCAAAAAATATATCCATGTCATCCTGCTGAAGTCATCTATAAATGTCACATAGTATAGACTTCCTTTGATAGATGGATTTTGTGCAGGGCCCCATACATCACTGTGTATTATCTCAAGTGGCCTGTTACTCATATTTCCTTCTCTAGGAAACCTCAACCTTGCCTGCTTTCCAAACTGACAGGCTTCACAAACATGCATATGTCCATCATATTTGAATCGAGGCAATCCACTGACAATGCCTCTTGTTTGCATGTTCTTTAATCTCTGTATAATGACATGTCCAATCCTCTTGTGCCACATGTCAATGTCCTGCACAATCCCATTGCTCTTTGAAAACATGGCTGAGCTCAATTCTGGTATGCCTGCATCCAATTTGAACAACCTTCCTTCCTTCTTGCCCTTGGCAATCAATCTACAGCCATGCTTAAAGTCTTCCACAAAACAGCCATTCTCATTGAATCTTACTTCTTATCCCTGCTCAACCATTTGGCCTACTGATGCCAAATTCTTTGTGATGGATGGTACATATAACACTTCTGACATATTCTTCACATTTCCATCATGCATCCTCAAAGGCACACTGCCAACATGTGTTATAAGATGCTGAGTATCATCTCCTATGACCACATAACCATTTGTATCCAATGGTTGCATCTTCTCAAACCACTCACCATGACATGTCATGTGGTTTGAGGCACCTGAATCCATATACCATGACTCATCTCCTGCATTCTGAGAATCCATTGTCCCCATAATGTGCTTCATTGCAAAAAGATGATTTGAACTCCCATCATTGTTACTGGTAGATGCATAATTTCCATGTTGTGGTCTTCCATTCCTCACATCATTCTGCTTTTTGTAACAATCTTTTGCCATATTGTAAGATTCCTCCCCCAACCCCTTTTTGATGTCTAGTATCTTCCCCTGTAATCAACCCTCTTCAAAAATATAAAGACCCTGTTGCTAACTATTTTAGCCTAGAGAGAGAAAAATTATTCTAGAGAGAGAATATTCAGATTTTGAATATTTTTGGATAAAAAAATATCTCTTATAATTCAAATTAGTTCCCCTGAAACAGAAATTCAAAAAGAATTTTCCAATGTGCAATTGGAATTAATTGGAAATAGGTATAAAGAACCTTAGTCTAAGGGTCTAGATTTTCAGAAATCTTTAGACTATGGTCCAATTAAGGTTCCTATGGGCCAATAGCATCAAACCATGTGTAGGGAAGAGATAAATCCAAATTTGTAAAAAGAAGATACCCAAAAATGAGTAAATGCTCACATAAGGTGAAGAGTTGAAAATGTACAAGGTTTATTAGTAAAAAACTATGAGCAATATTAAAATGATGCCATTATGACACATATGTAAGGAAGGGAAATTCTTTAAAGGAGGTGCATATTTCACATAAGATGAAGAGTTGAAAATGTACAAGGTTTATTAGTAAAAAACTATGAGCAATATTAAAATGATTCCATTATGACACATATGTAAGGAAGGGGAATTCTTTAAAGGAGGTGCATATTTCACATAAGATGAAGAGTTGAAAATGTACAAGGTTTATTAGTAAAAAACTATGAGCAATATTAAAATGATGCCATTATGACACATATGTAAGGAAGGGGAATTCTTTAAAGGAGGTGCATATTACACATAAGATGAAGAGTTGAAAATGTACAAGGTTTATTAGTAAAAAACTATGAGCAATATTAAAATGATTCCATTATGACACATATGTAAGGAAGGGGAGTTCTTTAAAGGAGGTGCATATTTCACATAAGATGAAGAGTTGAAAATGTACAAGGTTTATTAGTAAAAAACTATGAGCAATATTAAAATGATTCCATTATGACACATATGTAAGGAAGGGGAGTTCTTTAAAGGAGGTGCATATTTCACATAAGATGAAGAGTTGAAAATGTACAAGGTTTATTAGTAAAAAACTATGAGCAATATTAAAATGATTCCATTATGACACATATGTAAGGAAGGGGTGTTCTTTAAAGGAGGTGCATATTTCACATAAGATGAAGAGTTGAAAATGTACAAGGTTTATTAGTAAAAAACTATGAGCAATATTAAAATGATTCCATTATGACACATATGTAAGGAAAGGGAGTTCTTTAAAGGAGGTGCATATTTCACATGCTTGAATGAGTTTTAAACTCATAAAAATTGAGATATTTCATCTCTCCTCTCTCCTCATTTAAGTCTAGTTCCAAAAAGTTAGCTTAACTGACCTAAAAATGGTCAAATATTGACCAAACTGATTTAGAAAATTCTAGAATCAGTTTGTTTGGTTAGGAGCTCAATTTTTCCTATAAATAGAAGCCTCCCCCTTGTTGAAAAATAGATAGTGTTTATGCATCGTTACTCTACTCCACCTAAGTCAAGAACTGTGAATTCATTTAATAATTCACTAGTTTTTGGAGCTTCCCTCTTTCTTCAATCCCCATTAGTGGCTCCATCAACATACTTAACCAATTGATTGGTTGGGGGCCTCTACCGTGAACAAAGAATCAAGCAAGTTGTAAGGTAATTAGTGAATATTGATCTTTCTATAATTTCTCAATGTTTCTCTCTTCTCAACCCCTCTCAAGCTTGAGAAGTTTAATTGGTATGGTTTTTTAAATGCTATTGAAGTTTGAATAGTAGTGAAGAGTTACATAATTTAATAAATGCTATTGAAGTTAATTTTCATTTATGTTTAAATTCTAATGATTTTTATGTAAATTCTCTCTCTCACTCAAGAAATGGTCATACTCATGACCCGTTCTCAATCCAAATCAAGCTTTTCATAAAGCTTTTCCTTAACCCAAGATTAAGCTATGCTTGAGGTCAAATTAATGGCTTTTTTCTATGCTTTTAGTTTATGTATATTGATGATTCAATCCATTATGGATTAATAATCCAATTAGAGATCATTTTACTTATTTCCTTAATGATAAGCATTATCCCTTAGAAAATTTGAGATTTATCAGTCATAGCAGCGGAGCTATGGCAAAATTTTTATAAAAATTATGCATAAAATAATTTCATTCAAAGCATAAAAAGAGGACTTCCTACCATATTCTAGGAATTATCATCCTAGATTAATTGAAAGAATTTCATTACAATCATGGAGAAATTGAATTTTAATATCATGCATAAAGGATAAGTTTTTATATCAAAAGTGTTATTTTTATCATTTTTATTTTCATGCATAGAAGTATGCATAAAGGATAAATTTTTATATCAAAAGTGTTATTTTTATCATTTTTATTTTCATGCATAGAAGTATGCATAAAGGATAAATTTTTATATGAAAAGTGTTACTTTTATCATTTTTAATTTTCATGCATAGAAGTATGCATAAAGGAAAATTTTTTATATCAAAAGTGTTACTTTTATCATTTTTAATTTTCATGCATAGAAGTATGCATAAAGGAAAAATTTTTATATCAAAAGTGTTACTTTTATCATTTTTAATTTTCATGCATAGAAGTATGCATAAAGGAAAATTTTTTATATCAAAAGTGTTACTTTTATCATTTTTAATTTTCATGCATAGAAGTATGCATAAAGGAAAATTTTTTATATCAAAAGTGTTACTTTTATCATATTGGATTTCATGCATAGAGGTATGCATAAAAGTTGATTATTTTATTATAAAAGTGTGACTTTTATCATAATTGAATTTCATGCATAGAGGTATGCATAAAAGTTGATTATTTTATTGTAAGAGTGTTACTTTTATCATATTGGATTTCATGCATATAGGTATGCATAAAAGATATTCTTTTTATACTAAAAGTGTGATTTTCCTCATAAATGGATTTTATGCTTAACTTAGATGCATAAGAGAAATTCTTTTATTCTAAAAGTGTAATTTCCTACCAAATTGAATTTATGCATAAGAAGATGCATAAAAGATTGATTTTAATTTCGAAAGTGTTAGTCTCCTTAAATGGAATTTATGTATAAATAAATGTGTAGAGAAATCTTATATCAAATATAAGAATTCTCTTTTTTTTTTTTAAAGATATGAAATGTGATAAGATGTGATAAGAGGTGTATGAGATGTGATAAGAATTGATAAGATGCGTATGGAAAGTGATAGGATGTGATAAGAGGTGTATGAGATGTGATAAGAATTGATAAGATGTTATAGAAACTGTATTTGTGACTGTTTGTAAATGACTGTTTTATGTCAAGAATGCTGGAGAAGCATTTTGACCGTCTTGAGGATTAAGGTCATGAAGACTGAACTGATAAAGTTGCAACTGCTGACGGAGAGTCAATGGAGGACGTCTCGCGTAGCAAGGTCGATCGAGGTCTTGACCAGCCTCGGCTCGATTTAAATGGTGAGCTTCCGGTACGGTGGATGAGGGACCAAGGAAGCGGCCTATGAGTGAAGCGCTAGGTCACCTGCGAAGGATCCTAGAGGGTGCTGACCATACGGTGCTCGGGCTCTGGGTCGCCGAAGATACCCACACGTGCGTCGTGGAAGATATTGGAATAAGGAGTAAGAGTTGTTTTCTGAAACCGGGCATGGATCTGGTTGATTGACCTTGCTGGTCCTCAACAGATGAGTCCATGGCTCTTTTATATGGATCTGTGGGTTGATCTTGCTGATCTTCCACGGAGATTCCATTCTATTATATGAATATATTGCCGGTTACTATGAGCTAGGAACTATGGAAAAGACCCCTGAGAGAACAGGTGGTGAGCGTTCTGGTTGCCAATGATGCCATAAGTACACCGATGAAAGAATGACTGGAAATAAGGATTCAACCAGAGACTTTGAGGATTGTCATCAATGACATAATGGTTTTATTAAAGGATTGTTTTAAAGCTAGTTGATGCTAAGAAAAAGGCAATTTCATATTGGGTGTGTAAGTGGTATGACTAGTTTTATGTTTGCATGAACTTCCGGCTAGGGGGCCTTGGAACTCTTTTCCTTGGTACCCGGGACAAAACCTAACCAAATTTCAAATTGGATCCCATCACTACAGTGGTTGGGCGGTTGGCTAACCCATGGGATCGGATGGGTTAGGCTGGACTGATGGATCCGTAAATCGAGATTTTAATTTCTGTTATTACGATAGATAAAGTAAATCCCGGATAGTAATTGTTCTATGGATAGGAATCAACGGCTGTGCCTCTTGATGGGGGAAAAAGCGTTGATCACAATGATCCAAGTGCAAGTTTCTTCCTTGATCCAACCGAGTATCTTTATAGGTGCAGTCAGATCAGCGTGATCGGTAAGGATCTTGACTACGTTAGAGTACAAAGTTATCTGGTGGAATCGCCCGTGCTTTCCGGGGAAAGGGAGTTTTTCCGGTTTCGATTTTGGACAAATCGACGGATTAGTCTCTTATCCGGATATCCGTGGGCGAGGCCCCGAGTATGAGACCCCTACCCGCGCACGATGTGCTACTTCCGCTGCTAGTACCCCGAATCTGTTGCGTGGTGGGAACAGGGACCTCACAGTTGGTATCAAAGCAGCTTTTGAAAGCTAATAAAGATAATTAAATTCTTATTTGAAATTGGTAATAAGAATTCAGAAACAGCATTTTCATAATGTATTTCATCCCGTAAGCTTCTTTAATGAAGAAATTTTAATCAAAGAAATTATTTTTATAGATGGAAGTTCCACATTTATCTGGTATTCCCGACCTCACCCAGTCTCAAGATATGATTGCAATTGCCTTCGAGCATCTCATCTCTTCCGCTTCAACTCAAACAAGCCGAGCAAGACTCGCACGCCATTTCGCGGATTTATATTTTCCTACCCCAGCGGAGAGAATACAAGATAAGTGGTTTGCAGGGCAATATGTCCACGCCCATTGCAACCGCCGTACAATGCTGTGGCAGAATCTCTCATTGACTATGATCCTGTTAAAGCTGAAAATGGTGCGTGGTGTCATTCTATATCATTCGACACCTCGAAATTTCAGACTTTCATGTCGAATTTATAGACTCCTTAGTCGATTTATCCCTAAGAAGAAAATAATAACTCCCTTCGCAGTTAGAGAACTTATGTAACAGGGCATGACTATGGCCCAGTACCGTCGTCTTATGCGTCTCTCGAAGAGATTTTGAATTTTGGAGCCGAGCCACTCTATGTAATTATTGCAACTTGTATATAAATATACAAATGTTTTTTTTTTTACGGACGATCGGATAAAGAAAAATCTATTTATCAGACTTAAGTCATAGATCTCCAATAAGATCAACTGAGGAGCAAATTATGTCAAAAGTTTATCAAGACGCACAAAAAGGTTGTAATTGTTTGATATAATTCATACAAATTGTTAATTCAAATTGAAATTCGTAAATTAGTAATTGGGTCTTCAATTAGAAGTACCGCAATTGTATGGAACCCTGACTTGCTTGAGACCTAGACATGATGGTATTTACCTTATAGTTTCGAGTATCATGACTATCCGTATATACCGAGGATATAACTGCAGCTCTTTACCGACAGTATATACGAGTAAATCTAAGACTTGAAATTATAAGCGTTAATGCTATCCAGATGATGATTTTGAATGTGGTTGATATGATTTTTAATTCTGTTTGAACTGATGAATTGATTTGGATTCTGATTGAAAAATGATGATCCTTGAAAATGGGTTGAAATGTAATAAGCTGAGCGAAACCACAATGTAATAAGCTGAGCGAAACCACAATGTGGATGATTGGGACGAGTCCCTGTAATGATAAATGATGAAAATGATTCAGCAAATCACTATGAGATTAGTGGATTATGTTGTCAAATTGCTACTGTTAATACTTGAGACGGTAGATCAAGTTAAGGGATGACAAATTGAGAACTTGCTTAACTTAAATTTCGTGGAGGAATGTTCAGAAGGAAATTTTTCGGTCTAATGGACCATTATCGTGTTAAAGATATGAATGATATGATCTGAATGAATTGTTATTTAATGATGAGTTCTATATAAGGGATATTTATCCCCATATTCTGTTGGGTTGACCGGAATATAAGGAACCCCAGAATAAATTGGATCTTAAGCAAAAGAGTTGTCCTCTACTTGCGAGATGAGGACATCTTGCACCTTTTAAGTGGGGTAGAATGTAAGATTCCTCCCCCAGCCTTAGAGGTATACAGGAGTAAGAATCTCCCTTTCTGATCTTATAATTATTCTCTCTCTAAAATAAAAGAAAGATTCTGTTTAAAAAAGGAAGAACCTTTTTCCTGAATACTTCTCAAGAGTCCCACCTGTTTTAAGGATTCAGAACAACGAGTTCAGAAGTGAGAATCCATTGTCCCCATAATGTGCTTCATTGCAAAAAGGTGATTTGAACTCCCATCATTGTTACTAGTAGATGCATAATTTCCATGTTGTGGTCTTCCATTCCTCACATCATTCTGCTTTTTGTAACAATCTTTTGCCATATGTCCAAGTTTGCCACAATAGTGACATTCAATCCCATTCAAATTTTGTTGAGGACCTTGCCATCGTCCTCTACCACGAGCACCTGTTCCAAATCTCCCCCTATGGGATTGAAATCCACGACCTCCACGTGATCCAAATGATGACTGTGAATTCTGAAAATTCTGATTTGATTGTGGTTGAGTAGACCTGTCATTCCAACCACGTCCTCCACGGCCTCGAGGGGTAAATCTCCCCCTGCCTCGAAAGCCTCTAGATGAGTAAAAAGCCTGATTCCTTGCATGCTCATCATTGCTTGACGAGGATGCACCACCTGTAACACTCATACCACCAAGGCCAAGCTTCAATTCTTCCACAATGAGCAATGACACAAGCTCATTAAAGTCTGGCATTCCTCCCAACCTTACTGAGATGGAAGTGTCAAAAGATTTGTATTCTTTGCCTAAACCACGCAATGTGAGAGCAACCAAATCATCATCATCCATTGGGGCATGGATTGATGACAAGGAATCTGCATAACCCTTGATTTCCTGAACATACTCATGTATACTCCTATTCCTTCGTGTTACACTGTGAATCTGTTGCTTTAGTTGAATCTTCCTTGCACCAGTGTGTGTCTCATACATTCGGCACAATATACCCCATGCTTCTTTCGGTGTATCTGCATCTTGGATGTGAACAAGCAAGGCATCTGTTACACATATAGAAAAGTAATGCAACACTTTCGAAGACCACTCTACCCATTGCTTGTGAGCCAACATCTGAGCATTATTTGGTTGAGGAGGTAAGAATGGCTCTGGGTCTTCGATACAAGGCTCCAAAATCCTTTGCCTTTCAAAAAACTCTTCATTCGAAACTTCCACACTTGGAAGTTGGTTCTGTCAAGCTTCTCTCCAACAATTTGTACTGGACCATCTCCCATTTTGAATACCTGTGATGTACCCTGATGTAACACTCTTCCCAATGCTTTCCAAAGCTCCAAATGATTATGAACCAAGCTCAATATGTGCTATACATATGCATTCACACCACAAATGACTTCATGTTGCATAAGAACTTCATTTATATCATCAAAATTGAAAAAGGGTAAAGTTGAATTTTCTGGTGTTTTTCTCGCCTCGCCAGTAACGAGTCAAAGATTATGCTCTAAATCCTTCAAATCTTGTCCAAATGCAATGATTCAATTTGCATTGGCTTTCCAACACATTGCTCCAACATATCCTAGAAGGGTTTGATCAAATTCTTCAAGGTGAATGAGAACCACCAATTTTTGTAGCTCCCTAGTTTGCCTTTTTTTGCATCTGTCAGGTACCACCTCTCACTAAAAATGCTCCATCTCCTTCAAATCTTATCCAAATTCAGGGTCCAAAAAACCAGAATTTTTTTCTTCACAAATTGCCTATAATACATCAATTTTTCATGCAATGACTTGCCCCAAAGTTGCTAATACATGTGTTCATTCACAATACATGAGAGCCTCAGTGTTTGCTTTGCATTTGATCCAATACATTTGCCAAGACACACTCCTTCATAAGCTTTCCATTAAAGCTTCAAAACAGAAATTTTCAGCTTGCTTTTGCACCTTTAATCTTCTCTTACACTTGCTTTTGATACCTACAATCCGCAGAGGGGGTCTTGCTACACTTACCAATGGTCCTTAGCTCTCAAATCTGATGCCGATGTGTGCTCTCCTTTCCTCCAAGCTCCAATGGCTTCCTTCACAGCTTTTTCTTCTTCTTCCCTCTTCTCTCACTCACTCTCACAACACAGCTAATGAGCTCTAGGCTCTGATACCATGATAAAAAACAGAAGCAGGAGAGAGCACACACAAGAGAAGCAAACCCTAATCCATATCAATCATAAAGAAGGAGAGAAGCCATAGTCATCATCTCTCTCTCACACACAAAGGAGAACACAACATAGTGTTATGTCCACACTACAAAGTAAACCTAATGTAATGTCCACACCACACATGACCAGCTGGACGCGGTCATAAACACACCACACGATATCTATCTACCATACTGTCACTCTGTCAGCACCCATGTGCTATCCTCCAGCTGTATACGAGCTTGACATTTCAACAAATCATGACGTCAACTCCATCAGCCCTACACGTGGTAATTCACGAATCGACAATGATGTAAGCCCTACCACACGTGGCATTCGATCCTCAATCATGTGACGTCAGCCCTATTATTTGACCTATATAAAGATGGTGCAAGTTTTTTTTTTGCTTTTCTCAGCGCTCAAAATTTTCTCGCTTTCCATACCGTTCACGGTCACTACAAGACAATGCTACCATACACGCGTTTCATACACGCGATAAATTACGAACGCGTGTATGGTCGCGCTTGTATTTGAATAGAATCGGGCGCGTGTATTTTAGCATTTAAGTTCGCGTGTATATTTGCATTTATCAACGCGTGTATAAGCGCGTTTATATACACGCAGTAATACACGGATAAATACACGATGATATTCACGGGCTAATACTCGCTATTATACACGGATAAATACACGCTACTATACACGGATTAATACACGCATGGCAGAGAAAAACTGAAAAAAAACTGAATTTCTTTACAAAATTAAAAACTATTTTCCTTAAACCATCTCATAATACATTACAGTATACATCATTACACAATCCCACTACATGCATTTACAACAATGAAATATATTCAAAAATAAATCATGCATATGAGATGATAGAAATGTCATCAATTTAGAACATACAGTGACGGATTGGTTAGGGTTCGATCTCATCTTCAATAAGATCCATCCTTGCCAAACGATCAACATCAATATCCATTTGATCAATTGGTAAGGCTACGATTAAATTTATTCCACTATCGATATTCTGTACTCCATTGATAATGGTATCGATGTCATGATCATCCTCATCAACATCACCATCATCCTCAATGGTAGGGTCATTCTCATGATCATGAGAAATGGCATGCTCATCCTCATTATCATGATCATCTCTTATTTCTTGATCATCGATCACAACATCTTCAATGGCATGTTCGACGTCATCTTCATTGCGGCTTGTTACATCCTCCATATGCTCCATATCAGTGAATGTATTATACATCACTTTGGAACGTGGTGCAATAGGGATGACGTACCACCATTTGATGTCATGCACCATTGGTAGATAGATAACCTACTCAAATACACACAATACAGTAATTAATTAGCATATCAAAAGTCAAGGGGTACGCGAGCTTAGATATATATGTACATGAAACACATTAGTAAAAAAATGCATACCTGCTCACATTGTTGTGGCAATACGAGCCTATCTTTCTTTGTTTGCCAGAACTTTGTAGAGTCAATAGTTACATATCCACTTGCATGGCGTTTTATCGTTGCATCAGGCCCTTTTTCCACCACGTTCATTTGCCATTTGACATTCAAAACATACACAAAGAAGCGACGAAAGTCAAGCCTAAATATGTCTTGGATTATGCCACAATAATCATCCATTTTTCCATTAGCTCCCTCAAAGCTACTAATGACACCGCAATCTTGTGTATTTCTCTTTTCATCAATTCTTTGTGTTCGAAAATGCTTGCCTTCACACCATATAGCATTGAACATAGTGCACTGGACCAAAATAGAAGCAATATTTGTGTAAGCAATGTGAATAAATATTAAAAGCAAATCACTTACAACTAATGCAAAACATTAGTTCTATGTACCTTTGACATGCATCCTCGTGCATACTCCCATTCTTCCGCCGTGATATGCAGCCCCTCGTCGCTCTCTGCTCTCTCCATTTCCTCATGCAACCAATCAACATGGATATCATTCGGAAGTGTTGCTAGATGCTTAGGGTACGCCTTCCGAGAGCCATGTTGCCTCCGAAAGAGAGCTCTTTCTGCTTGCCTTTTTGTCTTTGCATCCTCATATCTTGTAACCCATCTGCTCATCACATCACTATTAAGGATACAAGTGAAATTGAGATCATCAATCAATGTTCTGTCAATTACTTTACTCTGTCCTTTTCCTTGAGGCACAATAGAGGTCATCCTCAAGTCCTCTTCATTGCTCCATAGTCGTGGCAAAGAGCTGTCCACCTGACCAAGAAATTCTGAAATATATACAAGAGACTCTTGTATCAACCAACCCTCGGCCATGCTTCCTTCAGGCCTTGCACTTTGCCTCACAAAGTCTTTTAAGGTCTTCATGAAGCGCTCTAGGAAGAACATCCAACGTGCATGCACAGTACCACATAAAGCAATTTCGTCCACTAAATGCACAATGAGATGTAGTTGACTTGTGAGAATGGTTCGCGGAAAAGTCTCCTCTACCAAACAAACCACCTCCACTGCCATAACACGCGCATCATCCAACGTGGCTGGATCAATTGCTTTGGAACTAACATATCTGAAAAATAAATAAATAGTACGTTATACCTCATGCACGTTCATTTTGCAAGGTATAATGAAGGGTGATCTGAGCATGGGTTTTACATACCTCACAAGCTCGCCCATCTTATAAATACATTTTTTCAAACTCTTATTCGCACAATGGTCGATGCTAGTAGGTAGTATGAACTACGCACATAAGAGCACATTTATGGTTTATGGCATTACAAAATTTAATTTCAACGTACGTACAAGACTTGGAAAACACTTACTTGAAGCATCTTGTGCCAATCGTGGGACTTCAACCCATATAGTTACTCAACGCCTCTTTTCTTAGTGGTTGTAAAGGCTCCCTTCAATGATCTCATGCATCCAGTGGGAGTACGCAAAGTGATGATGGCCTGCTTTACCTGCTTCTCCTCTTTCTTTGATATAATCCATGGTGCAGGCGGAAGACGAACGTGCCCACCCACCTCTCGTGGCCAAGCTTGACGCATACGTCCTGCGACCCGCAAGTCCTCACGTACGCTAACATTGTCTCGTTTACCAGTAATATGTTCCCAAATACCAGATCCCACATTCTTGAAGATGTGCATGGGATCAAGAAGATGGTTGATCTTAAGATGGGTCCAATATGGCAGCCGGAAAAAAATGGAGTACCTGCACAAGGGATTGCTCTATGTGACCTTTAATCCAATTAGAGACTACACAAAACAAGATTGAAAAAACATCACTATACCTGTTCATGCCATCTGGAGGAAGAACAGTTGTAGACTCCCAAATACGCTTCCAATCTTTTGCATGAAGTGTTTGTGGAGGAATGTTACTCTTACTAGCAACATATTTAGGATGATCTGAGGGGAGAAATCGATGATGATTATCGAATATAGTCTTACACAAACCATCAGCATACTCATGTACTAACGAAGGGCCACAAACAGGACATGCATGTTTACCCGATGTTTTCAAACCTGTTAAAATATAAATAAAAGTTAGAATAATAAAGTCAAACCGTCTAATTAATATATATAGCCAATAGTAATAGAGTAGGGAGGTAATTAGAATTCTTACCAGAACAATCGCTGTATCCTGGAAAGTCATGCATTGTCCACATCAACACTGCTTTTAAGTCGAAGTGTCGAGAGGAGGGAGGCCTACTAATGTCCACCACCGCAACACCTCTCCATAGTTCCTCCAACTCATCAATCAGTGGTTCAAGATAAACATCCATATGCTTGACTTTATGTTTCCCTGGAATTAGAAGGGATAACATAAGATGTCCCTTCTTGATCGCCATTGATGGTGGAAGGTTGTAATTCACCAACACAACTGGCCACACGCTGTATGCGGTGCTTTTGAAACCAAATGGATTCACTCCATCCATACCCAGGCCAAGTCTCAAGTTTCTGGGCTCTGTTTTAAAGCTGGGCCACTCATCTTCAATATGCTTCCAAGCAGGAGTGTCTGCGGGAATTCTCCACATGCCATCATCCGATCGATGTGAGGAATGCCATGACATGAGCTCTGCTATGGATTTGCACTTGAACATGTGTTTGATGCGAGGAATTATAGGAAAGTGTCGCAAGACTTTACGAGGTACATCAAAACTCTTCATATCTGTTCTGTACCTTGCTTCACCACAAGTGGGACAATGTAGAGCCTCCTTATGCGTCCCACGAAAGAGAATGCAATCATTGACGCATGCATGTATTTTATCATAATCCAGTCCTCCAAGAGATGTCACATAGCGTCTTGCTATGTCTCTTGAGGTGGGTCGTCTATTTTCCTTTGGAAGCATGTTTGATAATAGCCTGCATCCAATATCATCAATTATAATTAGTCTTAAATCCTAAACCTTAAACCACTAATTCAAATTTGTAAGTTAGAATGCTTACTTCAACAATGCGTCAAGACTTGCATTGCTCCATCCATAAACTGTTTGTATATTAAGTAGTTCAAGTGAAGCACGTAAAACTGAGAATGTGCACCCTTCAAACACCGGTGTCGATGAAGCCTTATAAAGATGCTCTTGTTCCATATCATCGTCGTCCATACCTTTGGGATCATCCTTAAAAAGATTCCGCACCATATCATCAAGCACCTCCTCTTCCACAACTTCGTGGGGTGCAGGGCTATTGTCGTCCCTTTCCCACTCATCTCTGACAATAGATCCCGAAGCTCCAGCATCATCTCGTCGACGCTTTACGTGCTCTCGTCGCGCGTAGGGTACCATGTTAGGGTGTGGTACTGCATCCTGCTTCAATTTATCAAATTATATGTTACAACTCTATTAATTTAATTTGGATACCATGAGTCATTTGAATAAACGCGCATATAAACGCGGCGGTATGTTTAAACTAAAAATAGCCCGCCTTCCCCAAATATAGATTTTGAACTAAGAAATCAACAGTGCATGCGTTTTCGCCTGTTTTCGCCTCTTCCAACAGCAAGGAGGGAGCAGAGAAAGGAGCACACACACGGGAGGAGGAGGGAGCAGAGAAGGAGCAGAGAGGACTCACTTTTCCAGAGGTGAGTCACTTTGTCCTGTGCCTTGTCTCTTTTGTCAGATTTGTTTACTTTGCTCTTTGCTCTTTGGGTTTGTCTTTTTGCACACGATTGGGTTACTGCATCCTGACAGGGGCGACAATGGCTGGTCCTTTTATAAGGACATTTTGTCTTTGTCGGGGGGTCGGTCTTTTCGAGAAATTTTTTTCGCAGGTCGCGTGTACGAACGCGTGTAGAAGCGCGTTGTCGTGCCACGACACGTCTATGGTGTGAAACCATGCATGTGAGGGCATTAAATACAAATCCAGATGAATGGGATTAAGTGGCTGTGTACATATGGAATGTATGGCGTGTGGAGGGTTTTGCTCTTAAGGAGAGCGTTGCCAGGTGTGCAGTGTGGGTCGGTTTGGATTTGAGCCTATTGCAGGCTTGTCCGGAGTGATGTCAAATGCAGGTGGTTTCAGCTACCCGATGGCCTTGAAGTGTGTGGGCGTCCCAAAGGAAAAAGTGGGCATTCGAAGCTGTTTGAAGGTATGAGGAAAGCATGGGCAAATAAAGATGAAATGGCCGAGGTAGTATTGTGGGCATTGGGTGTGAAATAGAAGGTATGGTGGGTGGCCATCCTTAGGCATTAGGGAAAATAATAAATAAAATAAAAGGAAAACGTTGCCAGCTGGGAACGTTGGCGTGGAGCGTGGAGGGGTTGCCAACCCATGCTTCTGGAAGCTGGTCGGCAACTGGATTGCAGAGGGGAGCCGCCGCTGAGGTGTGGTGTGGGGTGTGTAGCCAAGACTGCGCGTAGGGAGCCTGGGCAGACGCCGTGGGGAAGGACCGGGTGTGAAGGGCTCGGATCGAGCTGCAGATATACAGGGACGGGCCGCCTGGGAAAATAAGGAGAGGAGGCAGCGAGGGTGCGCCAAATACAGAGACGGCTGGGGAACTCTCTGGGGTTCGCTGGCTGCATCCACAAGCTCAGAGAAGCTAAGAGAAGGGCCGCTGGGCACGTGAAGGTAGCCAAGAGTGTGTGTAGGGGTGGCAAGGGCTCTGGTGTGCAGCGGCTAACGCGTGTAGAGGACGGATTGATGATCTGCAGCAGCTGGCGAAGATTCGAAGGATGGCTGCGTCTCTGGTGAAGAACGCCAGGCAGGCAAAGAGAAAGCTGGTGTAGGCCTTGGTGATCGTGGGGAAGCCAACGGAGAAGGGGACCTCCTAGCAACAAACCTGGCGCTAAAGCCAGCAGGCGGACTGGCTTCGAAGTGTGCTGTGACGACTTTAATAGATGGCTTTTGTGATCTGAAGGGAGCCGGCACCAGCCTTGATGCTGAGTTCACAAGCTTCCCTCACTGTAGATGATGCAAAAGCTTCCGCCAGTGGTGTGAGTACCAGATAAAATCAGCTTGCAGGCAAAAATGAAGCAGCTGAGTATCTTGGAGATGGGCCAACCATTGAAGTGTTCAAGGCTGAGTTCCTTCGCCATAAGGAGTGGATGCCTGCAAATATGGTGCATGCAGCTTTTCCTGTGAGTGATGCAGTGATTAAGGATGGTGCAAATTTCCTGAATATGGGCAATGAGAAGAGGTAGACCTGGAGATTAAGGGCCAAATATTTTACACGAGATGAAGATGCTGCTGCTGATCATGAGGTCACGATGCTTTGGTTTTTCTTGGATTTTGGAACCATATGATGGTTGGTTTTGTTATGTATATGAGGTGTCTATATTGGCTTTGACTTTATAGTTTTGTTGGATGTTGAGCCTCTGATGCTCCATGATGGCCATGTGTATCTTTCATGTGAATACCATGAGGTGATGTCCCTTGAAGAGCTAACTGTTTTGTTTCCTTGCGGGATTTTGGATGCAACTCTCACAGCCAGACACCCAGTGTGCCAGCGACACCGCCCACGTCACGACAGCTTTGGTGAACCCGACGTGAAACCGCTGGGGTGAGAGTACATAGAGATGGCTAGCAAAATGGAGCATTTATATGCAGAGATGAAAGAGCTTGAAGAGCGGTTCAGGAAGATTGAAAAAGAAAAGCAAATTCAGGAAGCAGTGGAAATTGCGGTGCAATTGGTATATGACAGGGTCAATATATTTGATGGTTACGATCCAGAAAGCTATCTAAGGTGTTATGAGACAGAGATGAAGAATCAAGGGGTTCCAGAAAACATGATGATTGCATCTTTTGCATACCTTGTAAGTCCTGATTTAAAAGATGAAGTGCTGGAACTAGCAGAGTATCACTCCAAACGATGGAGTGATTTTGCAGATGCACTTATTTATGTGAGTTCCAGGTATAATGTGAGCTGTGATAGTGTTCCAGCAACAATCCGAGTCAATTTAGAAGCTGTTGTTGATGCATGTCTTATGGAGGATAATCAATTGCTATTCAAGGCTGATACAGAGATTGTGGAGGCTGTTTATGCTAAATTGGGACTGCAAAAAGCCATTAGTGAGCAACAAGGCCTTCACAGTGCAAAAAGGGATGCTTTGCTACTACAGCCTCATAAAGATGCAATGGGTGAACTGTGCAAGTATAATCTGTTTTCTGAGGGTGCAGACATACAGGGTCCTATGATCATACCACATGATGTATGTATGCCTATGCTTGAGGAGACACTTGATTCAGAGAGCTTCAGGATAGGTGTTTCGAAGGGTATTCCTCAGGTGTCGTATCATATGTGTGAAGAACAGCAGGAACCAATGCTTCTTGTTGAAAGCATGATTGCAGAGTTTGAAGGTCTAAGACAAGAAGAAGATGCTATCATTACTGCATTCTTATCTGGTTATGATGCTTATAAGCAAGATGATGTACATGAATATGCAGACGGGCCACAAGTATGTGTGATTGATTTAGAGGGGGTGAGTGATATGGGTGATTCCAACAGTGATGTTGTTTCTGAAGCTGGTTGCCAAGGTTCTTTGGATTTGGGTTATTCTGGAATGCTAACAGGGTGTTCCAACAATAAACAGGGTGATGCTATGTCATCAGTGTCAGGGTTACCTTGCAACCACATTTGTGAGCAACAATCTCGAGCTTGGAAGCCTGTTTATGATGATGATTTGGAGAGGGAAATTGAATCTGTCTTTTTGGATCATGCAGGGTTCAATGACATACAGATTCAAGGGTACTTGGGTGAGGGACCCATAATTCTAAGCCCATCTGCAGACAGGTATCAAGATAACATGCAGGATATGCCAAGTGTGGTCACAGAGCCTCATGAGGCTGCATATGAGCAACCAAATGGATATAGTTATGGGGGTATGAATGTTCATGATAATCAACATGTGGGATTGCAAGATGATAATGGCTTCAATGCGATTGATCCTGGATTGGATGCTATCTTAGATGATGCATTGGATGATTTCATGGTATATAATAGATCCCCATCAGCTTTGGGCTCTTCTATGCTTGATGCTAGTCAACTGTTGGTTGCAAGTAAGGATGAGCAGGTGTTATGTGAGCCAAATGATTGTGATGAGATTGATTCAGATCTGGAGGCTATTCTGGATGATGCCTTGCTGGACTTTGTATGTGTTGATGCTTTTCCGTCTTTGGATGAGAAGAATGAATGTTTATCAGTGGGTGAGCTGGATCCAGGCACAGTAGATTTGGATGGGATGTTACCAAGTGCGTATTCTATGCTGTTAATGCAGTTGTTACTTGGTGTAGCCATACAATATGTGGTGCAAAGGCTTCAAACATGGCCTGAGGAAAATTTTGAAGCAAATCATTTTGAAGAGCATCCCACTTTAAATGATGAGGGTAATCATATATATGCAGAGAATCTAAGCGAGGATAGGGCTTCATATGAGCAAAGGATATGCCACATATGCCAAAAGCGATTGGTATTTGATCCAGGTGGGAAAGCAAAACCATTCAGATGTGATTGCTGATGCTTGTACATATACCAGTGTTGGTGTGCAAATAATGCCTGGGCAGTGAGTTCCAGGACCTGTGTGGCACATACCAGAGGATGTGCAGGTTTAGAGGGGGTGGATGTCGTGCCATGGCACGTCTATGGTGTGAAACCATGCATGTGAGGGCATTAAATACAAATCCAGATGAATGGGATTAAGTGGCTGTGTACATATGGAATGTATGGCGTGTGGAGGGTTTTGCTCTTAAGGAGAGCGTTGCCAGGTGTGCAGTGTGGGTCGGTTTGGATTTGAGCCTATTGCAGGCTTGTCCGGAGTGATGTCAAATGCAGGTGGTTTCAGCTACCCGATGGCCTTGAAGTGTGTGGGCGTCCCAAAGGAAAAAGTGGGCATTCGAAGCTGTTTGAAGGTATGAGGAAAGCATGGGCAAATAAAGATGAAATGGCCGAGGTAGTATTGTGGGCATTGGGTGTGAAATAGAAGGTATGGTGGGTGGCCATCCTTAGGCATTAGGGAAAATAATAAATAAAATAAAAGGAAAACGTTGCCAGCTGGGAACGTTGGCGTGGAGCGTGGAGGGGTTGCCAACCCATGCTTCTGGAAGCTGGTCGGCAACTGGATTGCAGAGGGGAGCCGCCGCCGCTGAGGTGTGGTGTGGGGTGTGTAGCCAAGACTGCGCGTAGGGAGCCTGGGCAGACGCCGTGGGGAAGGACCGGGTGTGAAGGGCTCGGATCGAGCTGCAGATATACAGGGACGGGCCGCTTGGGAAAATAAGGAGAAGAGCTGCAACTGGATAGGAGGGACGGGCCGCCTGGGAAAATAAGGAGAGGAGGCAGCGAGGGTGCGCCAAATACAGAGACGGCTGGGAAACTCTCTGGGGTTCGCTGGCTGCATCCACAAGCTCAGAGAAGCTAAGAGAAGGGCCACTGGGCACGTGAAGGTAGCCAAGAGTGTGTGTAGGGGTGGCAAGGGCTCTGGTGTGCAGCGGCTAACGCGTGCAGAGGACGGATTGATGATCTGCAGCAGCTGGCGAAGATTCGAAGGATGGCTGCGTCTCTGGTGAAGAACGCCAGGCAGGCAAAGAGAAAGCTGGTGTAGGCCTTGGTGATCGTGGGGAAGCCAACGGAGAAGGGGACCTCCTAGCAACAAACCTGGCGCTAAAGCCAGCGGTGGACTGGCTTCGAAGTGTGCTGTGACGACTTTAATAGATGGCTTTTGTGATCTGAAGGGAGCCGGCACCAGCCTTGATGCTGAGTTCACAAGCTTCCCTCACTGTAGATGATGCAAAAGCTTCCGCCAGTGGTGTGAGTACCAGATAAAATCAGCTTGCAGGCAAAAATGAAGCAGCTGAGTATCTTGGAGATGGGCCAACCATTGAAGTGTTCAAGGCTGAGTTCCTTCGCCATAAGGAGTGGATGCCTGCAAATATGGTGCATGCAGCTTTTCCTGTGAGTGATGCAGTGATTAAGGATGGTGCAAATTTCCTGAATATGGGCAATGAGAAGAGGTAGACCTGGAGATTAAGGGCCAAATATTTTACACGAGATGAAGATGCTGCTGCTGCTGATCATGAGGTCACGATGCTTTGGTTTTTCTTGGATTTTGGAACCATATGATGGTTGGTTTTGTCATGTATATGAGGTGTCTATATTGGCTTTGACTTTATAGTTTTGTTGGATGTTGAGCCTCTGATGCTCCATGATGGCCATGTGTATCTTTCATGTGAATACCATGAGGTGATGTCCCTTGAAGAGCTAACTGTTTTGTTTCCTTGCGGGATTTTGGATGCAACTCTCACAGCCAGACACCCAGTGTGTTCCCAGCGACACCGCCCACGTCACGACAGCGTGTAATCTGTCTGCAGAGTTTGTTCACGCGTATATACACGCGTTTTTGGACGGGTGTATACACGCGTTTTTTGACGGGTGTATACACGCATTTCTGCAGACAGACAGAAAACTGCGGCGTTTCAGATGTCATGATTTGCAGGCAACTGACTTGAATGATGATATTTGTGTGAGTCAAGAGACAGCCCATGATGTACATGAAGATGTTTGTTGCAGGTTCTTTATGGATATTCCAGGTTCTTCATCCGATCCATTTGCGTACAGCAATTGGTTGATGGAGATGATGAATCACTTTGGGCGCCAACCTGGTCCGGTTGAGCTTACAGAGTATATGTATGCCCATCCCCCTCCTTCCCTGCCTGGTGTCTATACCCCTATCGCGAGTACCCAGGGCACTCCAGTGCCGTCTATTCCTCCGAGTCCGACGAGACGGCATGCAGCTTCTCCACTTCCACGTCCACCGAGGAGACATACCTCGTCCCAGACACACTCACGTACACCCTCACAGCCACCATCACGTGCTCCCTCAGAGCCACCGTCACGTCAGGGCTCACAGCCACCGTCACGTAGACAATCCCCCAGTCGTGACTCCACCCGCAGCAGTAGGAAGAGTGGGAGTGGAGGATGCGGCGGGTGCTTTGGTGGGGGAGGTAGTAGGGCACGCGGTGAGAGAGGAGATAGAGGGAGAAGAGTTAGAGGAGACAGTTCGGAAGAGGAGGAGATGAGAGAGATGGAGAGAGTAGTTTGCTATGATGTGACGGATAGGGGCGGGATAGTGATGGATGCGAGGGGGAGGGAGGTAATGGAGTACATGCGTGGGGTAGTATCAAACTCATATAGAAATTATTTTATTAAATTTAAAGATCAAAATAGCCGATTAGTTGGGGAGGTGATAGAGGCTGTACATAGTCGGTACCCCAATCCCCCACATGCTACATTCTCGGATGTATGGGGAAGGACGGGAATAAGGGAGATCTTAAGTAATAAAAGATCTCACCTTAAAAAACTCGCGTACGATGACCGGCTAAATGTAGCTACGGGTGGCTATCCTGCCGAGAAACCTGCCAACGAGCAGAGGGTGGCCTGAAGAGCAGGCAGCATGTGGAGGCACGACGGATCCAGATGGAGACCATTGGATCTTCGCATTTCGGATCTGGCGGCGTCGAGTCATGGGAGGCAGAGTTCGTAAGTATCCTGCCACTTTATTTGATTGTTTACTTAATTCATTGATTCTATGATTGTTTTAATCTTACAAATTGTGTTGATTATGATACAGCGACGGGTTACGGGGAGGAAGCCCACAACCCACGATACTGCGTATGCTCGTCGGCATAGCAGACGTGACACGTGGGCCATCTTCAGAGACGAGGGACGTATTACGGACGCGCAGTTTGAGTTGGCCATGAGACCATACGGTCGACAGGTACTTGAAAATTCGTAACGAATGGTTTTGGTTTATTGAATTGCATATATATATACTTATATACTGTATATTACTTGAACAGGCACAAGCTGATGATCCACCGGCCGCCGCTGCAGAGGGTGGACGTGAGCACTACTCCTCCGACATTCCAACCGATGTGAGCTCATCTGAGCATGGGGGGAGCACCGAGTCATCATCTGGGTCTGAGTAGTACTCAGACTTGTAGTATCACATTCCATATTGAGGATGTGATTGTATATATTTTTTTGTAAACTCAAGCCATGGGCTACTTCGAGATATGGACTCCCTTGTATACATGTATGAAATTTTGATAGTAATATTGAATTGATTGATCGATAGTATTACATTCATGTTTGTCTTGAATCGTGTAATGACAATGTATGCATTCATGTTGTTCTTGTCTTAATCTCCCTCGTGCATATGTTCTTCGTGGATGGTCTAATGCACCAAAAACCCTAAACCAGAGAGTGCTATTGGGTGCTGGAATGCTGGAACAGTATTCAGGCACCAAATAGCACTCTCTGGATTTTTTTTTTGCTCTCTGTTCGCGTGTATAAACGCGTCAGAACTGCTAAAATTCGCGTGTATAAACGCGTCAGAACTGCTAAAATTCGCGTGTATTTGCGCGGATATTCTGGAAATTACGCGTGTATTAATGCGTATAAACTGGCAATTACGCGTGTATAAGCGCATCTAAATTAAAGAAACGCGTGTATAGACGCAGGTATAAACGCGTCTGGGTAATTGGAATTGAACAGGATGCGGCTATACACCCGTGTATAAGTGCGTCTAATATAAGAAAAAGCGTGTATAGTCGCGTGTATCAACGCGTCTGTGTAAAAAACGCGGCTAAACACCCGTGTATAGGCACGTCTGAGTGGTACTATACACGCGGTTTTACACGCATGTCTCTGGCCGCGATGATACACGCGCTGATACACGGGCCCGCTACTTTTTTTCATAAGTCATTTTTAGCGGCTAAGAGCGCGGGTATGAGCCCGATCCCTTGTAGTGGGTGCGAGTCAGCTTTTTCCACAACCCATACCGTCCATGGTGCGATAGTTGCATTCCTGTGCCGTTTCTTTTCCCTTATTACACAGTGAATGGTTTTCACCCGGATTAGAGAAGCGATGGAGGTTAAGAGTTGTAAGATTCCTCCCTCTGGCTTTTGAGGTGTGCATGTGTATGGATCTCCCCTTCTAATCTTATAATTATTCCCCTCTCTAAAATAAAAGAAAGATCCTGTTTTACCTTGTTTTGGCCTAGAGAGAGAAAATGTCTAGAGGGAGGTAATTCAAAATTGAGATATTTTTGGATATAAAAATCCTCCAAGTGTCTAAAATGGTTTACCCTGAATCAAAAATTCAAAAAGAACTTTCCCAATGTGCAATTGGAATTAATTAAAAATAGGTATAAAGGACCTTAGCCTAAGGGTCCAGATTTTTAAAAATTTTTGAATTATGCTCCAATTAAGGTTCCTATGGACCAATAAGTTTAATCCAAATGTAGGGAGGAGATAAATTGAAGAATAAAAGAAAATCTCCCAAAAATGAGTAAATGCTCACTTAAGATGAAGAGTTGACTAAGGACAAGGTTTATGAGTTAAAAAAGAAGAGATATTTAGAGGAAATGATGCATTTTTAACACCTCAGTGTGGGGATCTCCCCTCATGAAGGAGGGATCTATTTCACATGTGTGGAGGAGTTTTGAACTCATAAATAATGAGATATTTTTATCTCTCCTCTCTCTTGTTTCAACTAGATCCAAAAAGTAAGCTAAACTGACCCAAAAATGGTCAAAAATCGACCATACTGATGTGGAATCAGTTTGCTTGGTTAGAGGCTCATTTTTTCCTATAAATAGAAGCCTCCCCCTTTGTAAAAGGTTAATAGTGTTTATGCACTGTTACTCTACTCCTACCCAGAGCCAATTACATTGAATTCACTTGATAATTCAATTATTTTTAATTAAATCCTCTCCAAAGAAATTGGTGGCCACTCTTGATCCAAACAAGAGTAGAACCCTCAATTCCTCAAGCCAAAGGAAAGCTTACAAAACTCCATGTAAGCTAAAATTTCTTTAATTTCAAATCTATGGTTTTTTGATTTCCTTGTTTTTTTATAGTTGATTAAAGTGAATCCTGATGTTATGCCTTGATGAAAAGGCTACCCCCTTCTCTTCCTTAAGAATTCAGCCTTTCTTTATCCTAAAATGAGTAACAAATAAATTGATTAAACTTTTCATACTAGAAAGTGAAAATTGAGTAGATTAGAGTACTTTACTTCAAATTGCGGTTAGTTTTAAATTGAAAATAGAATGTTAAAAATTGAGAAATGGTCAGCCATACAAAGGAGGTTACGGTAAAATTTTCTTAAATTTTGTGAAAAATAAAGTTTATTTTTATGTTATTCTAAAAGAGTAATTTCCACCATTTGTGCATTCTAAAAGAAATATTTTTATATACTCCATGTACATATTCACCTGTAAAAATGCATGGATATTATTGAAATTAATTTCTATGCATAGAAAGATGCATATTGGAAATCTTTTTATTATAAAAGTGTTGTTTTCATTGAATTTAAATTCCATGCATAGAAAGATGCATATTGGAAAATTTTTTATTATAAAAGTGTTATTTTCATTGAGTTTAAATTCCATGCATAGAAAGATGCATAATTGGAAATTTTTATTTTATAAAAGTGTTGTTTTCATTGAATTTAATTTCTATGCATAGAAAGATGCATATTGGAAATCTTTTTATTTTATAAAAGTGTTGTTTTCATTGAATTTAAATTCTATGCATAGAAAGATGCATATTGGAAATTTTTTTATTATAAAAGTGTTATTTTCATTGAATTTGTTAATTCCAAGAATCCTCTGACTTCTTTTAGTGTCTTTGGCTCAGGCCAATCTATGACTTTTTGGACTTTTGCGGAATCTAGAGAAATTCCATCTTTGGATAATACCAGAAAGCCCAAGTATTCAACATGGTCAGAAAAGAAAGTGCATTTGCTCTTTTTTGCAAAGAGTTGGTGCTTCCTTAGAATCTCAAGAACTTTACGAACGTGAGCTTCATGGTCAGCTGCATTCTTTGAGTAACTCAGAATATCATCAAAGAAAACAAGTACAAAATCATCCAAGTATTCTCTGAGAATGTCTTGCATTAGGCGATTGAATGTAGCTGGGGTATTTGTTAATCCAAATGGCATGACTGTAAATTCGTAGTGCCCATAGCAAGTATTAATGGCTGTCTTTAAGATATCTTGATCATTAATCTTGATCTTGTAATACCCTAATTTGAGATCTATCTTAGTAAAGATCTGGGCTCCATTTAGCCTGTCTAGAAGCTTATCAATTCTGGGGATAGGATACTTATTCTTAATTGTCAGCTGATTGAGACCTCTGTAATCCACACAGAGTCTTAGCATTCCATCCTTCTTTTTCTGAAAGAGAACTAGTGCTCCCCAAGGTGAAACACTGGGTCTTACAAACCCTTGTTCTAACAGCTGCCTAAGCTGTTCCTTGAGTTCAATGGCTTCAGGGACTCACATTTTGTACGTACGTTGGGCTAGTGGCTGAGCTCCAAGGATTTCACTGACGTAAATGAGAACATGTGAACATGTTAATAACATATGTTAATAACACAAAAAATCTTGTGATCACATGTTATATTCACAAAGCTTTCACAAGGGCCTAAAAAAATTATCTGTCGCCGGGCATAAAAAATCTTCTTAGGTGGCCCCACTGACCTGCTATTATGTGAAGATGGTAACATGAGAACATGTGAATAGCTTATTCCCATGTGTAGCCAAGCTTTTAAGGGGTTCCCAAATGGCAAGTGACCTGTTATTTTGTGAACGGTAACATGAGAACATGTGAATAACTTGTTCACATGTGTTATTATCACAAAAAATCTTGTGATCACGTGAATATTAAATCCCTGCTGAGCTCCGAGGGTCAATTCTATCACATGATCTACTTCCGGGAGGCATCTCTATTAGCTCTGCTAGGAATAGATCATCATACACACTTAACCATTCTAGTTCTTTAGCCTTTAACTTTGTGTCTACCGGATTCATTTTGACAACATAAATGAGCTGCTTATTTTTAAGTCCTTTCAGTAATTTAGAAGCTTTTACTAATTGCAAATTTGGGGATCGGAAAATCCCAGTGCCTTGAACTTTGTTCCCATGAAGGTCACGGAAGGAAATGGTTCTTCCATTGTGACAGTGAATGTCAGCTTAATTTGAGTGGAGCCAATCCATTCCAAGGATTCCGTCAAAAATTCCCAAAGGTAAGACTCTAAACTGGCAGGTCAGTTACATTCCCATCTAGATTAAACTGAATACGGTCTGTCTCATGGTGAGTGAAAAGAATCTTCCCACTGGCCAATTCAACTTACATAGGTTTCCCTGATTTCTGTTCTAAGACTAGCTTACGCAAACATCTTGGGGAAATAAATGAATGAGTACTACCTGAATCAATCAAAAGCTTAAATGACTTACCCTTATACTCAACTGGAGTATGGATGATAGAGAATTGAGGATTTGGCCCTTGGTTCTCAAAATTGCGGCATAAATTTGACCTCTTTCCTCTTCCACTACTTTTGCTATCGTAACTGCTCTGGCTACTGCACTCTTTCTCTTTGGTTACCCCAGTTTTGGGAGGGAGTTCTAAGATTGCTCTGAACAGAGGCAGATGGCTGAGCTGGAATCCTCCTCGGATTGCCTTGATTTTGGCAAGACAGACCCTGATTTGTTGACTGATACGAAGGGGCTGGTCTCTGCACTTGGGTCCTTGACTTCCCTGTCCTCTCTTGACATGGCAGGAGTTGGGCAGTCTTTAAGCTGGTGACCGAAACCTTGACACCCAAAACACCTGTTCTCACTTCTAAGCTCATCCATGTGAATCCTTGAAAAAGGTGGGGCTCCTGAGAAAGTGTTTTGACTGAGGGAAGGGTCTTCCTTCACTTCTGAATCTCCCAGCATCTTGATTCTGATTAGGGCCTTGCTGCCTCTTCGGGGGCGGAAAGTTTGAAGCACTTCCCAGAGTTTGGAACCTTTTAAAGTTTGAGGGTGCAGGCTTTGGCGGGACCTTAACAACAAATGCTTGGCAAAGTCCTTTGCCATTCTGACAGCTTTTGCCATCGAGACTGGTTTGGCATTTTTCACTAAAGTATCCAATGGCTCGTTCATCCCTCGAATGAATCTAGCCATCAACTGCTCTTCATCCAAAAGTGGAGAATATTTGAGGAGAAGGGCAAATGCCTAATGGTATTCTTCAATTGTTCGGCTATCTTGTTTCAATCCCAAGAACTCATTCATTTTGGTTTCTAGGAAGCCCGGAGGACAAAACCTCTTTCTGAGGTAAGCTTTAAGATCTGACCAGGTCTGGGTATTTCGATCGAGACGGTTTGTCTCGCAATGCACAATTTTCAATCTGGCAAGAGCCATCTTGCTCCTCCCATTATAACCGGTTACATCAAAATACTCTTCCATTGCCTCGATCCATTTTTCCACTACTTCTCCTAACTGTTCCCCTTCACCCTTGAATGGACTAGGTTGGGATCGGTGCAGGGCTTTACGAACGTCCGGATCTAACTCTTCATCATCGGTAAGAGGATCTGGCTACCTACCCACGGGCAGCGCGCCTCATGATTCTGACAAAACGAGATTTTTATCAACTTAACTTTGTCATCAGATTTATGATTATTTAATTTTTGAGATTTATTTCTTAAACAATAAATATTCCATCATAATTCTTAAAAACAAGATTCACTCTAATTATTTTATTAATCAATATTCACAATCACGAAAACAATTTGGAATCTTTTACAAAACATCATTTATTATCAAAAGTTTTTGATATATACATAGAGCGTCTCAGCTCCAAAAGTCACTACCTCAATCGCGTACGCATAAAAAGGCGATACTGCAATGGAGACATGCTATGATGTACACGATTGATCACTAATAATGGTGCTATAATTCTTCTCCTAGGAATAAAGCGACTAAGAAGTCCAAAAATTCAATAAAAATTTGGCAAGAAATTCTAAAATTCTGGGGTGAATGTTTATATAGTTCGACATAATGAATAACTCCTAGCCTTAACAAGATCATGGCTAGCAAGATATTCTGTCTGAGTCTTTGACATTGATTGGTATTGACGTTAATACTTTGCCCTCTAGAGAACCACATATGCTAACGTCGCTCTACTAGATTAGGAAAGTATAGATCCTCAAAGTGACGAGCAAGCCTCACTCTGCTTTGTTGGGTTGTAGTGGAGTTGATGAGATTTTCGAAGGCAAAGGCGATCATATCCTGACTCTGGGAGAGTCCAAGAATGCTAAACAGATTTGGAGTATCCATCTAAAAATCCAATTCAATTTATGAGTTTTCAATTTATGAATTTATTTCAAACATAATCTTAGCAAGTGAAAACATTATTTCCCAGAATTACTTTAAAATTTTAGGCAATTTCTACTACTGTTTCATAAGTGTACAACAATGCTCTGATACCAGCTGTGAGACCCCATTGTCCCCTCCGCGCACCGGGGTAGGGTTTCCCACTCGGGGCCTCGTCCTCGAATATCCGGATACAAGACTAATTTGGTGGTCATTCCAAAACCAAAATCGGGAAAATTTCCCTTGCCTAGAAAACGGGGACGATTCCACCTTTTTGATTTTCTTAACAAGTTTTCTAACGGGGTCAAGAGACTAAACTACCCTTCACCTGATTAAACCAAATAGAAGGAAAACTATTATAGACTTGAAGAAATCAATGCTTTTTTTCTAAAATCGAAATCAGGCACAACCGTTGATCTAATCATTTGAGAAAGTCTTCAGGTACTACTCGAATTCTAAGCGTATTCCTATTATTTCAATTTCATTATTAAGACTCCACTGATTCCAGCCTAACCTTATCTGGGCTCCCATGGGTTAGCCAACCACTGGAATCAGTAGAACCAGACAATTACTCACCCACCCATAATTGAATGCCTTTCTTAACTTTTGCTTTCGAATACAAATACGCACACACTCCTCTTTAAAACTTTAACTTATAAAACAATCCATTGGCAAACACTTATTGGTTACAGATGTTATAACTCAAAATTTCCTTCCAATCCTTGTACTTCCCTAAGGATAAGGAACTTCTTTTTGGTCGTACTCAAATGAAGACCATATCTGATTCTTCAAACTCTCTCTCGGATCTCTTTTTATCTACATACTTTGAAGAAGCTTAATAGTGTTTTATGCACTATTACTCTACTCCTCCCCAGAGCCAAAAACAGTGAATTTATTGATAATTCATTAGTTTTTGATTCCTCTTCAAAAGAATTGGTGGCCACTCTTGTTGCAAACAAGAGTAGATCCCTCAAACCATCAAGCCAAAGGAAAGCTCACAAAAATTCATGTAAGCTAGAAATCCTACTTTTTCTTTATTCCATTTAATGGTTTTCTAATTTTTATTTTCTTTAAAATAAAAAATGATGTTATGCCTTGTTAGAAAGGCTTTCCCCCCCCTCTCTTCATTCTTGAATTCAGCCTTTCTTTATCCTAGATATGTAATCAAATTCTTAGAATTACACTTTTCATATTATTTCTCTTTAAAAAGTGGAATTTGATTAGTTTAGAATGCTTTAAACCATTTGGGATAATTTCTAAGTAACTTGAGAATGGAAAAATTTAAAAAATGGTCAGCCATACAAAGGAGGTTATGGTAAAATTTTCTTAAATTTTGTGAAATAAGTTTTATCTTATATTATTCAAAAAGAGTAATTCCCACTGTTTGTGTATTCTAAAAGTGTTATTTTCATTCTAGGCATAGAAAAATGCATATTAGAAATATTTTTATTATAAAAGTGTTATTTCCATTAGAATTAATTTCTATGCATAGAAAGATGCATTTTGGAGATTTTTTTTATTCTAAAAGTGTTACTTTCATCAAAATTGATTTTTTTGCATAAATAGATGCATAAAAGAATTTTTTTTATTATAAAAGTGTTACTTTCATCAAAATTAATTTTTATGCATAAATAGATGCATAAAAGAATTTTTTTAATTCTAAAAGTGTTACTTTCATCAAAATTGATTTTTATGCATAAATAGATGCATAAAAGAAATTTTTTACTATAAAAGTGTTACTTTCATCAAAATTGATTTTTATGCATAAAAAGATGCACAAAAGAATTTTTTTATTATTATAAAAGTGTTACTTTCATCAAAATTGATTTTTTTGCATAAATAGATGCATAAAAGATTTTTTTAATTATAAAAGTGTTACTTTTATCAAAATTGATTTTTATGCATAAAAGAATTTTTTTTTAATAAAAGTTTTACTTTCATCAAAATTGATTTTTATACATAAATAGATGCATAAAAGAAAAATTTTATTATAAAAGTGTTACTTTCATCAAAATTGATTTTTATGCATAAATAGATGCATAAAAGATTTTTTAATTATTATAAAAGTATTACTTTCATCAAAATTGATTTTTACGCATAAATAGATACATAAAAGATTTTTTTAATTATAAAAGTGTTACTTTTATCAAAATTGATTTTTATGCATAAATAGATGCATAAAAGATTTTTTAAATTATAAAAGTGTTACTTTTATCAAAATTGATTTTTATGCATAAATAAATGCATAAAAGAATTTTTTTTATCATAAAAGTGTTACTTTCATCAAAATTGATTTTTTAGATGCATAAAAGGATTTTCTTTTATATAAAAGTTTTATTTCTATAGAAGTTAGATTTTATGCATAAATAGATGCATACAAAATTTTTTTATCAAAATAAGAGTTCTCTTTAATCCTATGTTTAAATCCCATGAATATTGGTAAATGAATAAGTAAATACTCTATGAGAAAAAATTCTACCGTTTCATATTCTCTAGGATGGTAATGAGAAAACTCAGAAAACTTATCGAAGTCGAAATTTTAGATAAATGATTAATTTATTCCTCATAGGAATTCGTGATTAGTTTTGAATTCAGTTAAGCAAATACTCAATGAATGAAATTCAGTTAAGTAGTAATTGAAATATTACCCTTCGAGAAAGATAGTTCAGGAGAACCTTTCCAGACTCAAACCCTGAATCCGACTATGACCAAGACATAACTCCTTCGTCAATTTCAAGAAAAGACGATGTGACCAGTTCAGAAAAATTCACTCAAATCACCCACCGAATCTGAAACTAAGTTGAGACCCTTTGATTTTGATCTGAGGATCAAGGTTACAGAATTCGAGGAATTCTGTTTGAAATTCAAACCTACGATTAGAAAGTCTTTGGATATGGATTCAAGATATACTCATTGTATTCAAAAGAAACTCAAAACTGAAAACTTGCATAGAAACCCTATTTTCTTAAAGGACTGTCTTATGCTAGAATGCTGGAGGGAGCATTTGGCATATGTGTTTTTCTAAGGGAAGTTTGGTTGCAACAGCTGGCTCACGTGGCAAAAACCTACCCAGGTCTTGACCAGCATTGGTATGGTGAAAAATGGTGTGCTTCCGGTACGATGGGTGAGGGCCGAGGAAGCAGTCCCCTAAGTGAAGTGCTAGGACACCTAAGGAGGATCCTGGAGGGTTCTGACCAGGCGATGCATGGGCTCGCGGTGCTTAGGACACTAATGCGTATGTCGTGAAAGATATATATGTATGATGATAAAAATTTATTGTAAACTGTTACAAGATCTCGTTGCTAACCTGCTGGTCTCGACGGAGAGTCCAGAGTGATACCTGTTTTTGAGAAACAAAGAACTGGATGGAAATTTTGAGTTATGATATCTGTAAACCAAGATTTGTTTGTTAATGGATTGTTTTATAGGTTAGTTAAAGAGGAGTGTGCGCGTATCTGTATTCTAAAGCAAAAGTTAAGAAAGGCATTCAATTATGGGTGGGTGAGTACTTGTTTGGTTCTAGCAATTCCAGTGGTTGGGTGGTGGCTATAACCCATGGGCCGGATGGGGTCAGGCTGGAATCAGTAGAGTTTTAATAATAAAATTGATTAATAAGAATATGCTTAGAACTCGAATAGTTAAATAAAAGCATGAAGACTTCTCAAATGAATAGATCAACGGCTTTACTTGATTCAATTAGGAAAAAAGCGTTGATTCCTTCAAGATAAGTCTGTATTGTGGAAACGGCCAGGTTAAAGATTGTGGAAATGACCAGGGTCGTTTAGAGGAATCACTGTGAGACTAACCATCTCGATCGGAATACCCAGACCTGGACAGATCTTAAAGCTTACCTCAGGAAGAGGTTTTGTCCTCCGGGCTTCCTTGAAACCAAAATGAATGAATTCTTAGAACTGAAGCAGGTTAGCTGGACAATTGAAGAGTACCATCAGGCCTTTGCCCTTCTCCTCAAATATTCCCCGCAATTGAATGAAGAGCAGCTGGCCAGATTCATTCGAGGAATGAACGAGCCATTGGACACCTTAGTGAAGAATGCCAAACCTGTCTCAATGGCCGAAGCAGTAAGAATGGCAAAGGACTTTGCGAAAGCCTTTGTTGTTAAGGTCCCACACCGAAGCCTGAACCCTCTAACTTTAAAAGATTCCAAACCCCAGGAAGTAATTCCAACTTTCCTTCCCCAAAGAGGCAGCAAGGCCCAAATCAGAATCAGGATACTCGGAGATTCAGAAGTGAAGGAAGATCCTTCCCACATAACACTTTCTCAGGAGCCCCATCTCTTTCAAGGATTCAGAGGGATGAGCTCAAAAGTGAGAACCAGTGTTTTGAATGCCTGGGTTTTAGTCACCAGCTGAAATACTGCTCGACTCCTGCCATGTCAAGGGGACAGGAAAGTCAAGGACCGAGAGTGCAGAGACCAGCCCCTTCCTACTATCAGTCAAAATGAGGGAAATCCTAGGAGAACTCCAGCTCAGCCATCTGCCTCTGTCCAAAGTAGCCTCAAAACTCCTTCCCAAAACTGGGCCAACCAAAGAGAAAGAGTTCCCCCTCAGACTACAGCAGCCAGAGCAGTCACAATATCAGAGGTAGTGGAAGGTGAAGGAGGACAGATTTATGCTGCAATTGAAAACCAAGGGCCAAATTGCCAATTCTCAGTCATCCATACTCCAGCTGAGTATCAGGGTAAGCCTTTTAAGCTTTTGATTGATTCAAGCAGTACTCATTCTTTCATTTTCCCAGGATGCTTTTGATTGATTCAGGCAGTACTCATTCTTTCATTTTCCTAGGATGCTTGCGTAAGCTAGTCTTAGAACAGAAATCAGGGAAACCTATGCAAGTTGAATTGGCCAGTGGGAAGATTCTTTTCACTCACCTTGAGATGGATCGTATTCAGTTTAATCTAGATGGGAATTTAACTGACTGTCAGTTCATAGTTATACCTTTGGGAGTTTTCGATGAGATCCTTGGAATGGATTGGCTCCACAAAAATCAAGCTGACATTCACTGTCATAATGGAACCATTTCCTTCTGTGAGGTGACCTTCACGGAAGCAAAGTTCAACGAATCGAAATTTCAGGATCCCCAAGTCTGCAATTAGTAAAAGCTTCTAAGCTACTAAAAGGACTTAGAAAGAAGCAGCTCATTTATGTTGTCAAAATGAATCCAGTATACTCAAAGTTAAAAGCTAAAGAACCTGAATGGTTAAGTGATTATGATGATTTATTCCCAGCAAAATTAAAAGAGATGCCTCCAATTCGGGAAGTAGATCATGTGATAGAATTAACCCCCAGAGCTCACCCCAGTAATCCTACGCACGTACAAAATGCTAGTTCCTGAAGCCATCAAACTCAAGGAACAGCTTAGACAGCTGTTAGAACAAGGGTTTGTAAGACCGAGTGTTTCACCTTGGGGTGTGCCAGTTGTAAGAAAGCATTATGGGCCCAAGGCCATGGACAACTAGTAAGTAGGTGTGAACTCTTGGGTGGAGTATAAATACCAATGTAAATGGGATTATGGCTGATTCATGATAATGTTATTTGTTCTAAGAATCAATGGTGAGCTTCTCCCGTGAGATGCTAAGTGGTGACTCCTTCATGAGCCACTCCCTTGGTGAGGGACTAACCCACCCCTGTTACTTTCTTTCATTGGTATCAGAGCATGGCTTTTGATCCATGATTTTTAATTTTTCTTTTCTTCTTCTCAATTTGTGAAATTTCTGCTTCATTTGATTCATGGGGGAAGGGGATATGGCTAAGGTAGAGTTTGTGGTTCAAATCTGAGCACATGGACCTAATTTTTTTGAATGAGTGGACCAAATTGGGGAAAATTCACTAATCTTGATTAGCAGTTGTTAATCAAAAACGTTTTTCTGTTTGGGAGCTTTCTTGCAAACCCTAGCCATGGAATCTCAACATGAGCAAAGGGCATTGAGTCTCTAAGTCAATTGGGAGTGAAAGCAACTTTTCAAGCACACCAAAGAGCACCAAAAGAGGGGCGGCGAACTGCAGCAGCCCACCTCAGAAAACGCGATTTTTCAAGCTCACAAAGAGCTTGGCTTACTAAGCCAAGCTCCCCATTGAAGCTTGGGTATGTTCTCTCATGTATGTAGCAATGTTTTATGAAGTATTTCACCTATTTTCCATGAGCAATGGGGCTCCCAATGTGGTTGAAAATCACTACCAAAGCTGCCCACGTTTTTCACCAAAGTGACCCTAATCTTCATCTCCTTCAACAAATTCAAGCATTAAGGCTTCCCGGGTGACATTGGTGAGTTGCTCCATCACTTCCTTACAATTTTGAAGCATTCTTTCAAGCTATGGAGTGAATTAGGGTTTTATTACACATAAAATCCTAATTTTCAGAACTTGGACTTTAATCATGGCCATTCATGCTCTTCTTTATGCATTATGAATGCTTGAATGCTACACATAGCCATTCAATGCTATGTCTTGCATATTGGCATAAGTGAGCATAGCTTTTGGCACATTTGGGGGATTGAATACATACTTCACATGATTTGGATGTTGTTGATGTATGTGGAAATGTATTGACATTGCCATGAGTGGATGTGATGAAGGAAGCACTATGAACCATGTATTATGATACGAGTGAGCATGAGTCATGCTATAAATCAATTGTAAGTCAACTCTACTCATTCATTTGAGCTTGTAACCACATTCCACTCACGATTGTACCCCACTTTATTCCTAGAATCTAGAATGAAGTAAGGGTACCTTGGCATTTGGAGGAGAGGCCAAGGGGAGAATGTCTTGAATCTTCCTTGCCGTTAGTGCCGAGTAACGCGGTAAGGAAGAGGATTAGGTACTTGGTGGTAAAGAAATGGCCTCAACCTTCACCTTGGTGAAGGGGTGAGAAGTGCTTGGCTGAGAGATCGACAAGCATCGACGCGCTTCATTGACCACTTCATTCGACTTGAGCAAACAAGCAAATCCTCTACATCGACTTCTTATGCAAAAGGACAAAATTGATGCCATAAGGTCACATGCTCAAATGGAAAAATGATTGAGGATTGATTTGCTTATAGTGGTCAAATGCATAAGGATTTTAATACTTGATTGAGATGCTTTGATTTGATTGAGATTTGGTGCAAAAAGAGGGGAGACTATGGCAAAATTTTTACAAAATTTACCTACTTGCAGCCAGGACAAATCCTTGAATTTCTACAGTTTTTCAAAAACTTCTCAAATCTGTTCTAAAAGCCCTTCAATCTACCCAAAAACCTCTTTCAAATCTATCCTGAAAGCCCTTCAATCTACCCGAAAACCTCTTTCAAACAAGCTAAAGATCACCCAAATCGGATAAGAATTGAGCGGTTAACATCAAGAGTTGACTTTCAGTCGGTACAGTTGACTAGTCAAAGGCTGTTGACTCTTTCAGATCTGTTTTTGGGGATTCTTATTTGTCTCATTGAGAGCTTCACGTCAATATAAAGATCACCCAAATAGGATACCGTTTGAATAGAGAGAGAAAAAATCAAGTAAGTGGTCTTTGCAAGGAGGGATCAATTACGCGCATGGAAATGACTAGAGGAGGTCAAAACAAGGGAGCCTGGAATGAAAATGATCAAAGACAACCGGAAGCAATGATGGCAACGAGTTCATCAACGAGGAATGAAGAAAGTTCAACCATAAAAGCACCATCTCCAGATGAATCTCAACTAGTGGAAATGCCTCAATCTTTGGGAACTACTCCGCTAACAGTGGACATGATGTTAATGGCTATGGAGAGTATGTTTCAAAGGATTGAAAATAACCAAACAAATCGGCAACAACAATTTGGTGAACACCTCATGGAACGGTTTGACAAGCAACACCACTACCTGGATGACGTGATGCAAAGAGGGTTAAAAGACTTGGAGAAAGCCATTAGTGAATTGGCTCCTCTCAAGCTCAACCAAGAAGCCGATATGAATGCAATGGATGGTGTACATTATGATGCCAAACATGATGGAAAGCCTTCTATGCCAGAAGAGAACAAAGTAAGACAAATGATGCCACCTCAAATGATGCCACATTCTTCTTACATGGACAAGGGCAAGAGACCTATGGGTGATGCTTCTTATGAGAGATCAAATGCCAGTATTCCAAGAACTTCATCCTTTATGCAAGATGCAAGAAGAGGGTATGAACAGAAGGGATTTAAAGATGCAGGTGATTGGCAATTGGAAGATGAGCAAATGCATAGACACTTGGGTGAAGGAAGAGGATTTGATGATCCAAGAGCACGGCAGAGGTGTTCAAGAATGCATGGTGATTTTGACAATGCTGTGATTGAAGGACAAAATCATATTTAATAAGTTCAAAGGAGAATCAAATTCTATCGAAGACTTTGAAGAGTGGGCAAACAAGATGGATCTCTACTTTGAAATCAACCCAAGGAGCGAGATTGCCAAAGTCTACTTCGCCTTTCTTCATCTTGAAGGTTTTGCTCACACTTGGTGGAGGAGGAAGCAATCTCATGGTTATGTCATCACTACTTGGGAAGAATTCAAGAATGACATGGCAGAAGAGTTTACTTCTCACATGCAAAGGGACAATCACATTGTGGAATGGGACAAGCTAGAGCAAATCACTACTGTGAAGGAATATTCTCACAAGTTTCTAAAGCTTCTATTATACTTGGACGACTTTGATGAGCATTATCTTGTTGTCAAGTATATAAGGGGCTTGAAAGCTCCTATTGGTGGTGATGTCAAGTCTCATGAACCCGCCACTTTGAAGAAGGCAATGATGCTTGCAGAAATTCACGAAGAGAAGTACTTGACAAAGTGGGCTAGCAAAGGGAATATCAAAGGGGAAGTGATCACAAAGACTGAAATGGGTTCTCATGCAAACACAAGACCTAATCTTCCAAGATTTCCTACCGTGTATGGTAGAGGGTCTAATAGACTTCCATTTAAACCACCATTTATGTCCAACAAAGCTACATACAATGAGTCGTCCAAGCCAGCAAATGGGGGTTCAAAAAGCAAGGCTATCAAGGAGGACCGTTTGCATGAAATGAGGCTCAAAGGTCTATGTTTCAAATGTGGAGAAAAATGGAACAAGGATCACTTCAAAGTATGCAAATCCAAGGATATTTCCATAAGCTACATTATCACTGAGGACAATGCTAATCATGAGGAGGAGGAATTCCTTGAATGCAATGATGCCTTATTTCCATAAGCTACATTATCACTGAGGACAATGCTAATCATGAGGAGGAGGAATTCCTTGAATGCAATGATGCCTTAGGATGGGGGTGGAGGTTCTCATGATGATGGTTTTGATGAAGAAAATCCCGAGTTTCCTTTTGATCCGGGTGGGAAACTAAAGTTTGCTCATGACAAAATGGATGATGGGATGCCTCTATGCGTGTGGAATGAAAACAATAGTGCACATACTACCTTGTGTACAATCTCTCATGATGCTTATGCGGGAAGTAAGGGTGCCAACACATTGAGATTGAAGATCAAGGTGAATGGAAGAACAGCATATGCACTCATTGATACTGGAAGCACGCATAGTTTTGTCAATAAAAGGTCTTTGAACACTCTAAAAATGCAACCAACTTCTTTACCAAACAAGCACATGGTGCAAGTGGCCAATGGTGATTCAATGGGTCGCAATATGAAGTGTCAAAGTACAGAATTGGAGTTGTCCAAGAACTACTCTTGCAAAGTTGATCTTTTGGTGATTGAGTTGGCACCAATTGACATAGTACTTGGATGTGATTGGCTGTCCACTTTGAACTCTTTTACCATGAACTTACAGAAAAGTTTCATGAGTTTTGTGCATCATGGAGGGGTTATTACATTGAATGGAATGCAAGGGTCCAAGCTCTTCATGATCAATGCTACTCAAATGAAGAAAGAGTTCAAGAAAGAGGGCTATGTTTATGTACTACAGCTTTGCAAAGAGGAAGATAATAGCAAAAAGGATTGCATCGAAAATGTGGACATGGTTAAGCTACTCAAGGATTATGAAGATGTGTTTACCATGCCAAAATCAATGCCGCCAAAGAGGAGTGTTGATCACGCTATTGATTTGGAACCAAATGCCAAACCAATCAACAAGCCTCTCTATCGTTTGTCAAAGGTTGAAAAGGAAGAGGTGCCAAAGCAAGTCAAAGAACTCATTGACATGGGATGGGTTGAACCAAGTCAATCTCCTTTTGCTTCTCCGGTGCTACTTGTGAAGAAAAAGGATGGTACTTTCCGCATGTGCATTGATTATCGCGATTTGAATAAGATCACCATCAAAAATCGATTTCCAATACCAAGGGTGGATGATCTTTTGGATGAGTTGAAGGATGCCACATGCTTTTCAAAGATTGATTTGCATTCCGGATATGAAAAGTGGTGATGAGTTCAAAACAGCATTTCGTACGGAAAGGGGTCTTTACCAATTCATGGTTATGCCGTTTGGATTATGCAATGCACCGGCAACTTTTCAAGCATTGATGAACAAAGTGCTTCAACCTTTCCTCTACAAGTTTGTATTGGTCTTTTTCGACGACATACTTATCTATAGCAAAGATGAGGAAGTGCATTTGAAGCACGTGAAAGAGGTTTTGGAGGTCTTGAGAGGCAAAACAAGTTGTATGTTAAGGAGACAAAATGTACCTTCAGAGGTGGAATATTTGGGTCACATTATGAGCAAGGATGGCATTTGTGTGGATCCAAAGAAAATGGAATGTATTAGGAATTGGCCGGTTCCTTCAAACACTACTCAATTGAGGGGATTTTTGGGGTTATCTTCATTCTATAGGCGCTTTATTGCCCACTATGCAGAAATTACAGCCCCAATGTGACGGACAAATTGAAGAAGGAACCTTCTTTTGGGATGCCATTGCCAACAAAAGCTTTGAAGATATGAAGAAGATGCTCACATCAGCACCTATTTTGGTATGTCCAGACTTCACCAAACCTTTCACAATAAAAGGGCGGATGCAAGTGGAAGAGGGATTGGTGCGGTACTTTACCAAGACCATGGAGTCATTTCTTATGAAAGTAGAAAGCTGAATGACAAAGAAAGAGAACTCCATGTGTATGAGCAAGAGATGATTGCTATACTCCATGCTATCAAGAAATGGCACCATTACTTATATGGGAGTCATTTTTATGTGAGGAGTGATCATAGGGTGCTGAAGTATTTTCTCACACAACCCAATTTGTCTCCTAAGCAAAGAAGGTGGGTAGCAACACTACAAAACTATGATTTTGAAATCACATACACAAAGGGCAAAGAAAATGTGGTTGCCGATTCCTTGTCTCGTATGTGGGCCTGCTCATTGTATGCTATTTCTGAGGTGCATAAAGATTGGATCATGGAGATACAAGAAGAGTACTTGTTTGATGAAGAAACCTCACAAATAGTGCAGAAATTACAGCAAGGTGTATGTGAAGAGTTACCCCATTATGAGCTGAAAAAGTCTCCTCTACTACAAAGGAAAAGTCTACTTGGTTCCTACTTCATCATTTATCAAGAAGATCATGGAAGAGATGCATTGTACTCCTATGGCTGGTCATTTGGGTGTCTACAAAACCTTTGATGCAATAAGGAAAAGTTTCTTTTGGAAGGGGATGTGGAAGAGCATTCATGCTTATGTAAGTGGGTGCCGGTCATGTCAATTGAACAAGGATCCTACACATAAACCGGGAGGTTTGCTTCAGCCATTGCCCATTCCCGAAGGCAAATGGAGTCATATATCAATGGATTTCATTACTAACCTTCCGCGCACAAAGAAAGGGTGGGACAGCTTGTATGTTGTGGTGGATAGATTGACCAAAGTGGCCCATTTCATTCCTTCCAAGGTCACATATTCAGCCCAAAATGTTGCCAAGCAATTTGTTGATGGGGTTTTCAAGTTGCATGGTATGCCGTCACAAATTGTGAGTGATCGTGATGTCAAATTCATGAGCACTTTTTGGAGAACATTGTTTAAATATATGGGAACCAAGCTTACTCCAAGCACCGCCTATCATCCCGAAACCGATGGTCAAACAGAAAGAGTAAACAAATGGGTGGAAACATATCTACGCCACTAATGTCATGATACTCAAAGCACATGGGATGATTGGTTACCTTTGGCTGAGTTTGCTTACAACTCAACATATCATGTGAGCATTGGCATGTCACCCTTTGAGGCTTTATATGGTTACAAGGTCAATTTGCCTATGTTGGTGGGTACATATGAGACTTCTAACCATAATGCCAAGGAGGAAGCTGAAAGGATGCAAGCTTTGTTGCAACAATGCAAAAGTAATTTGAAGGTTGCACAAGAGAAAATGAGACAATATGCCAATGTTCATCGAAGACCATTGGAATTCAAAGTGGGAGATTGGGTTCTTTTGAGAATACCAAAGTCAAGATATGGGTCTTTGAAGGGAAGCACCAACACCAAGCTAGCTCATCGCTATTATGGTCCTTATCAAGTGATACGTAGAGTTGGGGAGGTTGCATATCAACTCTTACTTCCATCTACAACAAAGATTCATGATGTGTTTCATGTCTCTCACTTGAAAGGATATGTGGGTATGATCGATCAAATGGTTGATGAGTTACCTCCAATGAATGAAGAGGGAATGATTGAATACATTCCAGAAGCTATCTTGGGTACAAGGAAAAAGGTACTTCGCACTCGTACCTTGGTGGAGTGTCTTGTTCAATGGAAAGGTTTACCTAAGGAAGAAGCTTCATGGCAACCTATTTCAGCATGAAGCATTGATAGAGCAATATGGGTTGGTGTAAATTCAGCCACATGGAACATTCTTCTCCGAATTTGGGGTATTCATTTGAGGTTTTGAGGACGAAACCATTGGGGAAGGGATGGTTTGTAAGAAAGCATTATGGGCCCAAGGCCATGGACAACTAGTAAGTAGGTGTGAACTCTTGGGTGGAGTATAAATACCAATGTAAATGGGATTATGGCTGATTCATGATAATGTTATTTGTTCCAAGAATCAATGGTGAGCTTCTCCCGTGAGATGCTAAGTGGTGACTCCTTCATGAGCCACTCCCTTGGTGAGGGACTAACCCACCCGTGTTACTTTCTTTCACCAGTTCTCTTTTAGAAAAAGAAAGATGGAACGCTAAGACTCTATGTGGACTACAGAGGTCTCAATGAGCTGACAGTTAAGAATAAGTATCCTATCCCTAGAATTGATGAGCTTTTGGACAGGCTAAGTGGAGCCCAGATTTTCACAAAGATAGATCTCAAATCAGGGTATTATTAGATTAGGATTAATGAGTAAGATATCCCGAAAGACAGCCATCAACACTCGATATTATGAATTCATTGTCATGCCGTTTGGATTGACAAATGCCCCAACTACATTCAATCACCTAATGCAGAACAATATGAGAGAATACTTTGATGATTTTGTTCTTGTTTTCTTTGATGATATTCTGATTTACTCAAAGAATGCAGCTGACCATGAAGCTCATGTCAGAAAAGTTCTTGGGATTCTAAGGAAGCACCAACTCTTTGCAAAAAAGAGCAAATACACTTTCTCTTCCAACCATGTTGAATACTTAGGCTTTCTGGTATCTAAAGATGGAATTTCTCCAGATTCCCCAAAAGTCCAAGCAGTCATAGATTGGCCTAAACCAAAAACAATGAAAGAAGTCAGGGGATTCTTGGGATTGACTGGCTGGTATAGAATTTTTATACCAAAGTATGCTCTCATAGATTCCCCCCCTTGACTAATCTTCTCAAGAAGAATACCCCGTTTCAATGGTCTGCCAGGTGCCAGAGTACTTTTGATAAGCTGAAGACCGCCTTGGTAAATCAATCCCATTCTAAAGTTGCCAAATTTCTCTCTACCCTTTGAGGTAGTAAACTGATGCCTGTGGTTTCGCCCTGGGAGGTGCACTCATGCAGGAAGGTCATGCAGTGGCCTATGAATCCCGAAAACTCAGAACACATGAGAGGAATTATGCTCTCCATGACCTGGAACTACTTTCAGTAGTATATGCCCTGAAGTTGTGGGGGAGACATTACCTACTGAGTCAAAGATTCACTTTGATGACAGATCATCAGAGCTTAAAGTGGATCTTCACTTAGAACAAGGATCTCAACATGCGCCAAAGAAGGTGGATGCAGACCCTATAGGAATTTGATTTTGAAATCAAGTACCACCCAGGCAAAGAAAATTTGGTAGCAGATGCCCTCAGCAGAAAAGCCTCCTTGCTTGTTTGCAATTACTGTAGTGTCAAATCCTTTGATTATTGAAGCAAGAGAGAAGATCATACAGGATAGATTCTTTGGCCCTATTGCTACCCTACTTATGCAGGAAAGCAAAACTCCACAGGAGTTGAACCGAGTTCAAGGGTACAGCCTGGATGATGGAATTATGTATTATAATTGCAGGCTATGCATTCCCAATGATGAAGGAACTAAGGGTCAAATTCTGAATGAAGCCCATAACAGCCTTATCGCAGGACATCCAGGCTTCATCAAAACCTACATGTCTGTATAGAAAATCTTCTTTTGGCCCCTGGACAAAAAAATGATATACTTAATCATGTACGTCAATGTCTGACATTTCAAAAAGTCAAGGCCAAGAGAGTAAAAATGCCTGGGAAGTTACATCCATTAGACATCCCCAAGATGAAGTGGGAATGCATCAGTATGGATTTTATTACTGGATTACCTTTAGTGCAATCAGGTTACAACTCCATCTTCGTGGTAGTTGATAGACTAACCAAAGTTACCCATCTGATTCCAGTGAAAGAAACCTACACTGCATTCGATGTGGCCAGAGTGTTCCTCAAGGAAATCTTCAGATTGCATGGCCTACCCAGAAGAATAGTAAGTGATCGAGACCCCAATTTCACGTCAAGATTTTAAACTGCATTCTTCGAAGCAGTAGGAAACTTCTTGGATCTCAGCATAGCTTACCACCCCGACATCGACGGTCAAACAGAAAGGGTAAACCAAGTAATCAAAGATATGCTTCGGTCATATTGTGGCAGGGAACCCAAGAAGTGGCTAAGTTATCTGCAACTAGTCGAGTTCACCTAAAATTCTTCTTATCACCGAAGTATTGGGATGAGCCCTTTCAAAGCTCTGTATGGACAAGATTTCTTAACTCCATTAACTTGGTCCGACCCATTGATGATTAGGGTCAAGATGTCCAGACAGATGCTTGACGACATGGAGCAGCAGATGCAGTCAATTCACAAAGATATAAAAGTTGCCCAGGATAGACAGAAACAGTATGCAGATAAGAGGAGGACAGACAGAAAATTCAAAGAAGCAGATATGGTCTTCATTCGAGTACGCCCCAAAATAAGTTCTCTATCTCTTGGGAAGTACAAGAAGTTATCCCCCAAATATTATGGGCCATATCTGATTACAAAGAAAGTAGGTGACAGCCTACGAACTTCTTTTGCCTCCTCATCTCAAAGTATATAATGTATTTCATGTCAGCCTACTTAAAAAGTTTGTACCAAGCCCAAATCATGTGCGTGATGAGGTTGATGAAATCTTAACTTCTTCAGCCCAAGGGCAGATGGAACTCTAATCTAAAGAAATCCTTGATGTTCAAGAGAAGGTTCTCAGGAATAGAAGATTCCTCCCCCAGCCTCTCAAGAAGTCCACTATCTCCCTGTAAACCAAATCCCTCTTCAGAAATATAAAAGATCTTCTAGAGAGAGGTGATTCAGTTTTGAAATATTTTTGGATAGAAAAATATCTCATCTTATTAAAATAAATTCTCCTGAAACAGAAGTTCAAAAAGAATTTCAAAAGGTGCATTAGAAATAAATTATAATCTGTTCAAAAGGCCTTATCCTAAGGGTCGAGATTTTTTGAAAATTTTAAATTAAGGTTCCTATGGACCAATAAGATTAATCCAAATGTAGGGAGGAGGTTAATTGAAGAAATAAAGAAAATCCCCCCCAAAAATGAGTAAATACTCACATAAGATAAAGAGTGGACTAAGGACCAATAAGATTAATCCAAATGTAGGGAGGAGGTTAATTGAAGAAATAAAGAAAATCCCCCCCAAAAATGAGTAAATACTCACATAAGATGAAGAGTGGACTAAGGACCAAAGGAAATACTAAAAAAATGAATTTTTAATACCTCAGAGTGGGGATTCCCCATCATGAAGTAGGCACCTTTTTCCCATTATTGCCTTTGAATTTTAAATCAGTAAAATTAGATATGTCATCTCTCCTAATTCAAAACTAGATCCAAAAAGTGAACTAAACTGACCCAAAAATGGTCAAAAATTGACCAAACTGATCTGGAAAATTATAGAATCAGTTTGCTTGGTTAGAAGCTCACTTGTTCCTATAAATAGAAGCCTCCCCCTTTGTAGAAGCTTAATAGTGTTTTATGCACTATTACTCTACAGAGCTGCCTAGAGCCAAAAATAGTGAATTTATTGATAATTCATTAGTTTTTACCATTTCCTCTTCAAAAGAATTGGTGGCTACTCTTGTTACAAACAAGAGTCGATCCCTTAAACCATCAAGACAAAGAAAATCTCACAAAAATTCATGTAAGCTAGAAATCCTACTTTTTCTTTATTCTATTTAATGGTTTTCTAATTTTTATTTTCTTTAAAATAAAAAATGATGTTATGCCTTGTTGGAAAGGCTTTCCCCCTCTCTTCATTCTTGAATTCAACCTTTCTTTATCCTAGATATGTAATCAAATTCTTAGAATTACACTTTTCATATTGTTTCTCTTTAAAAAGTGAAATTTGATTAGTTTAGAATGCTTTAAACTATTTGGGATAAATTCTAAGTAACTTGAGAATGAAAAATTTTGAAAAATGGTCAGCCATACAAAGGAGGTTATGGCAAAATTTTCTTAAATTTTGTGAAATAATTTTTATCTTTTATTATTCAAAAAGAGTAATTCCCACCGTTTGTGTATTCTAAAAATGTTATTTTCATTCTAGATATAGAAAAATGCATATTAGAAATATTTTTATTATAAAAGTGTTTTTCCCATTAGAATTAATTTCTATGCATAGAAAAATGCATATTGGAGAATTTGTTTTTATTCTAAAAGTGTTACTTTCATCAAAATTAATTTTTATGCATAAAAAGATGCATCAAAGATTTTTTTATTATTAAAGTGTTACTTTCATCAAAATTGATTTTTATGCATAAATAGATGCATAAAATAATTTTTTTTATTATAAAAGTGTTACTTTCATCAAAATTAATTTTTATGCATAAATAGATGCACCAAACAATGTTTTTTATTCTAAAAGTGTTACTTTCATCAAAATTGATTTTTATGCATAAATAGATGCATAAAAGAATGTTTTTAATTATAAAAGTGTTACTTTCATCAAAATTGATTTTTATACATAAATAGATGCATAAAAGAAATTTTTTTATTATAAAAGTGTTACTTTCATCAAAATTGATTTTTATGCATAAATAGATGCATAAAAGATTTTTTTATTATAAAAGTGTTACTTTCATCAAAATTAATTTTTATGAATAAATAGATGCATAAAAGAATATTTTTTTTATAAAAGTGCTACTTTCATCAGAATTGATTTTTATGCATAAATAGATGCATAAATGAATTTTTTATTATAAAAGTGTTACTTTCATTAAAATTGATTTTTATGCATAAATAGATGCATAAAAGAATTTTTTATTATTTTAAAAGTGTTACTTTCATCAAAATTGATTTTTAATTATAAATAGATGCATAAAAGATTTTTTTAAAAAGTGTTACTTTCATCAAAATTGATTTGTATTCATAAATAGATGCATAAAAGATTTGTTTTTAATTATAAAAGTGTTATTTTTATCATTGTTTTTAATTATAAAAGTGTTATTTTTATCAAAATTATATTTTTTGCATAAATAGATACATAAAAGAACTTTTTTATTATAAAAGTGTTACTTTCATCAAAATTGATTTTTTAGATGCATAAAAGGATTTTCTTTTATATAAAAGTGTTATTTCCATAGAAGTTGGATTTTATGCATAAATAGATGCATACAAAATTTTTATATCAAAATAAGAGTTCTCTTTAATCCTATGTTTAAATCCCATGAATATTGGTAAACGAATAAGTAGATACTCTGGTAAAAGAAAATTCTACCGTTTCATATTCTCTAGGATGGTAATGACAAAACTCAAAAAAACTATCGAAGTTGGAATTTTAGATAAATGATTAATTTATTCCTCATAGGAATTTGTGAGATTAGTTTTGAATTCAGTTAAGCAAATACTCAATGAATGAAATTCAGTAAAGTAGTAATTGAAATATTACCCTTTGAGAAAGATAGTTCAGAAGAACCTTTTCAAACTCAAACCTTGAATCAGACTATGACCAAGACATAACTCCTTCGTCAGTTTCAAGAAAAGACGATGTGACCACTTCAGAAGAATTCACTCAAATCACCCACCGAATCTGAAACTAAGTTGAGACCCTTTGATTTTGATCTGAGGATCAAGGTTACAAAATTCGAGGAATTTTGTTTGGAACTCAAACCTACGATTAGAAAGTCTTGGGATATAGATTTAAGATATACTCATTGTATTCAAAAGAAACTCAAAACTGAAAACTTGCATAGAAACCCTGTTTTCTTAAAGGATTGTCTTACGCCAGAATGCTGGAGGAAGCATTTGGTATATGTGTTTTTCTAAGGGAATTTCAGGTGCAACAGCTGGCTCATGCGGCAAAAATCTACCCAGGTCTTGACCAGCCTTGGTATGGTGAAACATGGTGTGCTTCCCGGTAGTACGATGGGCGAGGGCCGACAAACCGGTCCCTGAGTGAAGTGCGAGGACACCTAAGGAGGATCCTGGAGGGTTCTGACAAGGCGATGCATAGGCTCGCGGTGCTAGGACACCCATGCATATGTCGTGGAAGATATATATGTATGATGACAAAAAATTATTGTAATCTGTTACACTAGATCTTGTTTGCTGACCAGCTGGTCTTGACAAAGAGTCTAGAGTGTTACCTGTTTTTGAGAAACAAAGAACTGGATGGAAATTTTGAGTTATGATATCTGTAACCAAGAATTTTTTGTCAATGGATTGTTTGATAAGTTAAAGTTTAAAGTGGAGTGTGTGCGTATCTGTATTCTAAAGCAAAAGTTAAGAAAGGCATTCAATTATGGGTGGGTGAGTACTTGTCTAGTTCTACCAATTCCAGTCAGTAGAGTTTTAATAATAAAATTGATTAATAGGAATACGCTTAGAACTCGAATACGCTTAGAACTCGAATAGTTAAATAAAATTGATTAATAGGAATACGCTTAGAACTCGAATAGTTAAATAAAAGCCTGAAGACTTCTCAAATGAATAGATCAACGGCTTTGCCTGATTCAATTAGGAAAAAAGCGTTGATTCCTTCAAGATAAGTCTATAATAGTTTTCCAGATGAAGGGTGAATGGATGGATGGATGTGATGTGAATAGAGGTGATGAGAATGAGAGGTGAATAGATATGATGTGAATTAGATAGATGGGTTAGTTCAGTATCTTGACCTCGTTAGAAAAATTCCTCAAGAAATTCAAAATGGTGGAATCATCCCCGTTTTCTGGGCATGGAAAATTTTCTCGATTTCGGTTTTTGGAATGACCACCAACTTAGTAGCGTGCACCCAGACATTTGAGAGAGCGAGGCCCCGAGTGGAAAACCCTGCCCTGCGCATGAGGGAGTTGCTTTTGCAGCCAGCTACTACCGGGAATCCGGTGTGCGGTGGGGCCAGTGGGATCTCACAGTTAGTATGAGAGCGCTATTGTAAATTTATGAAACACCTACAGAAACTACCTAAAAATCTAAAGTAAATCCACGAAAAAAATGTTTTCACTTGCTAAGATTATGTTGAAATGAATTCATAAATTGAATTGGAAATTTATATATGGATACCCTAAATCTATCTGGCATTCTTGAACTCTCCCAGAGTCAGCATATGATAGCCTTTGCATTCGAGCACCTCATCAACTCTGCTATACGACGCGAGTAAGCAGAGTGAGACTCGCATGTCATTTTGAGAGTCTTTACTTTCCTGATCCTGTAGAGCAACGTCGGTATATATATCTTTGGAGGACGATGTATTAAAATCATTACCAATCAGCGTCAGAGGCTTGGGCATAATATTTCCTTAGCCATGATTTTGATAAGGCTAGGGTTTGTTCAACATGTACAACTCTGTAATTATTCACCCAGGAACTTTAAAATTTCATGCCGAGTTTTTAGGCTTCTTAGCCGCTTTATCCCTAGAAGTAGAATTACATCACCTCTTTCACTGATGAATCATGTGTACCATGGCATGTCTCCTTCGCAGTTTTGCTTCTTTATGCATACGCGATTGAGGCAGTGACTTTGGAGCCGTGATGCTCTATGTATATATCTCAAACTTTTGATAATAAACGATGTTTTGCAAAAAAAATCCAATTTGTTTTCATGATTGTGAATATGGTTAGTAAAATTATCAGAGTAAATCTTGTTTCATGAAGTATGATGAAATAATTATCTATATAAATCACACAAAATTAAATAATCATAAATCTCTTGTCAAAGTTAAGTTGACAAAAATCTCGTTTTGTCATAATCATGAGGCACGTAGCCTGTGCAAGGCAATCGGATCCTCTAACCAATGATGAAGAGTTAGGTCCAGATGTTTGAAAAGCCCTACACAGATCTCAACATGGTCCCTTCAAGGGTGAAGGGGAGCAATTAGGTGAAGTAGTGGAAAAGTGGATTAAGGCTATGGAAGAATACTTTGATGTAACTGGCTACAATGAGAGAAGCAAGATGGCTCTTGCTAGGTTAAAGATTGTGGAAATAGCCAAGGTTGCTTGGAGGAATCATTGCGAGACTAACCGTCTCGATCGGAAACAGCCAGGGTTGCTTGGAGGAATCACTGCGAGACTAACCGTCTCGATCCGAATACCCAGACCTGGAGGGATCTTAAAGCTTACCTCAGAAAGAGGTTTTGTCCTCCGAGCTTCCATGAAACCAAAATGAATGAATTCCTAGAATTGAAGCAGGTTAGCCGTACAATTGAAGAGTACCATCAAGCCTTTGCCCTTCTCAAATATATCCCGCAATTGGATGAAGAGAGCAGCTCATGGCCAAATTCATTCGAGGAATGAACGAGCCATTGGACACCTTAGTGAAGAATGCCAAACCTGTCTCAATGGCCGAAGCAGTAAGAATGGCAAAGGACTTTGCCAAAGCCTTTGTTGTTAAGGTCTCGCCAAAGCCTGCACCCTCTAACTTTAAAAGATTCCAAACCCCGAGAAATACTTCCAGCTTTCCTCCCCCAAAGAGGCAGCAAGGCCCAAATCAGAATCAAGATACTCGGAGATTCAAAAGTGAAGGAAGACCCTTCCCACAGAACACTTTCTCAAGAGCCCCACCTCTTTCAAGGATTCAGAGGGATGAGCTCAAAAGTGAGAATCGGTGTTTTGGATGCCACGGTTTTGGTCACCAGCTAAACGACTGCGCGACTCCTGCCATGTTAAGGGGACAGGGAAGTCAAGGACCGAGAGTGCAGAAACTAGTCCCTTCCTATCAGTCAAATCAGGGTCCATCTCGTCAAAATGAGAGAAATCCCAGGAGATTTTTAGCGTAGCAATCTACCTCTATCAAGAGTGCAGAAACTAGTCCCTTCCTATCAGTCAAATCAGGGTCCATCTCGTCAAAATGAGAGAAATCCTAGGAGATTTTTAGCGTAGCAATCTACCTCTATCAAGAGTAGCCTCAGAACTCCTTCCGAGAACTGGGGCAACCAAAGAGAAAGAGTTCCGCCGTCGCAAACTGCAGTAGCCAGAGAAGTCACAATAGCAGAGGTAGTGGAAGAGGAAAGAGGACAGATTTATGTTGCAATTGAAAACCAAGGGCCAAATCACCAATTCTCAGTCATCCATACACCAACTGAGTATCAGGGTAAGCCTTTTAAGCTTTTGATTGATTCAGGCAGTACTTATTCTTTCGTTTCCCCAGGATGCTTGTGTAAGCTAGTCTTAGAATAGAAATCATGGAAACCTATGCAAGTTGAATTGGCGAGTGGGAAGATTCTTTTCACTCACCTTGAGAATAATCATATTAAGTTCAATCTAGAAGGAAATTCAACTGCCTCACTGTCAGTTCAGAGTTATACCTTTGGGAGTTTTTGACGGGATCCTTGGAATGGATTGGCTCCACAAAAATCAAGCTGACATTCACTGTCATAATGGAACCATTTCCTTTTGTGACCTTCACTAAAGCAAAGTTCAAGGAACCAAAATTTTAGGATCCTCCCCAAGTCTACAATTAGTAAAAGCTTCTAAGTTACTAAAAGGACTTAGAAAGAAGCAGCTCATTTATGTTGCCAAAATGAATCCAGTAGACTAAAAGTTAAATGCTAAAGAACTTAAATAGTTAAGTGATTATATGATGATTTATTCCTAGCAGAATTAACAGAGATGCCTCCAATTCGGGAAGTAGATCATGTGATAAAATTGACCCCCCAGAGCTCAGCCAATAACCTTGCGCACATACAAAATGCCAGTTCCCAAAGGCATCAAACTCAAGGAACAACTTAGACAGCAACAAGGGTTTGTAATACCCAGTGTTTCACCTTAAGGTGCGCCAGATCTCCTTTAGAAAAAGAAAGATGGAACGCTAGTCCAAGCAGTCATAGATTGGCCTGAACCAAAAATAGTGTAAGAAGTCAAGGGATTCTTGGGATTGACGGGCTGGTATAGAATTTTTATACCAAAGTATGCTCTCACAGCTTCCCCCTCCTGACTAATAAGCTAAAGACCGCCTTGGTAAACCAATCTCGTTCTGAAGTTGCCAGATTTCTCTCTACCCTTTGAGGTAGTAAACTGATGCCAGTGGTTTTTCCCTGGGAGGTACACTCATGCAAGAAGGTCATGCAATGGCCTATGAATCCCAAAAACTCAAAACACATGAGAGGAATTATGTTGTCCACGACCTGAAACTACTTTCAATAGTATATGTCCTAAAGTTGTGGGGAGACATTACCTACTGGGTCAAAGATTCACTTTGATGATAGATCATCAGAGCTTAAAGTGGATGTTCACTCAGAAGGATCTCAACATGCGCCAAAGAAGGTGGATGCAAACCTTGCAGGAATTTGATTTTGAAATCAAGTACCGCCCAGGCAAAGAAAATGTGGTAGCAGATGCCCTCAGTAGAAAAGCCTCCTTGCTTGCAATTATTGTAGTGTCAAATCCTTTGATTATTGAAGCAAGAGAGAAGATCATGCAGGATAGATTCTTTGGCCCTATTGCTACCCTACTTATGCAAGAAAGCAAAACTCCATAGGAGTTGAACCGAGTTCAAGGGTACATCCTGGATGATGGAATTATGTATTATAATTGCAGGCTATGCATTCCCAATGATGAGGAAACTAAGGGTCAAATTCTGAATGAAGCCCATGACAGCCTTATTGCACGACATCCAGGTTTCATCAAAACCTACATGTTTGTGAAGAAAAGCTTCTTTTGGCTTGGACAAAAAAAGGATGTACTTAATCATGTACGTCAATGTCTAGCATGTCAAAAAGTCAAGGCGGAGAGAGTAAAAATGCCTGGGAAGTTACATCCATTAGACATCCCCCAGATGAAGTGGGAATGCATCAGTATGTATTTTATTAGTGGATTACCTTCAGTGCAATCAGGTTACAACTCCATCTTCGTGGTAGTTGATAGACTAACCAAAGTTGCCCATCTGATTCCAGTAAAAGAAACCTACACTGCACAGTGGATGTGGCTAGAGTGTTCCTCAAGGAATCTTCAGATTGCATGGCCTACCCAGAAGAATAGTAAGTGATCGAAACCCCAAATTCACGTCAAGATTTTGGATTGCATTTTTCAAAGCAGTAGGAACCTTCTTGGATCTCAGCACAGCTTACCACCCCCGAAACCGACGGTCAAATAGAAAGGGTAAACCAAGTAATCAAAGATATGCTTCGGTCATGCTGTGGTAGGGAACCCAAGAAGTGGCTAAGTTATCTGCACCTAGTCAAGTTCGCCTAAAATGCTTCTTATCACCAAATCATTGAGATAAGCCCTTTCAAAGCTCTATATGGACAAGATTGCTTAACTCCATTAAATTGGTCCGACCCATTAATTAGGGTGGAGATGTCTAGACAGATGCTTGACGACATGGAGCAGCAGATGCAGTCAATTCGCAAAGATATAAAAGTTGCCCAGGATAGAGAGAAACAGTATGCAGATAAGAAGAGGACACACAAAATTTGAAGAAGCAGATATGGTCTTCATTCGAGTACGCCCCAAAACAAGTTCTCTATCTCTTGGGAAGTACAAGAAGTTATCCCCCAGATATCATGGGCCATATCTGATTACGAAGAAAATAGGTGACTTAGCCTACGAACTTCTTCTGCCTCCTCATCTCAAAGCACATAATGTATTTCATGTGAGCCTACTTAAAAAGTATGTACCAAGCCGAAATCATGTGCTTGATGAGGTTGATGAAATCTTAACTTCTTCAACCCAAGGGGACAGATGGAACTCCAATCTAAAGAAATCCTTGATGTTCGAGAGAAGGTTCTCAGGAATAGAATTCTGAGAGAATTATTGGTTAAATGGAAGTTCTATTCTTTTGAAGATGCCACCTATTAGGAAGAAGCCGAACTGTTGTGCGATTACCCCCAGTTTGTGAGATCTCGCGTTTTTCAAGTGGGAGAGAATGTAAGATTCCTCCCCAGTATCTTCCCCTATAATCAAATCCCTCTTCAAAAATATAAAAGATCTTATTTCTACATGTTTTGGCTTACAAAGAAAATCTTCTAGAGAGAGGTGATTCAAATTTTAAATATTTTTGGATGGAAAAATATCTCATCTTTTTAAAATAAATTCCCCCGAAACATAAGGTCAAAAACAATTTCAGAAGGTGCATTAGAAATAAATTATAATCTGTTCAAAAGGCCTTATCCTAAGGGCATAAAAATTAATTTTGATGAAAGTAACACTTTTATAATAAGAAAACTTCTTTTATGCATCTATTTATGCATAAAAATCAATCTTGATAAAAGTAACACTCTTAGAATAAAAAAGATTCTTTTATGAATCTATTTATGCATAAAAATTAATTTTGATGAAGTAACACTTTTATATAAAGAAAAATCTTTTATGCATAAAAATCAATTTTGATGAAAGTAACACTTTTATAATAAAAAAATTCTTTTATGTATCTATTTATGCATAAAAATCAATTTTGATGAAAGTAACACTTTTAGAATAAAAAGAATTATTTATGCATCTTTTTATGCATAAAAATTAATTTTGATGAAAGTAACACTTTTATAAAATAAAAAAATTCTTTTATGCATCTATTTATGCATAAAAATAGATTTTGATGAAAGTAATACTTTTAGAATTAAAAAAAATTCTCCAATATGCATCTTTCTATGCATAAAAATTAATTCTTATGGAAATAACACTTTTATAATGAAAATATTTTTAATATGCATTTTTCTATGCCTAGAATGAAAATAACACTTTTAGAATACACAAACGGTGGGAATTACTCTTTTTGAATAATAAAAGATAAAACTTATTTCACAAAATTTAAGAAAATTTTGCCATAACCTCCTTTGTATGGCTGGCCATTTTTCAATTTTTTTCATTCTCAAGTTATATAAAAATTATACCAAATGATTTAAAGCATTCTAAAATAATCAAATTCCACTTTTTAAAGAGAAACAATATGAAAAGTGTAATTTTAAGAATTTGATTACATATCTAGGATAAAGAAAGGCTGAATTCAAGAATGAAGAGAGGGGGAAAGCCTTTCCAACAAGGCATAACATCATTTTTTATTTTAAAGAAAATAAAAATTAGAAAACCATTAAATGGAATAAAGAAAAAGTAGAATTTCTAGCTTACATGAATTTTTGTGAGATTTCCTTTGTCTTGATGGTTTGAGGGATCTACTCTTGTTTGCAACAAGAGTAGCCACCAATTCTTTTGAAGAGGAAATGGTAAAAACTAATGAATTATCAATAAATTCACTATTTTTGGCTCTAGGGAGGAGGAGAGTAACAATGCATAAAACACTATTAAGCTTCTACAAAGGAGGAGGCTTCTATTGATAGGAAAAAGTGAGCTTCTAACCAAGCAAATTGATTCTAGAAATTTTCAGATCAGTTTGGTCAATTTTTGACCATTTTTGGGTCAGTTTGGTTCACTTTTTGGATCTAGTTTTGAATTAGGAGAGAGGAGAGATGAAATATCTAATTTTATTGATTTAAAATTCAAAAGCAATGATGGGAAAAAGGCACCTACTTCATGAGAGAGAATCCCCACTCTGAGGTGTCAAAATTTAGTTTTTTAGTATTTCCTTTGGTCCTTAGTCCACTCTTCATCTTATGTGAGTATTTACTCATTTTTGGGGGGATTTTCTTTTTTTCTTCAATATATCTCTTCCCTACATTTGGATTAATCTTATTGGTCCATAGGAACCTTAATTTAAAATTTTTAAAAAATGCATAAAAGAATTTTTTTTATTATAAAAGTGTTACTTTCATAGATGCATAAAAGAATTTTTTATTATAAAAGTGTTACTTTCATCAAAATTGATTTTTATGCATAAAAGATTTTTTTAATTATAAAAGTGTTACTTTCATCAAAATTGATATTTATGCACAAATAGATGTATAAAAGAATTTTTTATTATAAAAGTGTTACTTTCATCAAAATTGATTTTTATGCATAAATAGATGCATAAAAGAATTTTTTTAATTATAATAGTGTCACTTTTATCAAAATTGATTTTTATGCATAAATAAATGCCTAAAAGAATTTTTTTTACTTATAAAAGTGTTACTTTCATCAAAATTGATATTTATGCATAAATAGATGCATAAAAGATTTGTTTTTAATTATAAAAGTTTTACTTTCATCACAAATGATTTTTATGCATAAATAGATGCATAAAAGAATTTTTTTATTATTAAAGTGTTACTTTCATCAAAATTGATTTTTTAGATGCATAAAAGGATTTTCTTTTATATAAAAGTGTTATTTCCATAGAAGTTGGGTTTTATGCATAAAAAGATGCATACAAAATTTTTATATCAAAATAAGAGTTCTCTTTAATCCTATGTTTAAATACCATGAATATTGGTAAATACTCTGTGGGAGAAAATTCTACCGTTTCATATTCTCTAGGATGGTAATGAGAAAACTCAGAAAAACTATCGAAGTCGGAATTTTAGAAAAATGATTAATTTATTCCTCATAGGAATTTATGATTAGTTTTGAATTCAGTTAAGCAAATATACTCAATGAATGAAATTCAATAAAGTAGTAATTAAAATATTACCCTTCAAGAAAGATAGTTCAAGAGAACCTTGCAGACTACTCTGAATCTGCAGACTGCTCTGATCTTGCAACAAACTACTCAGAACCTGTAGGTGGAGCAGAATCAGAATATGCAAGTGCAACAGAATCAGAACCTGCAGAGGTGGAGCTGAATTAGAATATGCAAGTGTAGCAGAATCAGAATCTGTAAGTGCAGCAGAATCAGAATCTACATATCCTTTGATGGGATGGTGGAATACCTCATTCAAAGTGCTACTTCACATTGGAGGTTGACGTGTTCCAAGTAAGCTATCATTCAGATTTTGCATAATAAACATCATTCAGATTTTGCATAATAAACACCTCAAATTCTGATTTTAGAAAGTTTTTAGCAATGTTTGAGCACCTATTTGTCATGAGTGGGGTGGATCTCGGTATAGCACCGTAGCTCTCCATTCCAAGCATACATATGGGCTCTATTTGGTGTGGTGCATTGAATATGAGAGCTCACATCGCTATCTAATTTCTAACTTCAAATATGGGTAAAAAGAAGAAAAAGAAGTGTTTGATTTGCATGAGTCATAACCATGCAACAAATGAATGCTCATACATGTGTGAGCCATGTTCAAAAGAAGATCAATGCATGAAGTTTTGCATGATTGATCTATGCACAAAAATTCACAAAATCATCAAGCATTTTCATAAAGCATCATCATGTGAGAAGATGAAGAGAGCTAGAGAGAAGCTAGATGTATTTGAAGGAGTGTTGGAAGATGCATATGAGTATCACAGGGATCATGAGGGTAGAAGATGTAGATCTTGTTCTAGCAAGAAGGGTGTGAGAATGTTGCATAAAGCATATGAGAATTTGCAAGAGAAGTTTAAAGAGAAGTTTGAGAGTGATGAGAGTAGTTATGATGAGGAAGAGGACTGGAGTCACCCAATGGGAGTACCAGTGATTGGAGTGAAGGGAATGCATTCGGGTGTGGGCCAAAGTAGCCAACAACAACCCCTAGGACACCCTAAAACAACATCAGGCACCAACCAAAAAGGGGAATGTCTTCAACTCCATGACCTCAATCACATGGATGATGAGGGGAATGCATGGGAAAGATGCATTTTAACATTGGAAAACCAAATATCTGATTTTTCTACAAGTAAGTCAATTCAGAATCAGGATCAGGAGGGTCAAAATGACTACTTTGACAATCAAGAAGCTGAAAATGAGCACTTTCACATCCACAAAGCAATTCTTTTTGGAAGCTGAAAATGAGCACTTTCACATCCACAAAGAAATTCTTTTTGGAATTTTTCTTCACATTGCAATGCAAGGTGATAGGAAGAAGTTAGATGAAGCTGAATTTGCTGATTGTGAAGCCAATTTCTCTCAAATTGAAGATCGAGCATCGTTGCCTGAATGCAAAACAGAGCAACCTGATGTGGTAGGTGTTAATTCAGAATTTTCTAGAGTTCAAATTCAGTTACAGAAGGCTGAAAGTGGTTCAAAGAATGCTCACATTAAAGGAGAACTCACTAATCTACTTGATTTTGACTCAAATTCAGATTTTTATGATGCTTATGAAGTGAAACATGAGCAAACTGATTTTGTTTTGCCAAAAGTGTGTGAAGAGGCTAATACACCAATTTTTAGCCCTAAATCAAATCAGATTGGGTCTGAAATAGATCGGACTGGCAATTTCATGAATAGGAAAAATCAGGAACAGAGGCTTTTGGAGCCTAAATCAGGTTCTGAAGTGAGGGATTCACATTTACAAATGTTGCAAATGTTGAAGAAGCAAACTTGGATGGTTGCAAAAGTGTTTTTCAACATTGAACCTTTCTTATGTCACTTTGAAGGGAAATCTGATTTGTCTGAAGTGTTATTTACTGCTATTGGTGGTTGAATATCATTTTGGAGATGTTTTTGGGCTGTATGAGCATGTTTGCTAAGCCTAAAATTGTAAAAGTTGTAAAAGTTTCTAATTTTGGAAGGTTTGAGGATCAAATTTATATGCCTGAAGAGCAAATTTTTGAATTTTTGATTTCAGAAGTTGAAGATCAATTTTTGCAGATGCAAGTTGATGGGTTTGATGATTCATTTGTCCATGCTTCATATGGTTTGAATAAGATTTTGCAGATTGATGATCATGCAAAGAGGGTTTTTTGCATGATTTTTCAAAAACCTTGTGGATTTGATAGAGATGTTATGTTTTGGATGTTTTTCTTACTTAAATTGCAGAGTTTGATGATTCAATCTCAAGGAAGGTGTTGTTTTAAGTCACCAATGCCCAAAATGCTTGATTTTGAAGAGGAGATGATTGTTGTTCATTTGAAGCAAGTTTTTTTTACTTGTTGGGAGCATTATTCTCATTTGCAAAGGTGTTTTGAGACTGAATATGCAGATATTTTATGGAATCAAGCTGATTTTCACATGGAGGTGGATATTCCAAAATCAGATTTTCAGGTCTTGATGCCTAAATTGCAAAAATCTGATTTTCAGAACCAGATTTTGATTTTGCAGAGGTTCCAAAGATTGATTCTACTCATGTCTACTCCATTATCTTGGAGAAGGGACATACTCATTGAATTTTGGTTTCATAAATTCATTTTGTATGATGTACATTGGATGTTGATCTATATGAAAGGTTCCCAGCCTTGGCATGTTGCCTTAAAGTGGTTCACATGTATTCACATACTCATAAGGGATGCACAATGGTTATGCGCTTGTAATGACTTTAAGCTACATCTTTTTGAAGAATCTGGGGGGAAAGTAATTATCAAGCTAGTTTTATGTTTAAAGTATAATAAAGCTGAGGAGATAGCAGTCAAATGGGTGGATGTTGTGCCAGAAGTTCTAGTGGAAGATTCAGCGGATGTGACTAATTCTCAAGGCAGAAATGCTGACATATGGCTGCGGAGTTGCAGCGGAATGCGGATTGGATCCAGAAAGGAGGATGTTGAGAAGGTGGTAGTGCTGATTGAAGACAAGGAGGCAAAGCCGGATTCAGTCAAATGGCAAGCAGCGGAAGGCGGAATAGAGGATGTAGTGAAGAAGTCATCGGAGGCTACTGATAAGGAAAGTGGCTAAGCAGATCAAGGTATATGTGGATCCGAGTCAGATTTCTTTGAAATCTACCACCGGGACGTGCCATGTGTTGAATGCATAGTTCTCTTAAGTAAGAATGTTGCTAAGTCAGATATGTGCTCAGGATATGTGCTAAGTCGGATATGTGCTTAGTCGGCGGATATGTGCTAAGTCGAAATTATAAGGCGGTAGGAATGTATGATGACTTTCTTGGGATCTTGGAAGTTAAGATATGTAATGGTTATTCAAGAATAACATTTTGGGGGAAAGCGTAACGTTTTTGGGCAAGGTAGAAAAGAAGGGAAACAATGTAATGTGAGGGGAGAGAGAAGAGAGGAGAATGAAGCAAATTTTTAGGGTTTTATCTCTTGTGTGACCTTGCTCTGTCAAAGTTCTGTCTGTGCATTACGTTTCTGCTATGTCTGAATTTCTATTTTTGCCTAATCAATATGTTTCTTGTGGAGAAGTTGTATTTGCTTAACTGCTTGGCTGTGTAACCATTAAACACACTTAGAACTCGAATAGTTAAATAAAAGCCTGAAGGCTTCTCAAATGAATCGATCAACGGCTTTGCCTGATTCAATTAGGAAAAAAGCATTGATTCCTTAAAGATAAGTCTGTAATAGTTTTACTTCTATCTGATTTAATCAAATGAAGGTTAGTTCAGTATCTTAACCTCGTTAGAAAAATTCATTAAGAAATTCAAAATGGTGGAGTCGTCCCCGTTTTCCGGGCATGGAAAATTTTCCCGATTTTGGTTTTTGGAATGACCACCAGCTTAGTCTCGTGCACCCAGACATTTGAGGGCGAGGCCCCGAGTGGGAAACTCTACCCCGCGCATGAGGGAGTTGCTTCTACAGCTAGCTATACCGGGAATCCGTGTGGTGGGGGCAGTGGGATCTCATAGTTAGTATTAGAGCGGTGTTGTAAATTTACGAAACAGCTACAAAAATTGCCTAAAAATCTAAAGTAAATCCGCAAAAAAAATGTTTTCACTTGCTAAGATTATGTTGAAATGAATTCATAAATTGAAAACTCATAAATTGAATTGGAAATTTATAGATGGATACCTCGAATCTATCTCGCATTCTTGAACTCTCCCAGAGTTAGGATATGATAGCCTTTGCATTCGAGCACCTCATCAACTCTACTACGACCCGACTAAGCAAAGTGAGACTCGCACGTCATTTTGAGAGTCTTTACTTTCCTGATCCTATAGAGAGACGTCGGTATATATGGTTCTTTGGAGGACGATGTATTAATATCAGTACCAATCAGTGTCAGAGGCTCAAGCAAAATATTTCCTTAGCCATGATTCTGATAAGGCTAGGGAAATATTTTGCTGTACAACTCTTTAATTATTCACCCAGGACCTTCAGAATTTCATGCTGAGTTTTTAGGCTTCTTAGCCGCTTTATCCCTAGAAGTAGAATTACAGCACACCTTTCAGTGATGATGAATCATGTGTACCATGGCATGTCTCCCTCGCAGTTTGGCTTCTTTATGCATAGGCGATTGAGGCAGTGACTTTGGAGCCGTGATGCTCTATGTATATATCTCAAACTTTTGATAATAAATGATGTTTTGCAAAAAAAAATCCAATTTGTTTTCATGATTGTGAATATGGTTTAATAAAATTACCAAAGTAAATCTTGTTTTATGAAGTATGATGAAATAATTATCTGTTTAAAGAATAAATTGCAAAAAATTAAATAATCATAAATCTATTGTCAAAGTTGACAAAAATCTCATTTTGTCTCAGAATCATGAGGCGCGCAGCTCGTGCAAGGCAAGCGGACCCTCTAACGGATGACGAAAGAGTTAGATCCGGATGTTCGAAAAGCCCTGCACACAGATCCCAACATGGTCCCTTCAAGGGTGAAGGGCAGCAGTTAGGTGAAGTAGTGGAAAAGTGGATTGAGGCTATGAAAGAATACTTTGATGTAACTGGCTACAATTAGAGAAGCAAGATGGCTCTTGCCAAGTTAAAGATTGTGGAAACGGCTAGGGAGGCTTGGAGGAATCACTGCGAGACTAATCATCTCACCGAAATACCCAGACCTGGACAGATCTTAAAGCTTACCTCAAGAAGAGGTTTTGTCCTCCGGGCTTCCTTGAAACCAAAATGAATGAATTCTTAGAACTGAAACAGGTTAGCCGAACAATTGAAAAGTATCATCAGGCCTTTGCCCTTCTCCTCAAATATTCCGTGTAATTGGATGAAGAGCAGCTGGCTAGATTCATTTGAGGAATGAACGAGCCATTGGACACCTTAGTGAAGAATGCAAAACCTGCCTCAATGGCCAAAGGAGTAAGAATGGCAAAGGACTTTGCCAAAGCCTTTGTTGTTAAGGTCCGCAAAGCCTACACCCTATAACTTTAAAAGATTCCAAACCTCGAGAAGTACTTCCAACTTTCCTCCCCCAAAAAGGCAGCAAGGCCCAAATCAAAATCAGGATACTCGGAGATTCAGCTCAAAAGTGAGAATCGGTGTTTTGGATGCCACGGTTTTGGTCACCAGCTGAACCGACCTCCTGCCATGTCAAGGGGACAGGAAGTCAAGGACCGAGAGTGCAGAGACCAGCCCCTTCCTATCAGTCAAATCAGGGTCCATCTCATCAAAATGAGGGAAATCCTGGGAGAACTCTAGCTCATCCATCTGCCTCTGTCCAGAGTAGCCTCAAAACTCCTTCCCAGAATTGGGAAAACCAAAGAGAAAGAGTTTCACCTCAGACAGCAGCAGCAGCTAGAGCAGTCACAATAGTAGAGGTAGTGGAAGAGGAAAGAGGACAGATTTATGCTGCAAATTAAAACCAAGGGCCAAATTGCCAATTCTTAGTCATCCATACTCCAGCAGAGTATCAGGGTAAGCCTTTTAAGCTTTTGATCGCTTCAGGCAATACTCATTCTTTCATTTCCCAGGATGCTTGCGTAAGCTAGTCTTAAAACAGAAATCAGGGAAACCTATGCAAGTTGAATTGGCCAGTGGGAAGATTCTTTTCACTCACCTTGAGACAGATCCTATTCAGTTCAATCTAGAAGGGAATTTAACTAACTGTCAGTTCAGAGTTATACCTTTGGGAGTTTTCGACGGGATCCTTGGAATGGATTGGCTCCACAAAAATCGAGCTGACATTCACTGTCATAATGGAACCATTTCCTTCCGTGACCTCACGGAAGCAAAGTTCAAGGAACCGAAATTCCAGGATCCCCAAGTCTGCAATTAGTAAAGGCTTCTAAGTTACTAAAAGGACTTCGAAAGAAGCAGCTCATTTATGTTGTCAAAATGAATCCAGTAGACTCAAAGTTAAAAGCTAAAGAACCTGAATGGTTAAGTGATTATGATGATTTATTCCTAGCAAAATTAACAGAGATGCCTCCAATTCGAGAAGTAGATCATGTGATAAAATTGACCCCCGGAGCTCAGCCAATAACCCTGCGCACGTACAAAATGCCGGTTCCTGAAGCCATCAAACTCAAGGAACAGCTTAGACATCTGTTAGAACAAGGGTTTGTAAGACCCAGTGTTTCACCTTAAGGTACGCCAGTTCTCTTTCAGAAAAAGAAAGATGGAACGCTAAGACTCTCTGTGGACTAAAGAGGTCTCAATCAGCCTACTGACAATTAAGAATAATTATCCTATCCCTAGAATTGATGAGCTTCTGGACAGGGTAAGTGGAGCCCAGATCTTCACAAAGATAGATCTCAAATCAAGGTATTATTAGATAAGGATTAATGAGCAAGATATCCCGAAAGATAGCCATCAATACTCGGTTGGGCAATATGAATTCACGGTCATGCCGTTTGGATTGACAAATGCCCCAGCTACATTCAATCACCTAATGCAGGACATTCTAAGAAAATACTTGGATGATTTTGTTCTTGTTTTCTTTGATGATATTCTGATTTACTCAAAGAATGCCGCTGAACCATGAAGCTCATGTCAAAAAATTTCTTGAGATTCTAAGGAAGCACCAACTCTTTGCAAAAAAGAGCAAATGCACTTTCTCTACCGACCATGTTGAATACTTAGGCTTTTTGGTATCCAAAGATGGAATTTCTCTAGATTCCCCAAAAATCCAAGCAGTCATAGATTGGCCTGAACCAAAAACAATGAAAGAAGTGAGAGGATTCTTCGGATTAACTGGCTGGTATAGAATTTTTATACCAAAGTATGCTCTCATAGCTTCCCCCCTTACTAATCTTCTCAAGAAGAATACCCTGTTTCAATGGTCTGCCAGGTGCCAGAGTGCTTTTGATAAGCTGAAGACCACCTTGGTAACCAATCCCGTTCTGAAGTTGCCAGATTTCTCTCTACCCTTTAAGGTAGTAACTTATGCCAATGGTTTTGCCCTGGAAGGTGCACTCATGCAGGAAGGTCATGCAGTGGCCTATGAATCCTGAAAACTCCAAACACATGAGAGGAATTATGATGTCCATGACCTGGAATTACTTTTAGTAGTATATGCCCTGAAGTTGTGGGGAGACATTACCTACTGGGTCAAAGATTCACTTTGATGATAGATCATCAGAGCTCAAAGTGGATCTTCACTCAAAAGGATCTTAACATACGCCAAAGAAGGTGGATGCAGACCCTGCAGAAATTAGATTTTGAAATCAAGTACCACCCAGAAAAAGAAAATGTGCTAGTAGATGCCCTCAACAAAAGCCTCCTTGCTTGTAAATACTGTAGTGTCAAATCCTTTCATTATTGAAGCAAGAGAGAAGATCATGCAGGATAGATTCTTTGGCCCTATTGCTACCCTACTTGTGCAGGAAAGCAAAACTCCACAGGAGTTGAACTAAGTTCAAGGGTATAGCCTCGATGATGGAATTATGTATTATAATTGCAGGCTATGCATTCCCAATGATGAGGGAACTAAGGGTCAAGTTCTGAATGAAGCCCATGACAGCCTTATTGTACTACATGTCTGTGAAGAAAAGCTTCTTATGGCCTGGACAAAAAAAGGATGTACTTAATCATGTACGTCAATGTCTGATATGTCAAAACGTCAAGGCCAAGACAGTAAAAATACCTGGGAAGTTACATCCATTAGACATCCCCCAATTGAAGTGGGAATGCATCAGTATGGATTTTATTACTGGATTACCTTCAGTGCAATCAGGTTACAACTCCATCTTCGTGGTAGTTGATATACTAACCAAAGTTGCCCATCCAATTCCACTAAAAGAAACCTACACTGCAGTGGATGTGGCCAGAGTGTTCCTCAAGGAAATCTTCAGATTGCATGGCCTACCCTCAGAAGAAAAGTAAGTGATCCTTCTTTTGGACTGCATTTTTCAAAGTAGTAGGAACCTTCTTCGATCTCAGCACAGCTTACCACCCCGACACCCACGGTCAAACAGAAAGAGTAAACCAAGTAATCAAAGATATGCTTCTGTCATACTGTGGCAGGGAACCCAAGAAGTGGCTAAGTTATCTGCACCTAGTCGAGTTTGCCTAAAATGCTTCTTATCACACCGAAGCATTGGGATGATCCCTTTCAAAGCTCTGTATGGACAAGATTGCTTAACTCCATTAACTTGGTCCGACCACCCATTGATTAGGGTCGAGATGTCCAGACAAATGCTTGACGACATGGAGTAGCAGATGCAATCAATTCGCAAAGATATAAAAGCTACCCCAGGATAGACAAAAACAGTATGCATATAAGAAGAGGACAGACAGAAAATTCGAAGAAGCAGATATGGTCTTCATTCAAGTACGCCCCAAAACAAGTTCTCTATCTCTTGGGAAGTACAAGAAGTTATTGCCCAGATATTGTGGGCCATATCTGATTACAAAGAAAGTAGGTGACTTAGCCTACAAAGTTCTTTTGCCTCCTCATCTTAAAGTACATAATGTATTTCATGTCAGCCTACTTAAAAAGTATGTACACCAAGCCCGAATCATGTGCTTGATGATGATGAAATATTTACTTCTTCAACCCAAGGGCAGATGGAACTCCAATCTAAAGAAATCCTTGATGTTCGAGAGAAGGTTCTCAGGAATAGAATTCTGAGAGAATTATTGGTTAAATGGAAGTTCTATTCTTTTGAAGATGCCACCTGGGAGAAAGAAGCCGAACTCGTGCGCGATTACCCTCAGTTTGCGAGATGAGGACAGTCCAGATTTTTAAAAAATTTTAAATTAAGGTTCCTATGGACCAATAAGATTTCCAAATGTAGGGAGGAGGTAAATTGAAGAAATAAAGAAAATCCCTCCAAAAATGAGTAAATTCTCACATAAGATAAAGAGTGGACTGAGGACCAAAGGAAATACTAAAAAAATGAATTTTTGACACCTCAGAGTGGGGATTCTCCCTCATGAAGTAGGCACCTCTTTCCCATCATTGCTTTTGAATTTTAAATCAATAAAATTAGATATTTCATCTCTCCTCTCTCCTAATTCAAGACTAGATCCAAAAAATGAACTAAACTGACCCATAAATGGTCAAAAATTGACCAAACTGATCTGGAAAATTCTAGAATTAGTTTGCTTGGTTAGAAGCTCACTTTTTCCTACAAATAGAAGCCTCCCCTTTGTAGAAGCTTAATAGTATTTTATGCACGGTTACTCTACTCCTCCCTAGAGCCAAAAATAGTGCATTTATTGATAATTCATTAGTTTTTGACCATTTCCTCTTCAAAAGAATTGGTGGCCACTCTTGTTTCAAACAAGAGTAGATCCCTCAAACCATCAAGCCAAAGGAAAGCTCACAAAAATTCATGTAAGCTAGAAATCCTACTTTTTCTTTATTCCATTTAATGGTTTTCTAATTTTTGTTTTCTTTAAAATGAAAAATGATATTATGCCTTGTTGGAAAGGCTTTCCCCCTCTCTTCATTCTTGAATTCAACCTTTCTTTATCCTAGATATGTAATCAAATTCTTAGAATTAAACTTTTCATATTATTTCACTTTAAAAAGTGGAATTTGATTAGTTTAGAATGCTTTAAACCATTTGGGATAATTTCTAAGTAACTTGAGAATGAAAAAAATTAAAAAATGGTCAGCCATACAAAGGAGGTTATAGCAAAAGTTTCTTAAATTTTGTGAAATAAGTTTTATCTTTAATTATTCAAAAAGAGTAACTCCCACCGTTTGTGTATTCTAAAAGTGTTATTTTCATTCTAGGCATAGAAAAATGCATATTAGAAATATTTCCATTAGAATTAATTTCTATGCATAGAAAGATGCATATTGGAGAAGTTTTTTTATTCTAAAAGTGTTACTTTCATCAAAATTGATTTTTATGCATAAAAGATTTTTTTAATTATAAAAGTATTACTTTCATCAAAACTGATTTTTATGCATAAATAGATGCATAAAAGAAATTTTTTATTATAAAAGTGTTACTTTCATCAAAATTGAATTTAATGCATAAATAGATGCATAAAAGATTTCTTTTTATTCTAAAAGTGTTACTTTCATCAAAATTGATTTTTATGCATAAATAGCTGCATAAAAGAATTTTCTTATTATAAGAGAGTTACTTTCATCAAAATTGATTTTTATGCATAAATAGATGCATAAAAGATTTTTTTAATTATTAAAGTGTTACTTTCATCAAAATTAATTTTTATTTATAAATAGATGCATAAAAGATTTTTCTTATTCTTAAAGTGTTACTTTCATCAAAATTGATTTTTATGCATAAATAGATGCATAAAAGAAATTTTTTATTCTAAAAGTGTTACTTTCATCAAAATTAATTTTTATGCATAAATAAATGTATAAAAGAATTTTTTTTAATATAAAAGTGTTACATTCATCAAAATTAATTTTTATGCATAAATAGATGCATAAATAGATGCATAAAAGAATTTTTTATGCATAAATAGATGCATAAAAGAATTTTTTATTATTTTAAAAGTGTTACTTTGATCAAAATTGATTTCTATGCATAAAAGAATTTTTTTATTCTAAAAGTGTTACTTTCATCAAAATTGATTTTTATGCATAAATAGATGCATAAAAGAATTTTTTATTATAAAAGTGTTACTTTCATCAAAATTGATTTTTATGTATAAATAGATGCATAAAAGAATTTTTTATTATAATAGTGTTACTTTTATCAAAATTGATTTTTATGCATAAATAGATGCATAAAAGAAATTTTTATTATTATAAAAGTGTTACTTTCATCAAAATTGATTTTTATGCATAGAAAGATGCATAAAAGAATTTTTTTTGATTATAAAAGTGTTACTTTTATCAAAATTGATTTTTATGCATAAATAGATGCATAAAAGAATTTTTTTAATTATAAAACTGTTACTTTCATCAAAATTGATTTTTATGCATAAATAGATGCATACAAGAATTTTGTTTATTCTAAAAAGTGTTACTTATAAAATAAATTTCCCCGAAACAAAAGTTCAAAAAGAATTTCAGAAGGTGCATTAGAAATAAATTATAATCTGTTTACAAAAGGCCTTATCCTAAGGGTCCAGATTTTCTAAAAATTTTGAATTAAGGTTCTCTGTCCATAGTAACCTCAGAACTCCTTCCCAGAACTGGGGCAACCAAAGAGAAAGAGTTCCACCTCAGACTGCAGCAGCCAGAGCAGTCATAATTTCAGATGTAGTAGAAGAGTAAAGAGGGCAGATCTATGCTGCAATTGAAAACCAAGGGCCTAACCATCAGTTCTCAGTCATCCATACTCCAGCAGAGTATCAGGGTAAGCCTTTTAAGCTTTTCATTGATTTAGGCAGTTCTCATTCATTCATTTCCCCTGGATGCTTGCGTAAGCTAGTCTTAGAACAAAAATTAGGGAAACCTATGCAAGTTGAATTGGCCAGTGGAAAGATTCTTTTCACTCACCATGAGATAGATCTTATCCAATTCAATCTAGATGGTAATGTAACCGCGACTGTCAATTCAAAGTCTTACCTCTGGGAGTTTTTGACGGGATCCTTGGAATGGATTGGCTCCACAAAAATCAAGCTGATATACAGTGTTACAATGGAACCATTTCCTTCCATGACCTTCACAGGAACAAAGTTCAAGGAACTGGAGTTTCCGGATTCCCAGACCTTCAGTTGTAAAAGCTTCCAAGTTGCTGAAAGGACTTAGGAAGAAGAAGCAACAAATTTATGTTGTCAAAATGAACCCAGTAGACTCAAAGCTTAAGGCTAAAGAACCAGAATGGTTAAGTGAATTTGATGATCTATTCCCAGCAGAACTAACTGAAATGCCTCCAATTCGGGAAGTAGATCATGTAATCAGAGATCATGTAATTGAATTGACCCTCGGAGCTCAGCCAGTAGCCCTGTGCACATACAATGCACACGTACAAAATGCCAGTTCCTGAGGCCATCAAACTCAAGGAATAGCTTAGACAGTTGTTAGAACAAGGGTTTGTAAGACCCAGTGTTTCACCTTGGGGTGCGCCAGTTCTCTTTCAGAAAAAGAAAGATGGAACGCTTAAACTCTGTGTGGACTATAGAGGTCTAAATCAACTGACAATTAAGAATAAGTATCCTATCCCAAGAATTGATGAGCTTCTGGACAGGCTAAATGGAGCCCAGATCTTCACAAAGATAGATCTCAAATCCGGGTATTACCAGATCAGGATCAATGATCAAGATATACCAAAAACAGCCATCAATACTCGCTATGGGCATTATGAATTTACTGTCATGCCGTTCGGATTAACTAATGCCCCAGCTACATTCAATCGCCTAATGCAAGACATCCTCAGAAAATACTTGGATGATTTTGTTCTAGTTTTCTTTGATGACATTCTGATTTACTCAAGGAATGCACCTGACCATGAGACTCATGTCAAAAAAGTTCTTGAGATTCTAAGGAAGCACCAACTCTTTGCAAAAAAGAGCAAATGCATTTTCTCTGCCGACCATGTTGAATACTTGGGCTTTCTGGTATCCAAAGATGGAATTTCTCCAGATTCCACAAAAGTCCAAGCAGTCATCATAGATTGGCCTGAACCAAAGACAGTGAAAGAAGTCAGAGGATTCTTAGGATTGACTGGTTGGTATAGAATTTTTATACCAAAGTATGCTCTCATAGCTTCCTCCCTGACTAACCTTCTCAAAAAGAATACCCTATTTCAGTGGTCTGCCATGTGCCAGAGTGCTTTTGATAAGCTGAAGACCGCCTTGCCAGATTTCTCTCTACCCTTTGAGGTAGTAACTGATGCAAGCAGTTTTGCCTTGGAAGGTGCACTTATGCAGGAAGGTCATGCAGTGGTGGCCTATGAATCCCGAAAACTCAGAACGCATGAGAGGAATTATGTTGTCCACGACTTGGAACTATTTTCACTAGTATATGCCCTCAAGTTGTGGAGACATTACCTACTGGGACAAAGATTCACTTTGATGACAGATCATCAAAGCTTAAAGTGGATATTCACTCAGAAGGATCTCAACATGTGCCAAAGAAGGTGGATGCAAACCCTGCAAGAATTTGATTTTGAAATCAAGTACCGCCCAGGCAAAGAAAATATAGGAACATATCAATTATTGTAGTATCAAATCCCTTGATTATTGAAGCAAGAGAGAAGATCATGCAGGATAGATTCTTTGGCCCTATTGCTACCCTACTTATGCAAGAAAGCAAAACTCCACAGGAGTTGAACAGAGTTCAAGGGTATAGCCTGGATGATGGCATTATGTATTATAATCACAGGCTATGCATTCCCAATGATGAGGGAACCAAGGATCAAATTCTGAAGGAAGCCCATGACAACCTTATAGAGCAAGACATCCAGGTTTCATCAAAACCTACATGTCTGTAAAGAAAAGCTTCTTTTGGCTTGGTCTGAAAATGGATGTACTGAATCATGTACGTCAATGTCTGACATGCCAGAAAGTCAAAGCTAAAAGAGTAAAAATGCCTGGGAAGTTACATCCATTGGACATCCCCCAAATGAAGTGGGAATGTATTAGTATGGACTTTATTACTGGATTACCTTCAGTGCAATCAGGTTACAACTCCATTTTCATGGTAGTTGACAGACTAACCAAAGTTCCCCATCTAATTCCAGTAAAAGAAACCTGCACTGCAGTGAATGTGGCTAGAGTGTTTCTCAAAGAAATCTTCAGATTGCATGGCCTACCCAGGAGAATAGTAAGTGATCGAGATCCCAAGTTTACTTCAAGGTTCTGGACTGCATTTTTCGAAGCAGTGGGAACTTTCTTGGATCTCAGCACAGCTTATCACCCTGAGACCAATGGTCAAACTGAAAGGGTAAATCAAGTAATCAAAGATATACTTCCGTCATGCTGTGGCAGGGAACCCAAGAAGTGGCCAAGCTATCTGCACCTAGTCGAGTTCGCCTACAATGCTTCTTATCACCGAAGTATCGGGATGAGCCCTTTTAAAGCTCTGTATGGACAAGATTGCTTAACTCCATTAACTTGGTCCAACCCATTGATTAGGGGTCGAGATGTCTAGACAGATGCTTGATGACATGAAGCAGCCAGATGCAGCCAACTCGTAAAGATATTAAAGCTGCCCAGGATTGACAGAAGTAGTATGCTAATAAGAAGAGGACATACAGAAAGTTTGAAGAAGCAGATATGGTCTTCATCAGAGTATGGCTCAAAAGAAGTTCTCTATCTCTTGGGAAGTATAAGAAATTATCCCCCAGATATTGTGGGCCATATCTAATTACAAAGAAAGTAGGTGACTTAGTCTACGAGCTTCTTCTGCCTCCTCATCTCAAAGTTCATAATGTATTTCATGTAGGCCTTCTAAAGAAATATGTGCCAAGCCCAAATCATGTACTAGATGATGAAATCTTAACCTCTTCAACCCAAGGGCAGATGGAACTCACCTGAAGAAATTCTTGATGTTCGAGAAAAGATTCTCAGGAATAGAATTCTCAGAGAATTATTGGTAAAATGGAAGTTCTATCCTTTTGAAGATGCCACCTAGGAGAATGAAACCGATCTGTTTGCGGGATTACCCCCACTTTGCGAGATGAGGACATCTCGCATTTTTCAAGTGGGAGAGAATGTAAGATTCCTCCCCAGCCTCTCAAGATGTCCAGCATCTTCCCCTATAATCAAATCCCTCTTCAGAAATATAAAAGATCTTGTTTCTTTTAATTTTGGCCTAGAGAGAGAAAATCTTCTAGAGAGTGATAATTTAGTTTTTAAATATTTTTGGATAGAAAAATACCTCATCTTATTAAAATAAGTTCCCCTGAAATAGAAGTTCAAAAAGATTTTCAGAAGGTGCATTAGAAATTAAGTATAATCTGTTCAAGAGGCATTATCTTGGGGGGGGGTGAAGATTTTTTTGAAATTTTAAATTAAGGTTCCTATGGACCAATAAGATTCATCCAAATCTAGGGAGGAGATAAATAGAATAATAAAAGAAAAATCTCCCAAAAATGAGTAAATACTCACATAAGATGAAGAGTTGACTAAGGACAAGGTTAATAGTTAAAAAAGAGAGATATTTAGGTGAAATGATGCATTTTTGACACCTCAGTATGGGGGAATTCCCCTCATGAAAGAGGCCCCTATTTCACATGCTACTTGAATGAGTTTTAAACTCCCAAATAATGAGATTTTTTTATCTCTCCTCTCTCCTGTTTCAACTAGATCCAAAAAGTGAGCAAAATTGACCCAAAAATGGTCAAAAATTGACCAAACTGATCTGGAAAATTCTAGAATCAGTTGGCTTGGTTAGAAGCTCATTTTTTCTTATAAATAGAAGCCTTTCTCTTTTTTGAAGCTCAATAGTGTTTTGCACTGTTACCCTGCCTCTCCCAAGTGCCAGAAATGTTGAATTTTACTCATAATTCATTAGTTTTTGACCTTCCCTCTTCCAAAAGATTAGTGGCCACTCTTGTTTCCAAACAAGAGTAGAACCCTCAAACCATCAAGACAAAGGAAAGCTCTCAAATTCCTTAGTAAGTTAGAGATTCTTCTCTTTTCCATTCATTTTATGGTTTTTATGGTTTTTTATGATTTTTGTCTTCTCTAAATTGCAAATGATGTTATGCCTCATTGAAAAAAGGCATTCCCCTCTCTTCTTTAGTAAATCCAACCATTCTTATCCTAGATGAATGATTAATGAATAAAATCAAGTTTTTCATAATGTTTCTCTTTGATTGTTTCCATTAGAATGATTTAAATACTCTTGGTAAACTTCTAATTAATTTTAGTAAGTTAAAAATTGAAAAATGGTCAGCCATACAAAGGAGGTTATGGTAAATTTTTTAGAAAATTAGTGAAATAAATTTCATCTTTTATTAATCAAAAAGAGTAATCCCCATCGTTAGAGTATTCTAAAAGTGTCATTTTCATTCATGCATAGAAAGATGCATATTGATTAGTTTTTATAAAAGAATGATTTTCAATAGAATTAAATTCTATGAAAGATACTAATTGATAATTTATTTTTATTATAAAAGTGTTACTTTTATCATATTTGATTTTCATGCATAAAAGTATGCATAAAAGAATATTTTTTATTATAAAAGTGTTACTTTTATCATTATTGATTTTTATGCATAAGAGGGTTCATAAAAGAAATTTATTTTTATTATAAAAGTGTTACTTTTATCATATTTGATTTTCATGCATATAAAAGTATGCATAAAAGATTATTTTTTTATTATAAAAGTGTTACTTTTATCATTATTGATTTTTATGCATAAGAGGGTGCATAAAAGAAATTTATTTTTATTATAAAAGTGTTACTTTTATCATATTTAATTTTCATGCATAAAAGATTATTTTTTTATTATAAAAGTGTTACTTTTATCATTATTGATTTTTATGCATAAGAGGATGCATAAAATAAATTTATTTTTATTATAAAAGTGTTACTTTTATCATATTTGATTTTCATGCATAAAAAGGTGGTTGCAAGATCAGGGTGCCCAGTTTTGTCCACTCAGGCACCCTCTAAAGAGTTAAAAAACAGTCATTTGTTTATCTTTAGTGACTAATCTCTCCTAATAAATGAAGGAATTTCGTTTCAAGTTCTTTTGTTGGAACATTATATTCAAAGTTGGAAATATAGTTGCATAATTTGATTAAGCATTAGATAGTCAAAAGTCCTCATTTTCTTAGGTACAAAGTCAATGTATACACCCTGTTCCAAATTTGAACTGATTCCATAAAATGCTAATATTTTTTACTTATAAACTCATATGATATTCCCACTTTGTACCTTCGATCTTCACATAATATGGAGCTTAACTTGATTTTTTGAGAAAATTTTAAGATATTTGTCTATTTTCCTTAAATATTTCAAGGTCTTTAAAGTGTTATAATATACGCCACTTTTTGTACCCACAATAGCTACCACTTAAAATCCTCAATCTTGTAGATCAAAAGAGTGGGTAGATACTGAGACATTAGTAGAATGTGGTGGTTAGTAAAAATTACAAATCCAGTGGTTGGATTTTTAATGATCTCTTTTTCAAAATTCTTCCAGACTATGAGAAGGCCTACAAATATTAATAATCTAATTAGTAAAATTACATTTTTAATAGGGACTAGTGTACTTGTAATGGTGCATCTAGGGAAAAATAAATTGGATCACTCTTAGTATGGAAAGATTATTTGTTTATCATTTCATCGAAGAGATGAGATGCTCAAAGGCGAATGCAGTCATACCTTGAGACTGGGTAAGGTCGGGAATACCCGATAAATAGGTAACTTCCATCTATAAAAATTATTTCTTTGATCATTAAAGAAGCTTATGGAATGAAAATACATTATGAAAAAATGCTTTTTCTGAGTTTTTATTATCAATTTCTGATAAGAATTTATTTATTCTTTTTAGCTTTTAACAACGCTCTGATACCAGCTGTGAGGTCCCCGCCTGCCCGCTCGGGGCTCCTGCCGGGCGGGCAGAAGTGGCATCGGCCTCCCGCGCAGGTTGGGGATCCTGCACCCTTGGGGCCTCGCCCGCGGATGTCTGAGATGAGAGGCTAGCCCAGGGGCGGTCCCTCCGGGCCCCGAAAGACTCTCCTCGCTCGGAAGGCACGAGCAATTCCACCAGGAAGGTGAAAAATCTTTTAACTAGGAGATTACTCTAATGAGTCAAGTCTTGACTAAATTAAATTGATCTGACCAAGCCTGAAGTCACATGGTCAGATCAAGAAGAGACTTGCACCTGGTCCATGGAATCACTGCATTTTCCCTCATTTTCGAGGCACAGCCGATGATCCCTTCCCACAGAACAAGGTCTTCTCAAGATTTAAACTGATTAACGTAACTAATCGTATCTAGTTGTTTCTCAGGAATCCTCCGATCCAACCTAACCCCATTTGGCCCATGGATTAGCCAACCACCCGACCACTAAATTGATGGGACTCCTTTATAAAGATTTGATTGGGTTTTTGCCTGGGTACCGAGGAAAAGAGTTCCCAGGCCCCCTAGCTAGCGTTCATACAAAAATCAAATAGGCACACCACATACACACCCAATATGAAATTGCCGTTTATAATAGATTCGACTGGCTTTAAGACAATCTTTGAATAAAATCATGATATTTCTGATCATCATTTTCCAAAATTCCAAGTCCATTGTATTACAAAAATGCATCATCTGAACTCTCCGTTGAAGACCAGCTGGCTAACCAATGAGATCCAGTATCAAATTTTTGTTCCCATAAACCTTTCCTTTTTGTCCACCATCAGATATCTTCCTCGACGTATGCCTGGGTGTCCTAGCAACCGCGAGCCCATGCATCGCCTGGTCAGAACCCTCTAGGATCCTCCTTAGGTGTCCTAGCACTTCACTCAGGGACCGCTTTGTCGACCCTCGCCCATCGTATTGGAAGAGCACCATTTTAACCATACCGAGGCTGGTCAAGACCTCGACAGGCTTTGCCACCACGGGCGACGTCCCTTGATGACTCCCCGCCGCCAGCTGTTCCAACAAACCTCCTTTAGAAAAACATAAGCCAAATGCTTCCTCCAGCATTTTGGCATAAAATAGTCCTTTGAATGAAAAACAGAGTTTCCAATGCAAGTGAGATTCCAGTTTGAGATTGGTTCCAAAGACCCTTTTGCTAATAATTCCCAGTTTCATAATGAGGATCCTTGATCTCTCATGAGGGTAATCTACCCGTCATTTTATCCATTTATCCAACTAGATTCTTGGTGAGATTGGTCAGGGAAAAACTAGATTAGTTCTGGTAGTCTATTCTTTGGATTTAGTACTGGAATTGGTCACAAAGTTTTTGTCTGAAGGAAAATTAGGTTTACTATCCGACCTCACGTAGTCTAACTAAATTCATTCTACCAGGATTACTTTCAACTAAACATCTAGTTTTTGGGTAAATATCCATTTAGTGATTTTACCAATTCAATTATCCAAGATTTTCTTTTTCCCACATAAATTCTCAACCTTAATTCATTAGGTAGAATTATGATGGAAATCCATCTTTTGACATTAGGATTTAATTCAAATCCATCTTTTCTCAATTATCATGGAAACTCATCTTTTAACTAAAATATCAATACCTATTTTTTTGAATAAACTTGAAATCCTTATTTTTCTCATTTCAATGAGTGCAATCCAATTATCATGGGAATTTCTCTTTTCCCCAAATTAAATTTATTAAAATTATTCTTAAAAATTAACTCCGTGCGATCTAGGGGATCATGCCAGTTCAAGGGGCTCATCAAAGGGGTGACTTCCTCCTGTTCAAAAGGTGGCGGCAGTGGAATTTCTCCTTCTTCAAGTGGTTGGGTGGATGGTTTCTGAGTCGGCGATGTGACGGGGGTGGAATTTCTCCTTCTTCAAGTGGTTGGGTGGATGGTTTCTAAGCCGGCGATGAAGGGGCTGTTGTTGTTGATGATGAGGGTCATGTAGTAAGGCCAGCATCGAGCAATGGTGGGGGCATGGTGGATGTAGAGGGCATATCCCGAAATGCAATGTACATTCCTAAGTAAAGGGATAATAAAGGGGTGAGGGGGGTGAGGGTGATGGGGGTGGAGTGGGAAAATGAAGGGGAGGGGAAGAAGAGTGTGCATGAAAATGAGGGAGAGGGGAAGAAGAGTGTGCGTGAAAATGAGGGAGAGTCAATGTGCCTGAGGGAGGTGGTGAGGGTGGAGGTTGGTTAGGGGGAGGTGTAGAGGATGAACCTGATGAGGGAGGAGGAGGTAGGGGTGAAGAAGGTCTTGGGGGTGAAGGTGGCAAGTGGCCCTGCCCATCATTCTTGTTGTCATTGTCCTCCGCGGGGTAGGGCAAGCTTGATGAGGAGCAACCTGAGGACCGTTAGAAAAGAAAAATTAAACAATCATGCAGTAGCCTCAGCTTCACTATACTCCCAAGGAAAGGCAACATGTGTATCATCAAACTCGCAGATGCCAGTGCCATAAATTCTATCTATAGGAAGCACCTGTGGTACAAAAGGAGCAATCCACCTGTGGAGTACGGTGGTAGAGGATCATGCAAAAGAGACAAGAGGGCATCATTGACCACATGCCACCCAATGGTTCAAAAGTACGTCAGTGCCCTTTGGGAGATTTCAAAGGGGTATGGGTAAGGGCATACATGGATTAGAAGGGATAAGGGGTACGGGTAAGGGCATACATGGATTACAAGGGATACCTTTGGAAGTTCCTTGAAGTCTTCATGGATGACCTTTGTGTCAATTCCTCTTGAAAGGAGCACCTAGCATGTCTCCGCAAAGTGGTAGAAAGATGCAGGTTATATCGCATCTCGTTGAACCCTCTCAAATGTCAATTTTGTGTTCAACATGGTGTGATCCTGGGACACATTGTGCCCAAGCAGGGAATTTCAATTGCCTACACCCACAAACTTCAAAGGTGTCCAGTGCTTCATGGGACATGTCAGCTATTATCGGTGATTCATTTTTATGTATGCTGATATTGCTTGACCCCTTTACGGAATCCTTATTGTATTTGAATGGATTGAAGAATGCCAATAGGCTTACACCACACTCAAAAAATCCTTAGCAAGAACTCCAATCCTTAGATCCCCCAACTGGGATCTCATATTCCATGTCCACATTGATGCCTCAGCATTTGCCATAAGATGCGTGATGCCCCAACACCAGAAGAACACAAGATGGACTTCCCCATCAGTTTTTCTAGTCGCCAACTCAACGAAGCTGAGAGGAATTACACCACAACTAAAAGGGAGGGATTAAGGATGGTTTACATGGTTAAGATGTTTTGCCAATTATCTTCTAGCGACCAAGTTTGTCTTCTTCGTGGACCATCAACCCTTTTGTACTTGGTAAATAAGCCATGTATGACGACAGGAAAAATCACCAAGTGGCCGCTTATCTTGCTTGAGTTTGACTTCACCGCCGTTACGGTAAGGAAAGGCTCTCAACATGTTCTTGCAGACCACATGTCAAGGATCCCCAACGGCGAACAACCCAGTGGGAGTAGACGATGTTTTACCATATGCCACCCTATTCCAACTTTTCTTGATTCCTAAATGGGGCAAAGAAGTGCCATGTATGATAGGAAAAATCACCAAGTGGCCGCTTATCTTTCTTGAATTTGACTTCACCGTTACGATAAGGAAAGGCTCTCAACATGTTCTTGCAGACCACATGTCAACAAGGATCCCCAACGGCAAACAACCAGTGGGAGTAGACGATGACTTACCATATGCCACCCTATTCCGACTTTTCTTGATTCCTAAATGGGGAAAAGAAGTGCCATGTGTTAGGAAAAATTTTGAAAGGTGTTTTGGGCTTGTGTACATATGGGATTCATAGCATGCAAAAAAGCTTTGCCCAGAATGCCCTGGCAGATGTACAGAGTTTTGTAGTAGGCTAGTATGGGCTTGTTCGGAGCATGGCCTGCTGGAGGTGGTATCAATCATTCGGTTCCTCTGTATGTGTGTGCATCCCCCAAAAAAAAAGTGGGCACTTGTAGGTTGTATTTGAAGGAGTGCAAGAACATGTGGGCAATTAATTGTTGGGATGCCAATTAAATGTGTGCATGAGCTAGATTTGGAAGGTCCAGGAAAAGAAATTGATGGGTGTGAAAATGTCAGGAGAAAGGTGGCACAAGGGAAATTCGATGAAAAGGAAAGATGCCAAATTGGGCCAAGACGGTGGGTTCTTCCAGAACGAGGTCACGATGGCTAGCGAAAAGGGGAGTGGGTACGTCAACATTGAGAGGGGGGAACTGCAGAGTGCAACAAAGGAGAGAAAAAGGCCGATTGTGGGAAAAAAAGAGAGGAGAGTTTTCCTTGGGGAGCCGCCTCTGCTAGCGAGAAGGTTAGTAGGTGTTGCTATTGGGCGTGACGGCTGACAATGAGGAGGTTGGTGCCGACTGCAGTAGTGAAGCAGTGAAGGGGAGGGAAGCACATCAATAGTAGAGAGGAAGAAGGTGGTGGCACCAACTGCAGCGAAGGAGAGAGGAAGCTCGACTGTGGGTGACGAGCAAGAGGAGTTTGGTGTGGAGAGGGCCACCTCTGGTTGCGAGAATTGTTGGGGTGTCGCCTTGTACGCAGCAGTAGCTACTGTAGAAGAGGAGGCTGAAGTCGAGGGAGTCGCCAAGGGAGAGCTTCGACAGGACATCAACTGCAGCTGAAGAGAGAAGAAGAGAAAGGCGGCTGGTGGCAACAAAGAGAGTGAATTTATCGTTGGAGTTGGCCGCCTCTGATATCGGGAGTTTTGGAGGTGTTGATGTGTTTGGCACAGCTGACAGAGATGCAGCAACTAAAAGGTGGTGATGTGCAGCCAAAAGGTGATATAGAGGGGCAACACACCATGGATAGAAGAGTGTATATGATGCGAGCTGAGACATGGGCTTCTTCTCATGGTAGGGTCAAATATAAGATGGTGATAAGCAAGTGATTCTTGATGGTGTTGACCACAGAGATGCACCAGAGAGTGATGTTCCTTGTTGAGGGTGCCGACTTTGAGTGCAGATCTCGTGTGTTTGTTTTGTTGGTTTGCTATCGCTGGTGTTTGAGGCCAGCTCATGGGCTGAGGTGAAGAAGTTCTAAGAAGAGATGAGAGAGGGATTAGCCAAGATGAATGGGGGAGAGCCTTGTGAGTATACATCTTGTGTGTTGATGTGAAGGTGTCGTGTATGTGAGATGGTTGTGTGAGTAAAAGCTTCTGTGTCGAAAGATGCTGTATGGAAGTGTTGTGACTGGAAATTCGAGGATGAATGATAATGGTGATGTATCTGGCTATGGTTGTGTGTTGGTATCTTGTGTGTGTTGATTTGCAGGAGAAGGCGTGATTGATGTGTTTGGTGGTGTAGTCCACGGGTTTACACTCTCACAGTGCACTTTGTGCCAGCCTTCGATTACCTCGTCATGCACACAGTGGAAGTGTATGTGTTTGCTGGGTGTTTACTTTGAATATGGTGCCCCTGTTTTGTGCTAGTGATTCCAAGGTTGGGGAAGTGGGAAGCTATAGAGGACTATTCCCGTGTTCTTTTTTCCACTCCACATTCTTTTTGGTGCCCCCACTGAGGAGAGCTTAGTATTTTTCTTTGGAAGGGTGTATGTCCCATAGGAAAGAGACTTGTACCGCTTCTTTTGGCAGGGATTGTTGCAGATTTTCATGATGTGGTCTTATCCAAAATTTCATGGCAGGAAGGGTGAAGATGTGTTTGACTTTTGGGAGCAAATGGAGTTGGTCTGCATTAGCAATCATGTTACAGATGAAGAGCAAGTTTTGAGGTTAGTAAGGAATTTTTTGAAGGGAGATGCCCGAAGCTGGCTTAAAGATTTTGAAGCACAGGATGCGGCATATGAGCTACTTGACCTTAGACAGGTTGAAAGAAGGCCTTTTGGAGCATTTTCAACAAGCAGAGGAGCCTAGTGTGCTTTGGCAGGAGTTGAGCATCTTGAAGCAGGTCCATGGGCAATCATTGGATGATTTTGTGAAGGTATTTACATGTCTATGGGGTAAGTGGTGTACGACATTGAAGCAGGAAGTTCCTCCTATGTTTCTGAAGAAGAGCTTGTTTATTGATGGTTTGCTACCCCATTTGAAGGTCAGGGTTGAGTTGAAGAATCCCAAGTCATTTGATGATGCAGTTAGGGTTGCTAGGGAAAAGGGAGGCAAGATTTTGAAGCAGATGGAGATGGGTATTTTTCTGCATGAAGGTGTTGTGTCTGCAAGGAATATGCATGTAAATTTGGTTGAGGTGGATAAGAATCCTATGCAAAGTTTGAATAGACAGGAGCCTCAAAGGCCTATGCAAGTGCAAAGGGGGATGTTTTGTGTGCCTTCTGATTTTTTTCCAAAGTTTTTAAAGCAAGTGAAGGTGGATGAAAAGCAGGTGAAGGAGCAAAGTGAAGATGTGTGTTTGATGAATGATGTGGATGTAGCTAAGGTTTTCCCTATTGATGTTGCGATTGAAACTAAGGATGTGCACGTTGAAAAGCAGGATGAGGAATCTGGGTCAAGGTTTGAAACTTTTACAGATGAGGAGTTGCCAGAAATTCTTCTTTGGAATGGGACGTCATGGCTGTACATGACAGTGATTTGGAATGCTCTATTGAAGATCATTTGCATTCGGATCTGGATGATATGCATGCACATGGAATCAAAGAGGATGATGCCTTGGGATTGGCTGATAATAAGAAGGACGAGGAGTTGGATATAGAATGCTTTGAGGATGATTCTTTGCCAGATTCTACAAGGGAGGAGGATGGGGTAGAGACTTGTGATGAAGTGAAGATGGTTTGCAATGCAGATGTGGAGAGTATGGAGGAAGATCCTATTGTTATGGATTTTCTTGGATAGCTTGATGATGGTATGGTACTTGCGATGAATGACGTGGATGTTTTTTCATTTGATGCATTATGTGTTGGGGAGTCTTTGGACAATGATACTAGGGGGGTTGGCAACACTCAAGAAGATATGCATGTAGATTGGGCTGATGAAGAGCATTGTGATGTGAGTATTGTGCTTGAGGATGATATGTGGGAAGTTGCTAGCCTTGATGAACAGGAGCCAAAGATAGACATGGATGCAAATATGGTTGAGAATGTAACTAAGGCTTCTTTACATATTGCTGAAATGCTAAATATGTAAAGATAGACATGGATGCAAATATGGTTGAGAATGTAACTAAGGCTTCTTTACATATTGCTGAAATGCTAAAGGCAAAGTCCATGGATGACAAGGATTCTGGACCAGTTGAGTTGTATGGTTGTGAAGAGATGCCTATTTTACAAGAGTTGGAAGTGCTTTGGACACTGCTGTTGGAAAGGATGTGGATTTTTGTGTGCATAAAGGCCAAAATGTTGGAACTCGTCCTTCATTGGTAATGATGAATTGGATGCTAGATGTTGCAATGCAACAGGTTTTGAAGACAGGGAGGTTTGTTGTGGGTGAAGTGTTCTCTTATGGAGTGAAGGCTTGAGGATGATGTTGCGTGGTTAGAGTCTATAAATTCTTATCAAATGATGGATAGAAATGATTTTGTGGCACATATGGTTGACGTTTGGTATGTAGTGATGCAGTCATTGTGTTTCACAGATGTTGGGAAATGGGATGGTGAGTTACAGCAGTTTTCTAGCTATTGGACTTTATCTTTTTGCTATGCTGAGCATAAATGCTCTAGCAGACAAGGGGGTTGGCAAAGTATGTTAGGCAAAATTTGAAAGGTGTTTTGGGCTTGTGTACATATGGGATACATGGCATGCAAAAAAGCTTTGGCCGGAATGCCTTGGCAAATGTACAGAGTGGATGGTTTTGTAGTAGGCTAGTACAGGCTTGTCCGGAGCGTGGTCTGCTGGAGGTGGTGTCAGTCATTCGGTTGCTCTGTATGTGTGCACGTCCCCCCAAAAAAAAAGTGGGCACTTGTAGGTTGTATTCGAAGGAGTGCAAGAACATGTGGGCAATTAATTGTTGGGATGCCAATCAAATGTGTGCATGAGCTAGATCTGGAAGGTCCAGGAAAAGAAGGTGATGGGTGTGAAAATGTCAGGAGAAAGGTGGCACAAGGGAAATTCGATGAAAAGGAAAGATGCCAAATTGGGCCAGGATGGTGGGTTCTTCCAGAATGAGGGCATGATGGCTAGCGAAAAGGGGAGCATGTACGTCAACAATGAGAGGGGGGGAACTGCAGAGTGCAACGAAGGAGAGAAAATAGCCGATTGTGGGCAAAAAGGAGAGGAGAGATTTCCTTGGGGAGCCGCCTCTGGTAGCGAGAAGGTTAGGAGGTGTTGCTATTGAGCGTGATGGCTGACAGTGAGGAGGCTGGTGCCGACTGCAGTAAAGCAGTGAAGGGGAGGGAAGCACGTCGATAGTAGAGAGGAAGAAGGTGGTGGCGCCAACTGCAACGAAGGAGAGAGGAAGCTCAACTGTGGGCGACGAGTAGGAGGAGTTCGGTGTGGAGAGGGCCGCCTCTGGTTGCAGGAATCGTTGGGGTGTCGCCTTGTACATAGCAATAGCTGCAGAAGAGGAGGTTGAAGTCGAGGGAGTCGCCAAGGGAGAGTGTCGACAGGACATCAACTGCAGATGAAGAGAGAAGAAGAGAAAGGTGGCTGGTGGCAACAAAGAGAGGGAGTTTATCGTTGGAGTTGGCCACCTCTGATATCGGGAGTTTTGGAGGTGTTGATGTGTTTGGCGTAGCTGCAGCAGATATTCGAAACCAAAAGGTGGTGATGTGCAGCCAAAAGGTGATACAGAGGGGCGACACGCCATGGATAGAGTGTAGATGATGCAAGCTGAGGCATGGGCTTCTTCTCATGGTAGGGTCAAATATAGGATGGTGACAAGCAAGTGATGCTTGATGGTGTTGACCACAGAGATGCACCAGAGAGTGATGTTCCTTGTTGAGGGTGCCAACTTTGAGTGCAGATCTCGTGTGTTTGTTTTGTTGGTTTGTTATCTTGCTGGTGTTTGAGGCCAGCTCATGGGCTGAGGTGAAGAAGTTCTAAGAAGAGATGAGAGAGGGATTAGCCAAGATGAATGGGGGAGAGCCTTGTGAGTATACATCTTGTGTGTTGATGTGAAGGTGTCGTGTATGTGAGATGGTTGTGTGAGTAAAAGCTTCTGTGTCAGAAGAAGCTGTATGGAAGTGTTGACTAGGAATTTGAGGATGAATGATACTGGTGATGTATCTGGCTATGGTTGTGTGTTGGTATCTTGTGTGTGTTGATTTGCAGGAGAAGGCGTGATTGACATGTTTGGTGGTGTAGTCCACGGGTTTACACTCTCACAGTGCACTTTGTGCCAGCCTTCGATTACCTTGTCATGCACACAGTGGAAGTGTATGTGTTTGCTGGGTGTTTACTTTGACTATGGTGCCCCTGTTTTGCACTAGTGATTCCAAGGTTAGGGGAGTGGGAAGCTATATAGGCCTGTTCTTGTGTTCTTTTTTCCACTCCACATTCTTTTTGGTGCCCCCACTGAGGAGAGCTCAGTATTTTTCTTTGGAAGGGTGTATTTCCCATAGGAAAGAGACTTGTACCGCTTCTTTTGGCAGGGATCGTTGGCAGATTTTAATGATGTGGTCTTATCCAGAATTTCATGGCAGGAAGGGTGAAGATGTGTTTGACTTTTTGGAGAAAATGGAGTTGGCATGCATTAGCAATCATGTTACAGATGAAGAGCAGGTTTTGAGGTTAGTAAAGAATTTTTTGAAGGGAGATGCCCGAAGCTGGCTTAAAGATTTTGAAGCACAGGATGCGGCATATGAGCTACATGGTGTTTTGACCTTAGACAGGTTGAAAGAAGGCCTTTTGGAGCATTTTCAACAAGTAGAGGAGCCTAGTGTGCTTTGGCAGGAGTTGAGCATCTTGAAGCAGGTCCATGGGCAATCACTGGATGATTTTGTGAAGGTATTTACATGTCTATGGGGTAAGTGGTGTACGACATTGAAGCAGGAAGTTCCTCCTATGTTTCTGAAGAAGAGCTTGTTTATTGATGGTTTGCTACCCCATTTGAAGGTCAGGGTTGAGTTGAAGAATCCCAAGTCATTTGATGATGCAGTTAGGGTTGCTAGGGAAAAGAAAGGTAAGATTTTGAAGCGGATGGAGATGGGTATTTATCCGCATGAAGGTGTTGTGTCTGCAAGGAATATGCATGTAAATTTGGTTGAGGTGGATAAGAATCCTATGCAAAGTTTGATTAGATAGGAACCTCAAAGGCCTATGTAGGTGCAAAGGGGGATGTTTTATGTGCCTTTTGATTTTTTTCCAAAGTTTTTAAAGCAGGTGAAGGTGGATGAAAAGCAGGTGAAGGAGCAAAGTGAAGATGTGTGTTTTATGAACGATGTGGATGTAGGTAAGGTTTTCCCTATTGATGTTGCGATTGAAACTAAGGATGTGCACGTTGAAAAGCAGGATGAGGAATCTGGGTCAAGGTTTGAGACTTTTGCAGATGAGGAGTTGCCAGTGGATTCTTCTTTGGAATGGGACGTCATGGCTGTACATGACAGTGATTTGGAATGCTCTATTGAAGATCATTTGCATTCGGATTTGGATGATATGCATGCACATGGAAGCAAAGAGGGTGATGCCTTGGGAATGGCTGATAATAAGAAGGACGAGCAGTTGGATATAGAATGCTTTGAGGATGATTCTTTGCCAGATTTTATAAGGGAGGAGGATGGGGTAGAGACTTTTGATGAAGTGAAGATGGTTTGCAATGCAGATGTGGAGAGTATGGAGGAAGATCCTATTGTTATGGATTTTCTTGGACAGCTTGATGATGGTATGGTACCTACGATGAATGACGTGGATGTTTTTTCATTTGATGCATTATGTGCTGGGGAGTCTTTGGACGATGATACTAGGGGGGTTGGCAACACTCAATAGGATATGCATGTAGATTGGGTTGATGAAGAGCGTTGTGATGTGAGTATTGTGCTTGAGGATGATATGTGGGAAGTTGCTAGCCTTGATGAACAGGAGCCAGAGACAGACATGGATGAAAATATGGTTGAGAATGTAACTAAGGCTTCTTTACATATTGCTGAAATGCTAAAGGCAAAGTCCATGGATGACAAGGATTCTGGACCAGTTGAGTTGTATGGTTGTGAAGAGATGCCTATTTTACAAGAGTTGGAAGTGCTTGTGGGACACTGCTACTGTTGGAAAGGATGTGGATTTTTGTGTGCATAAAGGCCAAAATGTTGGAACTAGGCCAAAATGTTGGAACTAGGCCTTCATTGGTAATGATGAATTGGATGCTAGATGTTGCAATGCCACAGGTTTTGAAGACATGGAGGTTTGTTGTGGGTGAAGTGTTCTCTTATGGTTTATTTGAAGAGCGAAGGCTTGAGGATGATGTTGAGTGGTCAGAGTCTGTGAATGCTTATCAAATGATGGATGGAAATGATTTTGTGGCACATATGGTTGACGTTTGGTATGTAGTGATGCAGCCATTGTGTTTCACAGATGTTGGGAAATGGGATGGTGAGTTACAGCAGTTTCCTTTTGATCCTGGTGGATAGCTATTGGACTTTATCTTTTTGCTGCTGGAGCATAAATGCTCTAGTAGCAGATAGGGGGGTTGGCAAAGTATGTTAGGCAAAATTTTGAAAGGTGTTTTGGGCTTGTATACATATGGGATGCATGGCATGCAAAAAAGCTTTGCCCAGAATGCTCTGGCAGATGTACATAGTGGATGGTTTTGTAGTAGGCTAGTACAGGCTTGTCCGGAGCGTGGTTTGCTGGAGGTGGTGTCAATCATTCGGTTGCTCTGTATGTGTGCGCGTCTCAAAAAAAAAAGTGGGCACTTGTAGGTTGAAGGAGTGCAAGAACATGTGGGCAATTAATTGTTGGGATGCCAATTAAATGTGTGCATGAGCTAGATCTAGAAGGTCCAGGAAAAGAAGGTGATGGGTGTGAAAATGTCAGGAGAAAGGTGGCACAAGGGAAATTCGATGAAAAGTAAAGATGCCAAATTAGGCCAGGATGGCGGGTTCTTCCAGAAGAACGAGGGCACGATGGCTAACGAAAAGGGGAGCATGTACGTCAACAATGAGAGGGGGGAACTGCAGAGTGCAATGAAGGAGAGAAAAAGGCTGATTGTGGGCAAAAGGAGAGGAGAGTTTTCCTTGGGGAGCCGCCTCTGGTAGCGAGAAGGTTAGGAGGTGTTGCTGTTGGGCGTGACGGCTGACAGTGATGAGGAGGCTGGTGCCGACTGCAATGAGGCAAGGGGAGGGAAGCACGTCGATAGTAGAGAGGAAGAAGGTGGTGGCCCCAACTGCAGCAAAGGAGAGAGGAAGCTCGACCCTATGGGCGACGAGCAGGAGGAGTTTGGTGTGGAGAGGGCTGCCTCTGGTTGCGGGAATCGTTGGGGTGTCGCCTTGTATGCAGCAGTAGCTGTAGAAGAGGAGGGTGAAGTCGAGGGAGTCGCCAAGGGAGAGGGTCGACAGGACATCAACTGGAGCTGAAGAGAGAAGAAGAGAAAGGCGGCTGGTGGCAATGAAGAGAGAGAGTTTAGCGTTGGAGTTGGCCGCCTCTGATATCGGGAGTTTTGGAGGTGTTGATGTGTTTGGCGCAGCTGCTCTGCTGATAGAGATGCAGCAGATATTCAAAACCAAAAGGTGGTGATGTGCAGCCAAAAGGTGATACAGAGGGGCAACATGCCATGGCTAGAGTGTAGATGATGCAAGCTGAGGCATGGCTTATTCTCATGGTAGGGTCGAATACAGGATGGTGACAAGCAAGTGATGCTAGAGTGATGTTCCTTGTTGAGGGTGCGGACTTTGAGTGCAGAGCTCGTGTGTTTGTTTTGTTGGTTTGCTCTCGCTGGTGTTTGAGGCCAGCTCATGGGCTGAGGTGAAGAATTTCTAAGAAGAGGTGAGAGAGGGATTAGCCAAGATGAATGGGGGACAGCCTTGTGAGTATACATCTTGTGTGTTGATGTGAAGGTGTCATGTATATGAGATGGTTGTGTGAGTAAAAGCTTCTATGTGTCGTCGGAAGAAGCTGTATGGAAGTGTTGACTTAGAATTCGAGGATGAATGATACTGGTGATGTATCTGGCTATGGCTGTGTGCTGGTATCTTGTGTGTATTGATTTGCAGGAGAAGGCGTGATTGACATGTTTGGTGGTGTAGTCCACGGGTTTACACTCTCACAATGCACTTTGTGCCAGCCTTCGATTACCTCGTCATGCACACAGTCACAAGTGTATGTGTTTGCTCGGTGTTTACTTTGACTATGGTGCCCCTGTTTTGTGCTAGTGATTCCAAGGTTGGGGGAGTGGGAAGCTATAGAGGCTTGTTCCCGTGTTCTTTTTTCCACTCCACACCATGTATGACAGAAAAAATCAGTCCCAGTTTCATAAAATAGTCCACAATTTCTTTATGCCTCTTTTTATGCATAAAATTCAACTTCAATGGAAATAACACTTTTATATAAAAGAAAATCCTTTTATGCATCTATTTATGCATAGAAATTAAATCTAATGAAAATCACACTTTTATAATAAAAAAATATCCAATATGCATCTTTCTATGCATAGAATTTAAATCTAATGGAAATCAGTCTTTTATAATAAAAAAATATCCAATATGCATCTTTCTATGCATTGAATTTAAATCTAATAAAAATCACACTTTTATAATAAAAAAATATCCAATATGCATCTTTCTATGCATAGAATTTAAATCTAATGAAAATCACACTTTTATAATAAAAAAATATCCAATATGCATCTTTCTATGCATAGAATTTAAATCTAATAAAAATCACACTTTTATAATTAAAAAAAATCTTTTATGCATAAAAATAAATATTGATGAAAGTAACACTTTTATAATTAAACAAATTTCTTTTTTGCATCACTTTATGCATAAAAATCAATATTAATGAAAGTAACACTTTTATAACCAAAAACAAATTCTTTTATGCATCACTTTATGCATAAAAATCAACATTGATGAAAGTAACACTTTTATAATAAAAAAAATCTTTTATGCATAAAAATCAATATTGATGAAAGTAACACTTTAAAAAAATTCTTTTTTGCATCACTTTATGCATAAAAATCAATATTGATGAAAGTAACACTTTTATAACCAAAAAAGAGGAAATAGTCAAAAACAAGTGAATTATCAATGAATTCAATGTTTTTGGCTCTGGGGAGGAGTAGAGTAACAGTGCGTAAAACACTATTAAGCTTCTACAAAGAGGGAGGCTTCTATTTATAGGAGAAAATGAGCCTCTAACCAACCAAACTCATTCTAGAATTTTCCAGATCAGTTTGGTCAATTTTTGACCATTTTTGGGTCAGTTTAGTTCACTTTTTAGATCCAGTTTTGAATTAGGAGAGAGGAGAGATGAAATATCTAATTTTATTTATTTAAAATTGAAAATCAATGATGAGAAAAAGGCACCTACTTCATGAGGGAGAATCCCTATCTCCTAAGGTGTCAAAAATTGATTTTTTTATCTATTTTCCTTGGTTCTTAGTCCACTCTTCATCTTATGTGAACATTAACTCATTTTTGGGGGGTTTTTCTTTTATTTTTCAATTTATCTCCTCCCTGCATTTGATTAATCTTATTGGTCCATAAGAACCTTAATCTAAAATTTTCAAAAAATCTGGACCCTTAGGCTAAGGCCTTTTGAACAGATTATAATTTATTTCTAATGCACCTTCTGAAATTCTTTTTGAACTTCTGTTTCGGGGGAATTTATTTTAATAAGAAGAGATATTTTTCCATCCAAAAATATCTAAAACCTCAATAATCTCTCTCTAGAATATTTTCTCTCTCTAAGCCAAAATAGGTAGAAACAAGATCTTTTATTATTCTGAAGAGGGGATTGATTATAGGAGAAGATACTCGACATCTTGAGGGCTAGGGAGGAATCTTACATTCTCTCCCACTCTCCCAGTTGGCATTTTCAAAAGGAAAGAACTTCCATTTGACCAATAATTCTCTCAGAATTCTATTCATAAGAACCTTCTCTCGAACATCAAGGATTTCTTCAGGTTGGAGTTCCATCTGCCCTTGGGTTGAAGAAGTTAAGATTTCATCATCAAGCACATGTTTCGGGCTCAGTACATACTTCTTAAGTAGGCTGACATGAAATACATTATGTACTTTGAGATGAGGAGGTAGAAGAAGTTCATACGCTAAGTCACCTACTTTCTTTGTAATCAGATATGGCCCATAATATCTGGGGGATAACCCCGCTCCAGCTGTCTCACGACAACACTCCATCAGCCTCATGACCAACGCTTAACCAAAATCCTAGGGATCTTTTCAGTAAGATATGTTGGAAGTTCCAGCTCCTGTAAAATGAAGACCATATCTGCTTCTTTGAATTCTCTGTCTGACCTCTTCTTATCTGCATACTGCTTCTGTCTATCCTGGGTAGATTTTATATCTTTGCAAATTGACTGCATCTGCTGCTCCATGTCGTCAAGCATCTGTCTGTACATCTCGACCCTAATCAATGGGTTCGGACCAAGTTAATGGAGTTAAGAAAACTTGTCTATACAGAGCTTTGAGAGGGCTCATCCCGATACTTTGGTGATAAGAAGCATTGTAGGCAAACTCGACTTAGTGTAGATAGCTTAGCCACTTCTTGGGTTCCCTGCCACCACAGCATGACCGAAGTATATCTTCGATTACTTGGTTTACCCGTTCTGTTTGACCATCCGTCTCTCGGGGTGGTAAGCTGTGCTAAGATCCAAGAAAGTTCCAACTGCTTCAAAAAATGTAGTCCAGAATCTTAACGTGAACTTGGGATCTCGATCACTTACTATTCTCCTAGGTAGGCCATGCAATCTGAAGATTTCTTTTAGGAACACTCTGGCCACATCCACTGCAGTGTAGGTTTCTTTTACTGGAATCAGATGGGCAACTTTAGTTAGTCTATCAACTACCACAAAGATGGAGTTGTAACCTGATTGCACTGAAGGTAATCCAGTAATAAAATCCATACTGATACATTCTCACTTCATCTGGGGGATGTCTAATGGATGTAACTTTCCAGACATTTTTACTCTCTCAGCTTTGACTTTCTGACATGTCAGACAATGATGTACCTGATTAAGTACATCTTTTTTTAGTCCAGGGCAAAAGAAGCTTTTCTTTATAGACATGTAGGTTTTAATGAAACCTGGATGTCCTGCAAGGCTGTCATGGGCTTCATTCAAAATTTGACCTTTAGTTCCCTCATCATTGGGAATGCATAGCCTGCGATTATAATACATAATTCCATCATGGAGGCTGTACCCTTGAACTCGGTTCAACTCCTGATGAGGAGTTTTGCTTTCTTGCATAAGTAAGGTAGCAATAGGGCCAAAGAATCTATCCTGCATGGTCTTCTCTCTTGCCTCATTAATCAATGGATTTGACACCACTGTAGTTGCAAGCAAGGAGGTTTTTCTGTTGAGGGTTTCGCTACCACATTTTCTTTGCCTGGGCGGTATTTGATTTCAAAATCAAATTTCTATAGGGTCTCAATCCACCTTCTTTGGCGCATGTTGAGATCCTTTTGGGTGAAGATCCACTTTAAGCTCTGATGATCTATCCATCAAAGTGAATCTTTGACCTCTTAAGTTTTCGGGATTCATAGGCCACTGCATGACCTTCCTGCATGAGGTAAAGAGAAATCTGGCAACTTCAGAATGGGATTGGTTACCAAGGCGGTCTTCAGCTTATCAAAAGCACTCTGGCACCTGGCAGACCATTGAAACAAGGTTTTCTTCTTGAGAAGATTAGTCAGGGGGAAGCTATGAGAGCATACTTTGGTATAAAAATTCTATACCAAAGAGTCAATCCCAAGAATCCACTGACTTCTTTCACTGTCTTTGGTTCAAGCCAATCTATGACTGCTTGGACTTCGGAGAAATTCCATCTTTGGATACTAGAAAGCCCAAGTATTCAACATGGTCGGAAGAGAAAGTGCATTTGCTCTTTTTTGCAAAGAGTTGGTGCTTCCTTAGAATCTCAAGAACTTTTCGGACATGAGCTTCATGGTCAGCTACATTCTTTGAGTAAATCAGAATATCATCAAAGAAAACAAGAACAAAATCATCCAAGTATTCTTTGAGAATGTCCTGCATTAGGAGATTGAATGTAGCTGGGGCATTTGTAAAACCAAATGGCATGACTATAAATTCATAGTGCCCATACCGAGTATTGATGGCTGTCTTCAGGATATCTTACTCATTAATCTTGATCTGATAATACCCTGATTTGAGATCAATCTTTGTGAAGATGTGGGCTCCACTTAGCCTGTCCACACAAGCTCCACTTAGCCTGTCCACACAAGCTCCACTTAGCTTGTCCAGAAGCTCCACTTAGCCTGTCCAGAAGCTCATCAATTCTGGGAATAGGATATTTATTCTTAACGATCAGCTGGTTGAGACCTCTGTAATCCACACAGAGTCTTAACGTTCCATCCTTCTTTTTCAGATTCTTGATCGCAGGTTTGAATTCCAAACAGAATTCCTCGAATTCTGTAACCTTGATCCTCATATCAAAATCAAAGGGTCTCGACTTAGTTTCAGATTTCGTGGGTGATTTGAGTGTATTTTCCTGAACTGGTCACATCGTCTTTCCTTGAAACTGACGAAGAGTTTGGTCTTGGTCAAAGTCTGATTCTGGGTTCGAGTCTGGTAAGGTTCTTTCCAAACTACCTTTCTCAAAAGGGGATGATATTTCAATTACTATTTTATTGAATTTCATTCATTAAATATTAACTTAACTGGTTTCTAAACTAATCACAAATTCCTATGAGGAATAAATTAATCCATTTATCTAAATTTTCCACTTCGAACGATTTTTTGAATTTTCTCATTACCGTCCGAGTGAATATGAAACGATAGAATTTTCTCTCATAGTGTATTTACTTATTCATTTATCGATTATTCATGGAAATTAAATATAGAATCAAAGAGAACTCTAATTTTGATATAAAAATTCTTCATGCCTCTTTTCATGCATAAAATACAATGGAAATAACACTTTTATATAAAAGAAAATCCTTTTATGCATAGAAATTAAATCTAATGAAAATCACACTTTTATAATAAAAAATATCCAATATGCATCTTTCTATGCATAGAATTTAAATCTAATGGAAATCACTCTTTTATCATAAAAAAATATCCAATATGCATCTTTCTATGTATAGAATTTAAATCTAATGAAAATCACACTTTTATAATAAAAAAATATCCAATATGCATCTTTCTATGCATAGAATTTAAATCTAATGAAAATCACACTTTTATAATAAAAAAATATCCAATATGCATCTTTCTATGCATAGAATTGAAATCTAATGAAAATCACACTTTTATAATTAAAAAAATCTTTTATGCATAAAAATCAATATTGATGAAAGTAACACTTTTATAATAAAAACAATTCTTTTTTGCATCACTTTATGCATAAAAATCAATATTGATGAAAGTAACACTTTTATTAAAAAAATTCTTTTATGCATCACTTTATGCATAAAAATCATTATTGATGAAAGTAACACTTTTAAAAAAAAATCTTTTATGCATAAAAATCAATATTGATGAAAGTAACACTTTTATAATTTAAAAAAATTCTTTTATGCATCACTTTATGCATAAAAATCAATATTGATGAAAGTAACTTTTTTATAAAAAAAATTATTTCCAATATGCATCTTTCTATGTATAGAAGTCAATTCTAATGAAAATAACCCTTTTATAATAAAAATATTTCCAATATGCATCTTTCTATGCATAGAATGAAAATAACACTTTTAGAATATACAAACGGAGGGGATTACTCTTATTAAGAGACTAAGGTTGTGTAGAAGGGGAAGAGAAGGGTGTGAGTGTGAAGGGACTTAAGGTCCACTAGCTCACCTATTTAAAGGTGGAGCTAGGAGGCATTTTGTATTGAGCAAGGCCTAGTTGTATTCATAAACAACTCACAAAATACAAGAAAACTATCTTGCTAGCTCACCTATTTAAAGGTGGAGCTAGGAGGCATTTTGTATTGAGCAAGGCCTAGTTGTATTCATAAACGACTCACAAAATACAAGAAAACTATCTTGCTTATTAAGTTGTTTATGAATACAACTAGGCCTTGCTCAATACAAAATGGCTCCTAGCTCCACCTTTAAATAGGTGAGCTAGTGGACCTTAGGTGGAAGGTATGCAAAAAATATGTGAAGCATGCCAATTTAGGAAGCAAACAAAGCATGTGTTTCCACGTAACAGATATGTGAGCAGAAATGCACTAGATATTGTGCATTCAGATGTATGGGGTCCTACGAAGACCATATCTATGGGAGGCTGCAGGTATTATGTGACTTTCATTGATGACCACACAAGGAAAGTGTGGGTATATTTCATGAAAGAGAAGAGTGAGGTGTTCACTCACTTTCAGAATTTCAGAGTTTTGGTTGAAAAGCAAATAGGAAAATATGTCAAGTGCCTAAGGTCAGATGGAGGGGGAGAATACTTCTCCAATGAGTTCTCTGAATTTTTGAAGAAGAATGGTATTCGGAGAGACAGTTTACATGCAGATACACTCCGCAGCAGAATGGAGTTGCTGAGCGGAAAAACAGGCACATTGCTGAGATTGTGCGAGCATTGATGGAAGAGAAGAATATGCCGCATTGCTATTGGGCTGAGGCCGTTTCTACAGCAGTATACATCATGAACAGGACTCCAACTGCAACCATACATGATGTAACTCCCCAGAGGATAGGTTTACTGGCAGAAAACCAGATTTGTCTCATCTGAAAGTTTTTGGATGCATTGCATATGTGCATGTGCCGGATGAGCTGAGAACTAAGCTGGATCCGAAAGCTGAAAAATGTGTGTTTATTGGATATTCCCTTGAGCAAAAGGGATACAGGTGTTATAACCCTGCTACTACACGTGAGTTGAGGGTAAGCAGGGATGTTGTCTTTGATGAGATGAGCAGCTGGTATGCTGCTGAAAAAGAAGCTGTTGGGGCTGATGTGAGTGGAAGTGTGGTTGCACAGAATGCAGGTCAGCAATCACAGTCTTTGAGTGGACCAGGAGAGTCCTCATCTAGTGGGTCTATTGATAGACCATGGAGTGGTAGGCTGCGTCATAATACCAGTCCTGCAAATGTGATTACTACATCACGTAAAGGAAAAGAGAAAGTGGTTGAGCCCCTTGGTATGCCTGACATTTCTGCAGCCAGGGGGCATTCTCATGTTGATGGAGTCTAGTGGCTCAGATATGAGCCTTGATGAGGAGCTTGGGATCTCAGCTATGAGAACACCTGGTGTAAAGAAGGCTATGGAAGCCATGAATGAAAAGCTACGAAGATCGGGGAGAGTGAAGAACCCTGTGCAGAGATTTACATATGATGGTTATGTGGCACATCACTATGCATATATGGCAAAGGTTGTACAGGTTGTTGAGCCCACATGCATTGATGAGGCTGTTGGAAATGTGTGTTGGGAGAAAGCTATGGATGAGGAGATGGATGCACTATATGGAAATGAAACTTGGGATTTAGTGCAATTGCCAGAAGGCAAGAAAGCCATTGGATGCAAGTGGGTGTACAAAGTTAAACATAATAGTGATGGAAGCATAAACAGGTACAAGGCTAGATTGGTAGCCAAAGGATATGCGCAGACATATGGGATTGATTATGAGGAAACTTTCAGCCCAGTTGCCAAGATGGCAACGGTGAGAGTTGTGATAGCAGTGGCTGCGTCAAAGCAATGGTCTTTACATCAGATGGATGTAAAGAATACATTCTTGCATGGGGATTTGCAAGAAGAGGTGTATATGTTGCAGCCACCTAGTTATGAGGATGTGGGTCACCCCGAGCATGTTTGCAGGTTGAAGAAAGCCTTGTATGGCTTAAAACAAGCACCAAGAGCATGGTCTGACAAGATTTCTGAATATCTTGTCACTATTGGCTTTCATGTAGCCAATGCAGATTTCTCGCTGTATGTGAGACATGGTGATAGAGGAGTTATGCTTGTTGTCATCTATGTAGATGACTTGATCATTACAGGGGACCATGATGCAGAGATCTTTGATGTAAAGATCTTGCTTAGACAGAAATTTGAGATGAAGGATCTGGGGGAGCTCAGATATTTCTTGGGCATTGAGGTGATTAAGTCACCACATGGTATTGGATTACTGCAGAGACAGTATGGCTTGGACATGTTGTCCAAGTATGGTATGACAGACTGTAAGCCTATTTCTGTGCCATTGGATCAGAATGGCATGTTGAGTGCAGATTCAGGAGAAATCTTGGAGGATCCTACTATGTACAGGCGCATAGTAGGAAGTTTGATCTACATGATGATCATCAAACCAGATTTGATGAGCTATGCTGTTGGGTTGGTGAGTCAGTTTATGCAGGTTCCACGGAAACCGCATTTGGATGCAGTGAGACGCATACTGAGGTATGTGAAGTCTACTTTGCATTGTGGACTATTCTATGAGACTGGGACAGAGATATGTGTACATGGGTACACAGATGCTGACTGGGCTGGTAGTATCTCAGACAGAAGATCTACCAGTGGCTTTATGTTTTCTTTGGGGAGTGCTGCTGTGACTGGGAGCAGCAAGAAGCAGCCTACGGTTGCTCTATCGAGTACAGAGGAGCTGCTATGGCAGCATGTGAGGTAGCTTGGTTGAGAAAGCTACTTGCAGATTTGGGTCTATCAGTGGATAGACAAGTTGTCATTTTTTGTGACAACATTAGCAGTATACAGTTGGCCAGGAACCCAGTCTTTCATGCTCGTACGAAGCATATAGAGGTCCATTACCACTTCATCAAAGAGAAGGTCTTAGCAGGAGACCTTGACCTTGTTTATGTTAGCACAGAGGATCAGGTAGCTGACATCTTCACCAAAGCATTGGGTACAGAGAAGCTCCGCAGATTCAGGGCTTCGCTTGGTGTACATGAGATGGAGTTGAGCACGAGGGGGAGTATTGAGATATCGAGCTCGTCTAGTGAGGCGGTGGCCACTGATGACCCGCCTGGGGGATAGGCCCCACACTTACACCACTGGCATGGTTGGTGAGATCTTGGGTGATATGCGGCTAGTGGGATGACAGGCTGTGTGACAGCCATTCTAGAGACTGGCATAGTTATAGCGCCAGCTCATTTAGTCGGGTTCACACTATAGAGAACCCGTGTATGTATTTGGTTGAGTACATTTCATATTGTGTGTACTCTTATTCTTGTATATGGTGTGTTGAGTGTTGATTAGAGAAGAAGAAGATTTTCAGCCTCTCACCTTGTGTGTTCTCTATTAGGGTTTTGTGAGTGTGTGTGTGTGCTTGCAAGAGCTCAAGCTCTCTTCCCCCCTTCATCTTTTCATGGTGTTGGCGGTGGTTGGAGCCCCCAGAGTGGTAAGAGTCGTGTTTCGTGTAAGGTTGGCGCTAAAGCAAACGGGCTGAATGTGCTGGTCGAAGGGCTGACTGGCTGGTGAGCGTGGAGGGCACGCGTAAGTAGAGAGCTGAGAGAGCAGCCGTGTGTGGGAGCTGCTGGTGTCAAGGTGCAAGAAAAGAGTGGGCGCAGCCGGAGGTGCTCTACTGAGCCAACAGAGCCAACGTAGTGGTTTTCAAAGAGTGGGCCGCCTTGCAGAGGCGTGGTGAGAGAAGAAGAGAAGCGGGTTTGTGGCGTTACAGGTGATCAAGAGGCTGGGCACAGCTGCTGCTGCAGGTGATGGCGCCAAAGGGTGGGCCACTGAGGCAGCTGCTGCTGGTAGTCGGGTGGCTGACAAGGCAAGACAAGAAGGCGAGTGGTTGGCGTGAGAGCTGTTGGGGAGCCGTTTTCAAAGGTAGAGTGTCGCCTATGAGATAGCTAGGGCAGTCATCACCGGTGATAGTGGAGAGCAAAGGCCACCTTGGAGGTGTTGGCAGCACAGAGACAGGTTACTTGTGAAGAGCAGTGGAAGTGGATGCGTAGGTTGTTGTGGGCTGCGTAAGCAAAGGCTCTATAGAGCATGGACGGACTGAGGTGGTGTGGCCTTGGTTCGGTTAGTCAGAGTGGACAGCGTGTGACTGTGGACAAGTGATCTACGAGGGCTGGTGTGGGCCGCGTAGGTGAAGCCGACAGTGGACAGAGCAGGGTGCCGAGTGAAGCAAAGACAGAGACAGGTGTTGCTGCTTGGTGGTGGGCCGGTAGCACTGCAGATAAGCTGCAAGAGGAAGGGTTTTAAGAGGCTGGCAGAGGATCAGCACAGAGTGAGAAAGAGATGATGGGTAGCTGCTGTGCTGACGACACATGCAGAAGTGATGGGTCGCAGAGAGTTGAGGGTTAGCTGGTGGGGCGCCTTCTGAAGAAAGTGAGTGGCCGGGTTCATTCTGATGTGATTGGTACAGCAGGCAGGCGAGTGGTTCGTGGTGATTGGGGATGTGATGTATCCTCGGCAGTGATAGGCCTGAGTGAGTTTTTTATGGTTGTGTGAGTAAGGCTTCTGTGTCGGGAGAAGCTTGTATAATGTTTTGACTGGGAATATAATTGCTGGGTGTTTGCTTTGGTCTATGGTGCCCCTGTTTTGTGCTGTTTGTCTGGCGTGGATTGGGTGGTGAATTGTGAGAGAGTGTTCCAGCCGATGGCTGGTGGTGCCCCTGTTCGTGTGTGTGTTTCCAAGTTTGGGAGGTGGAAGAGCTATAGAGGCAGGGTTTTCTTTCTTTTTTCACCTCACAATGGTCTGTCCATACACTATGGTTCAAGCTCTCTTACCTCGGGGTCTGGGATTCCTCGTCCACTATGGGGAGGTCTTCACTCTCACTGGTACTGTCAAAGATAAGCACTGTTTGACTCTAAATGTTATTTATCGATGGGTCTAATCTTACTTGTGAAGGAGCGTCTCAAGAGCTTACTTCGTTGAAAAGATGGTTGTTTCACACTAATTATCCCGATTGTAGGTGCATGGAAGTATAAGGTTACTCTGTGCAAAATTCCTTTGAAAAAATATGTTTTTTTTAAAGAAGTGGCCGTGCACTTGTGTTGGAACGGGCATACCCTTTTTAGAATGGGAAGAGAACGGGCGTTCGCTTCTCAAGGGAGAGAGAACGCACGAGCGTGTGCTTTGGGTATGGAAGGTGGAACGGACGTTCGCTTCAAGATTTGAAGCGAACAAGCGTTTGAAGTTGAGTGCTGAATGGAACAGGCATGGAAAATTATGGAACGGGTGTTTGCTTCAGATGACAAGAGGGAACGGTTTTCAAGGGAGAAGGAACGGACGTGGCAAGTTTAGGAATGGACGTGCGCTTGGGAACTTACGGGCATGTCACAATGAGGCTAAGAATTTTCAGAATTGATTGGAGCTTAATGGTTGTAGGTCTAATAGCCACCCTGGATATTCTCTATCAGTACAATATCCCTCTAGATTGAATTCACCTTATGCCCAATTAAATGCATTTAATCTATTTTTAATGCCTCTTCCAAATTTAGGCAATACATCTTACCAGATATGGTCTACAAAAAAATGGAATGGACGTGGCAAACTTGCCCATGGCTGTGGCCTAATGAGCAAACGGATGTGCGCTTCTCAGAGCTACCTGGCAAAATGTAGTTTCGCCTGGGATTTTCTTCCTTCTCCTCTACTGATTCAGGTATCTTCCAAGGATTTTCTTCCTTCTCCTGCTGGTTTAGGTATCTTCCCAAGAATTGCTTGTATTTTGGTTGTAACAAGGAGCTAGAGCTAGTCTCTCTCTACTTATCACTCGATGCCTATGATGCATGATTTAAGCTAATGAACTAAAATTAATTAGTTGATTAAGCTACAATGCAAACATGAAGAAAAAACACAAAAAATTGAAATTTGTTTGAAGGTTAAGGGCAAGATAAGGGCACTCACTTGCTTCTCCCCACTCTCGGTGAAGACTCAAATGCTCCAATGCTCAATCAACAATCCAAGCTCTGGGTAATCATCATCAAAACACAAAACAAAACAAGGTTAATCAACCTATCGATGGATTTGCACTCCAACCAAACTAAATCAAATAGCTAATGAATCAAGTGAAGGACCCTAAGCTAAATGCCTTCCCCGATAGTGCCGCCAAAAATGTTAATGGATAACAAACTACCTTACACACACAAGAGAAAGAAGAGGAGAAAGGTGCATGCAAGGTTCGAATGGCACTTGGCCAACCCTATGAGGGTTAACTCTTCGATGTGAAGCCGCTAGGGGCTCACTCCACACTCATCTTGTGTCATGCAAAAGAGAGATCCAATGCTAGGTAGAGAGAAAGACGGAAGGATCTATGGAGAGCTCAACCTCTACCTCATGCCATATGTATGCAAATAATACATGGTAGATAGCAACAAGGAGAAGTTAGAGAAGGAGAGAAAGGAGAGCATTACCATTCCTACTCACATACACCAACAATCAAAGCAAGCAAGAAACAACACAAGAAAGCAAGCAAGCAACCATAAGCTCAAATGATATGGAGAGAGAGAGAAGGAAAAACTCAATTGAGACAAGTGGGATTGTCCGTTTTCATATTTCATAAAATGTCTTATATACATGAGCTCATATTTACAATGTCTAGCCGCCCAATCACAAGTGCGGGCCCAAAACTAGTCTTCCTATTTTTACTAGCTCTATGTACATCAAATCCTCATGACCGGTGTTACACATGTCATAAGCTTGGTAATCCCATGTCTCATTTACAATTAGCGCATTGCATGGTTACAAAAAGATGAGTTACAAAAGGACGTAGTAACCGCGCGAAGGTCATGTTAACCGGAGTGGTTAACAAGTAAAAGGGATAATTGTCTCAGCCCCATCAAAATGCCTAGTCCCTAATCCCTTAACTTATACAGGTAAACTTGGACAGAAGGGGGGGAGAGAGAGAGAGAGAGAGAGAGAGAGAGAGAGAGAGAGAGAGAGACCCAATTACATACATGTAACATCCATAAATGGAGATAGATAGGGAAGGAACGATTCAAAGAGAGAGGGGAGGGGAGAGAGAGAGAGAGAGAGCAAGGGGGGTATCAAACCTTATGTTGAACTATTTTCTGTCTCTCTTTTGAAGGCCCTTCTTCATCGGGCAGGGATTCTTTTGCTAATTTCTCTCTCCTTTGAGTTGTTGCAACATTCTCCACCTGCATCCTTTGGGAGCCTCTTTTGCTAATTTCTCCCTCCTTTGAGTTGTTTCAACATTCTCCACCTGCATCCCAATGATAATAGGCATAGTACTTTCTGTGGGGGGTGTGCCCTCCATCATTATAGCCCCCGTTCCTTTTCTCTTTTTTCCACCATTACCCTTCTTCTCCTTTTTAGACTTCTCCTCCTATAGCACAAGCAGAACCCAACATCAAATCCAATATGTACAAGTAAACCTTGGCAAGGTTATACAAAAAGGTAAACTCGGGCATATATAGGTAAAGCCTTGCATCGAATACTTACCATGGGGTGTGTGCCCTCCATCTTATTGCCCCTGTTACTTTTCTCTTTTCACAAGATCACACGTCTCCTTTTTAGACTTCTCCACCTACAGCACAAGCAAAACCTAACATCAAATCCAAACATACATATAAACTCGGGAAAAGTCATATAGAAAAAATTGATAAATCCGAGCATATATATAGGTAAACCCAGGTATATATAGGTAAACTTGGGCACCGCGAATACTTATCGTGGGGGGGTGTGCCCTTGGTCATTACAGACCCCGCCATTTGTTTTCTCTTTCCACTATCACTGTTTAATTTTTTAAACTTCTCCACCTGCAGCCCACGCAGAACCCAACATCAAATCCAAACATACAGGTAAACCCGCAATCGTACAAAAAAACCCAAGCATCTAGAGGTGAACCCGGGCATATATAGGTAAACCCAGGCCCCAAATAGGTTTACTATGGGGGGTGTGCCCTCCATTAGCAGCGTGCGCCGTTTGTTTTGTCTTTCCATCATCACCATCTAATTTTTTAAACCCAAGCAGAACCCAACATTAAATCCAAACATGCAAGTGAACATGTGGTCATACAAAAAAAACGCGAGCATCTACAGGTAAATCTGTGGTCATACAGAAAAACCTGAGCATCTACAGGTAAATCCGAGTATATACAGGTAAACCCAAGAACCAAATACTTACCATGGGGGTGTGCCCTCCGTCGTATTGCAGCCCCGCCGTTTGTTTTCTCTTTTCACCATCATCGTCTAGTTTTTTAAACTTCTCCACTTACAGCCCAAGCAGAACCCAACATCAAATCTGCTATGTATAAGTAAACCCATGGACATACAGAAAAACCTGAGCATATATAGGTAAACCTAGGCACCAAATACCTACCATGGGGGGGTGTTCCCTCCGTCATTGCAACCCCCATTCATTTTCTCTGTTTTCCACCATCACCCATCGCCTTTTAGACTTCTCCACCTGCAACATAAGCAGAATCCAACAACAAATCCTCTATGTATAGTTAAACCCATGGTCATATAGGTAAACCAGGGCATCAAAATACCTACCGTGGGGGTGTGCCCTCCATTATTGCAGCCCCCTTTCGTTTTCTCTTTTTTACACCATCACTTATCACCTTTTTAGACTTCTCCACCTACAGCACAAGCAGAAAACCCAACATCAAATCCGCTATACAGGTAAACCTAGGCATGAAGTACTTATAGTGATTCTTTATTCTGTCATCGTTGTAGACCCTATGCATTCCCTATTTCCCATTTACACCTTCACCCTATGTCATATCACACAGCAGCTACTCTTAGCATAACTGTTAGGCTAACCCTTCTCGACACCTACATGTGGCGGAGGCTTGCAAGGTGGCTGCCTAGGTCCCACCCTCCCTCCTTTTCTCCTACCTATAATGTCAAACATAGCACATATAAATTGCGAGGCTTGGGTGCACAGGGAGCGAAGGGCATTTCATGTGGATGCTACAAAATAACCAAGCAAATGAAGTTCGCAAGCTAAATGAAAAGCATGACCGCCTTCTTTCATGCACTGGGCTCTCTAAACCTAGGCACAAACACACTACGTGGAGGGCATTATTGCAAGGCTTCACGCCCACTTCGGGCCGATCCGATGAAGATGGGCTTGGAACCTCTTCCAATGAGGAGCAGCATAGAATCCAAAGCTACTATTAAGCTTTCCATGGTTTGATCCTTCGATGCCCCAACAGTCGTGCATAGAAGAAAGCATGTTAGATTATATCACGAATTCATCAGAAGATATGATCAAGTGCTCGATCCTATGGTGGTGGCCACTATTCAATTTTTCAATCTGATCATTATGCTGTTGGAGACATTCTCCCCTACTGGAACCAAAAGGCACTTTTCCAATTACTATTTTATTGAATTTCATTCCTTGAATATTCACTTAACTAATTTCTAAACTAATCATGAATTCCTATGAGATATAAATTAATCAATTTATCTAAATTTGTGACTTTGATAGATTTTTTGAATTTTCTCATTACCGTCCGAGTGAATATGAAATGATAGAATTTTCTCTCACAGTGAATTTACTTATTCATTTATGGAAATTAAACATAGAATCAAAGAGAGCTCTAATTTTGATATAAAATTCCCCTTTTTTAAGTATTCAAAAATGGGAATTGGGAAATTCCCAAATTCACTAATATGGTGTTATTACTTATCTATATGTATCTCAGATGCTATACTCATACATATACATGATGCTGAGAATCCCAAGGATGCATGGGATACATTGGTAAAGTTGTTTGATATACAGATATACTAGTGCTCATAAGTCTCAGTTGTTGAGACAACAGATTCATAATGTGAAGTGGAAAGGAAGGAGTATCCATGATTATGTTCAAGAGATAAAGAAGTATGCAAATGCATTGGCAACTATCAATGCCCCCATGCCTGATGATGATTTGGTAAATATTACCTTGTGTGGTCTTGGCAAGGAGTACAAGTCTTTTGATACATCTATTTTTGTTCGGAGTACAGGTTTACCAGATTTTGATGAGTTGGTTTCACTCTTGCTTGTTGAGGAAATCAAACTCAATGACTCTTTTCATGATGTATCTACTAGCCATGATGATAATGGCAGAAATCAGGCTTTCTATTCCCAAAGGGGATTTAGAGGCAGGGGGAGATTTGTATCACGTGGTTGTGGTAATGGTAGTGGATGGCAGGACAGATCACCACAACAAAATTTTCAGTCTTCATATGGTGCTAGAGGTGGTCGTGGATATACACCTCAGAGAGGGGCAGAGGTAATCCTCGTGGTAGAGGATTTTGGCAAGGCCAACAAACATCTATGCAAAATGTGGAATGTTATTACTGTGAGAAATTTGGTCATATGGCACGTGATTGTTTCCGTAAACAAAATGATTGGATAAGAATAAGTACACACATGAATGGAATGTGGAATAAGTAACGTGGACTGATGAGAGATAATGTGAAAAGATGAGAGTTCATTATAGAAACTGTATTTGTAAACTGTTTGTAAATTACTGTATTATGTCAAGAATGCTGGGGAAGCATTTTGACCGTCTTGTGATTAAGGTCGTGGAGACCTAACTGATAAAGTTGCAACTGCTGTTGGACGGAGAGTCAATGGAGGACGTAGCAAGGTTGGCCGAGGTCTTGACCAGCCTCGATTCGATTTAAATGGTGAGCTTTCGGTACGGTGGATGAGGGACTAAGGAAGCGGCCTATGAGTGAAGCGCTAGGTGACCTGCGAAGGATCCTAGAGGGTGCTGACCATATGGTACTCGGGTTTGGGGGGTTGCCGAAGATACCCACACGTGCGTCGTGGAAGATATTGAATCAAGAAGCAAGAGTTGTTTTTTGGAACCGGGCATGGATCTGGTTGATTGACCTTGCTGGTCCTCAACGGATGAGTCCATGGCTCTTTTATATGGATCTGTTGGTTGATCTTGCTGATCTTCAATGGAGATTCCATCTTGATTGTTATAAGTGATTATATTGCCGGATACTATTAGCTAGGAACTATTGAAAAGGCCCCTGAGTGGACAGGTGGTGAGCGTTGTTGAAATTTGAGCATAATGATGAGCTATGGTGGATCAAACACTAGAATCAACATCATTAACAAAGTGATTAAGAAATAATTAAGACGTAATTAGTGGATAATTAGCAAATAGATTAATGTAGGCATGGATACTCAAAAACTAGCAAATTCTCATTAGGGCTATGCCTCAATTTATAGAGTTTACATCAAGCATCAAATCCCATTGTGTAAGGTTCCCCCCTTCCACAAATGGGGGAAACGCTTAAGATAGTCCGCTAAGTCTTATCTTAGAGAAAATTTCCTACTCATCGACACCTTGACCATACAGAGATTCAAGGATATGATTCATAGGTAAGACCTAGTTCTATCCCGCAGGGGGAGCGTGGTCTTCTAAAATCAAATCACCCATAGGGTAATTGATCACATAAATTTGGTAACTACTAGTCTTGATTCCTAGAGACAACGCTTTTTTCCTCATCCATGCAAGGCACAGCCGTTGGCCTAGTCTTCTAGAATAGAATTGCTCGAGAACCTATTTATCTAACGTAGGGCTTTCACTTAGTATGTTGGAAAGCTACCCGACTAATCGGGTCCACCCGTCCGTAGGATGGTGCCGTCGGGGCATTCCATCCTCCCACTTTCCACCCTACTCACGTGTCAATTTGTTTTCTAATTAATCCTACCACACTGTTTGACATAAACAAACATGTTCCTTAATTAAGGCCCTTTCACAAGGTTTATTAAAACAGCCTTTGCCTTTTTCCACAATACAATAATGCCAAAGATAAGATTTATAAAAACAAAGTTTAAACATGAATCAATTTCATACAAGCCAAACTGGCTCTCTTATTCTTTTCCTTTATACCGCCGATGATCTAGAATTCGGCCTTCCAGCCTCCACATGCTGGGCAAAACCCTACGGGACCATACACCTCATCGTCGGCCGCTGGCGAGGACTCAAGCCGGCCTATCGCCCTCTCAGGCTCCATCGCTCGATCCTCCCGCCCCTCAGAGGGATGTCTGCGCACTAGGGTGGGCTAATTTACCGCACTAGCCTGGGCCCTCAGAACTAGGCAGCATCATCACAATCACTTGCCTCAATCGGCAAACCTCATTCTCCCAATGGTATGAGGGATACCATGGGCCAACTCCGGGCCTTACTAACGTCTCCGCCGTCCGGCTATACAAGCACAGGAACGGGGCAGCGTCAAGGCAGGGAGAGTTATACCTGTACCTTAATTTAACCAAGATAGCAATCCATTTATTCAACTAAACCATAGTACTAGAATCCATGTTACCTTCTCAAGAAAACAATCCTTTTCACAAAGATTTTAGCATTTCAACTTGAGATTGCGATAAGACATTCTTTATTCAGGCATATGCTATTGCTTAAAAGAATACAAACTTTAAATGGTAAATCAATCAAATAGATCACTATAACAATCAATAGAGAAGCCGGGGCCATACCTCAACCCCTAGGAATGATATATAATTGAAAAACAAAATATGTATATACCTTATAGAAATTTGTCGTTTATCGTTGCCTTTGCTCGTTAACAAGAGCTTTAGAACTTGACATATGAGAATAGAGTCTTCTAATACCTTGTCTTACGATTGAAATCATCCAAGCTTTATCTCCTCTTACTCATACTGTGACTCTTCTCTCTTTCTAAGATCTATGGTGGCAAAATAGCCTTCTCTTTTACAGGGCTATGTCATACTATTCTTTCTCTAAAAGAAAAGCTATGGAGTTTTGGTCTCTTCCTCCGAAAGACTATAGCAATCTAAGCTTCTTTTCTGAGATATTAGATAAGAATGAAAGGGTATATGCATCTCAAACTCTAGGATTACCTTGAGGCTACTTGCTGTCTTCTCACAGTCTTCTCTATGTAGAGACCCTGACAGAAACAGCAAACTGTTTTGGCCATAACTCTCTGATAAAAACTCAGAATATGGTCATGTAACCAGTCAAAAGAACGGGAAGGCATCTGGTCTACAAGCCAGCGCGGGCAGAATAGGCAAAAACGTCTGTATATAGCCGCAAACGCACTATCTTTAGAAACGCGTTGTTTTTCCACATTTTTAGTATGCATGGACTCTAAATGTGTAAAAGTACTCTAAATATGACCTCTTATCACCTAAAATCAAAATTCTATTTTTGGAGATACTTATCTCTTAATAGAACTATTCTTATGTTCTTATTTCTTTTAGGATTTTTGGAGCTAATATTTTTACTCTAACACTTTTCTAATGTTTCTAGCCTTATTGTCTCACTCTTTCTAATTACACTCTCTTTTCTTATTGAAATCTATATTAAAAAGAGACACATACATACATGGCTTGGGAGGAACGTTACAATCTCCCCCACTTAAAAGATTCGAGATGTCCTCATCTCGCGAGCTGGGGTAGTATCTAAGTAAATCCTCCTTTCTCTTTCAAAGCGGTGTCCCCACACTAGGTAAAAAACCTCTTTTATCTAAACATTGTTCTTAAAGAGTCTTTTATTTCATGTGTTTGGCTTGTTTTGTTGTGCCCCAAAAGGTCTTTATTATTCTAATTTCATGCATCCATATACCTCTCATATGATATGAACCTTCGAATTCCTTATTCTATACGCCCATGTAATATGGTACTTAACAAATTATCATGGAAAAATGTAAGGAAATCAATTCTTTACGCAATCTAACCTATGATAGCAATTTCATAATTTTAGTATCGTCTTGTAGAATACCTCTATTCATCATGCACATTACTTCATATGAATCTTGCACCAATCCTCTTCTATTTACTCATAGAAATACTTGTTGAATTCGGTTATCTTTAACCCTGCTATCCCTATTTCTTGACCTAATTTTTTGCTCTAGCTCATGATTCCTTGTAGCTAGGGGTGGGCTTGACGTTCCTCTTGAATTAGGGGACCTCTTCTTTATTAACATGGAAGGACTCGTGTTCTTCTCGACACTTTCTATATATATATATATAAAACTTTATCACAGTCTCTGGCTATAATTATGGCTTCTGAAATAGAGGATGGTTTTACATTCTTGATGAGGTTATTCAAAGATAGATTAAGCTTCCAAATGAATCGATGGAGAAGAGTTACCTCATTCATCTCTAGAGCAAATCGGAGAAGTTTAACAAAAGTTTGGTGATATTCTTTTAGGGTCTTCCCTTCTTGGGTTAGCTCCAAAAATTCATTCATTTTATCCTCTCGAAATCCTGGAGGACAAAACCTTTCACGAAGGTGTACTTTCATGGCATCTCATAAGTGATTCTAGCTCCAGTAGTGGTTAGATTGACAACAATGCTTCCAACTAATTTGGCATTTCTTACGATTTTTAGACGCGAGCAAGGGTGAGCTTGCTTCTTTCATTGTATCCATTAAAAGTTCAAAACTATCAAATACTTATCATAGCACCACATCTAAAGGCACTCTGGATTAATATATGTGAGATCTTCATTTTTTTGAGAATTACACATCTGGTGCCTTGGGATTGACACATCCAAAGATTATCAGGATTGACATATCTGAGATGATTAGTTTTCTGAAAATTACACACCTAGTATCTAGGGATTAACATATCTAAGAGCGTGATCCTTTGGGAATTACACATCCGAGACCCATGTTTGTCTGAGATGGGTTCAAAATCTTGGATGATTGTCCTAGTCTAAAGCATCCAATGGATGGCATTCACATGTCAATTATTCAAATCTTAATGGAGTTATAATCTTAATAATTTATAATATACAAATTAATGCGATATCTTAAAAATTTCTCTAAACAAGGTTTCGGTCTATCCTTCTAGTCATTCAGTCTCTCACTAGTTTCGGTCTATCCTTCTAGTCATTCAGTCTCTCACTAGTTTCTTTATTTGATCACCCTATGTTTTCCTCACAAAAGGTTTTCTTCCCAATCTCATTTCTTAAATTTATTGTACAAATATCTTGCGTGTGCACCCCCAAGATACGAGCACAATTTCATAGGATGATTGTCTCAACATGTGAGGATATTCAAATCACTTCTATGGCCAGTAGAGATGATTGATTCGTCCTCATATGATAAACAATCACTTGTTTTAATCCCTTGACAGTTAACCTTTGAAAAACAAATCCTAGGAACTAAGATCGGCTCTGATACCACTTGTAAGGTTCCCCCCTTCCACAAATGGGGGAAACGCTTAAGATAGTCCGCTAAGTCTTATCTTAGAGAAAATTTCCTACTCATCGACACCTTGACCATACAGAGATTTAAGGATATGATTCATAGGTAAGACCTAGTTCTATCCCGCAGGGGGAGCGTGGTCTTCTAAAATCAAATCACCCATAGGGTAATTGATCACATAAATTGGGTAACTACTAGTCTTGATTCCTAGAGACAACGCTTTTTTCCTCATCCATGCAAGGCACAGCCGTTGGCCTAGTCTTCTAGAATAGAATTGCTCGAGAACCTATTTATCTAACGTAGGGCTTTCACTTAGTATGTTGGAAAGCTACCCGACTAATCGGGTCCACCCGTCCGTAGGATGGTGCCGTCGGGGCATTCCATCCTCCCACTTTCCACCCTACTCACGCGTCAATTTGTTTTCTAATTAATCCTACCACACTGTTTGACATAAACAAACATGTTCCTTAATTAAGGCCCTTTCACAAGGTTTATTAAAACAGCCTTTGCCTTTTTCCACAATACAATAATGCCAAAGATAAGATTTATAAAAACAAAGTTTAAACATGAATCAATTTCATACAAGCCAAACTGGCTCTCTTATTCTTTTCCTTTATACCGCCGATGATCTAGAATTCGGCCTTCCAGCCTCCACATGCTGGGCAAAACCCTACGGGACCATACACCTCATCGTCGGCCGCTGGCGAGGACTCAAGCCGGCCTGTCGCCCTCTCAGGCTCCATCGCTCGATCCTCCCGCCCCTCAGAGGGATGTCTGCGCACTAGGGTGGGCTAATTTACCGCACTAGCCTGGGCCCTCAGAACTAGGCAGCATCATCACAATCACTTGCCTCAATCGGCAAACCTCATTCTCCCAATGGTATGAGGGATACCATGGGCCAACTCCGGGCCTTACTAACGTCTCCGCCGTCCGGCTATACAAGCACAGGAACGGGGCAGCGTCAAGGCAGGGAGAGTTATACCTGTACCTTAATTTAACCAAGATAGCAATCCATTTATTCAACTAAACCATAGTACTAGAATCCATGTTACCTTCTCAAGAAAACAATCCTTTTCACAAAGATTTTAGCATTTCAACTTGAGATTGCGATAAGACATTCTTTATTCAGGCATATGCTATTGCTTAAAAGAATACAAACTTTAAATGGTAAATCAATCAAATAGATCACTATAACAATCAATAGAGAAGCCGGGGCCATACCTCAACCCCTAGGAATGATATATAATTGAAAAACAAAATATGTATATACCTTATAGAAATTTGTCGTTTATCGTTGCCTTTGCTCGTTAACAAGAGCTTTAGAACTTGACATATGAGAATAGAGTCTTCTAATACCTTGTCTTACGATTGAAATCATCCAAGCTTTATCTCCTCTTACTCATACTGTGACTCTTCTCTCTTTCTAAGATCTATGGTGGCAAAATAGCCTTCTCTTTTACAGGGCTATGTCATACTATTCTTTCTCTAAAAGAAAAGCTATGGAGTTTTGGTCTCTTCCTCCGAAAGACTATAGCAATCTAAGCTTCTTTTCTGAGATATTAGATAAGAATGAAAGGGTATATGCATCTCAAACTCTAGGATTACCTTGAGGCTACTTGCTGTCTTCTCACAGTCTTCTCTATGTAGAGACCCTGACAGAAACAGCAAACTGTTTTGGCCATAACTCTCTGATAAAAACTCAGAATATGGTCATGTAACCAGTCAAAAGAACGGGAAGGCATCTGGTCTACAAGCCAACGCGGGCAGAATAGGCAAAAACGTCTGTATATAGCCGCAAACGCACTATCTTTAGAAACGCGTTGTTTTTCCACATTTTTAGTATGCATGGACTCTAAATGTGTAAAAGTACTCTAAATATGACCTCTTATCACCTAAAATCGAAATTCTATTTTTGGAGATACTTATCTCTTAATAGAACTATTCTTATGTTCTTATTTCTTTTAGGATTTTTGGAGCTAATATTTTTACTCTAACACTTTTCTAATGTTTCTAGCCTTATTGTCTCACTCTTTCTAATTACACTCTCTTTTCTTATTGAAATCTATATTAAAAAGAGACACATACATACATGGCTTGGGAGGAACGTTACAATCTCCCCCACTTAAAAGATTCGAGATGTCCTCATCTCGCGAGCTGGGGTAGTATCTAAGTAAATCCTCCTTTCTCTTTCAAAGCGGTGTCCCCACACTAGGTAAAAATCCTCTTTTATCTAAACATTGTTCTTAAAGAGTCTTTTATTTCATGTGTTTGGCTTGTTTTGTTGTGCCCCAAAAGGTCTTTATTATTCTAATTTCATGCATCCATATACCTCTCATATGATATGAACCTTCGAATTCCTTATTCTATACGCCCATGTAATATGGTACTTAACAAATTATCATGGAAAAATGTAAGGAAATCAATTCTTTACGCAATCTAACCTATGATAGCAATTTCATAATTTTAGTATCGTCTTGTAGAATACCTCTATTCATCATGCACATTACTTCATATGAATCTTGCACCAATCCTCTTCTATTTACTCATAGAAATACTTGTTGAATTTGGTTATCTTTAACCCTGCTATCCCTATTTCTTGACCTAATTTTTTGCTCTAGCTCATGATTCCTTGTAGCTAGGAGTGGGCTTGACGTTCCTCTTGAATTAGGGGACCTCTTCTTTATTAACATGGAAGGACTCGTGTTCTTCTCGACACTTTCTATATATATATATATAAAACTTTATCACAGTCTCTGGCTATAATTATGGCTTCTGAAATAGAGGATGGTTTTACATTCTTGATGAGGTTATTCAAAGATAGATTAAGCTTCCAAATGAATCGATGGAGAAGAGTTACCTCATTCATCTCTAGAGCAAATCGGAGAAGTTTAACAAAAGTTTGGTGATATTCTTTTAGGGTCTTCCCTTCTTGGGTTAGCTCCAAAAATTCATTCATTTTATCCTCTCGAAATCCTGGAGGACAAAACCTTTCACGAAGGTGTACTTTCATGGCATCTCATAAGTGATTCTAGCTCCAGTAGTGGTTAGATTGACAACAATGCTTCCAACTAATTTGGCATTTCTTACGATTTTTAGACGCGAGCAAGGGTGAGCTTGCTTCTTTCATTGTATCCATTAAAAGTTCAAAACTATCAAATACTTATCATAGCACCACATCTAAAGGCACTCTGGATTAATATATGTGAGATCTTCATTTTTTTGAGAATTACACATCTGGTGCCTTGGGATTGACACATCCAAAGATTATCAGGATTGACATATCTGAGATGATTAGTTTTCTGAAAATTACACACCTAGTATCTAGGGATTAACATATCTAAGAGCGTGATCCTTTGGGAATTACACATCCGAGACCCATGTTTGTCTGAGATGGGTTCAAAATCTTGGATGATTGTCCTAGTCTAAAGCATCCAATGGATGGCATTCACATGTCAATTATTCAAATCTTAATGGAGTTATAATCTTAATAATTTATAATATACAAATTAATGCGATATCTTAAAAATTTCTCTAAACAAGGTTTCGGTCTATCCTTCTAGTCATTCAGTCTCTCACTAGTTTCGGTCTATCCTTCTAGTCATTCAGTCTCTCACTAGTTTCTTTATTTGATCACCCTATGTTTTCCTCACAAAAGGTTTTCTTCCCAATCTCATTTCTTAAATTTATTGTACAAATATCTTGCGTGTGCACCCCCAAGATACGAGCACAATTTCATAGGATGATTGTCTCAACATGTGAGGATATTCAAATCACTTCTATGGCCAGTAGAGATGATTGATTCGTCCTCATATGATAAACAATCACTTGTTTTAATCCCTTGACAGTTAACCTTTGAAAAACAAATCCTAGGAACTAAGATCGGCTCTGATACCACTTGTAAGGTTCCCCCCTTCCACAAATGGGGGAAACGCTTAAGATAGTCCGCTAAGTCTTATCTTAGAGAAAATTTCCTACTCATCGACACCTTGACCATACAGAGATTCAAGGATATGATTCATAGGTAAGACCTAGTTCTATCCCGCAGGGGGAGCGTGGTCTTCTAAAATCAAATCACCCATAGGGTAATTGATCACATAAATTGGGTAACTACTAGTCTTGATTCCTAGAGACAACGCTTTTTTCCTCATCCATGCAAGGCACAGCCGTTGGCCTAGTCTTCTAGAATAGAATTGATCGAGAACCTATTTATCTAACGTAGGGCTTTCACTTAGTATGTTGGAAAGCTACCCGACTAATCGGGTCCACCCGTCCGTAGGATGGTGCCGTCGGGGCATTCCATCCTCCCACTTTCCACCCTACTCACGCGTCAATTTGTTTTCTAATTAATCCTACCACACTGTTTGACATAAACAAACATGTTCCTTAATTAAGGCCCTTTCACAAGGTTTATTAAAACAGCCTTTGCCTTTTTCCACAATACAATAATGCCAAAGATAAGATTTATAAAAACAAAGTTTAAACATGAATCAATTTCATACAAGCCAAACTGGCTCTCTTATTCTTTTCCTTTATACCGCCGATGATCTAGAATTCGGCCTTCCAGCCTCCACATGCTGGGCAAAACCCTACGGGACCATACACCTCATCGTCGGCCGCTGGCGAGGACTCAAGCCGGCCTGTCGCCCTCTCAGGCTCCATCGCTCGATCCTCCCGCCCCTCAGAGGGATGTCTGCGCACTAGGGTGGGCTAATTTACCGCACTAGCCTGGGCCCTCAGAACTAGGCAGCATCATCACAATCACTTGCCTCAATCGGCAAACCTCATTCTCCCAATGGTATGAGGGATACCATGGGCCAACTCCGGGCCTTACTAACGTCTCCGCCGTCCGGCTATACAAGCACAGGAACGGGGCAGCGTCAAGGCAGGGAGAGTTATACCTGTACCTTAATTTAACCAAGATAGCAATCCATTTATTCAACTAAACCATAGTACTAGAATCCATGTTACCTTCTCAAGAAAACAATCCTTTTCACAAAGATTTTAGCATTTCAACTTGAGATTGCGATAAGACATTCTTTATTCAGGCATATGCTATTGCTTAAAAGAATACAAACTTTAAATGGTAAATCAATCAAATAGATCACTATAACAATCAATAGAGAAGCCGGGGCCATACCTCAACCCCTAGGAATGATATATAATTGAAAAACAAAATATGTATATACCTTATAGAAATTTGTCGTTTATCGTTGCCTTTGCTCGTTAACAAGAGCTTTAGAACTTGACATATGAGAATAGAGTCTTCTAATACCTTGTCTTACGATTGAAATCATCCAAGCTTTATCTCCTCTTACTCATACTGTGACTCTTCTCTCTTTCTAAGATCTATGGTGGCAAAATAGCCTTCTCTTTTACAGGGCTATGTCATACTATTCTTTCTCTAAAAGAAAAGCTATGGAGTTTTGGTCTCTTCCTCCGAAAGACTATAGCAATCTAAGCTTCTTTTCTGAGATATTAGATAAGAATGAAAGGGTATATGCATCTCAAACTCTAGGATTACCTTGAGGCTACTTGCTGTCTTCTCACAGTCTTCTCTATGTAGAGACCCTGACAGAAACAGCAAACTGTTTTGGCCATAACTCTCTGATAAAAACTCAGAATATGGTCATGTAACCAGTCAAAAGAACGGGAAGGCATCTGGTCTACAAGCCAACGCGGGCAGAATAGGCAAAAACGTCTGTATATAGCCGCAAACGCACTATCTTTAGAAACGCGTTGTTTTTCCACATTTTTAGTATGCATGGACTCTAAATGTGTAAAAGTACTCTAAATATGACCTCTTATCACCTAAAATCGAAATTCTATTTTTGGAGATACTTATCTCTTAATAGAACTATTCTTATGTTCTTATTTCTTTTAGGATTTTTGGAGCTAATATTTTTACTCTAACACTTTTCTAATGTTTCTAGCCTTATTGTCTCACTCTTTATAATTACACTCTCTTTTCTTATTGAAATCTATATTAAAAAGAGACACATACATACATGGCTTGGGAGGAACGTTACACATTGATTTCTCCATGATTCACTCCCAGAATATCTCCACCTTTTGCCTGATTCTCTCCACCTCTTCTCTTTTCCCTGAATATCTCCCAGAATAACTCCACACTCCTAAATTCTCTCATGCTACCCTTTATTCTCTCCGAGTAGATTCTTCTCACCTTTTCACAGGTTCTTTCACATTTACTCATTCTTCTTTTACAGCATCTAACCAAGGGCTTGTTCCCGCACACACCCTATTCACTTGTATTTTTCAACACCTCCCCTCAAATGAATACTCCTAGTACACCTAGACCCTATACCAAGTTTGCCTCCCCTTACTTGGTTGATAGTCCGCGAGACTAGTGCCTATTCCTCCCCTCAAGTTATCTCAGCACACCTGGACCCTATACCAAGTTTGCCTCCCCTTACTTGGTTGTTGATAGTCCGCGACTAGTGCCTATTCCTCCCCTCAAGTTATCTCAGCACACCTGGACCCTGTATCAAGTTTCTTTCTTACTTGACATTCTGCGACGAGTGCCTCAAGTCCCTAAACTCCATAGTCCTTGACACTCTCTCTCTCTATGTGTCCAAGGCTACATAAGTGCCCGCGACCTTGACGAATGGTTTGGCAAATGATTGAGTATGCAAGGTGCTAGGGCTCCTCCACCAGCTGGGGGTGAAGGGGTGAAGTGAAAAATAGCTAAATTTTTGATTATTTTCTAATTATCTACTAATCCTAATTAATTAACTAATGGGCTCATAAACCTAATTGATTCTAGGCATGGATCTGATACCATGTTGAAATTTGAGCATAATGATGAGCTATGGTGGATCAAACACTAGAATCAACATCATTAACAAAGTGATTAAGAAATAATTAAGACGTAATTAGTGGATAATTAGCATATAGATTAATGTAGGCATGGATACTTAAAAACCAGCAAATTCTCATTAGGGCTATGCCTCAATTTATAGAGTTTACATCAAGCATCAAATCCCATTGATTTCTCCATGATTCACTCCCAGAATATCTCCACCTTTTGCCTGATTCTCTCCACCTCTTCTCTTTTCCTTGAATATCTCCCAGAATAACTCCACACTCCTAAATTCTCTCATGCTATCCTTTATTCTCTCCCAGTAGATTCTTCTCACCTTTTCACAGATTCTTTCACATTTACTCATTCTTCTTTTACAGCATCTAACCAAGGGCTTGTTCCCGCACACACCCTATTCACTTGTATTTTTCAACAAGCGTTCTGGTTGCCAATGATGCCATAGATACTCCGATGAAGGAATGATTGGAAATTAAGATTCAATCGAATATTTTGGAGGATTGTGATTAGTGATACAATGGTTTCATAAAAGGATTGTTTTAAGATAGCTGATGCTGAGAAAAAAAAAGCAATTGCATATTGGGTGTGTAAGTGGTGTGACTAGTTTTATGTTTGCATGAACATCCGGCTAGGGGGCCTGGGAGCTCTTTTCCCTGGTACCCGAGAGAAAACCTAACCAAATTCCTAATTGGATCCCATCACTATAGTGGTTGGGCGGTTGGCTAACCCATGGGACTGGATGGGGTTAGGCTGAACTAATGGATCCATAATCGAGACTTAATTTCTGTTTAGTTCGACAGATGAAGTACATCCCGGACAAAAATTATTCTATGGAAAAGAATCAACGGCTGTGCCTCTCAATGAGGAAAAAAGCGTTGATCTCTATGATCCAAGTAAAGTCTTTTTCCTTCCTAATCTGACTACGGGACTTACGGGTTCGATCAGATGAGCTCAGTTAGTTAAGGCTTTTGACTACGTTAGGGACAAGTTATCCTGGTGGAATCGCCCGTGCTTTCCGGGCAAAGGAAGTTTTTCCGGGTTCGGTTTTGGAAAAATCGATGGATTAGTCTCTTGTCCGGATATCCGTGGGCAAGGCCCCGAGTGTGGGACCCTGCCCCATGCAAGAAGTGCTACTTCCGCTGCTAGCACCCCTGAAACTGTTGCACGGTGGGGACTGTTGGAATTAGGGTTGCAAGAAAGCACACAAAGCTTGGAGAAGAAGAAGCAAGAATGCACACAACACACCATATATTAGATTGTGTCAATGTACAAAGATAAGTTAGCCCTAGAATATTGGGCGTATATACAAGCCGAGGGAAAAAACCTCCTAAAGAGGGAAAAAATGCCCTGGCGGTCCTAAGTGTGTTCACACACATCACTACCTATATATATGGCAACAAATCCCCCCTAGGAGTGATGGTGTGAACGAGAGCTGGCACTTATGTATAGGGAAGTGCCATGCCCGAAGTAGATCAGTCTACAAAGGGGAGCAAGCCCAAAGCTTTGCGGAAAGCTTCGAACTTCTCACGAGGAAGCGCCTTTGTGAAAAGATCGGCGAGGTTATCTTGTGTTGGCACATAGGCCAAGCTGATCTCTCCTGCTGAGAGTCTCTCCCTGACATAGTGATAATGCACCTCAATGTGCTTTGTGCGAGCATGAAAAATTGGGTTTCTCGCAACTGCCAATGCGCTCGGACTGTCAGTGTATATAAAGGTGGCAGCCTCCTGTCCAACACCCAAGTCAGCCACCATAAGCCGTCTGAGCCACACACACTCAACCGTAGCTGTGAAAGCTGCCCTGTACTCAACTTCACAACTAGAAGTGGCCATAGTAGGTTGCTTCTTGCTCAACCAAAATATGCATGAGCTACCGAGCATGAAACAAAAACCACTTGTGGACACTCTTGTGTCATAGCAACCAGCCCAATCTGAGTCCGAAAAAGCATGTAAATCTGGTGGCAACGATCCCCCCTTGGGATAAAACAACCCAAGATGTATGGTGCCACTCAAGTAGCAAAAGATGTGTTTAACTGCCTTCCAATGCTGAGACCCTAGGCTATGCATAAACCTGCTTACCTGTGAGACTGCAAACTGAATGTCCGGCCTCGTAATGCATACATAAATGAGGCAACCAAGTGTGACATCAAAATCTCTAGCATCATGAAGACTCAACTTCAAACCTGTCTCCATTGGAGTAGCAATAGGCTTACAGTCTTCAAGGCCAAATCTCCGCAACAATGTCTCAATATACTTTGTCTGACACAAAGCAGTACCTCCATCACACTGTCTCAATATACTTTGTCTGACACAAAGCAGTACCTTCATCACACAATATACTTTGTCTAGCACAAAGCAGTACCTCCATCACACTGCTTAAATTGTATTCCCAAATAATGATGCAAATTCCCCAAATTTGACATCTCTGAGGCATTCAAATCAGCCTTCAAATTAGCAATATGACTCTCATTTGGTTTTGTGAGCAACATGTCATCAACATAGAGAGCAATGATTAGATGTACATCATCCACACGTTTAACATACAAAGTGATTTCTGTTGGACTATTCTAAAAACCATGTGCAGTCAAATATGCATGTATCTTTTCATACCAAGCTCGTGGAGCTTGCTTTATGTTGAAAAAAGCGGTAGAGGGAGAGGAGACACACACATAGGAGCAAACCCTAATGTATATTGCAAACCCTAACCATAGAGGGAAGCCATCTTCCTTCTCACACAATGCATAAAGCCATAATCCATAATACACACAACACACTATGATTTGTGTCCACACACATCTAACCCTAGCTATTGTCCACACACTATGACTAGCTGGACACGGGGTCATTTATGTCTCACACATCTAACCCTAGCTATTGTCCACACACTATGACTAGCTGGGGTCATTTATGTCTCACACATCTAACCCTAGCTATTGTCCACACACTATGACTAGCTGGACACGGGGTAGCTGGACACGGGGTCATTTATGTCTCACACATGTTCCTACCTAACATGCCAGCACATAGCATAGGTGGCTCACACTGACATTGAGCTTGAATCTCAACAGCCCCTCTCAAGCTCATGATGTACTGCCATAGATGAAGATGTAGATGAGCTTGGGATATCAAAGCTCTCAACACTCCCCCTCAAGATCATCCCATGTACTCCCAACATAGTACGGAAGTACTCAAACTTTTCCCTGCTAAGTGGCTTGGTAAAGATGTCAGCCACCTGCTCATCAATCTTCACATACTGTAGATCAACTGTAGATCAACTGTACCATCCAGCACCTTCTCTATACAAGCAAGCATCCACAAGCGAGAGAGAGAGAGAGAGAGAGAGAGAGAGAGAGAGAGGCAAAACTCAAACATTTGAGACTAATGGGATTGTCCCCTTTCACATTCCATAAAATGTGTAAGATTCCTCCCCAACCCTCTCAAGATGTCCAATATCTTCCCCTGTAATCAATCCCCTCTTCAGAATAATAAAAGATCTTGTTTTGCCTATTTTAGCTGAGAGAGAGAAAATATTCTAGAGAGAGGTTATTCAGTTTTTAGATATTTTTAGATGGAAAAATATCTCTTCTTATTAAATAAATTCCCCCGAAACATAAGTTCAAAAAGAATTTCAGAAGGTGCATTAGAAATAAATTATATTCTGTTCAAAAGGCCTTAGCCTAAGGGTCCAGATTTTTTGAAAATTTTAGATTAAGGTTCCTATGGACCAATAATATTAATCCAAATTTAGGGAGGAGATAAATTGAAAAATAAAAGAAAAACTCCCCAAAAATGAGTTAATGTTCACATAAGATGAAGAGTGGACTAAGGACCAAGGAAAATAGTTAAAAATTTGATTTTTGACACCTCAGGGGATAAGGATTTCCCCTCATGAAGTAGGCACCTTTTTCTCATCATTTATTTTCAATTTTAAATCAATAAAATTAGATATTTCATCTCTCCTCTCTCCTAATTCAAAACTAGATCTAAAAAGTGAACTAAACTGACCCAAAAATGGTCAAAAATTGACCAAATTGATCTAGAAAATTCTATAATCAGTTTGCTTGGTTAGAGGCTCATTTTTTCCTATAAGTAGAAGCCTCCCCCTTTGTAGAAGCTTAATAGTTTTTTATGTACTATTACTCTACTCCTCCCTAGAGCCAGAAACATTGAATTCATAATTCACTTATTTTTGACTATTTCCTCCCTAGAGCCAAAAACATTGAATACATATAATTCACTTGTTTTTGACTATTTCCTCTATAAAGAATTGGTGGGCCACTCTTGATCCAAGCAAGAGTAGAACCCTCAAGCCAAAGGAAAGCTCACAAAACTCCATGTAAGTTAGAAATTTTACTTTTTTTTAATTCTATTCTATGGTTTTCAGATTTCTTGCTTTTTTTAATGTGAAATTGGATGTTATGCCTTGATGGAAAGGCTTCCCCCTTCTCTTCATTGTGAATTCAGTCCTTCTTTATCCAAGATGTGTAATCAAATAAATAGAGTACTCTTAAAAAAATGAGAATTGATTAGATTAGAGTGCTAAATTCATCTTGGGGTAAATTCTAAGTAGATTTAGAATGTAAAAATTGAGAAATGTTCAACCATAAAAAGGAGGTTATGGCAAAATTTTCTTAAATTTTGTGGAAATAAGTTTTTATCTTTATGTTATTCAAAAAGAGTAATCCCCTCCGTTTGTATATTCTAAAAGTGTTATTTTCATTCTATGCATAGAAAGATGCATATTGGAAATATTTTTATTATAAAAGTATTATTTTCATTAGAATTAATTTCTATGCATAGAAAGATGCATATTGAAAATAATTTTATTATAAAAGTGTTACTTTCATAAATATTGATTTTTATGCATAAAAGAATTTTTTTTATAAAAGTGTTACTTTCATCAATATTGATTTTTATGCATAAAGTGATGCATAAAATAATTTTTTTATTATAAAAGTGTTACTTTCATAAATATTGATTCTTATGCATAAAAGATTTTTTTTAAATAAAATTGTACTTTAATCAATATTGATTTTTATGCAAAAAAAGATTTTTTTTAAAAGTGTTACTTTCATCAATATTGATTTTTATGCATAAAGTGATGCATAAAAGAAATTTTTTAATTATAAAAGTGTGATTTTCATTAGATTTAAATTCTATGCATAGAAAGATGCATATTGGATATTTTTTTAATTATAAAAGTGTGATTTTCATTAGATTTAAATTCTATGCATAGAAAGATGCATATTGGATATTTTTTTAATTATAAAAGTGTGATTTTCATTAGATTTAAATTCTATGCATAGAAAGATGCATGGATATTTTTTATTATAAAAGAGTGATTTCCATTATATTTAAATTCTATGCATAGAAAGATGCATATTGGACATTTTTTATTATAAAAGTGTGATTTTCATTAGATTTAATTTCTATGCATAACTAGATGCATGAAAGGATTTTCTTTTATATAAAAGTGTTATTTCCATTGAAGTTGGATTTTATGCATAAAAAGAACAGAATTTTTATATCAAAATTAGAGTTCTCTTTGATTCTATGTTTAATTTCCATGAATAATCGATAAATAATTAAATACACTACGAGAGAAAATTCTATCGTTTCATATTCACTCGGACGGTAATGAGAAAATTCAAAAAATCTATCCAAGTCGAAAATTTAGATAAATTGATTAATTTATTCTTCATAGGAATTCGTGATTAGTTTAGAAATCAGTTAAGTGAATATTCAAGGAATGAAATTCAGTAAAATAGTGATTGAAATATCACCCCCTTTCGAGAAAGGTAGTTCAGGAAGAACCTTACCAGACTCGAACCCAGAATCAAACTTTGACCAAGACCATACTCTTCGTCAGTTTCAAGGAAAGACGATGTGACCAGTTCAGGAAAATACACTCAAATCACCCACCGAATCTGAAACTAAGTTGAGACCCTTTGATTTTGATCTGAGGATCAAGGTTACAGAATTCGAGGAATTCTGTTTGGAATTTAGACCTGCGATCAAGAAGTCTTGGGATATGGATTTAAGATATACTCATTATATTCAAAGAAAATCAAAATTGAAAACTTGCATAGAAACCCTGTTTCTATGCAAGGACTGTCTTATGCCAAAATGCTAGAGGGAGCATTTGGTATATGTGTTTTTCTAAGGGAAGTTCGGTTGCAACAATAACTGGTAGGGAGGAGTGTTCAAAGAATAGCTCACGTGGCAAAGCCTTGACCAGCCTCGGTACGGTTAAAATGGTGCGCTTCCGATACGATGATGGACAAGGGCCGACGAAGCGGTTATTGAAATTAGAGCAATGTGATGAGCTATGGTGGATCAAATACTAGAATCAACATCATTAACAAAGTGATTAGTAAATAATTAAGATGTAATTAGTGAATAATTAATAAATAATTAAGACATAATTAGTGAATAATTAACAAATAGCTTAATGTAGGCATGGATAATCAAAAACTAACAAATTCTCATTAGGCCAATGCCTCAATTTATAGAGTTTACATCCAAGCATCTAATCCCACTGATTTCTTCTTGATTCATCTCACCTCTCCCAGAATATCTCCACCTCTTTTGCTTGATTCTCTCCACCTCTTCACTTTTCCCAGAATATCTCCACACTTCCTAAATCTTCTCACGCTACCCTTTATTCTCTCCCAGTAGATTCTTCTCACCTTTTCACAGGTTCTTTACACATTCTCTTTTACAGCCTCTAACCAAGGGCTTGTTCTCGCACACACCCTATTCACTTGTATATTTCAACACCTCCCCTCAAGTGAATACTCCTAGCACACCTAGACCCTATACCAAGTTTCTCTCTTACTTGATAGCCCGCAACCAGTGCCTCAAGTCCCTAAACTCATAGTCCTTGACACTCTCTCCCTCTATGTGTCCAAGGCTACTACAAGTGCCTGCAACCTTGACTAAAGTGCTCACACATACATTTACCACGTGGCCTACATCATCGGTGGCTCAGAGGTGGTTTTACTTTGTTGGGGCAGGTTACATTGGGTTGTGGGGTCTCTCTCTCTCTCTCTCTCAAAGAAGATGATCCGAATCCACTTCCTTTGGAGCCTCCATGAAGTTTGCCGATGTCGTTCCTTCTCCACTGGATTTGCTACAGCAGTCTCTTGCCATGTGTCCTGGCTTTCCACAATTGTGGCAAGTGAAGGTCCTTCCTCCTACTCTGTCTCTTTCTCATCCTCGTCCTTGAGAGAATCCTCCTCGGGTGAAGAATGCTTTTTCTTCTCCTACTACTGATGAGTCGAGCCATTTCTTCTCTTTGCCTCTGCTCTCTTGCTCTAGTAGAGCTACTTCTAGCTCGTGTAGCTTTCAGGTACATTCTTTAGTGTTTCTACAATATTTTCATATTCACCTTTGTCCACACTCTTCAGAAGCACTGCTAGTGCCTCATCATCTTCTACCTTTTTGCCAATAGTGGCAGCTGTTGCTTAATGCTTTTATATTTGTTCAAGCGTGTGATTAAAGGCTCACTTTTCTTCATATCCAATTTGTAGAATTGCATTAACAAATTTATCTTTGAATTTTTTGCTTATGTGCCAAATAATTTATTGAGTTCATCCCATGCATCTTTTGCCCATTGTATCCCTGTGATGTGATGAATGATTTCATCATTTAAACTGAGTGCAATAAGTCCCAATGCTTTTTCATTCATGCTCTTCCACTCATTTTTCCCTCTCGTCTCTGGGCATTCATCTCTTTCCTCAACTAGCCCCCACAGATTTTTCCTCATGAGCAAATACATGGTTTTTGTCTGCCATGTGTAAAACTGCTCCCCATTAAATTTGGCTATTTCTTGTGCTATACTCATGGGCTCATGGGGTGATGTGAAGGGGGTCTTACCTCTTGATCCAATTTCAAGATTCAAGGGCACTGTCTACCCTTTTATAACTCAATCTGGTGTTTAAGAGATGATTACAACAAATTTATCAGCATAAAATCACCAGAAATTACATTAAATCAAGGGTAACCAATTTGTATGGAATAGTTGGAGTATAAAACCAACTCCGAATTTCAATCTGAAGTTATAGGGATCTGTATCAATGGTTAATTTGAACCAATTTGTATGGAATAGTTGGAGTATAAAACCAACTCCGAATTTCAATCTGAAGTTATAGGGATCTGTATCAGATGCCTAATGGTTAATTTGAACCCTCAATTGCACCAAAATATAGTGATTAGCATTGATTAATAACTGATTAGCAAATTAATTCACTATTTTGTGTACAAAAAATAGAGTATGTGGGGAGTCCAGATCTGGTGCCTTAGACTTCAAATGAGCTCAAATGCTTTCAAACACATCAATAGCGATGAGTCTAGTAGAGGACTAAGCCAAGAAACACAAGATTTGACCAAATATTGAATGCTTAATCTCAGTTTTACCAAAGTCACCTGCAGATTTGATGAAGAGCTTGGATCTCACTGTAGACTCGATGAAATTGAATTCTGACTTCACCAGCTTGTAGAGCATGCTTGAAAACCCCCGGGGCTAAGAAAAATTAGGTCAATTTGATTTGAAGTGGACAAGATCTGCAAATTCATCAGAAAAACCTACGCTGTAGAAAATCGCGATTTCTTCCTTATGCATCGGCAGTTTGCGCTTGTGATTGGCTTGGCTGGAGCTCCTATGGGTTGGCTATCTTGGGCTAGAAGGGTTTGGGCAATGGTTGAGTGTGCAAAGAGCTAGAGCTCCTCCACCAATTGGGGGTACAGAGGTGAGTTGAAAAATAACTAAAAATTTGATTAATTTCTAATTATCTACTAATCCTAATTAATTAGATAATGGGCTCATAAACCTGATGGGTTCTAGGCATGGCTCTGATACCATGTTGAAAGTAGAGCAATGTGATGAGGTATGGTGGATCAAATACTAGAATCAACATCATTAACAAAGTGATTAGCAAATAATTAAGACGTGAATAATTAGCAAATAGCTTAATGTAGGCATGGATAATCAAAAACCAATAAATTCTCATTAGGCCAATGTCTCAATTTATAGATTTTACATCCAAGCATCTAATCCCACTGATTTCTCCTTGATTCACTCCACCTCTCCCAGAATATCTCCACCTCTTTTGCTTGATTTTCTCCACCTCTTCACTTTTCCCAGAATATCTCCACACTTCCTAAATCTTCTCATGCTACCCTTTATTCTCTCCTAGTAGATTCTTCTCACCTTTTCACAGGTTCTTTCACATTTACACATTCTCTTTTACAGCCTCTAACCAAGGGCTTGTTCCCGCACACACCCTATTCACTTGTATATTTCAACAGCGGTCCCTGAGTGAAGTGCGAGGATACCTAAGGGAGGATCATAGAGGGTTCTGACCAGGTGATGCACGGGCTCGTGGTGCTGAGGACACCCATGCGTATGTCGTGGAAGATATTGTATGATGGATCAATGTTTATTGTAATCTGTTTTACTGGATCTCATTGTTGCTGGACCAGCTGGTCTCAACGGAGAGTCCAAAGTGACTGTTTTTTGTGTGAAACAAGGATTGGATGGAAATTTTGAGCTATGACATCTGTAACCAATAATTGTTTGTCAATGGATTGTTTTATAAATTAAAATTTAAAGAGGAGTGTGTGCGTATCTGTATTCTAAAGCAAAAGTTAAGAAAGGCATTCAATTTTGGGTGGGTGAGTACTTGTCTAGTTCTACCAATTCCAGTGGTTGGGTGGTGGCTAACCCATGGGCCAGATGGGGTTAGGCTCGAATCAATAGAGTTTTAATAATAAAATTGATTAATAGGAATACACTTAGAACTCGAGTAGTTAAATAAAAGCCTGGAGACTTCTCAAATGAATAGATCAATGGCTGTGCCTGATTCAATTAAGAAAAAAGCATTGATTCCTTCAAGTTAAGTCTGTAATAAATTTTCCTTCTATCTTGTTTAATCAGATGAAGGTTAGTTTAGTCTCGACCCCATTAGAAAATTTGTTAAGAAAATAAAAATGGTGGAATCGTCCCCATTTTATGGGCAGAAATTTTCCTAGTTTCGGTTTTTGGAATGACCACCAGCTTAGTCTCGTGCCTGGACATTTGAGGGTGAGGCCCCGAGTGGGAATCCTTGCCCCGCGCAAGAGGGAGCTGCTTCTGCTGTGCCAGCAATCGGGAATTCGGCCCTCCAGTGCATCTGGGTGATGAAACAATCATCTTGCACAATATGGCCACACCGTCACGTGAAAGTGACAAACAACTCTTGCTTGTTCCTTCAGAACCTGCAGAGCAAAAGTCTAAAACCAAGTGGAAACACGTGATCTGTGTTAGCCAAAAACAAAACCATGCATCATTCTACATATGGCACACATATGCATGACACACACATGCATTCGCAACAATATGCTCCTCAAGATGCTCTAGCTACTCTAAAGTAATAGTCTAAGGTGTTGAAATGTCAAGCTCATATACAGCTGGAGGATAGCACATGGGTGCTGACAGAGTGATAGTATGGTAGATAGATATCGTGTGGTGTGTTTATGACCGCGTCCAGCTGGTCATGTGTGGTGTGGACATTACATTAGGTTTACTTTGTAGTGTGGGCATAACACTATGTTGTGTTCTCCTTTGTGTGTGAGAGAGAGATGATGACTATGGTTTCTCTCCTTCTTTATGATTGATGGATATGGATTAGGGTTTGCTTCTCTTGTGTGTGCTCTCTCCTGCTTCTGTTTTTTATCATGGTATCAGAGCCTAGAGCTCATTAGCTGTGTTGTGAGAGTGAGTGAGAGAAGAGGGAAGAAGAAGAAAAAGCTGTGAAGGAAGCCATTGGAGCTTGGAGCAAAGGAGAAGCTGTGGAGCACACATCGGCATCAGATCTGAGAGCTAAGGACCATTGGTAAGTGTAGCAAGACCCCCTCTGCGGATTGCAGGTATCAAGAGTAAGTGCAAGAGAAGATTAAAGGTGCAAAAGAAAGCAGAAAATTTCTGTTTTGAAGCTTTCATGGAAAGCTTGTGAATGAATGTACTTTGGCACATGTATTTTGGGAAATGCAAGCAAAGAAGTGAAGGTCTCATGTATTTGGAAGGGCACATGTACTGGCAACTCAGGAGCAAATCATTCATGCAAAAAATTGATGCATTACAAGTGATGTGTGAAGGAAAAATTCTGGTTTTGTGAACTCCTGTAAAACAGAAAACATACCCCCCGATTGCAGAAGCTAGAGGAAGAATTGAGCCAAACCCTTCAAGCACATGTTAGTTTAGGTCATTTCTAAGGTGCTGATGATGTCAATGAGCATTTGCCCTTCTTCTACAGCCCCCAGGAGCAGGCGGCGCATTCTGGAGCAGCTCCTTGGACAGTTTGCAATGATTATGGTCTAATTCCCTCATTTGGACACCAAATCGGATGCTTTAAAGCTTGGAGTACTTAGCAAAAGTGTGATTGAGAGCAAGATAACATTTGGGGCAGCTCATTTGATGTATTTGGAGCTCATTGAACTCAATTAGCAGAGCTTTGCAGGTTTACAGAAAGTCTATCCAGAAAAAACAGAGCATTATTAATCAAGGCATTAATCCTTTTCTATATCAAATTGGCCTAATTCCTTTGGTACAAGTAGAGTCCTATGAGTTGCTAAACTTTTGATTCAAAAAGTTTTGAATTTGGATAAGATTTGAAGGAGATAGAGTATTTTTAGTGAGAGGTGGTACCTGACAGATGCAGAAAAAGGCAAACCAGGGAGCTACAAAAATTGGTGGTTCTCATTCACCTTGAAGAATTTGATCAAACCCTTCTAGGATACGTTGGAGAAATGTGTTGGGAAGCCAATGCAAGTTGAATCACTGCATTTGGACAAGATTTGAAGGATTTAGAGCATAATCTTTGACTGGTTATTGGCGAGAAAAAACCAGAAAATTCAACTTTACCCTTTTTCAATTTTGATGATACAAATGAAGTTCTTATGCAACATGAAGTCATTTGTGGTGTGAATGCATATGTATAGCACATATTGAGCTTGGTTCATAATCATTTGGAGCTTTGGAAAGCATCGGGAAGAGTGTTACATCAGGGTACATCACAGGTATTCAAAATGGGAGATGGTCCAGTACAAATTATTGGAGAGAAGCTTGACAGAACCAACTTCCAAGTGTGGAAGTTTCGAATGAAGAGTTTTTTGAAAGGCAAAGGATTGTGGAGCCTTGTATCGGATGAAGACCCGGAGCCATTCCTACCTCCTCAACCAAATAATGCTCAGTTGTTGCTGGCTCACAAGCAATGGGTAGAGCAGTCTTCGAAAGTGTTGCATTATTTTTCAATATGTGTAACAGATGCCTTGCTTATTCACATCCAAGATGCAGATACACCGAAAGAAGCATGGGGTATATTGTGCCAAATCTATGAGACAGACACTGATGCAAGGAAGATACAACTCAAGCAATAGATTCACAGTGTAACACGAAGGAATAGGAGTATACATGAGTATGTTCAGGAAATCAAGGGTTATGCAGATTCCTTGTCTCATCAATCCATGCCCCAATGGATGATGATGATTTGGTTTCTCTCACATTGCGTGGTTTAGGCAAAGAATACAAATCTTTTGACACTTCCATCTCAGTAAGGTTGGGAGGAATGCCAGACTTTAATGAGCTTGTGTCATTGCTCATTGTGGAAGAATTGAAGCTTGGCCTTGGTGGTATGAGTGTTACAGGTGGTGCATCCTCGTCAAGCAATGATGAGCATGCAAGGAATTAGGCTTTTTACTCATCTAGAGGCTTTCGAGGCAGGGGGAGATTTACCCCTTGAGGCCGTGGAGGACGTGGTTGGAATGACAGGTCTACTCAACCACAATCAAATCAGAATTTTCAGAATTCACAGTCATCATTTGGATCACGTGGAGGTCGTGGATTTCAATCCCACAGGGGGAGATTTGGAACAGGTGCTCGTGGTAGAGGATGATGGCAAGGTCCTCAACAAAATTTGAATGGGATTGAATGCCACTATTGTGGCAAACTTGGACATATGGCAAAAGATTGTTACAAAAAGCAGAATGATGTGAGGAATGGAAGACCACAACATGGAAATTATGCATCTACCAGTAACAATGATGGGAGTTCAAATCATCTTTTTGCAATGAAGCACATTATGGGGACAATGGATTCTCAAAATGCAGGAGATGAGTCATGGTATATGGATTCAGGTGCCTCAAACCACATGACATGTCATGGTGAGTGGTTTGAGAAGATGCAACCATTGGATACAAATGGTTATGTAGTCACAGGAGATGATACTCAGCATCTTATAACACATGTTGGCAGTGTGCCTTTGAGGATGCATGATGGAAATGTGAAGAATATGTCAGAAGTGTTATATGTATCATCCATCACAAAGAATTTGGCATCAGTAGGCCAAATGGTTGAGCAGGGATTACAAGTAAGATTCAATAAGAATGGCTGTTTTGTGGAAGACTTTAAGCATGGTTGTAGATTGATTGCCAAGGGCAAGAAGGAAGGAAGGTTGTTCAAATTGGGATGCACGCATACCAGAATTGAGCTCAGCCATGTTTTCAAAGAGCAATGGGATTGTGCAGGATATTGACATGTGGCACAAGAGGATTGGACATGTCAATATACAGAGATTAAAGAACATGCAAACAAGAGGCATTGTCAGTGGATTGCCTCGATTCAAATATGATGGACATATGCATGTTTGTGAAGCCTGTCAGTTTGGAAAGCAGGCAAGGTTGAGGTTTCCTAGAGAAGGAAATATGAGTAACAGGCCACTTGATATAGTACACAGTGATGTATGGGGTCCTGCACAAAATCCATCTATCAAAGGAAGTCTATACTATGTGACATTTATAGATGACTTCAGCAGGATGACATTTATAGATGACTTCAGCAGGATGACATGGATATACTTTTTGAAAGAAAAGAGTGAAGTGCTGGAAAAGTTCATGGATTTCAAAGCTCTTGTAAAAAAGCAATATGGCTGTTGGATTAAATGTTTGAGAACAGATGGAGGTGGTGAATACACCTCAAAAGCTTTTGAGCATTTCTTACGGAAGCATGGGATAAGAAGATAGTTGACATGCAGGTATACACCTTAGCAGAATGGTGTGGCTCAGAGAAAGAATCGAGTCATATGTGAAGTGGCAAGGGCAATGCTCAATGAAAAGAGCATGCCAGATTACTATTGGGTAGAAGCATGTGCTACTGCAGTGTATATCCTGAACAAAACACCTACAGTAGCCATTCATGGAAGCACGCCAGAGATGCGGCTTACAGGTTACAGGCCAGACATTGGACATCTCAAAATGCGTAGCTTATGTCCATGTGCCTGATGAAAGAAGACGGAAGTTGGATCCTAAGGCAGAGAAATGTGTATTTGTTGGATATGCACAGGATCGAAAGGCCTACAAATGTTATAACCCTCAAACTAGACAAGTAGTCATCTCACGAGATGTGGTGTTTGATGAGCTTGCTAGTTGGTACAAAGCAAAAGATGAGGGAGTCATTGACTCACTTGAGGCTAATGTGCCTGCCATCACAAGCAAGTTCTAGTTCTACTACTATGTCTGGGCCAGCAGCCAGCAGAAGCTGAGAGTAGCAGTATACGTCCATGGTCAGGACGTTTGAGGCATGAGAGTGTGAGCACTGGGAGTAGTGCTATGGATAAAGGCAAGAAGAAAGTCGAAGGAATTGGAATCACAGGTTATGAGTCATCTAGTTCTAAGAGTCTGGATGAGGAGCTCGGCATACCTGTTTTACGCACACGGCAGGACAGATATGTGCCACCACATGCTAGAGTTACAGGTGTACAGAGTGACCCGCATGCATTGCGGAGATCCCAGAGAGTCAGATATCCAGTTGAAAGATTGACATATAGAGATTTTGCTATGCACTATGCATACATGACATCTATGGTAAAGCATGTGGAACCTACATGCTATACAGAGGCTATTGGAGAGCATGTATAGCAGAAAGCCATGGATGAAGAGATGGATGCTTTGGACAAAAATGATATATGGGAATTGGCTGAGCTACCTCAAGGAAAGAATGCAATTGGTTGCAAATGGGTGTATAAGGTAAAGTGCAAGTCAGATGGCAGCCTAGAGAGACATAAGGCAAGGCTGGTCGGCACAAACTTATGGTCTTGATTATGATGAAACTTTCAGCCCAGTGGCTAAGATGGCTACAGTAAGGTCTATCATTGCACTAGCAGCACAAAAAGGTTGGGCTTTACATCAAATGGATGTAAAAAATGCTTTCTTTAATGGTGAACTACAAGAAGAGGTGTACATGGAACAGCCAGAAGGATATGTACATCCAAAATATCCAACTTTTGTTTGCAGGTTAAAGAAAGAAATCTATGGTTTGAAGCAAGCACCTCGTGCTTGGAGTGACAAGATCAGCAGATATCTTGTCAGTATTGGATTTGTGGTTGGAAATGCAGACACATGATGGTATCGTGATGATAGTCATTTATGTTGATGATTTGATTATCACAGGTGATTGTGGGAAAGGCATTGATGAGGTTAAGGCCTCTTTATGCAAAGAGTTTGATATGAAAGACCTTGGTGATTTAAGGTTCTTTCTTGGCATTGAGGTGATAAGAACAAGCAAAGGTATATGGCTGGTGCAAAGGCAATATGCACTTGACATGCTGGCAAAGTATGGTATGACAGCATGCAAACCAATGTTGACACCATTAGAGCAAAACATGAAGCTTAGGGCTGATTTGGGTGATGAGCTTGATGATATCACCATGTACAGGAAAATGGTTGGTAGCCTTATCTACATGACCATTACGAGGCCAAATCTCAGTTATGCAGTTGGTTTGGTGAGTCAGTTTATGCAAAGTCCTCGTAAACCTCACTTGGATGCTATGAGACGTATTCTGAGATACGTCAAAACTACCGTGCATTATGGTCTTTTCTATGAGGCAGGAAAAGACATGCATGTCTATGGATATACAGATGCAGATTGGGCCAGTAGTGCATATGACAGGAGGTCTACCAGTGGCTACGTTTTCAGCCTTGGTAGCGGAGCTGTGAGTTGGAGCAGTAAAAAGCAACCTACAGTTGCTTTATCTACCACAGAGGCAGAGTATCGTGGAGCAGCCATTGCTGCATGTGAGGCTATGTGGTTGAAGAAGTTGCTAGATGATGTCAGGTTACAGAGTGATATGAGAGTTGTCATTCATTGTGACAACATGAGTAGTATTCAGCTTGCTAGCAACCCAGTTTATCATGCCAGGACCAAACATATTGAGGTCCACTATCACTTCATCAGAGAGAAAGTGCTAGATGGGCATGTTGATTTGACATATGTGCAGACAGATGAGCAGGTTGCAGATATCTTTACCAAAGCACTTGGTAAGGATAAGTTCGAGTATTTCCGTACTAGATTGGGAGTCCTAGAGATGGACATGTCGAGCTTGAGGGGGAGTGTTGAAATGTCAAGCTCGTATACAGCTGGAGGATAGCACATGGGTGCTGACAGAGTGACAGTATGGTAGATAGATATCGTGTGGTGTGTTTATGACCGCGTCCAGCTGGTCATGTGTGGTGTGGACATTACATTAGGTTTACTTTGTAGTGTGGGCATAACACTATGTTGTGTTCTCCTTTGTGTGTGAGAGAGAGATGATGACTATGGCTTCTCTTCTTCTTTATGATTGATCTCTTGTGTGTGCTCTCTCCTGCTTCTGTTTTTTATCATAAGGGCTGCTCGCAAGCCTTACACCCATGGACATCCCGCAGGACCCACAACTAGTGGTACAACATGAGCATATGAAAGCACTCAATGCATCCAAACAATACATCCACCAAGTACTTTCCACATATGTCCCTCTTGATGCTTTACCCACTCTACTTATGGCCATCCCTTAGGAGCCACACCCACCAGGAGCCACACCCAGTGGTGCATCCATGAACATAATAAAGTACTTGCTATATCATACCAGCATACATGCCTCACATGACACAATCCAGAGTATTCCCAATGTATTCTCAAGGGTACCGGGATCCAATGGCACTAGAATACAATAATACCTTAGAAAGTGTGTGCATACATGCACAGATAGAGTTTGATTCATATATCCATGAACCAAACCAACTCTAGGATTGCTTGCAAGACTTATGCCCTCCATAGAGTCTCGTCGAAGTGTTAGCTCAGGTTGCCGCAGACTTTGAGCTCAACCAAACCATGCCATGGAGGGGGCAGTGGGATCTCACAAAATGTCTTATATACAAGAGCCTCATTTTACAATGGCTAGCCGTCCATTTACAATTTGGGGACCCAAAACTAGCTTCCTAGCTCTATTTACATCACTTTCCTATGACCGACATTACATAAACTGTAAGCTTGGTCATCCCATATCTCTTTCATCAATTAGCACTTTGCACAGTTACAAAAGGATGAGTCACAAGAACCATAGCCACGCTTGAAAAATAATGTTAACCGGAGTGGTTAACATACCCCCTCCCTAATTCAGGTCTGTCCTCGGAGGAGCTAGTTGGATCTAGCGGTAGTAGATCAAATAGGTTCTAACAAAATCACGGCGCGAGGTAGGAGTCAGGGGGGCTCGATGGATGACACGGTAACTAGTCCAAAATTTTTTCTCCTTCATGTCTTCAAAGGTTTGGAGGTGCCAGGTTAGCATCCACATGGCATGCTCGTAGTAGCCAAAGATCAGCTTTAGTGTTGGCCCTTTGTTGATGTCAAAGGCCAATCCTTAAGTGCCTTCATGACAGTGGTTCTAATAGGGGAGAATGTCTCCAACAGCATAATGATCAGATTGAAAAATTGAATAGTGGCCACCACCATAGGATCGAGCACTTGATCATATCTTCTTATGAATTCGTGGATATAATCTAACATGCTTTCTTCTGTGCACGATTGCTGGGGCATCCAAGGATCAAACCATGGAAAGTTTAATAGTAGCTTTGGATTCTATGCTGTTCCTCGTGGAAGAGGTTCTAAGCCTATCTTCATCGGATCGGCAGGTCGAAGTGGGCATGATCAAATTGAAAAATTGAATAGTGGCCACCACAGTAGGATCGAGCACTTGATCATATCTTCTGATGAATTCGTGGATATAATCTAACATGATTTCTTTTGTGCACGACTGCTGGGGCATCAAAGGATCAAACCATGGAAAGTTTAATAGTAGCTTTGGATTCTATGCTACTCCTCGTGGAAGAGGTTCCAAGCCCATCTTCATCGAATCGGTAGGTACTCAGGGTTTACCCGAAGTGGGCGTGAAGCCTTGCAATAATTCCCTCCACGTAGTGTTTGTGCCCAGATTTAGAGAGCCCAGTGCATGAAAGAAGGCGGTCATGCTTTTCATTTAGCTTGCGAACTTCATTTACTTGGTTATTTTGAGTGGCTTGTACCCGACATTGCTTGGCTGCTGTAGCATCTACATGAAGCGCCCTTCGCTCCCTGTGCACCCAAGCCTCACAATTTATATGTGCTATGTCTGACGCTATAGGCAAGAGAAAAGGAGGGAGGGTGGGACCTAGGCAGCCACCTTGCAAGCCTCCGTGACACGCCGTGTTGAGAAGGGTTAGTCTAACAAGAGAAAAGTTACGCTAAGAGTAGCTACGAAATGACATAGGACCCCCCCAACGGTGAAGGTGTAAATGGGAAATAGGGAATGCATAGGGTCTACAACGACGACACAACAAAGAATCACTGTAAGTACTTCATGCCTGGGTTTACCTGTATAGTGGATTTGATGTTGGGTTCTGCTTGTGTTGTAGGTGGAGAAGTCTAAAAAGGTGATGGGTGATGGTGGAAAAAAGAGAAAACAAAAGGGGGCTGCAATGATGGAGGGCACACCCCCATGATAGGTATTTAATGCCCAGGTTTACCTATATGACCATGGGTTACATAGAGGATTTGTTGTTGGATTTTGCTTATGTTACAGGTTGAGAAGTCTAAAAAGGCGATGGGTGATGGTGGAAAAAAGAGAAAATGAATGGGGGTTGCAATGACGAAGGGCACACCCCCCCACGGTAGGTATTTGTTTGGTGCTTGGGTTTACCTATATATGCTCAGGTTTTTCTGTATGTCCATGGGTTTACTTATACATAGTGGATTTGATGTTGGGTTCTGCAGCTGGAGAAGTTTAAAAAACTAGATGGTGATGGTGAAAGAGAAAACGAACGGCGGGGCTGCAACAACGACAGAGGGCACACCCCCCATGGTAAGTATTTGGTTCCTGGGTTTACCTGTATATACTCGGATTTACCTGTAGATGCTCGGGTTTTTTTTGTATGACCACATGTTCACCTCCATGTTTGGATTTAATGTTGGGTTCTGCTTGGGCTGCTGCAGGTGGAGAAGTTTAAAAAATTAGACGGTGATGATGGAACGAGAAAACGAACAGCGGGGGCTGCGAACGGAGGGCACACCCCCCACAGTAACCAAGGACAACACCCCCCCACGGTAAGTATTTGGTGCTTGGGTTTACCTATATATGCCCGGGTTCACCTCTAGATGCTTTTTGATGGAGCTGAGACAATTATCCCTTTTACTTGTTATAACCACTCTCGTTGACATGACCTTCACGTGGTTACTATGCCCTTTTGTAACTCATCTTTTTGTAACCACGCAATGTGCTAATTGTAAATGAGACATGGGATTACCAAGCTTATGACATGTGTAACACCGATCATGAGGATTTGATGTACATAGAGCTAGTAAAAATAGGAAGAGTAGTTTTGGGCCCGCACTTGTGATTGGGCGGCTAGACATTGTAAATATGAGCTCATGTATATAAGACATTTTATGAAATATGAGAAGGGAAAATCCCATTTGTCTCAATTGAGTTTTTCCTTCTCTCTCTCTCCATCTCATTTGAGCTTATGGTTGCTTTCTTGTGTTGTTTGCTTGCTTGTGTTGTTTCTTTCTTGCTTTGATTATTGGTGTATGTTAGTAGGAATGGTAATGCTCTCCTTTCTCTCCTTCTCAACCTTCTCCTTGCTATCTACCATACATATGGCATGAGGTAGAGGTTGAGCTCTCCATAGCTCCTTCCCTCTTTCTCTCTACCTAGCATTGGATCTCTCTTTGCATGACACAAGGAGAGTGTGGAGTGAAGAGTTAACCCTCATAGGGTTAGCCAAGTGCCATTCAGACCTTGCATGCACCTTTATCTTCTTCTTTCTCTTGTGTGTGTAAGGTAGTTTGTTATCCATTAACATTTTTGGCGGTGCTATCCGGGAAGGCATTTAGCTTAGGGTCCTTCACTTGATTCATTAGCTAGAGTCTTTGATTTAGTTTGGTTGGAGTAGTGCAAATCCACCAGTAGGTTGATTAACCTTGTTTTGTTTTGTGTTTTGATGATGATTACCCAGAGCTTGGATGGTTGATTGAGCATCAGAGCATTCGAGTCTTCACCGAGAGTGGGGAGAAGCAAGCGAGTGCCCTTATCTTGCCCTTAACATTCAAACAAATTTCAATTTTTTGTGTTTTTTCTTCATGTTTGCATTGTAGCTTAATCATCTAATTAATTTCAATTCATTAGCTTAAATCATGCATCATAGGCATTGATAAGTAGAGAGAGACTAGCTCTAGCTCCTTGTTACAACCAAAATACAAACAATTCCTGGGAAGATACCTAAATCAGTAGGAGAAGGAAGAAAATCCTTAGAAGATACCTGAATCAGTAGGAGAAGGAAGAAAATCCCAAGTGAAACTACATTCTGCCAGGTAGCTCTGTGAAGCGCACATCCATTCGCTCATTAGGCCACGGGCGTGGGCAAGTTTGCCACGTCCATTCCATTTTTTGTAGACCATATCTGGTAAGATCTATTGCCTAAATTTGGAAGAGGCATTAAAAATAGGTTAAATGCATTTAATCTTTTTAAATGCATTTAATTGGGCATAAAGTGCATTCAATCTAGAGGGATATTGTACTGACTGAGAATATCCAGGGTGGCTACTAGACCTGCAACCATTAAGCTCCAATCAATTCTGAAAATTCTCAGCCTCATTGTGACGTGCCCGTAAGTTCCCAAGCACGTCCATTCCTAAACTTGCCACATCCATTCCTTCTCCCTTGAGAACCGTTCCCTCTTGTCATTTGAAGTGAACACATGTTCCTTAATTTGCCATGCCTGTTCCATTCAGCACTCAACTTCGAACGCTCGTTCCCTTCTGATTTGAAGTGAACGTCCGTTCCACCTTCCATACCCAAAGCACGCGCTCGTGCCAATTCTGAGCGAACGTCCATTCCCTCTCCCTTGAGAAGCGAATGCCCATTCTCTTCCCATTCTAAAAAGGATACGCCGGTTCCAACACAAGTGCATGGATGTTCCTTAAAAAAAACATATTTTTTCAAAGGAATTTTGCACAGTAACCTTATACTTCCATGCACCTACAATCGGGATAGTGTGAAACAACCCTCTTTTTGACGCAGTAAGCTCTTGAGACAAGGTCATAAGCTTGAATGGCATAAATCAAGAAGCGGGCGACCGTTCGATCTAAGGCCCATTACACATCGCCATACCCCTGCCTGCCCATGCTGATGTGGTGGGGGTATCCACCGCCCATAATTCATGGGCAGGCAATCTCTCCCGCCCATACATGGGCAGTTGGATATGTGTAACAGGCCTAATCCATGGGCGCTTGATGGTGAAAAATAAGAATATGTATGAGATCTGGGGGTGGCATGAATCACACACTAGTGTAATGGTAGGGTGTTTCCTCTTCCACTCTTTGCTCCAAAGAAGGGCCACTATCACCCTTCCTCATCAAGGGAGTCTAAGGATTGTAAATACATTAAGGGACTTAAGCTGCCTTGGGATTTGTTGTCTTTTCCTTCTACCCCCTGATTGGAATGACTTTTCCTAGCCTCCACTTTGGCATGTCTGACACAAGTTTTCTCTTTTACCTTGACCCATTCCCCTTCAAAATGTCCCTCACCTCCATCTTTCATCATTTCTTTTCCCTTAGCTTCCATCCCCCGACTGATTGAGTTTCTTTTTTCCCTATTTTTGTTTGCCTCCTTTTTCGCTTCCCCTTTGCCCAGGGACTATTCTATACAGTTTTTAGCTATATGCCCAAACCCCCCGCATTTGAAGGCAAGCTCCCGGGGAATGCTCCAAATTTTAGACCCAACTCTAAAATACCCAAATCTCCTAAGTCCACTTCAACCAATGTCGGTGTATCTCTTGTGGTATTCCAAGAGATGCAAACACTATTGGCTGGTTGTCTACCACCCACCTCGTCATTTGGATGATGCAGCACCGGCCCCAGAGAATAAGCAATATCCGCAGAGCCGGCCTAAGCCAAGGAGGAATCTCAACCCACACAAGCATGCATTGGGAAGGCTCTTGTTAACATCAAAAAGAGGGTCCAACGAAAATACATGCACTAACCGTTGTCCTAAGAAGAGGGGATCTCCGGAGACCTTAGCAGGCGGCCTTCCTGGTGGGACGAAAACAATAACACTACACATGGAGAAAAGCCCCACCTGATACCTGACCAGCTCTGGGTTAATCTTCAAGCATACAGGTCTTCTTTTCTTTCATCTGAGCACACAATCTCTCGTTCATCCAATTAGGCACGTTTTTTTTCCTCGCGCACTTGCCACCATCCTCATCTCGAAGCCGCTTCATCTCTCCTACGCTGTCGACTTCCCAATCTCCCCATCCGCTCGGCGATTCTACTATCCCTTTGATGCCTCAAACTGGCCATCCCAAACATGCAGCCACTGTCTCCTTGATGTAGTGTTGCATATGCAATTAGCACGTGCAGAGTAAAAGTTGTACTACCCCACTCGTTCCCACTTGTATAATTCTCACTTCTTTTTCTCTATCTCGCATCTGTAGAAGCCATTTCTCATTGCTATTATACTTCAAGAAAATACATGCACAAGGGAAGCATGTGCATGCACCTTGTGTGGATGGGATTTAACCCCCATTGAGTACGTCCACTCAACACTCACGCATGCTCTCCTCCACTCTTGAAGTCACTCTTGAAGTGGAGCTTTGTCACTTCCTCATATCCTTGTAAGATTCCTCCCCAGCCCCTCAAGATGTCCAGTATCTTCCCCTCTAATCAAATCCCTCTTCAGAAATATAAAAGATCTTGTTTCTACCTGTTTTTACCTAGAGAGAGAAAATGTTATAGAGAGAGGTTAATCAGATTTTAGATATTTTTGGATGGAAAAATATCTCTTCTTATTAAAATAAATTCCCCCGAAACAGAAGTTCAAAAAGATTTTCAGAAGGTGCATTAGAAATCAATTATAATCTGTTCAAAAGGTCATAGGAGTCCAGATTTTTAAAAAATTTAAAATTAAGGTTGTGAGGGGCCAATCAGATTCATCCAAATGTAGGGAGGAGATAAATAGAAGAGATAAAGAAAATCCCCCCAAAAATGAGTAAATACTCACATAAAATGAAGAGTGGACTAAGGAGCAAAGAAAATACTAAAAAAATAAATTTTTGACACCTCAAATTGGGGATTCCCCCTCATGAAGGAGGTGCCTATTTCACATGTGTGGTGGAGTTTTAAATTCTCAAACATTGAGATATTTCATCTCTCCTCTCTCTTAATTCAAGTCTAGTTCCAAAAAGTAAGCTAAACTGACCCAAAAATGGTCAAAAATTGACCAAACTGATCTGGAAAATTCTAGAATCATTTTGCTTGACTAGAAGCTCATTTTTTCCTATAAATAGAAGCCTCCCCTTTTGTACAAACTTAATAGTGTTTTATGCACTGTTACTCTACTCCTCCCCAGAGCCAAAAACTGTGAATTTCTTAATAATTCATTAGTTTTTTACCATTCCCTCTTCTAAAGAATTGGTAGTTGTTGCAAATAAGAGTAGATCCCTCAAATCATCAAGCCAAAGGAAAGCTCTTAGAAATTCATGTAAGCTAGAAATCCTACTTTTTTTTAATTCTTTTTTAATGGTTTTCTAATTTTTGTTTTTTTAAATGTAAAATGATACTATGCCTTGTTGGAAAGGCTTTCCCCCTCTCTCATCCTTAAATTCAGTCTTTCTTTATCCTAGATAAGTAATCTAATTGTTGGAATTAAACTTTTCATATTATTTCTCTTTTAAAAGTGGAATTTGATTAGTTTAGAATGCTATAAACCATTTGGGGATAATTGTTAAGTGAATTAAGGATAGGAAAATTTGAAAAATTGTCAGCCATACAAAGGAGGTTATTGCAAAATTTTCTTAAATTTTGTGAAATAAGTTTTGTCTTTTATTATTCAAAAAGAGTAATCCCCACTGTTTGTGTATTCTAAAAGTGTTATTATCATTCTAGGCATAGAAATAGGCATAGTAGAAATATTTTTATTATAAAAGTGCTATTTTTATTAAAACTAAATTCTATGCATAGAAAAATGCATATTGGTTATTTTTTTATTATAAAAGAGTGATTTTCATTAAATTTAAATTCTATGCATATAAAGATGCATATTGGATATTTTTTTATTATTAAAGTGTTACTTTCACCAATATTGATTTTATGCATAAATAGATGCATAAAAGACTTTTTTATTATAAAAGTGTTACTTTCACCAATATTGATTTTTATGCATAAATAGAAGAATAAAAGAATTTTTTATTATTATAAAAGTGTTACTTTCATTAATATTTATTTTTATGCATAAATAGATGCATAAAAGTTTTTTTATTATAAAAGTGTTACTTTCATCAATATTGATTTTTATGCATAAATAGATGCATAAAAGATTTTTCTTATTATAAAAGTGTTACTTTCATCAATATTGATTTTTATGCATAAATAGATGCATAAAAGATTTTTTTTTATTATAAAAATGTTACTTTCATCAATATTGATTTTTATGCATAAATAGATGCATTAAGGAATCTTTTTTTTAATATAAAAGTGTTGCTTTCATCAATATTAATTTTTATGCATAAATTGTTTTTTTCATTATAAAAGTGTTACTTTCATCAATATTGATTTTTATGCATAAAAAGATGCATAAAAGAATTTTTTATTATAAAAGTGTTAGTTTCATCAATATTGATTTTCATGCATAAATAGATGCATAAAAGAAATGTTTTATTATAAAAGTGTTACTTTCATCAATATTAATTTTTATGCATAAATAGATGCATAAAAGATTTTTTTAATTATAAAAGTGTTACTTTCATTAATATTGATTTTTATGCATAAATAGATACACAAAAGAATTTTTTTATTATAAAAGTGTTACTTTTATCAAAATAGGTTTTTATGCATAAACAGATGCATAAAAGAATTTTTTTATTATAAAAGTGTTAGTTTCATCAAAATTGATTTTTATGCATAAATAGATGTATAAAAGGATTTTCTTTTATATAAAAGTGTTATTTCCATAGAAGTTGGATTTTATGCATAAATAGATGCATACAGAATTTTTTTTATATCAAAATGAGAGTTCTCTTTAATCATTGTTTAAATCCCATGAATATTAGTAAATGAATAAGTAAATACTCTGTGAAGGAAAATTCTACTGTTTCATATTCTCTAGGATGGTAATAAGAAAATTCAAAAGATCTATCAAAATTCTACTGTTTCATATTCTCTAGGATGGTAATGAGAAAATTCAAAAGATCTATCAAAATTGAAATTTTAGATAAATGATTAATTTATTCCTCATAGGAATACGTGTTTAGTTTTGAGTTCAGTTAAGCAAAATACTCAATGAATGAAATTCAGTAAAGTAGTAATTGAAATATTACCCTTCGAGAAAGATAGTTCAGGGAGAACCTTTCCAGACTCGAACCCTGAATCAGACTATGACCATGACTTAATCTCCTTCATCAGTTTCAAGAAAAGACGATGTGACTAGTTCAGGAAAATTCAATCAAATCACCCACCGAATCTGAAATTAAATCGAGACCTTTGATTTTGATCTGAGGATCACGATTACAGAATTCGAGGAATTCTGCTTGGGAATCTAGACCTGTGTCTTGGGATACGGAATTAACATATACTCATTGTATTCAAAAGAAAATCAAAACTGAAAACTTGCATAGAAACCCTGTTTTCTTAAAGGAACACCATATTGGAGAATATGGAAATTTTCTACAAGTTTGGGACACGTGGTCAAAAGTTTGGATTAACCATAACTTGAACACCACTAATCCAAAATGAGCGCTTTATAGCTCTTTAGATTCCATTTTTCAAGCGCTTTCCAACGATAGGTCATATGATAGGGTTTTGAAAAACTTACAAACATGTTATCCATGTCCCCTTTTTTAAGTATTCAAAAATGGGAATTGGGAAATTCCCAAATTCACTAATATGGTGTTAAGGATTGTCTTACACCAAAATGCTGGAGGGAGCATTTGGTATATGTGTTTTTCTAAGGGAAGTTTGGTTGCAACAGCTGGCGAGGGAGTGTTCAAAGGACGGCTCACGTGACAAAAACCTGCCCAGGTCTTGACCAGCCTGGGTATAGTGAAAAATGGTGTGCTTCCGGTACGATGGATGAGGGCCGACGAAGCGGTCCCTAAGTGAAGTGCCAGGACACCTAAGGAGGATATTTTTATGCATAAATAAATGCATAAAGAATTTTATTTTTAATTCAAAAGAGTCATTTTCATTAATTTTGACTTTATGCATAAATAGATGCATAAAGAATTTTATTTTTATTTCAAAAGAGTTATTTTCATCAATTTTGATTTTATGCATAGAAAGATGCATAAAGAAATCTATTTTTATTTCAAGAAAGTTATTTTTATCAATTCTATTTTTATGCATAAATAAATGCATAAAGAATTTTATTTTTAATTCAAAAGAGTTATTTTCATCAATTTTGACTTTATGCATAAATAGATGCATAAAGAATTTTATTTTTGATTCAAAAGAGTTATTTTCATCAATTTTGATTTTATGCATAGAAAGATACATAAAGAAAGCTATTTTTATTTCAAAAGAGTTATTTTCATCAATTTTGATTTTATGCATAGAAAGATGCATAAAAGATTTATTTTTATTTCGAAAGTATTATTTTCATTGAAATTGAATTTATGCATAGATAGATGCATAAAAGATTTATTTTTATTTTGAAAGTGTTATTCTCATTAAAATGGAATTTATGCATAGTAGAATGCATAAAAGATTTATTTTTATTTTGAAAGTATTATTCTCATTAAAATGGAATTTATGCATAGTAAAATGCATTAAAGGTTTATTTTTAATTCGAAAGTGTTATTTTTCTTAAAATTGAATTTATGCCTAAATAGATGCATAAAAAGATTTTTATAAAAGTGTTATTCCTACTAAAGTTGTCTTTATGCCTAATTAGATGCGTAAAGAATCTTTATATCAAAAAATTAGAATTCTCTTACATTCTATAAATAGATGTGATAGGAATCAGATAGATGTAAATGGATGGATGGAAGTAATATGAATCAGATAAATGAAAATGGATGAATGGATGTGATGTCCTGTGAATCAGATAAATAAAAATGGATGAATGGATGTGATGTCATGTGAATTAGGATGTGAATGAATGGTATAGGATGTGAAGGAATGTGAATTGTGATATGAATGAATGATAAGGGATGTGAATGAATGACGGCATGTGAATCGGATGTGAATGGATGATGTGGTTTGATGTGTGAATGATGTAGGTTAATGTAGATTGATGTATGGATGATGTGGTTTGATGTGTGAATGATGTAGGTTAATGTAGATTGATGTATGGATGATGTGGTTTAATGTGTGAATGATGTGGGTTGATGTAGATGGATGAATGGATGATGTGGATGTGGATGTATGGATGTGAATGTGGATGTGGATGTGAATGTGGATGTGGATGTAGATGTATGGATGTGGATGTGGGTGTGAAAAATGGATGTATGGATGTGGATGTGGATGTGGATGTATGAATATGAATGTGGATGTGTGGATGTATGAATGTGGATGTATGAATGTGAATGTGGATGTGGATGTGGATGTAGATGTATGGATGTGGATGTGGGTGTGAAAAATGGATGTGGATGATGTGGATGTGGATGTATGGATGTGAATGTGGATGTGGATGTGAATGTGGATGTGGATGTATGGATGTGAATGTGGATGTAGATGTATGGATGTGGATGTGCGTGTGAAAAATGGATGTATGGATGTGGATGTGGATGTGGATGTGGATGTATGAATGTGAATGTGGATGTGTGGATGTATGAATGTGAATGGGGATGTGGATGTATGAATGTGAATGTGGATGTGTGGATGTATGAATGTGGATGTGGATATGGATGTATGAATGTGGATGTGAAAATGAATGTATGGATGTGAATGTGGATGTGTAAATGGATGTATGGATGTGGATGTGAATATGGATGTATGAATGTGGATGTGGATGTGGATATGGATGTATGAATGTCGATGTGAAAAAGGATGTATGGATGTGGATGTGGATGTGGATGTGGATGTGGATGTGGATGTGGATGTGGAAATAGATGTATGGATGTGGATGTGGATGTGGATGTGATGTATAAATGTGGATGTGGATGTATGGATGTGGATATGGATGTGTATGTATGAATGCGGATGTGGAAGTGGATGTATGGATGTGGATGTACGAATGTGGATGTGTATGTAGAATAATGAATGCGAATGTGTATGTGAAATGATGTGACGTCGATATGAGTGAATAGATGAGATGTGATGACATGTGAATTGGGATGTGAATAAATGATATGTGATGTGAATGAATCTGAGGTGATGAGATGGAAAATGATGTGAGATGGAAAATGATGTGATTGGATGACAATGAGCACACATATGAATGGAATGTGGAAGAAGTAATGTGGGCTGATGAGGGATAATGTGGAAAGACGAGAGTTCATTATAGAAACTGTATTTGTGACCTATTTGTAAATGATTGTTTTATGTCAAGAATGCTGGGGAAGCATTTTGACCGTCTTGTGATTAAGGTCGTGGAGACCTAACTGGTAAAGTTGCAACAGCTGATGGAGAGTCAACGGAGGATGTCTTGCGTAGTAGCATGGTCGGCCGAGGTCTTGACTAGCCTCGGTTCGATTTAAATGGTGAGCTTCCGGTACGGTGGATGAGGGACCAAGGAAGCGGCCTATGAGAGTGAAGCGCTAGGTGACCTGCGAAGGATCCTAGAGAGTGCTGACCATATGGTGCTCGGGCTCTGAGTCACCGAAGATACCCACACGTGCGTCGTCGAAGATATTGAATCAAGGAGTAAGAGTTTTTTTCTAAAACCAAGCATTGATCTGGTTGATTGACCTTGCTGGTCCTCAACGGATGAGTCCATGACTCTTTTATATGGATCTGTTAGTTGATCTTGCTGATCTTCCACGGAGATTCCATTTTGTTATGTGAATATATTGCCGGTTACTATGAGCTAGGAACTATCGAAAAGGCCCCTGTGTGAACAGGTGGTGAGTGTTCTGGTTGCCAATGATGCCATAAGTACACCGATGAAGGAAGATTGGAAATAAGGATTCAACCAGAGATTTTGTGGATTGTTATCAGTGACAAAATGGTATCATTAAAGGATTGTTTAAAAGAAAGCTAATGTTGAGAAAAAGACAATTTCATATTGGGTGTGTAAATGGTGTGACTAGTTTTATGTTTGCATGAAAATCCGGCTAGGGGGCCTAGGAACTCTTTTCCCTGGTACCCAGGACAAAACCTAACCAAATTCCTAATTGGATCCCATCACTACAGTGGTTGGGCGCTTGGCTAACCCATGGGACTGGATGGGGTTAGGCTGGACTGATGGATCCGTAAATCGAGACTCAGTTTCTGTTTAGTTCAATAGACGAAGTAAATTCCGAACAAAAATTGTTCTATGGAAAAGAATCAACGGATGTGCCTCTCAATGAGGAAAAAAGTATTGGTCTCTATGATCCAAGTACAGTTGAGAGAGAGAGAGAGAGAGAGAGAGAGAGAGAGAGAGAGAGAGAAGACAAATCTCAATTGAGACAAATGGGATTGTCCCTTTTTATATTTCATAAAATGTCTTATATACATGAGCTCATATTTACAATGTCTGGCCGCCCAATTACAAGTGGGGGCCCAAAACTACTCTTCCTAGTTTTTCTAGCTCTATGTACATCAAATCCTCACATGACTGACGTTACACATGGCGTAAGCTCGGTCATCCCATGTCTTCTAAGGTTTGGAGCCACCAAGTGGGCATCCACATGATGCGCTCATAATATTTGAAGAGTTGCTTGAGTGTAGGCCCTTTGTTGATGTCGAATCCAAGGCCTTGGGCACCTTCGTAGTACTGGTCCCAGTTGGGGAACGACTCCAATAGTGTGATAATAAGGTTGAAGAACCGGATGGTGGTGATCACTGGTGGGTCGGAAACTTGGTCATATAACGGCGAATAAATTTGTTGAAGCACCTGACCATATGCCCCTCAATTTGTTGAAGCACCTGACCATATGCCCCTCAATGATGCAGCACCTGACCATATGCCCCTCAATGATGCAGGGATGCTCCGCAAATAGGGGCACGAACCATAGGAAGTTGAACTCAATTTTGGCGTTCTTTAGCTGCTTTGCATGGCATGTCTTCGAGGCCCACCATTGTTGAATGGGAAGGAAGTCAAGGTTGATCCACAAGGTGCATGGTGCGTTACAAAAAACTTCCCAGATGAAGGGCTTTGTGAGGAATGAATGCCGCCAAGCCGGCTGCTCACCTATGAGATTAATCATTATGGGATGAGCAGTAGCACAAGTGGCTGGTAATAGCCGTCCCCGTGGGTTCAGGGAGGGGGGGTTGGTCACGTTGCTAGTTTTTGTGCTTTGCGTTGAGCTAGGGGCGAAGAATGTGAATGTCCAGGTGGTCAGTGACGTGGCTAAGAGGCTTAGCCTGGAGTTGTTGATGACTGAGCAGGATGGCTATTTCTTGATCGAACTCCATGCGATCTAGGGGATCACACCAGTTCAAGGGGTTTTAAAGGGTCGACTTCCTCCTGTTCAGAAGGTGGCGGCGGCGGGCAGAATTTCTCCTTCTTCAAGTGGTTCGGTGGATGGTTGTTGAGCGTGGCGACGAGGGTGGAGTGGCTGTTGATGATGAGGGTCGTGTGGCAAGGCCAACGTCAAGCAGTGGGTGGTGGGGGCATGGCAGATGTAGAGGGCATATCTCGGAATGCAGTGTACATTCCTAAGTAAAGGGATAATAAAGGCGTGAGTCTTATGGGGGTGGAGTGGGAAAATGAAGGGGAGGGGAAGAAGAGTGTGCGTGAAAACAAGGGAGAGTCAATGTGCCTGACGGGGGTGGTAAGGGTGGGGGTTGGTTAGGGGGAGGTGTAGAGGATGAACTTGATGGAAGAGGAGGAGGTGGGGGTGAAGAAGGTCTTGGGGGTGAAGGTGGCAAGTTTCCCTGCCCATCATTCTTGTTGTCATTATACTTTGGGGCAGGGCCAGCTTGAGGAGCAACCTAAGGACCATTAGAATAGAAAAATTAAACAGTCACGGCGGGTAGCCTCAGCTTCACTATACTCCCAACAAGGAAAGGCAACATGCGTATCATCAAACTGGAAGATGCCAGTGCCATAACTTCTATCTCTAGGAAGCACTTGTGGTATAGAAGGAGCAATCCACCTATGGAGTATGGTGGTAGAGGATCATGCAGAAGAGACAAGTGGACATCATTGACCACATGCCACCAAATGGTTCAAAAGTACGTTAGTGCCCTTTGGGAGATTTCAGAGGGGTAAGGGTAAGGGCATATGCCATTGAGTAAGTTGGAGGGGTGGGCGGGATCGGATGGAAAGCCATAGCGGAGGAGAAGGTTCCAGCCTATTAGGATGGCTTAAAGAGGGTGTATGGGGAGCTCAAAAAAATCATGTGGGTGTTGGAATGAGAGAAGCCCTTGGAAGAAGAAGTGTGGGATTAGGGTAAGGCTGCCAATAAGGAATTTGGTGAGAGCATAGGTGTATTGTTGGCAAAGAGAGTGGCTCGTCTCGATGTAGAGGTTATGTTGTAGAAGATTGAGGTGTATACTCCTGAACTGGACATCGACGAGCTAATAAGGGGTTTACGGAGGGAGGAAGAAAACAATTGGTAGCTTGCCATCTCCATCAAGGCATCCAATTTCTTGTCCATGGTGCTAGATGAGGCAGCAAAGTGTGAAGGGGGAGGTAGGGCTGCCCTGGCTTTAGCATCACCCCCCTAGGTGCTCTTGTAAGGTGTGGATAGTGGCCTCGATGAGCTCCCAATGCTTCGCAACATTAGGGGGCATTTGAACATAAAAAGGGCCCTGTAAAGATCCCTAATTTTAAGGAATTAAGATTAATTTTATTGAGGCTTAAGGAGACAAACCTCATAATGATGCCTACTTTTGGCCCTAAAAGTCTACTTTTCCCTCTCTAGGATTTTCACTCTAGGATTCTCTTTCTAGCCACTAAAACTCTCGAAACATCATCAATCTCATCCATATAGGGACCCAAAAAATATTTTTTATTAAAATTCAAAATAATTATCTCAAAATAACTTTCAATCACATTTAATGCACTTTCATTGCATTTCTGAAGTTCCCTCTAAATTTCATATTAACAATAGTCATTAAAAGACAATCTCGTTTCATACACTTTCATTGCGTTTTTGAAGTTCCCACAAATTCTAAATCAACAGTCATTAAAAGACAAGGAAAACTTACGTTTTTTTATTTTTTTCACTTTTAAATGCATTTAAAAAAAAGTTTAATTTAAATTTAATTTTTTGGATAGGCTAGCAATTTAAAATTTATATTTTAGAGCAAACCCACCTAAAAACTGTTTTCTTCATTGATTACTATCACATCTCCTCTCAACAACTAAAAGATTCTCTCTCTCTCTCTCTCTCTCTCTCTCTCTCCCCCAAGCACTTCTCTCATTGCAGTAGGTCTCTCTTTCAAGCTTCTCTTTGGGATCCAAGCTATCTACCATCTTTCATTGTGTCTACTATGGCACTCACAAAAATAACACAAACACCTCAAATTCATCACGAGTGAGGAAGGTAGACTTGCATATTTGCATCTTGAATGAATATGCACCTATCTGAAAAGAACATCTAAATGCACAGGAGTTGCAAGAAAGAAGACAGCAAGGTCATTGTAATGTGGATCTTTGGGTTGATGGGTATTTATATCCTAATGATCCTTCTTCAAATTTCTCTCCACCTTTCGCAGACCTACCCTCATTCAGTCATTTTGTTGGAGAGGGTAAGAATGGGCTCCTTGGATATTGCAAATGCTTAAGTATATGTGATGCATGGAAGGTTCAATTTCTAAACTCACAAATTCATAGCTTGCAAGTCACTTTGAGTAGTGTGCAACAAGCTCTCAAAATTGCACAGAATAATATTTTACAGCTACAGAGAGAGGGCAAAGACAAAGAGGACCACATCCTTAAGTTAGAGGATATAATCTTGCATATGAAAAGCACACCCATGGGAGATAGAGAGCAAAAGAGGACAATGAACAACATTCAGACACTTGCAATTGGTGGTGGTGCTCTCAAGCGAAGAATTCATGCAGCAAGGTTTGTTTTCTATTCATCTTTTTGGTTATAAGTTATTCTTATTAGAGTGTATCTATTGTTTGATTTTTTTGGTTATTCTTATTAGAGTGTATCTATTGTTTGATTTTTTTCATTAACTGTTAATTCATTATATAATATTGCTACTATAAGTAATCTTTGTTAGTTCATTACAGGACCTTTCTTAAAGATGCGTGTGGTGATAATGGTCCTTAAGATATTGGAGATATGTTACGTAGCTGTGTGAGAAAACATGACATTCTTTCCATAGTTTGAGATCCACGCTACAAGAAGGTATGATAGATACTTGCAAATGAGATAATGAAAGATATAACTAACATTTTAGGCATTGAGGAAGTTCATAGAGATCCACGCTACAAGAAGGTATGACAGATACTTGCAAATGAGATAATGAAAGACAAGTAAGAGGGTACCAAGGGAGAGGGAGTATGAGAATATTCCCTTTAAAAAGTGAAACTAGGGGGGTATATGGCTGATGTGGCAAGGCAAAAAATAGGGGTCATCATAGCCTTTGTCTCCCTTAAGCCCAACTTTTTAAGCTCTAATCCCTTAAAATTAGGAATCCTTAGGAGGCCCTTTTTGGGTCCAAAAAATTCCTAATGCACTAGAGATTCTACAGTTGGACTACACTAACTAGTTCACACCTACCCACTCCACTTAGCATGTTCACATTATGGACCACTTGTATATACTCTATTATGTGTGTTAGTCACTTTATCTTCTTAGTAGACCTCTTTTGTTGTGTAAAAGGAGAAGAAGAATTTTCAACTTCTCACCTTTTGTGTTCTCTTCTAGAGTTTGTGTGAGTGTGTGTGCACTTGCAAGAGCTCAAGCTCTCTTCTCTCCTGCATCTTTTCATGGTATCAGAGCTTGATTCATGTTAAGGCTGAGCGAAAAGCAAGAGAAGCATAGGAAGTGGTACGAGAGTAAGAGCTTCATCTACTCTTCCCCCTTTGTGTTGGCTACTACACCCTTGTCGAGAGCTCTTTGGGAGGCACTGGAAAATGAACTCCGATTAAGGAGCTTTCTTTGCGGGAGAAGAGCTATAGGGCAACTATGTTGTCTTTGTTGGACAACATTATTTGGGCCAAAAATATGTTGCGGGTACGTTTGGACCTCCGTTTTTCAATTCATAGGGCATTCACATGACAGGCACTACGAGTAAGTTTCAATTCTTTGCAGAACTCTATTTTTGGAACTATAGGAAGAGTGATTGGTTGTGCAGACACTGTGTGTATTGCAAAGAGGTCTTAAAGTCGCCATTGGGTGTATGTATGCAAATTGAGGTCACTAGTTGTGACAGCTTGGGTGCAGTATAATACCGCTGCAGAGAATACAATAGTTTGAGGTCACTGGTTATGACAGCTGTCACTAGTTAGATAGCTTGGGTGCAGTATAGTACCGCTGCACAGAGAATACAACAGTTTGTGTAGGTCAAACAAGAGTGCTATTTTTTGGTAAATTTGTGTTGTAGACAAGATGTTGAATGATGGAATAGATTGTTGCAGAGAAGCTTGATAAGAACAACTTCCATGCTTGGAGGTTTAGATTGACAAATTTCTTGATGGGAAAAGGTTACTGGGACTACATTGAAGGTGAACATGAGGAGGCATCAGAGATACCAGAGATTAATCCAACTGATGCAGATGAAAAAGAATTCTAGCATTGGAATCAAGGAGCAAGCAAAGTCACGTATTGGCTCTCTATCAGCATACATGACACTATGATTGGGCATATACATGATGCCAAGTCACCTAAGGAGGCATGGGACACCTTGGTGAAGCTGTATGAAACTAACACCAAGGCACAAAAGATTTAATTGAAGAATGAGCTTCATACTGTGGGGAAGAAAATATGTCTGTGAATGATTATGCCTTGAAGATCAAGGGCATTGTGGAATTTGGTGAAATATACAAGTGAATGGGTGTGTGGTGCGAGAACAAGCCCTTAGCAAGAGGCTGTAAAAGAGAGTCTGTAAATGAGTGATTAGCAGTGAAAAGGTGAGAGGTATCTACTGGGAGAGAATAAAGGGTAGCATAAGAAGATCTGGAATGTGTGGAGATATTCTGGGAAAAGTGAAGAGGTGGAGAGAATCAAGCAAAAGAGGTGGAGTGAATCAAGGATGAGGTGTCCCCCTAGGGGAGGTGGCACAAATCAAGGAACAAATCAGTGGGGAGAAGATCATGGACAAACTTGTATAAATTGAGGCATTTTCCTAATGAGTATATTTTTAGTTTTTGAGTATCCATGCCTACATTAAGCTATCAATCATCATGCCTACATTAAGCTATCAATCATCATCTAATCACTTGCTAATGATTTTGATTCTTGCATTTGATCCACCATAGCTCATCACTTTGCTTGCATTTCAACATGGTATTGAAGCCTAGCTTAGGATCCATCTAATTTTTGAGCTTATTTATCTTGCTAATCACCCTATTAATCATAATTAGGAGATAATCTCATTTTTAGTCTATTTTTCAATTAATTTATGTACCCCCGACTGATGGAGGAGATCTCTCTCTCTCTAGCCATAACATTAGCCCAAACCTTCTTAACCACACTTGAGGAGACTCCCCACACTTTAGCCAGTCACCTCAAATCATCAAACCGCCGCCGGGAGCTACTGCAATTTGCGATTTTGGTGGCGCTTCATTTCTGAAGGAAAACATAGATCTATAGTCACATAGAAGGAATTTGGTCTAATTTCTCTTGGCCATAGGGATTTTCAAGGGTTCTCTACATGCTGGTGATCTCAGATTTGTGAAATTCCTCAAGGAGAAGTGGCATCAAGTTCTACATCAAATCTGCAATTTGGTAAAACAAAGATTAAGCATTCAATGTTTGGTCAAATCTTTTGTTTCTTTGCTTGATCCTCTACTAGACTAACTACTATTGATGCCTTTGAAAGGAGTTGAGCTCATTTTAACTCTAAGGCCCCAGATCTAGCCTCCCTGCACACTCTGTTTTTTGCACACAAAATAGGGTATTATTTTACTAATCAGTGATTAATCAACACTAATCCACTACATTTTGGTGTAATTGAGGGTTCAAATTTACAATTGGGTATCTAATACAGATCTCTATAACTTTAAATTACGATTCGGAGATGGTTTGATACTCCAACCATTCAGTACAGATCTATTACCCTTGGCTTATGTAATTTTTGGTGAATTTATGCTGCTGATAAATCTGTTGTAATCATCATTTAACACTAGATTTGAGTTGTAAAAGGGTAGACACTGTCCTTGAATCTTGAATTTGATCAAGAGGTAAGACCCCCTTCACATCATCATGAGCACGGCACAAGAAATGGCTAAATTTAATTGGGAGCAGTTTTATACATGGCAAACAAAGACCATGTATTTGCTCATGAGGAAAAATCTGTGGGGGCTAGTTGAGGGAAGAGATGAACGACCAGAGGTGATTGGGGAGAATGAGTGGAAGAGTAGGAATGAGAAATCATTAGGACTCATTGCACTTAGTTTAAATGATGAAATCATTCACCACATGAGAGGGATACAACGGGCAAAAGATGCATGGGATGAACTCAATAAATTATTTGTCACTCAAGCAAAAAATTCAAAGATAAATCTGCTAATGAAATTCTACAAACTTAATATGAAGGAAAGTGAACCTCTAATTACACACTTGAACAAATACAAAACCATTAAGCAACAACTGGCAGCCATTGGTAAGAAGGTAGAGGATGATGAGGCACTAGTAGTGCTTCTGAAGAGTGTGGACAAAGGAGAATATGAAAAAATTATGGCAACCTTAAAGAATGTACCTAAATTTAAGCTGCATGAGATAGAAAGAGCTCTACTATAGAGAAAGAGACCAAGGTCAAAGAGAAGAAAGGGGTGGACCCAACAACTGGAGGGGGAAAAACATTCTTCACCCGAGGAGGATTCTCACGAGGATGAGGATGAGGAAGAGGCAGGGGAGGAGGAAGGAACTTCACTTTCCACAACTATGGGAAGCTAGGACACATGGCGAGAGATTGCTACAGCAAACCCAGTGAAGAAGGATCGACATTGGAGCAAACTTCATGGAGAATCTTAAGGAAGTGGAGTCAGATCATCTTTTCTGACAGAGAAAGAGAGAGAAACCCCACAACCCAATGTAACTTGCCCCAACACAGTAAAACCACCTCTGAGCCACTAATGATGTAGGCCATGTGGTGGATGTATGTGTGAGCACTTTAGTCAAGGTCACGGGCACTTGTAGAGTATGCCTTGGACACATAGAGATAGAGTGTCAAGGACTATGAGTTAGGGACTTGAGGCACTCGTCGTCGCGGGCTACCAAGTAAGAGGGAAACTTGGTATAGGGTCTAGGTGTGCTAGGATTATTTACTTGAGGGGAGGTGTTGAAATATACAAGTGAATGGGTGTGTGTGGGAACAAGCCCTTAGCAAGAGGCTATAAAAGAGAGTGAATGGGTGTGTGCGGGAACAAGCCCTTAGCAAGAGGCTATAAAAGAGAGTTTGTAAATGAGTGAGTAGCAGTGAAAAGGTAAGAGGTATCTACTAGGAGAGAATAAAGGGTAGCATGAGTAGCAGTGAAAAGGTAAGAGGTATCTACTAGGAGAGAATAAAGGGTAGCATGAGAAGATCTAGGATGTGTGGAGATATTCTGGGAAAAGTGAAGAGGTGGAGAGAATCAAGCAAAAGAGGTGGAGTGAATCAAGGATGAGGTGGAGGTGACACAAATCAAGGAACAAATCAATGGAGTAGATCCTGGACAAACTTGTATAAATTGAGGCATTGGCCTAATGAGTATGCTACTGGTTTTTGAGTATCCATGCTTACATTAAGCTATCAATTAATTACTCACTAATCTTATCTTGATCATCATCTAATCACTTGCTAATGATGTTGATTCTTGCATTTGATCCACCATAGCTCATCACTTTGCTTGCATTTTAACAAATCCCTTGCGTCAATTGGTGTTTCTATTGATGATGATGATGATAAGGTGGAAGTGTGTCTATGTGGCCTCGAACCACAATACAAGGCATTTAAGATGTTTATTCATACTCGGCATAACCTTCCCAACTTCACGGATTTGGTATCAATGTTGATCATTGAAGAGAGGAATTTGGGTGAAGATCAATAGTCTTCACAAAACAAAAACAGTTCAGAGCAACAGGTCTTCTACACAAGTGCAGGTAGAGGACGAGGTAGAGGTCATGATGGTGAGTGGTTCAAGGAAATGAAGATTCTTGAAAGACCAGGTTTTGTTGAAACAGGGGATGACACTGCTCATCTGATTGTCCATGTTGGAGATGTGCCATTATCTATACAGGATGGTAAGGTGAAGTACCTTGCAGATGTACTTCATGTTTCGAACATTACAAAGAATTTGGTTTCAGTTTTGGCGCTAGATGATTGAGCAGGGTTTGCAGGTCCAGTTAAACCTTGATGGTGGTGTGGCTGCTATGTAGAAGACTTTAAAGCTAAGTGCAAGTTGGTTGCAAAAGACAACAGAGTGGGCAAAATGTTTACATTGAATGTAAATATACCTGAAGTGAGTGCTGAAATGTTTGCAAATGGTTCAGGAGTTGTTGCAGATACATACATTGGGCATAAGAGAATTGGGCATGTAAATGTGCAAGGAATGAAGTCTATGCAGACTAAAGAAATTATCACAGGGCTGCCGAAGTTTAAGATTGAAGGTATGTAGAAAGTATGTGAAGCATGTCAATTTGGAAAGCAAACAAAGCATGTATTTTCACATGTTAGAAATGTGATTAGGAATGTGCTAGATGTTGTACATTTAGACGTATGAGGTCCTGCAAAGACTATGTCTATGGGGGGCTGCAAGTACTACGTAACATTCATTGATGACCACATGAGGAAAGTGTGGGTGTATTTCATGAAGGAGAAGAGTGAAGTGTTCACTCATTTTTAAAATTTTAGAGTGATGGCTAAAAAACAGACAGGAAAGCATGTGAAGTATCAGATGGAGGGGGAGAATACTTTTTCAATGAGATCTTTGAATTCTTCTGAAAGAATGGCATTTAGAGACAATTTACATGTAGATAACACTCCACAGCAGCAAAATGGAGGTACTGAGTAGAAAAACACACACATTGCAGAGATAGCACGAGCATTGATGGTAGAGAAGAATATGCTGCATAGCTATTGGGCTAAGGCTATGTCTACATCAGTTTATATCATGAACAAGACTCCTACTATAGCCATACATGATGTAACGCCAAAGGAGAAGTTTACTGGCAAGAAACCTGATTTGTCTCACTTGAAAGTTTTTGGATGTATTGCATATGTGCATGTGCCAGATGAGTTGTGTACTAAGGTGGATCCAAAGGTAGAAAAATGTGTGTTTATTGGGTATTCCCTTGAGAAAAAGGGATATAGATGCTATAATCCTGCTACTACATGTGAATTGAGGGTAAGCAGGAATGTTGTATTTGATGAGATGAGTAGCTTGTATGCTCTACTGATAGAGATGATGTTGGGCTGATGTAAGTGAAAACGTGGTTGCACAAAATGCAAGTCAACAATCATAGTCATTGAGTGGACTAGGAGAGTCCTCATCCAGTGGTCCAGCTCATAGACCATGGAGTGGCATGTTGCATCATAATACCAGTCTTGGAAATGTAGTTGGTACATCACATAAAGGCAAAGAGAAAGTGGTTAAGCCCCTTGGTATGCCTGATATTTCTATAGGGCATTCACTTTGCTGATGGAGAGTCTAGTGGCTCGGAGATGAGCCTTGATGAGGAGCTTGGGATTCTAGTAAAATGAGGACACCTAGTGTAAATAAGGCTATGGAAACCATGAATACAAAGTTACAAAGATCTAGAAGAGTCAAAAACCTTGCATAGAGATTAACTTATGATGGTTATGTGGTACATCACTATGCTTATATGGCAAAAGTTATGTAAGTTATAGAACCCACATATTTTGATGAGGCTATTGGAAATGTGTATTGGGAGAAAGCTATGGATGAGGAGATGGATGCATTCTATGGAAATGAGACTTGGGATTTGGTGCCATTACCTGAAGGCAAGAAAGCTATTGGTTGTAAGTGGATGCATAGAGTGAAACATAACAGTGATGGTAGCATAAGCAAGTACAAGGCTAGATTGGTAGCCAAAGGATATGTGTAGACACAGGGGATTGTGATGAGGAGAGATTTTTCCCATTTGCAAAGATGGCAATTGTGAGAGTTGTGGTTGTGGTGGCTACAGCTAGTAAAGGTTGGTTTTTACATTAGATTGATGTAAAAAATGTGTTCTTGCATGGTGACTTGCAAGAAGAAGTGTATATGAATCAGCCACCTGGTTTTGAGGATACAAGTCACCTGGAGTATGTATGCCAGCTTCGTAAGGCCTTGTATGGGCTGAAGTAAGCACCAGGAGCATGGCATGAGAAGATTGCTAAGTATGATAAATGAAACGCTCTAAGGAGCTTGGCTGACTAGTGATGGGATGAAACATTTGAACCTCGTTCCAATCCTTGATTAAGTTTTTCAATCACTATTGGTTTTTATATATAGATCACTCTTTGTATGTGAGCAAGAGTGATAAGGGTATTATGATCATCACCATATATGTAGATGATCTTGTTGTTGGTGGTGACAACTTGGATGAAATTGAGCATGTGAAAAGTCTTCTCAAAAGGAAGTTTGAGATGAAGGATTTGGGAGATTTGCGCTACTTTTTGGGAATTGAGGTCATTCACACACCTGCTGATGGTATACCTATTGGACATGCTGTCCAAGTATAGAATGGCTAACTCTAAGTCAATATCGGTCCCATTAAATCAAAATGGCAAGCTTAGTGTGGATGCAGGTTATGTGTGGAGGATCCCACTATGCACAGGAAGATTGTGGGGAGTTTGATCTATGTCATGATCAGCAGGTGAGATTTGAGTTACACTGTTGGCTTAGAGAGCTAGTTTGTGTAGGTTCTTTGTAAACCACATCTTGACAGTGCATGATGCATACTTCGGTATTTGAGGGCCACTGTTGATTATGCATTATTTTATGCAGCAGGTGTACCATTGGAGCTATATGGGTACACATATGCAGATTGGGCAGGTAGCATCTCTGACAGGAGATCTACCAATGGATTTATATTTTCATTGGGGAGTGTTGCTATGACATGGAGCAACAAGAAGCAGCTCACAGTTTCCTTATCGAGTTTAGAGGAAAATTATAGAGGATCTGCGGTGGCAACGTGTGAGGTAGCTTGGTTACGCAAGCTACTTGGCTGATTTGGGGTTGCATGTGGAGAGAAAGGTTGTCATATATTGTGACAATCTTAGTAGTATATAGTTGGCCAGAAACCTAATTTTCCATGTGCGGATGAAATACATTAAGGTACATTACCACTTCATCAGGGAGAGAGTCATGGAATGCGACATCGACTCGGCCTATGTCAGCACACATGATCAGGTCGCTGACATCTTCACAAAGGCCTTGAGTTAAAGTAAAGTGAAAAGAGGCTCAATGTAGTCAAAGTAAAACAACATCATGAAGAAAAACACTTGCAATCTTATGGGTGGGCCATCAAAGCCAAGAGTAATTGGTACCAAATTGTTTTGGATTGGTGGTGTTGATGGTTCACTTAACAATATAAGGCTAGGTGGGTTGCATAGGGTTTCTCATAAGTTATAGGCCCTAATTATGCTAAATTCCTTGCTTTACAACAAGCATGACAAATTTCCTCATGGTACTTTCCTTGGAAGCTCACAACAATCCGCCAATTTCTCATATGAATACCAAATCAACGTTTCTAAATGGACATCTCAAGGAAGAGGTGTATGTAGCACAACTGCCAAGATTTTATTTTTCCGAATCAAAAAACAAGTTATGCACACTTAAGAAGGCATTGTATGTGCTGAAAAAACCCCAAGGTCATGGTATCATAGGATAAAAAAATATTTTAAACAAATATCATATGTACGGTATCATAGGATAAATAAATATTTTAAAGAGATTGGTTTTATAGTTTACTCCCAGTGGTTTCATTGCTAGCTTGTATGTTCTAAGGAGGCATGGAGAACATGTTTTAGTTTCCTTGTATGTAGATGGCTTAGACATCACACAGGCCAATGAAGACATGATCCAACAAATAAGGGAGATGCCATCAAATGACAAACTTGGGTCAGCAGACTTATGCATTTTTGTTTGGGATTATAGTTTGGTAGGATCTACGTAAGATCTTCATTTCATAGTAGCAAGAGTATGCTTGGTTAAATCTTAAAGCATTTGAGATGACTAGCTTCAACCCATATTCATGATTTTGGAGGTGAACATGAAGCTTTTTGTTGAGGATGCTTCACCACTTATAGACATCAAGAAGTACAAGAAGCTTATGGTGGGGAGTTTAATCTTTCTCATAAACATTAGACTTTATATCAGCTTTACAGTTGGTGTGATGAATGGATTCTCTAATAGGCCACATGAGAGTGGTCAATTGAAGCAAGGGATGCGGGTACTTACGTACATCAAGGGTACTCTCACATGCATAGGCAACATGCACAGGTACTCTCACATGCACCATCATATGCAACAAGCGTGATACGTTGATGGTGGGCTGGTCCTATTCAAATTGGGCTAGAGATTACAATGATTCAAGGGAATCGATTGTTGGGTTTTGTATCTCACTTGGTTTAGATTCTTTTTCTTGGACCAACAAGAAGCAACCTACAATGGCATTTTGTTAAAGTGATTCAAAATACTTCATTGCTTATGTCTAATGTTGTTCATTTATATTAAAGGTTGAAACATTGTCATTGCTTAAATTTCAATTTTGAATACAAGAGTCATGGTGCCAATGGCATGATATAATTAATAATGCACAAAGTATCTAATTAGGTTACATGCCTACAGATAGTGAATAGACATAGAAAAAGTTGGTTAATAAACAATGTGAAGTAGTGGCTTGGGAAGATGCCTTTACACAAGAGAATGGAGAATATCACAACTTTGGACTCTTGGGTGAATTAGTCAGCCTTGATGTAAAAGACATATATAATGGAGTACGGGGTGACATGCACATCCCCAAATTTAGCACCAGTATTGGTGGAAGGAGGTAGGCCACCTTTGGATGACGGTGCCAAGCAAGTCCCTGCACATGATCATCCTAATTTTGAGATAAGTACCAAGGTCACTATGCACCTTTATTGGTTTTGAAAGATTGAAGAACAATGTTACATCTAAGTGAGGTTTGGAAACCCTTTTGCTATTAGACTAGCAAACCCACTCATGCAACCCTACTTTTGGGGCTTGCCCATGGACATCCATAGCGTTTTATTTTCATGTTTTCCCTTCCTTCCAAAGTCATCATTAGCTTTAAATTTCAAAAAAATTTTAATAACTTATTGAACTAGGCTTTATGCTTGGAGCGGAGACAAGATGAAAGGTAACAACAACAATGAGCTAGGCTTCAAGTAATTTAATCTCAAGCAGCTCAAATTACTTCTAGGTTGAGATTCGTTTGTGCCACCGGCGATGTTGGGTTCACATTAGATGACCTTGATTTGCTTATATTTCACAAATCACATATGAGCATAAGGTAGAGCGTTGTGCTTGGAAGCTTGGATGCCCCATTTGAATCCGGAGGGTTGTGCCTGCAAATTGAGGTTTTTTAGAAAATCAAGATCAAGATTCGAGGTCATCCTCGATTCTTGATCATAGATATAATAGGGTGGGGTGATGTGGACCGTAAATCCCATTATGCTCACCCCGTAGCTGAGGGACATTGACAACTTGGGTTAAATGAGGAGAGAATCTATAGATTCACACCAACTGCGTGAAGCTGATATCAAGTCTAGACCATGTGGGCTTATATAGAGCTTCCAAAGAGGTGGTTTTTTCCATTTTGATATGTTAGGATTTAAATTGTAGTCTTGATTAAAAGTGACGAGAGCTTACTTGTTGCCACTATGGGAGGTGGCCTCGAAGATAAATTTGCCAATGCAATTCTACAAACTTGATATGAAGGAAAGTGAACCTCTAATCACACCCTTGAACAAATACAAAAGCATTAAGCAACAACTGGCAGCCATTGGTAAGAAGGTAGAGGATGATGAGGCACTAGCAGTGCTTTTGAAGAGTGTGGACAAAGAAGAATATAAAAACATTATGGCAACCTTAAAGAATGTACCTAAATTTAAGCTGCATGAGATAGAAGGAGCTCTACTAGAGCAAGAGACCAAGGTCAAAGAGAAGAAAGGGGTGGACCCAACAATTGGAGAGGAAAAAACTAGTGAAGAAGGATTGACATTGGGGAAAACTTCATGGAGACTCCTAAGGATGTGGGGTCAGATCATCTTTTTTGAGAGAGAAAGAGAGATAAACCGCAGAACCCAATGTAACCTGCCCCAACAGAGCACCTATGAGCCACCAATGATGTAGGCCATGTGGTGGATGTATGTGTGAGCACTTTAGTCAAGGTCACGGGCACTTTTAGAGAGTAAGCCTTGGACACATAGAGAGAGAGTGTCAAGGACTATGAGTTAGGGACTTGAGGCACTGGGGTCTCGGACTACCAAGTAAGAGGGAAACTTGGTATAGGGTCTAGGTGTGCTAGGATTATTCACTTGAGGGGAGGTGTTGAAATATACAAGTGAATGGATGTGTGTGGGAACAATCCCTTAGCAAGAGGCTATAAAAGAGAGTCTATAAATGAGTGAGTAATAGTGAAAAGGTGAGAGGTATCCATTGGGAGAGAATAAAGGGTAGCATGAGAAGATCTAGGATGTGTGGAGATATTTTGGGAAAAGTGAAGAGGTGGAGAGAATCAAGCAAAAGAGGTGGAGTGAATCAAGGATGAGGTGTCCCCCGAGATATAGGGGATATAGGGGAGGTGACACAAATCAAGGAACAAATCAGTGGAGTAGATCATGGACAAACCTGTATAAATTGAGGCATTGGCCTAATGAGTATTTTGCTGGTTTTTGAGTATCCATGCCTACATTAAGCTATTAGTTAATTGCTCACTAATCTTGTCTTAATCATCGTCTAATCACTTGCTAATGATGTTGATTCTTGCATTTAATCCACCATAGCTCATCACACCATAGCTCATCACTTTGCTTGCATTTTAACAAATCCCTTGCATCAATTGGTGTTTTTGTTGATGATGATGATAAGGTGGAAGTGTGTCTATGTGACCTCGAACCACAATACAAGGCGTTTAAGATGTTTATTCATACTCGGCATAACCTTCCCAACTTCATAGATTTGGTATCAATGCTGATCATTGAAGAGAAGAATTTGGGTGAAGATCAACAGTCTTCACAAAACAAAAACAGTTCAGAGTAACAGGCCTTCTACACAAGTGCAAGTAGAGGACGAGGTAGAGGTCGTGGATGTGGCCAAGGTGGTGGCCGAACAGGTAATCAAAATTATGATCAGCCAGCCAACAAACAGTCCCATGATTCTCAACAACAACACACAGGTGGAAGAGGCTAGTTTAGAGGCAGGGGGAGTCAAAGAGGTTGTGGTAATTGACAAAGGTAGCATAATGATACACGAGGCTATTTTTATTATGGTAAGCCTGGACATGTGCAAGGCAGATTGCTATGAGAAGCAGAGTGACACGCGAAATGAAAAATTACAGCAAAATAACTATGCGTCCTCTAGCAAAAATAATGAGGATAATGAGAGGTTGTTTGTTATGCAATATGTAGTTAATGCTGTGTTTGGAAATGATGTAGCAGCATGTAAGAATGATGTATGGTATGTTGATGTGCTTTAAACCACATGACAAGTCATGGTGAGTGGTTCAAGGAAATGAAGATTCTTGAAAGACCAGGTTTTGTTGAAACAAGGGATGACACTGCTCATCGAATTGCCCATGTTGGAGATGTGCCATTGTCTATGCAGGATGGTAAGGTGAAGTACCTTGTAGATGTACTTCATGTTCCAAACATTACAAAGAATTTGGTTTCAGTTGGCGCCAGATGATTGAGCAGGGTTTGCAGGTCCAATTTAACCCTAATGGCTGCTATGTACAAGACTTTAAAGATAAGTGCAAGTTGTCCCCACCGCACAACAAATTCAGGGGTGCTAGCAGCGGAAGTAGCACTTCTTGCGCGGGGCAAGGTCCCTCACTCGGGGCCTCGCCCACGGATATCCAGACAAGAGATTAATCCATCGGTTTTTGCAAAACCGAACCCGGAAAAACTTCCTTTGCCCAGAAAGCACGGGCGATTCCACCAGGAGAACTTTTCCCTAATGTAGTCAAAAGCCTTAACTAACTGAGCTCATCTGACCGAACCCATAAGTCCCATAGTCAAAAGCCTTAACTAACTGAGCTCATCTGACCGAACCCATAAGTCCCATAGTCAGATCAGGGAAAAAGACTGTACTTGGATCATGGAGACCAACGCTTTTTTTCCTCATTGAGAGGCACAGCCGTTGATTCTTTTCCATAGAACAATTTTTATCCGAAATTTACTTCATCTATCGAACTAAATAGAAATTGAGTTCTCGATTTATGGATCCATCAGTCCAGCCTATCCAGTCCCATGGGTTAGCCAACCGCCCAACCACTGTAGTGATGGGATCCAATTAGGAATTTGGTTAGGTTTTGTCTCGGTACTAGGGAAAAGAGTTCCTAGGCCCCCTAGCCGGATATTCATGCAAACATAAAACTAGTCACACCACTAATTACACACCCAATATGAAATTGCCTTTTTCTCAGCATCAGCTATCTTTAAAACAATCCTTTAATAATGAAACCATTGTGTCACTGATCACAATCCTCAAAATCTCTGGTTGAATCCTTATTTCCAATCATTCCTTCATCGGTGTACTTATGGTATCATTGGCAACCAGAACGCTCACCACCTGTTCACTCAGGGGCCTTTTGGATAGTTCCTAGCTCATAGAGTAACCGGTAATATATTCACATAACAAAATAGAATCTCCATGGAAGATCAGCAAGATCAACCAACAGATCCATATAAAAGAGTCATGGACTCATCCGTTTGAGAACCAGAAAGGTCAATCAACCAGATCCACACCCGAATTCACAAAACAACTCTTACTCCTTGATCCAATATCTTCCCCGACATACTTGTGGGTATCTTCGGTGACCCAGAGCCCGAGCACCGTATGGTCAGCACCCTCTAGGATCCTTCGCAGGTCACCTAGCACTTCACTCATAGGCCGCTTCCTTGGTCCCTTACCCATTGTACCAGAAGCTTACCATTTTAATCAAACCGAGGCTAGTCAAGACCTCGGCCGACCTTGCTACGCGAGACATCCTCCATTGACTCTCCGTCACATCAACAGTTGTAACTTTAACAGATAGATCTCCACGACCTCATTCACAAGACGGTCAAAATGCTTCCCTAGTATTCTTGACATAAAACAGTCATTTACAAACAGGTCACAAATACAGTTTCTATGATATGAATTCTCGTCTTTCCACATTATCCCTCATCAGTCCACATTACTTATTTCACATTCCATTCATATGTGTACTCATTCTCATCCAATCACATCATTTTCCATCTCATCACATCAGATTTATTCACATCACATATCATTTATTCACATCCCAATTCACATGCCATCACATCACATCAGATTCATTCACATCACATATCATTTATTCACATCCCAATTCACATGCCATCACATCTCATCCCAATTCACATGCCATCACATCTCATCCATTCACTCATATCGACGTCACATCATTTCACATACACATTCGCATTCATTATTCCACATACACATTCACATTCGTACATCCACTTCCACATCCGCATTCATACATACATATCTATACTTCCACATCCCCATTCACATTCATACATCCACATCCACATCCACATTCACATTCATACATCCACATCCACATCTACATTCATACATCCACACATCCACATCCACATTCATACATCCACATCCACATCATCCATTCATCCATCTTCATCAATCCACATCATTCACATAGCAAACCACATCATCAATATATCCATCCACATTGATCTACATCATTCACACATCAAACCACATCATTTACACATCAAACCACATCAAACCACATCATTCACACATCAAACCACATCATCCATCTTCATTAATCCACATCATTCACACATCAAACCACATCAACCATCCACATCCGATTCACATGCCGTCATTCATTCACATCCCTTATCATTCATTCATATCACGATTCACATGCCATCACATTCTTTCACATCCTATACCATTCATTCACATCCTAATTCACAGGACATCACATCCATTTACATTTATCTGATTTATATCACTTCCATCCATCCATCCATTTACATTTATCTGATTTATATTTCTTCCATCCATCCATTTACATCTATCTGATTCCTATCACATCTCATCACATCTATTTATAGAATGTAAGAGGATTCTAATTTTTTGATATAAAGATACTTTATGCATCTAATTAGGCATAAAGACAACTTTAGTAGGAATAACACTTTTATAAAAATTCTTTTATGCATAAATTCAATTTTAAGGAAAATAACACTTTCGAATTAAAAATAAACTTTTTATGCATTTTACTATGCATAAATTCCATTTTAATGAGAATAACACTTTCAAAATAAAAATAAATCTTTTATGCATCAATTCAATTTCAATGAAAATAACACTTTCGAAATAAAAATAAATCTTTTATGCATCTTTCTATGCATAAAATCAAAATTGATAAGAATAACTCTTTTGGAATAAAAATAAAATTCTTTATGCATCTATTTATGCATAAAATCAAAATTTATGAAAATAACTCTTTTGAATTAAAAATAAAATTCTTTATGCATCTATTTATGCATAAAATCAAAATTTATGAAAATAACTCTTTTGAAATTAAAATGGATTTCTTTCTGCATCTTTCTATGCATAAAATCAAGTTGATGAGAATAACACTTTTGGATTAAAATAAATTCTTTATGCATCTTTCCATGCATAAATCCAATTTAGTGGGAATTACACTTTTAGAATAAAAGAATTTCTCTTATGCACCTAATTTATGCATAAAAATCATTTATGATAAAAATCACACTTTTAATATAAAAAATATCTTTTATGCATATGTTTATGCACACAAATCATTTATGATGAAAATCACTCTTTTAATATAAAATAATTCCTTTTATGCATCCATTTATACATAAAAACCATTTATGATGAAAATCACACTTTTAATATAAAAAATATCTTTTATGCATATGTTTATGCACACAAATCATTTATGATAAAAATCACTCTTTTAATATAAAAGAAATTTCTTTTATGCATCCATTTATGCATAAAAATCATTTATGATGAAAATCACACTTTTAATATAAAAAATATCTTTTATGAATAGGTTTATGCATACAAATCATTTATGATGAAAATCACACTTTTATAATCAAAATAACAATTTCAATATGCTTCTTTCTATGTATAGAATTTAATTCTAAAGAAGGTAACACTTTTTAATAAAATATTTTTAGTATGCATTTTTCTATACTTAGGATGAAAAATAACACTTTAAGAATACATATACGATGGGAATTACTCTTTTTGAATTAAAAAAAGTAAAACTTATTTTACACAATTTTAGAAAATTTTGCAATAACCTCCTTTGTATGGCTAACCATTTTTCAAATTTTAACTCTCTAAAATCAACTAGAATTTCACCAAGAGTATTTAAATCATTCTTATGTAAACATTTTCTACTTATTTAAGAGAAACATTATGAAAAACTTGATTTTATCCATTAATCATTCATCTAGGATAAAGAATGGTTGGATTTACTAAAGAAGAGAGGGGAATGCTTTTTTTCAATGAGGCATAACATCATATTCATATTAGAGAAGACAAAAATCATAAAAACCATAAAATGAAATAGAAAAGAGAAGAATCTCCAACTTACAAGGAGAATTTGAGAGCTTTCCTTTGGCTTGATGGTTTGAGGGATCTACTCTTGTTTGAAACAAGAGTGGCCACAATCTTTAGAAGAGGGAAGGTCAAAAACTAATGAATTATGAGTAAATTCACAATTTTTGGCTCTTGGGAGAAGTAGGGTAACAGTGAAAAAACACTATTAAGCTTCAACAAAGGGGGAGGATTCTATTTATAGGAAAAAATGAGCTTCTAACCAAGCCAACTGATTCTAGAATTTTTCAGATCAGTTTGGTCAATTTTTGACCATTTTTGGGTCAGTTTAGTCCACTTTTTGGATCTAGTTGAAACAGGAGAGAGGAGAGATAAAAATATCTCATTATTTGGGAGTTTAAAACTCTCCCACACATGTGAAATAGGTGACTCCTTCATGAGGGGAATTCTCCCATATACTAAGGTGTCAAAAATGCATCATTTCTTCTAAATATCTCTCTTTTTTAACTATTAACCTTGTCCTTAGTCAACTCTTCATCTTATGTGAGTATTTACTCATTTTTGGGAGATTTTTCTTTTATTCTTTCATTTATCTCCTCCCTACATTTGGATGAATCGTATTGGTCCATAGGAACCTTAATTTAAAAGATTTCTATTAAAAATTTAGGTAATTTCTGCTCTCTGATACCAACTGTGAGATCCCTCTGTCCCCTCCACGCACCAGACACCCGGTATTAGCTGACAGCGAAAGCAGCCCCCTCATGCGCGGGGCAGGGTTTCTCACTCGAGGCCTCGCCTACAAATGTCTGGGCACGAGACTATGCTGATGGTCACTCCAAAAACCGAAACCGGGAAAATTTTCCATGCCCGAAAAGCGGGGACGATTCCACCTTTCTGAATTTTTCTAACGAGATCAATTTTAAACTATCCTTCACCTGAAAAAACCAGATAGAAGGAAACTATCGTTGATATAATTTGATCATCTGAGTAATATCAATGCTTTTTTCCTAATCAAGATCAGGCACAGTCGTTGATCCACTTAATTGATAAATTTATCAGGGAATTGACTAGCTACTCGAATCCTAGCGTAATCCTAAGATTTTTCAGTTTGATTATTAAAACTCCACTGATTCCAGCCTAACCCCATCCGGCCCATGGGTTAGCTACCACCCTACCACTGGAATTCGGTGGAATCAAACAAGTACTCACCCATCCATAATTGAAATGCCTTTCTTAACTTTAGCTTGAGCGACATGTGGTCCTGTGGTGGAGGACGGTGTATTAACATCAGTACCAGTCAGCATCAAAGGCTCAGGCAAAATATATCCTTGGCCATGATTCTGATAAGACTAGGGGTTGTTCAGCATGTTCTACTCTGTGATCATTCACCCAGGAACTTCAGAACTTCATGCCGATTTTTTAGACTTCTTAGCCGCTTTATCCCGAGAAATAGAATTAGAGCACCTCTTTGTGTAATGAATCGTGTGTACCATGGTATGTCTTCTTCATAGTTTCGCTTTTTTATGTGATTACGACTGAGGCGGTGATTCTAGAGCCGAGCTGCTCTATGTACATAATACTATAAATTTTATATAAATAAAGAAATGTTTTCCGGATAAAAATTCCCTGTTGTATAAGTGATTGTTTATGGACGAACTGATAAAGAAAAATCTGTTATCAGACATATGTCATAGATCTCCAATAAGATCATTGTCTTGTTTAAGAAATTATTTTTCGAACCTCATAAGTCTTAGGATCTCATGGAAGATATCAAAATAAAAATTTAATAATATATGAATTTTTGACAAAATCATGAGATGAGGAAACCGTGGCTGTCAGCCAAACCCTCTCTCTGAAGATGACAAGCTTGACCTTGATGTTCACAAGGCTCTTCATAGGACTCAGCCCCAGGACCCTTCAAAGGAGAAGGGGAGAACCTGGGCGAGGCTATGGAGAAATGGGTGGAAGCCATGGAAGAATATTTTGATGTCACATGCTACAATGAGCGGAGCAAAATGGCTCTTGCGCGGCTGAAAATAGTGGAAACAGCCAGGGTAGCATGGAGGAACCACTGTGACACCAACCGTCTGGACAGAAATACTCAGTCCTGGAACGACCTAAAAACCTATCTAAGAAAGAGATTTTTTCCCCTTGGATTTTTGGAAATCAAAATGAATGAATTCTTAGAGCTAAAGTAGGAGAGCAAAACCATCGAGGAATATCACCAGGCCTTTGCTCTTCTACTCAAATATTCACCACCTCTAGATGAAGAACAACTCATGGCCAAGTTCATTTGGGGAATGAACGAACCCTTGGACACACTTGTCAAAAATGCCAAGCCAGTGTCCATGGCTAAAGTAGTAAGAATGGCAAAAGATTTTGCCAAAGCCTTTGTAGTAAAGGTCCCGCCAAAGCCTGCACCCTCTAACTTTAAAAGATTCTAAGCCCAGGGAAGTACTTCAAACTTTCCACCCCCGAAGAGGCAGCAAGGCCCAAATCAGAATCAGGATGCAAGAAGATTTCAAAGTGAAGGAAGACCCTTCCCCCAGAATACTTTCTCAAGAGCCCCACCTCTTTCAAGAAATTAGAGGGATGAGCTCAGAAGTGAAAACCGATGTTTTGGATGCCAAGGTTTTGGTTGCCAACTGAGCGACTCGTGCCATGTCAAGGGGACAAGGAAGTCAAGGACCCCAAATTCAGAAACCAACCCCTTCATACCAGTCCAATCAAGGTCCGTCTTGCCCAAGCCAGGGTAATCCCAGAAGAACTCCAGCTCAACCATATGCCTCTGTCAGAGTAACCTCATAACTCCTTCCCAAAACTGGGGCAACCAAAGAGAAAGAGTTCCACCTCAAACTGCAGCCAGAGCAGTCACAATTTCAGATGTAGTAGAAGAGGAAAGAGGACAGATCTTTGCTGCAATTGAAAACCAAGGACCTAACCGTCAGTTCTCAGTCATCCATACTCCAACAGAATATCAGGGTAAGCCTTTTAAGCTTTTGATTGATTCAGGCAGTTCTCATTCATTCATTTTCCCTGGATGCTTGCGTAAGCTAGTCTTAGAACAAAAATCAAGGAAACCTATGCAAGTTGAATTGGCCAGTGGGAAGACTCTTTTCACTCACCATGAGACAGATCTTATCCAGTTCAATCTAGATGGTAATGTAACTTACTGTTAGTTCAAAGTCTTACCTCTAGGAGTTTTTGACGGGATCCTTGGAATGGATTGGCTCCACAAAAATCAAGCGGACATACACTGTCACAATGGAACCATTTCCTTCCATGACCTTCACGGGAACAAAGTTCAAGGAACTGGAGTTTCCGGATCCCCAGACCTTCAGTTTAGTAAAAGCCTCTAGGTTGCTGAAAGGACTTATAAAGAATCCAGTAGACTCAAAGATTAAGGCTAAAAAACCAGAATGGTTAAATGAATTTGATGATCTATTCCCAGCAGAGCTAACTAAAATGCCTCCAATCTGGGAAGTAGATCATGTGATTGAATTGACCCCCGCCCCGGAGCTCAGCCAGTAGCCCTGCGCCGCACGTACAAAATGCCAGTTCCTGAAGCCATCAAACTCAAGGAATGGCTTAGACAGCTGTTAGAACAAGGGTTTGTAAGACCCAGTGTCTCACCTTGGGGTGCGCCAGTTCTCTTTTAGAAAAAGAAAGATGGAACGCTTAGACTCTGTGTAGACTACAGCGGTCTAAATCAGCTCTGACAGTTAAGAATAAGTATTCTATCCCAAGAATTGATGAGCTTCTAGACAGGCTAAATGGAGCCTAGATCTTCACAAAGATAGATCTCAAATCCAAGTATTACCAGATCAGGATCAATGATCAAGATATATCGAAAACAGCCATCAATACTCGGAAGGACCAAAAACAGACATCAAAAGATATTTTTTTATATTAAAAGTGTGATTTTCATCATAAATGATTTTTATGCATAAACATATGCATAAAAGATATTTTTTTATATTAAAAGTGTGATTTTCTTTATGCATAAACATATGCATAAAAGAAATTCTTTTATATTAAAAGAGTGATTTTCATCATAATTGATTTATATGCATAAACATATGCATAAATGAAATTCTTTCATTTATATTAAAAGAGTGATTTTCATTCTAAATGATTTATATGCATAAACATATGCATAAATTAAATTCTTTCATCATCATAAAAGAGTGATTTTCAACATAAATGATTTTTATGATGATAAAAGTGTGACTTTCATTAGTTGGATTTTATGCATAATTAGATGCATATAGAATCTTTATAATTAAATAAGGGTTCTCCTTAATCCTCTGTTTAATTTTCATAAAAATTAGAAAAATAAATAAGTAGATAATCTGTGAAGAGGTGCTACTGTTTCATATTCATTAAGATGGTAATGAGAAAAAAAATAAGTAGATAATCTGTGAAGAGGTGCTACTGTTTCATATTCATTAAGATGGTAATGAGAAAATTCAATTAAACTATCAAAGTCGGAGATCGAGATAAATGATTATTTTATTCCTCATAAGAAATTCATGTTTTAGAAATCTGTAAGCAAATATTCGTCGAATGAAATTTAGAAAAAGAGAAATTGAGATAGTACCTTTCGAGAAAGATAGTTTAGGAAGAACCTTTCCAGACCCAAACTCTGATTTAGACTATTGACCAAGACCTAATTCCTTCATCAATTTCAATCAACGATATGCCCAGTTCAGGAAAAATGTACTCAAATCCCCCACCGAATCTAAAACTAAGTTAAGACTTTTGATTTTGATCTGAGGATCAAGTTAACAGAATTCGAGGAATTTTGTTTGGAATTCTGACCTAGATCTAGAAGTATTGGGATGCGGATTTAAGATTATTCATGGTTTTCAAACAAAATCAAAACTGAAAACTTGCATAGAAACCTTGTTTTCTTAAAGGACTGTCTTACATTAGAATGTTGCGCCAGAATGTTGGAGGAAGCATTTGGCATATATGTTTATCTAAGGGAAGTTCGGTTGCAACAACTGGTGGGGAGTGTTCGAGGGACAGCTCACGCGGCAAAAACATAATCAGGTCTTGACCAGCCTGAGTATGGTTAAAAATGGTGTGCTTCCAGTACGATGGGTGAGGGCCGACGAAGCGGTCCCTGAGTGAAGTGCCAGGACACCTAAGGAGGATCCTGGAGGGTTCTGACCAGGCGATGCATGGGCTCGCGGTGCTTAGGACACCCATACGTATGTCGAGAAAGATATATATATGTATGTTAACGAAATGATTATTGTAATTTGTTTTATCGGATCTCGTTGCTGTGACCAGCTGGTCCCAAAACGGAGAGTCCAGATTGGTACTGTTTTTGTGAAACAAGGGATTGAATGGAAATTTTGGGATTGACAATGGATTATTTTTATATTAAAGTTTTAAAGAGGAGTGTGTGCATATCTGTTTTCTAAAGCTAAAGTTAAGAAAGACATTTCAATTATGGGTGGGTGAGTACTTGTTTGGTTCCACCAAATTCCAGTGGGGCAGGGTGGTGGCTAACCCATGGGCCAGATGGGGTTAGGATGGAATCAGTGGAGTTTTAATAATCAAACTGAAAAATCTTAGGATTACACTAGGATTCGAGTAGCTAGTTAGTTCCCTAATAAATTTCTCAATTGAGTGGATCAATGGTTGTGCCTGATCTTGATTAAGAAAAAAGCATTGAAATTACTCAGATGATCAAATTATATCAGTGATAGTTTCCTTGTATCTCGTCTTGCATGCTTGATTGTGGTTGTGTATGCATGTTAGGGATGGTGATGATGTAGCTTCTCCTCCCCTCTCTTGTCTCTCTACCAATAACCCTCTTGCATGCACGTGGCATGGAGTTAAGGGTGAGATTTTTGTAGCTCCCTCCTTCCTTGCTCTTCACCTAGCTCTTGAATCTCCACTTGGGTGACATAAGTGGTGGTGGAGTGAGCCTCTGTAGCGGCCTCAAAAAGGGGAGTTAACCCTCATTTTAGGGTTGGCTAAGTTCACATCTCTTACTCAACCATTACATGGTAACCATTACATGGTTGTTTCTCTTTTTCTTTCCCTGTCTTGTGTGCAAGGTTGTATGTTTAGCTTAACACAATTATTTATAGCATATTGTGTATAATAGAATCATTCTAGGCCCATGATACGTCATATTATGCTTGAAATAATGACCCTACCATGCATAGTCTTGATATTTGATGCATGCAGAGGTAGAGAATAGCCTTAGGTCCATTCTAATATTCATCATCATTTGGCACAAGAGGGTACATAATGCTTCTAAGGCCATTCTTGCAAGCACAGTGTGCTTGAAAGAATATCCCTAGGGCCTTTCTAAAGCATACCATGGATGGTCCTAGGGCCATTCTAAAACACATCGTGCTTGCGAGAACGACCCTAGGGCCACTCTACCATGCACAATCTTGATATTTTATGCATGCACATATAGAGGATGACCCTAGGGCCACTCTACCATGCACAATCTTGATATTTTATGCATGCACAAATAGAGAATGACCCTACAATTACTCTAATATTCACTAGGATTTGGCACAAGGGCTATAGAATATGGACCTAGTGCCATTCGTTGACCATGCATAATCTTGATATTTTATGCATGCACCGGTAGAGAATGGCCATATGGCCACTCTAACAAGCACTGGTCAATAGTTAGCACAAGGGGTATAGAATGGCCCTTAGGCCATTCTGTCATTAATGATGTTCTTTGGAAAGCCTTATGGCCATCCTTTCAAGCAAATTATGCATGGTAGAATGGCTATCACTCTAGGGCCATTCTAAAACACAATGTGTTGGGTATATAGAATGGCCCTTCAAACCATTCTAACATGCACTACGGGTTATAGAATGTCCCTAGGGCCATTCTTCTATGCACCATGAGCTTTAGAATTGACCCAATGGACCATTCAATAGTTGGAACAAGGTTATAGAATGGTCCTAGGGCAACGTGCTAAAGAATGACATTATGGCCAATATACCATCTATAATGTGCTTTATAATGCTCCTAGGGACATTCTTTCTAACACATTGTTCATAGTAGAATGGCTCTATCGCCATGCAAAATCTCATTGTGCTTTCTGAAATGTCTCCAAGGCCATTTTACCATGCATAATCTTGATATTTTATGCATGCAAGGTGTAGAGAATTTCCCTGGTACCATTCTAACATGCACCAATAGTTGGCAAAGGGGGTTATAGAATGGCCCTAGGGCCATTCTAACATGAACCATGGTTCTTTCATGCATAGTGAGCTTTGGAATGGCCCTTGTGGCCATTCTAATATGCGCCAATTGTTGGCACAAGGGGGCATGGAATGGCCCTAGGGCCATTATTCATCAGTGCACAATGTGATATAGAATGGCCCTAGGGCTAGCCTACCATCCATTATTCAGTGCACAATGTGATATAGAATGGCCCTAGGGCTAGCCTACCATCCATTATGTGCTTTAGAATGACCCTAGGGCCATTCTTTAAAGCACATTGTGCGCATGGTAGAATGGCCCTAGGCCATGCTAAATCACATTGTGCTTGCAAGAATAGCCCTACCATGAACAATCTTGACATTTTATGCATGCACGAGTAGAGTATGGCCCTAGGAAAATTCTAACATTCACCTATTAGCACAAGGAGGTATAGAATGGCCATAGGGCCATTTTGCCAAATGGACATGCATGGGGGTAGAGAATGGCCCTAGGGCCATTCTTGAAAATAGGCATGTTGGGGTTAGAGAATGTACTTTTAAATATGTTTTGATTTTGATTTGATGGCATTAGTAGCAGGGGTATGGTGTAGCATACACTGCATGGGCTTTGTCTCGTTGTATATCTCTAACGACAGTTGCACTGCTTGTTTTACAGCCCTAGTCAATCAAATAAGTCTATTAAATTCATGTGTTGTACAATAGAATGGTTCTAGAGCCATTCCATGTCCTTTATGCTACATTCAAGAAAGAGTGTGCATGGTAGAATGGCCCTAGAGGCATTCAATAATCTGGCATCCATGGTAGATGTAGAATGTCCCTAGTATTATACTTATCTCACCTTTGATTTTTCAAGTGCTTGTTTCAAACCAAATCTTGTTTGGTAATGTTCCCCTTACTAGCCTAAGAGATAAGTTCTATAAAAACATTGTTGATTTGAACATTTTTTTAAATACACGATTCTATAGATTGAGTGGCCTTGTCTCTAATGTCATGTTGGTGGGAAAAAAGAAAAACCTTAAAAAACCAAACAAAATGGATCCATTTGGGAATGGGACTTTTTCCATTTTATCGAATATGGTGTTGCTTTTGACAGTACCGTCAGCTCTATGTTTGAGCTTGTAAACCCATTTTGTGCTCCCAAGTATCATGTTTTTGCGTATCATATCATACTCAAATTGCATATCATTCATCTAATGTTCTAATTCCTTTGCATGATAAAAGGATACATGTTCCTCTTCATCACATAAATTGGCTAGTAAGAGCATTACCTATGTCACACAATAAGATGCATGATGAGAACCTACACATGTTTTTCTAGGGAAATGAGTGGTTGATTTGCTATCATGCAATGTTTGCACCCGCCATTTTGGCATACATTTTGACTCCTCGATTTCTCTTATTTCCTCAACAACTGAATCATCCACATTTTCCTCATCAATAGGCTAATGTGTGGGCTAACTTTCAGCATTCTTTTGAGCACCCAAATGCTCATCATCAATAGGCTAATGTGTGGGCTAACTTTCAGCATTCTTTTGAGCACCCAAATGCTCATCAATAGGCTAATGTGTGGGCTAACTTTCAGCATTCTTTTGAGCACCCAAATTCTCTATATTAATTTTTCTTGCATTGGAAGGAGTGTGTCAAATATATCTTGCAAACATACATTCTGCTGTTACTTGCACAAAAGTAAGGGCTAAAGCATTTCTTTCACAAAGACATCATATCTACTCACATAAGAATTTGCTTTGTACCACGATGATAGAGATGATAACCTTTGCTCTCAACACTATATCCCACAAAAATGCATTTGAAAACCTTATCATCAAGCTTGCTGTGATGTTGCTCTGGCATACACGCATAAGCAAGATAACCAAAAATGCGTAAATGAGCCACAGAGGACTTTTTACCATTCCAAGCTTCAAAAGGTGTGATTGTATACAATGTCTTTGTAGGACACCTATTCAAAACATATGTTGCACACATGAGTGCTTCTAGCCAAAAACCATGAGGTTACTCTTGACCTTTTTATCATACAGCATGCCATCTCCATAAGAGACTTGTTTTTATGTTTAGCTACACCATTTTTCTGAGGTGTATAGGGCAATGCACATTGATGTTTTATCCCACGTTCAGCCATGTATACATGAAAATCCTTAGAAATATACTCCTTCCCTCAATCAGTGCGTAGGGTACCAATCTTATATGCAGATACATTTTTGCCATAGAAACAAAGTCCTTAGATGTATACTCCCCCCCATCGATCAATGCATAGGGTACCAATCTTATATGTAGATACATGTTTGCCAATCTTATATGTAGATACATGTTTGCCAATCTTATTTTTGGAGATACATTTTTGCCAATCTTATTTTTGGAGATACATGTTTGCCAATCTTATTTTTGGAGATACATTTTTGCCACAGCAACAAAGTGTTTAAAGTGCATAAATACCTCTGATTTATGCTTCAATGGATATACCCATGTGTGTTTAGAATAGTAATTAATGAAGGTAATAAAATAGAGGTAGTCCCAATAGAAGGTGTCCTCATAAGACCGCATACATCACTGTGTATTAGCTATAATTTCTACACAGCTTGAATTGAACCATATTTGGGAAGCGTTGCTCTTCGCTGCATATTTCCAAGAATATAGCTCTAACATTCATGCTTTATAGGGGCCTTAAGATGAGGTAGCTCACACACCATGCCATGCTTATGCAAATGTAACAAACTACGAAAGTTCAAGTTACCAAAGTGTGCATGCCACAACTTTGCATCACCCATTGCCTTTTTGGTAGAAACTATACATATAGCATTTTATGTCTTTCATATGCTTCTAGCTTGTAAAGACCATGACATAATGTACCATAAGCAACAATAGTATTGCCATTACTGATCATGAACTGTGCATTTGTTGTCTATTAATTGAACTACTAAGCCTGCCTTAGTAATGACTGAAACAGATAACAAGTATTTTGTGATTCTTGGCACATACAATACATCGAAAAGAATTATTTTTCCACCATTTGCAATAGTGAGAACAACTTTACCAACTTATTTTACATGATATGAGGAGTTTTTTGCACATGTGATAATATTTTCCTCTGGTGACGAGAAGAATAAGCTGTAATGATATTTAATGTTCTTGTTAGCACTACTATCAAAGCAACGGACATGGACATCTATAACTTCCATGCAAACATCCTTACGTAAGGAGTCAAAATTGTAATGATATTTAATGTTCTTGTTAGCACTACTATCAAAGCAACGGACATGGACATCTATAACTTCCATGCAAACATCCTTACGTAAGGAGTCAAAATTGTATTATATAATGAAGGCCCAATCATCATGGGAATAATTTTCATATTTTCCTTTTTCTATGGTAGATGCTGTTGCATCTACCACAACTGCCAAACCTGATTCTTTCTTTTTCTCCTTCTCTAGCCTCTTTCTGCATTCATTAATGTAATGGACTAGTTTCCTACAATAGGTACACTTTTTATTTTTCTTCAATTTGTCACCATCTTTGTCTATAGATGTGTTAGATGACTCTGATTTTGGCTTATAATCACTCTAAGAAGAAGAATTTATGTTTTCCTTTATGATTGGTAGCAAAACCCTAATCGCTTGTCCGCCTATGCGCATTATAGGCTTGTTTTTCCTAGAATACTCTTCAAACACTACCTCCTCAAACTTTAAGGCATTCGGATTGCCTTTCATCATGAGTTTGATGGTGGATGCAAAACTTTTGTATGAGTACGGCAAAGTGTTTAAGAAAGTGGGCACCAATGAACTATCAGGTTTAACCTTAACACTAAACCAATTGCTCTTTAAAGTCCTTGATCTTTCTAAGGAAACTATCCATAGAGTCGACCTTGCTCAAATAGTCTTGTCAAGCTTGTCCTTAGTGAAAAACATCCGAAATACATCACTGTTCACCAATTCTGATAGGACTCAAGAAAATATGCACACAACCTATAGTCACCTATAACAAGAATGGTTGCTACAAGATCATTGACAATCTAGACCTGCAAGATATATGAAAACATTGTAGAGTATAGAGGTAGGACAGAAATGTTACTAGTAATATGCAAAAATCGATGTCATTGATTTGTAGCTTAAGGATAAGTTTCGATGTGGTGAAATAGTGTCAATGTTTGCACACCCAACGACTATAGATGCGAGTTGAAAACTCCCAAAGCTGATCAAATACAATACAGATCTAGTCCCCAGAGATAGATACAAAAATGGAAAGCCACATGATTGGCCCCAAAACACATACGAAACAAAAATCTGACCCCAAAAGTTCAGTACTGCATAGTTTTAGCTCCACTTTCTTCTCCCAGAAGAGCTTCTTGATCAGAATCAAGAAGACATGCGACTCGGGGTGGAGGGTAGGCAGCATCACAAAAGGCAAGGAGAGTTTTCTCTAATACCAAATGTTGGAATGTGTGCACATAGGGGTTATAGGAATGCACACATGATGTACACAAGCTCAAGAGAGTACACACCAAGATGATAGATAGATAATGAATGTGTGCTATACAAAGATGATAAGTATACCCCAAGATGGGCGTATACTAGCTCGAGGGAAAAAACCTTTTAAAGAGGGAAAAAATGCCCTGGTTGGTCCTAGTGTGTTTACACATCACTAGTCAAAAAATCTAGTTTTCCTCAAAACATTTGGCAAAATTTAAAAAACACAAAAAATTTCAAAAAGTACTTTTAAAATAAGCATTTGGGGGGATTCTCATGCACATCACTACTAAGTTTCTTTGAGGGACGTAATGTTTTGCTCACAGATTTGTTTTGAGATCCAATTGCACTATTTCATAGCACACATGGTTTTCAATGCATCAACAAAGGATTTGTGTAGTTGTAGCATGAAAAAGTTTGTTATTTTTTTCCTAGCCTCTTTTCTCTAAGTGGTGTAAATTTTTCCTTTGAAGTATGATTTGGGAATCATCTAGACGGGCACATAGTGCATGATGCCCTCTACACAATAGCATCAACTTTTTCAAGTTCTGGTATGGAGAAGAATTGGTTTCATTTGCCGCCACAAATTTTGCACTTTGTGAAGCACCAATTCTGACCTCATTGCCTTGTTTCTTGCCATCGGTGGAGGTAACACTTAAGCCGCTAAATGTACACTTTGGTCAAACTTTTTGGCATAATCATGGATCAAGGAGTAGATAATCCTAGTTGTAATGATTTGGTTTTCAATGTGTTATCAAGAGTGAGGATAAACTGGATGGATCTAGTTATTCCCTCTAGTCATTTCTTGTAGCTTGCGATGTATGGGATTATGTCATAGGTGATGAAGATAGACCTCCTACCATAGCTCTTGCCACTCCACAAGGGGGGGAGGCTCAAACCGCAAAATGAGTTGTAGCTCTTGCAATAGTGTCCACCAACTCAAGAACTGAATAGATGGGACCAAAGAGATTGCAACCGGACCTTTAATTTTTCTTGAAGAGAATAATCAAAAGACTCATAAAAATTATATCAAACATCAAAACAACTACTTGAATTAAATTAAAAATTAAAACATATAACAAAACATAGAGTAAGAGAAAGAAATACATCACCATCAACACAAGGCAACACAAGACTGGGTGCAATCTTCCCCCCCAACGTGAGTGGCTTCTTCTCGCGTGGGTATTTTTATATATTCCAAAAAGCAGGCTTTAAGCCAAAAATAAAGTATACATCCATATTTGGACTTTGCCATTTAATTAGCCTTTGTCCTCAATTTTTAGCCTTGGTCCTCAATTAACCTTTGTCCTCAAACCTTCTAAGGTTTGCACTATTTTGCTAATTCAATAATCTAACTTGTGCACATATGCACATTACAAAATAAATCAACTAATGCTCGTACGCACACTATACAATAATTTGACGCATGCACACACACACATCACACTGATGTCAAAATAATTTCAAATGCCATAATATAGCCACAAAAATATTGTGAGATCTGTCCACACGCCATGACTCAATCCACCATCCGTGCGACACCTAAATCGGTACCCTCGCACTGTGCAACACCTAAATCGGTACCCTTGCACACCTCATCACCTAAACTCATAAACATAAACCACGTCAATAGTAACAATCAATTGACATCACATCAATCAATCCTAACATGTTCATGATGAGAATTAGGCATCATAAAAATATATAAATCAAATATTAAATGACCATGATTATCATTCAAATAACATGGGTCATAACAGTCCTCCCTATTGGGAATCAACTGTCCTCAGTTGCGTAATCAATGAGTGGATGGCTTTATGGTACAAGTGGAGGACAACATCATCACATCAAACAATTTCTGAAAATAAAACCAAACAAATGAACGCATGTAAAAGGGATCTAAGTGTCCCATACCACATAGGTACCTTCCACATACAAACACTCGCGCTGGTGCAAGATAGAAGACATAGATACGTCTGGGGTAGATATGTAAAACCAATCTAATGTCCCATACCATAGATTAATTTCACACGACACTACCTTAAGAATAAAAGTTTGAGATGGAGTAGCTAATTCCCTCTAAAACTTTCATTCCGACATAACTTTTCTCTATCCTCAAAATTAGACTACAAGTCTTATTCCAAAAATAAATTAGGTCGAAATGGAAATTCTTATCAACTTAAGATTGAAAAATAATCACTTACATTACTGTCAATAACTTGATGAATTCTGAGGATTTGTTCGTGATCTTAATCTTGATGAATTCTTGAGATTTGTCTTTGATCTTAATCTTATACTAAATTCAAAAATTATAATCTTTGAATAGGTATATAATTCTTGAATTTGTGAATCTTACTTGTGAAATCTAAAGGGGATCTTGATCTTAAGCTTAATCTTATACTTGAAATCAAAACTTGAATAAAGATGGACATCTTGTGCCCTAGTTGATAGCAAGAACTTGATATACTAGTAATGAATCTTGGCTTAGATTAAAAAATACTTGAATGGACGAAAATTGAGAGATTAGTCTTTAATTAATCATAATTGCAATTCTTGAATAAATCTTGTTCTTAAGGAGTTTAAATCTTGTGGTTGAATATATCTTTGACTTAGAGCAATTCTTGGTCTAGAAAGAATCTTGTACTTGGATAGATCTTTAAACTGGAACACTTGAAAATTTAGATAAATCTTTACTTGAAAGAATCTTGTACTCGGATAGATCTTAAACTAGAATACTTGAAAATTTAGATAAAACTTTACTTGAATTGTTGTAAACTTCGTAATTGTGATTGGTATATAACTTAAGCTTGGTCTCTAGTCACTTGTGAGCTATTTCTTTACTTTTCTTATCATCACTAAATTCGATGGTGAAGCAATTAATAACTTGAATCAAAGACTAGAGAAACTTGCTTGGATCTTGAATCTTCAAATTGGTCTTATTCTTGTATGAGATGTCTAACAATCACTTTTACTGGAATTGGGGCGACTAGATCTTGAAGATATTTTTTTGTTAATCTTGTCTTGATCTTTCTAATTAGGTCACTGTATCTAAAATTCTCTTCAGGAGCTAAAGTTTTCTAACTAGGTCTAGAAAAAATATTCAGAAAAGAAATACAAAAGCAAACAAGAAATTGTGTACAATAAATAATTTTTAACACATACCTCCACCTTTGGTTAGTGTGCCGAGTGCGTTAACCTCTTCGGTGTCAAGCTGTTCCTGAATAGTACGATGAATAGTACGATGGTGCGAATATTCATCCATTTCTTGACAATTAAAAGAATAAGAAAAATTTAAAACAAGAGAAAAGATAGGGTTTCTTATCTCATATGGAATGTCGAACTAGATGAGAATCCTGCCAAGTTAGCTTAATACACAATATGCATATATTTTTTTTTGAAGAAATAATCCATGTACTTTTAAAATTAAAGCTTTATTAATTAAAGCTCAAAGAGTTTCTTAATTAAGCTTACTAATAAAAGCTTTGCTTAACATGATTTTTTTAATAAACTAATTTAAATCCAACATAAAGTTAAATCCAAGCTTAATAAAAGCTTAAACGAAATGATTAGGTGAATTCAATCATCTTGGAATTCATGAAGTTCAGGATAAATTTGTTAAAAAGCTTTGGAGGAAATTATAATTAGTGCATAATGATTTCAATATTTGCAATCTATATATATATAAAGCTTTTATGCTGGTTAATAAACTTTTAATTAAACTTATTAAACTTAGTAAAAAGCTTATGAAAGCTTTACTAAAACTTGTAACCTAGCACGCCAAAGGCTGGAGGGTAAAAAAGAAACAGCCTACTAAAGAAAAATTATCACGGCATAAAATAAAAATAAAATAAAAGTAAACATTAAAAATTTATAAAGCTTTTTAAATTTAAGCTTTGTAATAATCAAAGCTTTTAAGCCTCCTTAAGCACCAATAGATAATCGGCTTCTCAAAATTTCTGAGTTCTCAGGGCTGGCCGCCCGGTTATAAAGGAGGAAGAGAGGATTGAAAAAAAATAATCAATTGAAAGTTTATATATATATATATATATTAAAGTCTATAAATCGGCCCTTCAGGATGCGCAGGGCGCAGGCCGTCGGCCAGATGGAGGGAGAAATAAAATTTAAAAAAAAATTCGCACAGCATCTCATAAACAAAAATAGGCATATTAAGCTTATAACTAATATAAGCTTTGTAAAACAAAAAAAAATTTCTAGCCCCCTGAAATTCGCAGCGCCAGCGTCGCCGGCGGGATGGAGAGAAATTCAGCGCCTCCTGGGTTTTTGAGTAACCTGAAAATTTCCTCCCCTTCCTGAATTCGCAGCGTTCGCCGCCCGGGTATGAAGGAGGGAGAGAGAGAGAGAGAGAAAAAGATCAATTTCCAGAATTTTTTTTTTCTCACAGAGCTTTTAATTAGCTCTTGGTGAATTATACACCGTCCATTATAGATTGCTTCCTCCCTCAATGGTTTAGCAATTGGAAAGCTAAGCTGGATTGACTATCAATTTTGTAACCCATCCATACAGACAGATCACAAAGAGGTCAAGAATTTAGCAAAACCGCTTTTCAATTCTGAGAGAGAGGTTTCATGGTTTCTGAGAATGGTTTACCACCTTTATTTTATCCTTTGGGAAATAGGTTCATAGAGATTTATTAGCCAATGGTTAAAAACAACCTTTATTTCATCCATAAAGAAAAATCCCTAAACGTGTTCTTCTTCAATTAAAATTTAAGAAAATTTATCAAATCTACCAAAATTCACCTCTGTTTTTGTCTCTTTCACCTGTTTTTGTCTCTTTCACCTCTTTTCACTGCCTTCAAGAAAATAAATCAACTAATGCTCGTACGCACACTATACAATAATTTGACGCATGCACACACACACATCACACTGATGTCAAAATAATTTCAAATGCCATAATATAGCCACAAAAATATTGTGAGATCTGTCCACACGCCATGACTCAATCCACCATCCGTGCGACACCTAAATCGGTACCCTCGCACTGTGCAACACCTAAATCGGTACCCTTGCACACCTCATCACCTAAACTCATAAACATAAACCACGTCAGTTAGTAACAATCAATTGACATCACATCAATCAATCCTAACGTGTTCATGATGAGAATTAGGCATCATAAAAATATATAAATCAAATATTAAATGACCATGATTATCATTCAAATAACATGGGTCATAACAGAGATGCTTTGGCATTTAGTGTGATCTATTTAGCCATCAAGAGATCCATTGTAGCTCACATCAAAACGAGTATAAGAAGTAAGCTTGGGATACACAATGCCCACTATTTGAGAGCAATAATAAGGTAAGAACCTCTTATTAGAAATAACAATTAGATAGATTGCACCAATAATGCTTCATACTATGAAAGGCATAGGCAAGGTGATGCCTTTATGCATTGATGGCTCTCTTCTCCAAATTGGTGATGTAGTATACATTCCAATTATCACATAAAGAATCTCTTGCTAGTTTTAATGTTTACATTTAAGGTTGTGATGTTTCCGTCTAGGATGATCAATGCATAGTGCAATGCAAATATATGAAAATATGCTCATGTTGATAGGTTCTATGCATGGGGGGTAATATGTTTTGGTCCTTATGGTGCTTGAACTCACATAGTGGATAACAATGGTTCTTACTCTAGTAACAACTTGAAGGAGCTAGGTACTTTGTTATGGCATGCTAGATATGGTCATTGCAATTTCTAGAGTTTGATTCACTTGCAAAAGTAAAATATGGTGGACAGATTGTCTATGCTCTCTCTTGCCCATAGTTGCATGTTTGTGAGGCACACATATTGGGTAAAATGCATTGCTTTTGGTAGTATTTGAGCTTAAAAAAAAGCTTTTGATTCACTTCAATGTATGTGAAAAAACATTAATGTTGTCATATCTTGACCCCTAGGATAAGGCCTCTTGAACAGATTATACTTGATTTCTAATGCACCTTCTGAAAATCTTTTTGAACTTTTGTTTCGGGGGAACTTATTTTAATAAGAAGAGATATTTTTCCATCCAAAAATATTTAAAAATTGAATTACCACTCTCTAGAAGATTTTCTTTCTCTAGGCCAAAACTGGTAGAAACAAGATCTTTTATATTTTTGAAGAGGGATTTGATTACAGGGAAAGATGCTAGACATCTTGAGAGGCTAGGGAGGAATCTTACAAGTGACATTCTCAAGGCATCCCATCACCTTAAAGGGGGGGAATGGCACCACTGTTATTCCCTCTTACATTCAAGTAAGTAGTGGTGCCATTCCCCCTTACATTCAAGGAGGAATGGGAGTGATGCCATCCTACTTTAGTATATTTATTAATGACTTTACACACTATGCTTGGTTGTTACCTTTGAAAAATAAGTCAGATGTATTGGATGCGCTCAAAACATTTGTTGCACATGCAAAGTTAGAAAGTGGGTGTAGGGTTGAGACTTTGCATACTGACAGAGAGGGGGAGTATATGTCTCATACCCTTTGGGATATCTATCACTACAAAGGCATAAAACAACAAATAGCCTTGTCCTACACACCACAAAAAATGGTGTGGTAGAGTGCAAGAATAGGTCTTTAATGGAGATGGCAAGGTGTATAATCAAAGGTAAACACTTACTTCCATCCGATTTGGAAGCTATTACATGATAGCACATGCCTTAAATCAATGCCTCACAAACACATTGAACATAGCTAGGCCTTTTAAGACACACTATGGTTGTAAGCCAAAGATAGACTATCTTAGAGTTTTGGTTATGTACACATTCCCATGCAACTTTGCACGAGGCTAGATGATAAAGCAGTAAAATGTATCTTTCTGTAGGTTATGTGCATGATGGTAGCAAGGGATATTGCTTATTCAACCAAGTGTGACTTGAAAGGTCATTGATATTCTTGATACAATGTTTGTTAAGGATGCTTCCTACCCCTTGGTAGATTTTGATGTGCATAAATAGTTTTTAGATGCTAAAGTTTTTGAGTGTTTGTTATCGTATGGCAAGTGATGTAAAGCAAGATGGATTCAATATGTCTCAACAACAGGGACCACTCACTATGTGGGATATCCATGGTGTTGATCTTAAAGAGTAGCAAGACAGCCATGATGCTCGTAGGTTGCCTAAGTGGTTGTAGTAGAGCTTGGTAGATGTCAAGCTTGATGCTCCTTATATAGAGAGAATAGCACATGCTAGTCAGACCAAGTTTGCAAAAGAAGCAAATATTTCTTGTTATACTTGTGATTTTGAGGAATCATGTGAGCTTCCATGGAGCGAGAGCTTGATTCTATTCACAAGAATCAAACTTGGGAGCTCTTGCCTATTGGTAAAAAATGGGTTTTCAAGGTAAAAAGAAAGGAGATGGGTATGATGATAGGTACAAAGCCCATCTTGTGGGGCAAAGGGCTACGCACAACAAAAAGGTATTAATAACTACAATGAGACCCTTGCACCCGCTGGTATGCATGTTTCCATTCATTGCATTGTTGCATTGGTTGCTCATAATGGTTCAGAAGTGCATCATTTAGATATAAAGATTGCTTTCCTTATGGTGACTTGCATGAAGAAATTTATGTAACACAGCCTCAGAGTTTTGAAATGCATGGTAAGAATCACAAGGTATGTTTGCATCAAGAAGGCACTCTATGGTCTTAAACAAGCAACACATGCTTGCTTTGGAAAAATACATACTTGGCTTTTGATGGTGGGTTGTATGTAGATGAAAACATAGCCTACACTCTATGTGCAACACACAAATGATGCCACTTTCATGATTTCCCTCAATCTAGATAACTTGTTGGTGTGATAGGTGATATTGTGAACTCTATCAATGAGGTCAAAGAAACATTGTGGGCTGATTTTGATATGTCTAAGATGGGAATCTTTCATACATACTTGGGCATTGAGTTCTCGTTGACTCAACATGGTATTTTCATGCAACTAGGATCTTATGCTTGTAAGATCTTATACTAGTTTGGTATAGAGAACTTTAGGCCTATCCCTACTCCCATGGAAACTAGCTTACATCTTTTTATTCATGATGTAAGTGATGATTTTGATGTCCATACTTATTGTGTAGCTCAGAGTTGTCTCATCTATTTGGCAACCAACACCACACCCGATATCTAGTGTTTTATTTCAATCCACCAGTAGGTTTATGCATTGACACGGTATGAAGCATTGGGCATAGGTGAAGAGGATCATATGATACATCCAAGGAATTTCAATTCTTCGGGGGACTGGCCTCTTCAACTTCATTATTTTTGTGCTTTCATCTAGGTCCATGATTATGACACTTCTTGTTCCACTAGTGGGAATTGCATTTATTTGGGTGATGCTTGCATTTCTTGGCTCAACAAGAAAAAATGCATGGTTACTTTGCAGCTTTCACAACGACCATTGATTGTGTATGGATCAAGAGGTGACTTCATGATCTTATCCTTCCATAGGATTCTCCTCCTAGTGTTTGTATTGATAGTTAGAGTGTTCTTGCATTAGCAAGAAATCCACTCTTTGATGGTTGCACAAATCACATCCATGCTCACTTCACTCCTTGGGGGGGGTGGGCTACATATAGAGCTCCACTTCCCTTAAGCTTTCACTTGAAAGAAAGCTATGGAGGATCACTCTCCTATATATATATATATATATATCAAAAGACCGAGGCCGGGGTCATGGTCGATTGGGGGTTTTTCTTTTCAAAAAATTTTTCTCCAAATAAAAAATCTTTCCTCTCCACACGTTTGTTTTTTCTGGAAAAATTTAATTTTTATTTTTTTTTCAAATTTAATTTTTCTTTTTTTTCCTCTTTTTTTTTGATTTGAGAAAATTTTCCTAGGGTTTCTTTCTAGGGTTTGTTGGACTTGGCCACGGCGCAGTTCACACACAACATAGTCCTAGGGATTCAGAAATCCCCCTCAATGCAAAAAGGCAGAAAACAGAGCGCGGAACAAGAAAACCAGTAAAAAACAGAATTACTGAAACAAATTACAGAACACGAAACAACATCAACAACATACACACAATCGCCTTTCCTACAGTGTAAATTTCACTTCATGCAGAAGTCCGAGCTGGAAACTGGAGCTTGGTGCAGGGCACCACCCCGACAGTGGTGCCAAAAATGTGCGCTTTTGTCGCACGAGTCGTAGCTGGGGACTTGCCGAACACCGTATGCGAGCCACGAATGGCTGCAAGCATACAACCAGGAAAGCAAGCTCAAACAGAATGCAAAGGTGTGTCACTCACCGCTCAAACTACCGCCATGAAGGATTCCCGCGTCGCAATGAAGGAGGAGCCGCCGTCTCGCCGCTCTACCACCTCGCCGCCGCCGTGCCGCTACACAGTGCTCGATCGCTCTCTCACTCTCTATCTCTCTCTCTCTCTCACACAAAGGAGAAGGAAACCAAGAAGATAAGGCAAGAGCACTCTTGTATTCAACACCTTTAGAATGCGAGTTTTAGGGTTACATTTGACTCTTATAGGTAACTTAGCTGTTCACACACATGGGCGCCCATACATGGCCGACCGATCCTAACCCTTATCCTGTTGATATTCAAGGTGCGCCTCTCATCGGCGATCACCCAATCCCTTTATCCTTTATATATGGTGCCAACAAGCCCGGCCCATGACTCAAAATATTTAAATTAATTACATGACGTAAAATATAGTACGTCTCAATGTCCGTCATAGGTTAATAGTCTCCTTCGCACTTTCGCTTCTTTATGTGTATACGATTGAGGCAGTGATTTTGGGAGTCGTGATGCTCTATGTATATATCAAAAACTTTTGATAATAAATGATGTTTTACAAAAAAATTCCAAATTGTTTTCATGATTGTGAATGGTTAATAAAATTATTAGAGTAAGTCTTGTTTCATGAAGTAGATGAAATAATTATTTGTTTAAAGAATAAATCATAAAAATTAAATAATCATAAATCTATTATCAAAGTTAAGTTGAGAAGAATCTCATTTTGTCAGAGTCATGAGGCGCGTGGCCCGTGCAAGGCAACTGGATCCTCTAACCGATGACGAAGAGTTAGATCCGGATGTTCGAAAAGCCCTGCATAGATCCCAACCTGGTCCCTTCAAGGGTGACGAGAAGCAGTTAGGTGAAGTAGTGGAAAAGTGGATTGAGGCTATGGAAGAATGCTTTGATGTAACTGGCTACAATGAGAGAAGCAAGATGGCTCTCGCCAAGTTAAAGATTGTGGAAACGGCCAGGGTCGCTTGGAGGAACCACTGTGAGACTAACCGTCTCGAACGGAATACCCAGACCTGGACTGATCTTAAAGCTTACCTCAGAAAGAGGTTTTGTCCTCCAAGCTTCCTTGAAACTAAAATGAATGAGTTCTTGGAAAACTAAAGCAAGATAGCCGGACAATTGAAGAGTACCATCAGGCTTTTGCCCTTCTCCTTAAATATTCCCCGCAATTGGATGAAGAGCAGCTGATGGCCAAATTCATTCGAGGAATGAACGAGCCATTGGACACCTTAGTGAAGAATGCCAAGCCTATCTCAATGGCCGAAGCAGTAATAATGGCAAAGGACTTTGCCAAAGCCTTTGTAGTTAAGGTCCCGCCGAATCCTGCACCATCTAATTTTAAAAGATTCCAAACCCCGGAAAGTACTTCAAACTTTCCTCGCCCAAAGAGGCAGCAAGGCCCAAATCAGAATCAGGATACTGGGAGATTCAGAAGTGAAAGAAGGCCCTTCCCACAGAACACTTTCTCAGGAGCCCCACCTCTTTCAAGGATTTCGAGGGATGAGCTCAGAAGTGAGAACCGGCGTTTTGGATGTCAGGGTTTTGGTCACCTGCTGAAAGACTGCCCGACTCTCCTGCCATGTCAAGGAGGGGACAGGGAAGTCAAGGACCAAGAGTGCAGAGACCACCCCCTTCCTATCAATCAAATCAGGGTCTATCTCATCAAAATCAGGCCAATCCCAGGAGAAGTCCAACCATCTACCTCTATCCAGAGAGTAGCCTCAAAACTTCTTCCTAGAACTGGGGCAACCAAAGAGAAAGAGTTTCGCCTCAGATTGCAGGCAGCAGAGCCAGAGCAGTCACAATAGCAAAAGTAGTGGAAGAGGAAAGAGGACAGATTTTTACAACAATTGAAAACCAAGGGCCAAATCACCAATTCTCCGTCATCCATACTCCAGCTTAGTATCAAGGTAAGCCTTTTAAGCTTTTGATTGATTAGGCAGTACTCATTCTTTCATTTCCCCAGGATGCTTGCATAAGCTAGTCTTAGAACAGAAATCAAGGAAACCTATGCAAGTTGAATTGGCCACCAGTGGGAAGATTCTTTTCACTCACCTTCAGACAGATCGTATTCAGTTCAATCTAGATGGGAATTTAACTGACTGTCACTTCAGAGTTATACCTTTGGGAGTTTTTGACAGGATCCTTGGAATGGATTGGCTCCACAAAAATCAAGCTGATATTCACTGTCATAATGGAACCATTTCCTTTCGTGACCTTCACGGAAATAAAGTTCAAGGAACCGAAATTTCAGGATCCACAAGTTTGCAATTAGTAAAGGCTTCTAAGTTACTAAAAGGACTTAGAAAGAAGCATCTCATTTATGTTATAAAAATGAATCTAGTAGACACAAAGTTAATAGCTAAAGAACCTGAATGGTTAAATGAATATGATGATTTATTCCCAGCAGAATTATCAGAGATACCTCCAATTTGGGAAGTAGATCATGTGAGAGAATTGATCCCCGACGCTCAGCATTAGCCCTGCGCACATACAAAATGCGAGTTCTTGAAGCCATCAAACTCAAGAAACAGCTTAGACAGATGTTGGAGCAAGGGTTTGTAAGACCCAGTGTTTCACCTTGGGGTGTGCCAGTTCTCTTTCAGGAAAAGAAAGATGGAACGCTAAGACTCTGTGTGGACTACAGAGGTCTAAATCAGCTGATAGCTAAGAATAAGTATCCTATTCCCAAAATTGATGAGCTTCTGGACAGGCCAAGTGGAGCCCAAATCTTCACAAAGATAGATCTCAAATCAGGGTATTATCAGATCAGGATTCATGAGCAAGATATCCCAAAGATAGCCATTAATACTCGGTGGTATGGGCATTATGAATTCACTGTCATGCTGTTTGGATTGACAAATGCCCTAGCTACATTTAATCACTTAATGCAGGACATTCCCAGAGAATACTTGGATGATTTTGTTCTTGTTTTCTTTGATGATATTCTGATTTACTCAAAGAATGCAACTAACCATGAAGCTCATGTCTGAAAAGTTCTTGAGATTCTAAGGAAGCACCAACTCTTTGCAAAAAGAGAAAATGCACTCCATGTTGAATACTTGGGCTTTCTGGTATCCAAAGATGGAATTTCCCCAGATTTTGCAAAAGTCCAGGTAGTCATAGATTGGCTTGAACCTAAGTCAGTGAAAGAAGTCAGAGGATTCTTGGGATTGACTGGTTGGTATAGAATTTTTATTCCAAAATATGCTCTCATAGCTTCCCCCCCTGACTAATCTTCTCAAGAAGAATATCCCATTTCAATGGTCTGCCGCCAGGTGCCATGAGTGCTTTTGATAAGCTGAAGACCGCCTTGGTAACCAATCCCATTTTGAAGTTGCCAGATTTCTCTCTACCCTTTGAGGTAGTAATTGACGCTAGTGGTTTTGCCCTGGGAGGTAGTAACTGACGCTAGTGGTTTTGCCCTGGGAGGTAGTAACTGACGCTAGTGGTTTTGCCCTGGGAGGTGCACTCATGCAGGAAGGTCATGCAATGGCCTATGAATCCCGAAAACTCAAAACGCATGAGAGAAATTATGTTGTCCACGACCTGGAACTACTTTCAGTAGTATATGCTCTGAAGTTGTGGAGACATTACCTACTGGGTCAAAGATTCACTTTCAGTAGTATATGCCCTGAAGTTGTGGAGACATTACCACTGGGTCAAAGATTCACTTTGATGTGACAGATCATCAGAGCTTAAAGTGGATCTTCACTCAGAAGGATCTTAACATGTGCCAAAGAAGATGAATGCAGACCCTGCAGGAATTTGATTTTGAAATCAAGTACCGCCCAGGCAAAGAAAATGTGGTAGCAGATGCCCTCAGTAGAAAAGCCTCCTTGCTTGCAAATCACTGTAGTGTCAAATCCTTTGATTATTGAAGCAAGAGAGAAGATCACGCAGGATAGATTCTTTGGCCCTATTGCTACCCTACTTATGTAGGAAAGCAAAACTCCACAAGAGTTGAACCGAGTTCAAGGGTACAGCCTGGATGATGGAATTATGTATTATAATCGTAGGCTATGCATTCCCAATGATGAGGGAGCTAAGGGACGGTATTAGGCTTGCTAAGTATACAGGGTACATTTGATCACCCTCCACCATGACATAGTGACTTAAGATTTGTGAAGGTGGGCTTGTTGGCTCTTGGGTTTAATAAGTGGGAGGTTCCAGGATTTCTACCTCATTCTCATCGTCAACAAAGAGTTCCGACAGGGTTATTTGACAAACTGGTGCGACTCTGGGGATTTATGGTACCCTAAGGATTCCTCTTTGGGCCACTTCTTGGCCAAGTTGAGGTGCATTATGATGGACTAGAGCTGGCGCAAAATGAGTGGTTTCTTGTTGTGTTGGCGGGAAATGCCTCAGACAAAGCTCAAGCTAGAGTAGCCTTGTGGTGATAGCAATTGGAGATTTCATGATTACCCCACTTTACACAATATGTACAATAGAGGCTTGGACGGGGTCTCAGATGAGGACACTCGGTGCCAGTATTATGGTTTTCTTGACAGGTCGAGCACCATACGAGTTCTCTTCTAGGATAAATATGTGGATGGCCTCCTTGATCCCAGCCTTGGTTGCATTGGGGCAGTGGCCAATTACTCTACACTTTGTCCAGATGTAGACTCTTTTCCCTTTTCATTAGGCTTTGTGCTGGTGGTCTTGAAGGAGGCTTCTAATGTGCCTTCATGGAGTTGTTGGGAATGTGTTCCTTTGGGGCAGTTGGTTACTCTACACTTTGTCCAGATGTAGACTCTTTTCCCTTTTCATTAGGCTTTGTGCTGGTGGTCTTGAAGGAGGCTTCTAATGCGCCTTCATGGAGTTGTTGGGAATGTGTTCCTTTGGGGCAGTGGTTACTCTGCACTTTGTCCAGATGTAGACTCTTTTCCCTTTTCATTAGGCTTTGTGCTGGTGGTCTTGAAGGAGGCTTCTAATGCGCCTTCATGGAGTTGTTGGGAATGTGTTCCCTTGAAGTTGTCCCCTCAAACTTCAAAGCACTCTTGCAACATTTTTCAAAGGAGGTATGGTTTAAAGCAAACAAGGAGTTATGTAGGGTTGTGGACCACGTGGTCCCGTTTGGTGTATTAGGTGTGTGCCTTGAGGAATGTATTACTGATAGACCAGCAGGCTTGGTTGTTTGTGATGGGCCTGAGTAGACCCACCTGCTTTGGTATGATGTCTTAGGACTTTGGAAAGATAGACCTAGTTGTTGGTCTGGTACGATTTTTGGGACTCTGAATGAATCAGCCACCCCTGAGACAGGTATGGCTCTCCAAACTGGTAAACTAGTCCTCGATCTGGGGTCTGATGGCTCACGCTCTAGCCGACTTTCTCTCTAGGATCTAAAGGCAGTTTGGCCCCACTTTCTTGGAGTTGTTGTGTATCTCTCACCCTGGGATTTGGATCTTCAGACTGTGTGTTTTGTAAGATAAAATTGCGAAGCCTCGATGCAAGGCTTTGCTGGGAATGTGTTGGAGAGATCGGAGCTAGTTCCTCAACAGATGGTTGTCAGGCATTTTTCTGAGAGGTATTTCGGGCTTGTGTATATATGGATGCATGGTATGTGTGAAGGTTTTGCTTTTGAGGGCGTTGCCAGGTGTACAGGGTGGATGGTTTTGTTTTGAGGCCTATCAGCCACTTGGTGGCTCTGGGTGTGTACGCATCCTATAAATGAATGGGCACTAGCCGGTTTTATTTGAAGGTGTATGGAGTGGGTACTAGAGAAGGTCGCATTTGAGTATATGGGAAGCATGGGAGCAATAAAAGATGGTGGCCAATGTAGCTTGAGCATTGGGTGAAAATCAAAAGGAGGTGGCCATCTCTTAGGCCTTAGAAGAAATGAATAAATGATGATAATAACATGGCCTGCAGTGTTGAAAGCCACGTGGAGCTTTATGTTGCTGCCAGAAGGCGAGTTCGAGAAGTTGGCGAGGAAAGGAGGATTGAAAAGGTGAGGAGGCCGCCGTTTTGAAGGGGGCTCTCAGGCGTAGCCGCGGATACACAGAGCTGTGGGGAGGTTGCCCTAGAGAGAAGCTGCAGCAGTGGGAAGGCTGGCGGCGTGGACTAGGTCGTAATCCCAGGTGTGGAGTGGTGTTGGCGGTGGTTGGAGCCCCCAGTGGTAAGAGTCGTGTTTCCTGTAAGGTTGGCGCTAAAGCAAACGGGCTGAAGGTGCTGGTCGAAGGGCTGACTGGCTGGTGAGCGTGGAGGGCACGCGTAAGCAGAGAGCTGAGTGATAAAAAATAGAAGCAGGAGAGAGCACACACAAGAGAAGCAAACCCTAATCCATATCCATCAATCATAAAGAAGGAGAGAAGCCATAGTCACAATCTCCCTCACACACACAAAGGGGAACACAACATAGTGTTATGTCCACACTACAAAGTAAACCTAAATGTAATGTCCACACCACACACGACCAGCTGGACGCGGTCATAAACACACCACACGATATCTATCTACCATACTGTCACTCTGTCAGCACCCATGTGCTATCCTCCACAGCTGTATATGAGCTTGACATTTCAACACTCCCCCTCAAGCTCGATATGTCCATCTCTAGGACTCCCAATCTAGTACGGAAATACTCGAACTTATCCTTACCAAGTGCTTTGGTAAAGATATCTGCAACCTGCTCATCTATCTGCACATATGTCAAATCAACATGCCCATCTAGCACTTTCTCTCTGATGAAGTGATAGTGGACCTCAATATGTTTGGTCCTGGCATGATAAACTGGGTTGCTAGCAAGCTGAATACTACTCATGTTGTCACAATGAATGACAACTCTCATATCACTCTGTAACTTGACATCATCTAGTAACTTCTTCAACCACATAGCCTCACATGCAGCTATGGCTGCATGTGAGGCTGCTCCACGATACTCTGCCTCTGTGGTAGATAAAGCAACTGTAGGTTGCTTTTTACTACTCCAACTCGCAGCTCCACTACCAAGGCTGAAAACATAGCCACTGGTAGACCTCCTATCATATGCACTACCGGCCCAATCTGCATTTGTATATCCATAGACATGCATGTCTTTTCCTGCCTCATAGAAAAGACCATAATGCACGGTAGTTTTGACGTATCTCAGAATACGTCTCACAGCATCCAAGTGAGGTTTACGAGGACTCTGCATAAACTGACTCACCAAACCAACTGCATAACTGAGATCTGGCCTCGTAATGGTCATGTAGATAAGGCTTCCAACCATTTTCTTGAACATGGTGATATCATCAAGCTCATCACCCAAATCAGCCCTAAGCTTCATGTTTTGCTCTAATGGTGTCAACATGGGTTTGCATGCTGTCATACCATACTTTGCCAGCATGTCAAGTGCATATTGCCTTTGCACCAACCATATACCCTTGCTTGTTCTAATCACCTCAATGCCAAGAAAGAACCTTAAATCACCAAGGTCTTTCATATCAAACTCTTTGCATAAAGAGACCTTAACCTCATCAATGCCTTTCCCACAATCACCTGTGATAATCAAATCATCAACATAAATGACTATCATCACGATACCATCATGTGTCTTCTTCACATAAAGTGAAGAGTCTGCATTTCCAACCACAAATCCAATACTGACAAGATATCTGCTGATCTTGTCACTCCAAGCACGAGGTGCTTGCTTCAAACCATAGATTGCTTTCTTTAACCTGCAAACAAAAGTAGGATATTTTGGATGTACATATCCTTCTGGCTGTTCCATGTACACCTCTTCTTGTAGTTCACCATTCAAGAAAGCATTTTTTACATCCATTTGATGTAAAGCCCAACCTTTTTGTGCTGCTAGTGCAATGATAGACCTCACTGTAGCCATGTTAGCCACTGGGCTGAAAGTTTCATCATAATCAAGACCATAAGTTTGTGCATATCCTTTAGCGACCAGCCTTGCCTTATGTCTCTCTAGGCTGCCATCTGACTTGCACTTTACCTTATACACCCATTTGCAACCAATTGCATTCTTTCCTTGAGGTAACTCAGTCAATTCCCATGTATCATTTTTGTCCAAAGCATCCATCTCTTCATCCATGGCTTTCTCCCATACATGCTCTCCAATAGCCTCTATATAGCATGTAGGTTCCACATGCTTTACCATAGATGTCATGTATGCATAGTGCATAGCAAAATCTCTATATGTCAATCTTTCAACTGGATATCTGACTCTCTGGGATCTCCGCAATGCATGCGGGTCACTCTGTACACCTGTAGCTCTAGCATGTGGGGCACATATCTGTCCTGCCCAGCACCTGTGCGTAAAACAGGTATGCCGAGCTCCTCATCCAGACTCTCAGAACTAGATAACTCATAACCTGTGATTCCAATTCCTTCGACTTTCTTCTTGCCTTTATCCATAGCACTACTCCCAGTGCTCACACTCTCATGCCTCAAACGTCCTGACCATGGACGTACACTGCTACTCTCAGCTTCTGCTTGCTGCTGGCCCAGACATAGTAGTAGAACTAGAACTTGCTTGTGATGGCAAGTTCACAGGCACATTAGCCTCAAGTGAGTCAATGACTCCCTCATCTTTTGCTTTGTACCAACTAGCAAGCTCATCAAACACCACATCACGTGAGATGACTACTTGTCTAGTTTGAGGATTATAACATTTGTAGGCCTTTCGATCCTGTGCATATCCAACAAATACACATTTCTTTGCCTTAGGATCCAACTTCCGTCTTCTTTCATCAGGCACATGGACACAAGCTACACATCCAAAGACTTTGAGATGTCCAATGTCTGGCCTGTAACCTGTAAGCCGCATCTCTGGCGTGCTTCCATGAATGGCTGCTGTAGGTGTTTTGTTCAGGATATACACTGCAGTAGCACATGCTTCTGCCCAATAGTAATCTGGCATGCACTTTTCATTGAGCATTGCCCTTGCCACTTCACATATGACTCGATTCTTTCTCTCAGCCACACCATTCTGCTGAGGTGTATACCTGCATGTCAACTGTCTTCTTATCCCATGCTTCCGCAAGAAATGCTCAAAAGCTTTTGAGGTGTATTCACCACCTCCATCTGTTCTCAAACATTTAATCCAACAGCCATATTGCTTTTCTTGAAATCCATGAACTTTTCCAGCACTTCACTCTTCTCTTTCAAAAAATATATCCATGTCATCCTGCTGAAGTCATCTATAAATGTCACATAGTATAGACTTCCTTTGATAGATGGATTTTGTGCAGGGCCCCATACATCACTGTGTACTATCTCAAGTGGCCTGTTACTCATATTTCCTTCTCTAGGAAACCTCAACCTTGCCTGCTTTCCAAACTGACAGGCTTCACAAACATGCATATGTTCATCATATTTGAATCGAGGCAATCCACTGACAATGCCTCTTGTTTGCATGTTCTTTAATCTCTGTATATTGACATGTCCAATCCTTTTGTGCCACATCTCAATGTCTTGCACAATCCCATTGCTCTTTGAAAACATGGCTGAGCTCAATTCTGGTATGCCTGCATCCAATTTGAACAACCTTCCTTCCTTCTTGCCCTTGGCAATCAATCTACAGCCATGCTTAAAGTCTTCCACAAAACAGCCATTCTCATTGAATCTTACTTGTAATCCCTGCTCAACCATTTGGCCTACTGATGCCAAATTCTTTGTGATGGATGGTACATATAACACTTCTGACATATTCTTCACATTTCCATCATGCATCCTCAAAGGCACACTGCCAACATGTGTTATAAGATGCTGAGTATCATCTCCTGTGACCACATAACCATTTGTATCCAATGGTTGCATCTTCTCAAACCACTCACCATGACATGTCATGTGGTTTGAGGCACCTGAATCCATATACCATGACTCATCTCCAGCATTCTGAGAATCCATTGTCCCCATAATGTGCTTCATTGCAAAAAGATGATTTGAACTCCCATCACTGTTACTGGTAGATGCATAATTTCCATGTTGCGGTCTTCCATTCCTCACATCATTCTGCTTTTTGTAACAATCTTTTGCCAATCCCATTCAAATTTTGTTGAGGACCTTGTCATCGTCCTCTACCACGAGCACCTGTTCCAACTCTCCCCCTATGGGATTGAAATCCACGACCTCCACGTGATCCAAATGATGACTGTGAATTCTGAAAATTTTGATTTGATTGTGGTTGTGTAAACCTGTCATTCCAACCACGTCCTCCACGGCCTCGAGAGGTAAATCTCCCCCTGCCTCGAAAGCCTCTAGATGAGTAAAAAGCCTGATTCCTTGCATGCTCATCATTACTGGATGAGGATGCACCACCTGTAAGACTCATACCACCAAGTCCAAGCTTTAATTCTTCCACAATGAGCAATGACACAAGCTCATTAAAGTCTGGCATTCCTCCCAACCTTACTGAGATGGAAGTATCAAAAGATTTGTATTCTTTGCCTAAACCATGCAATGTGAGAGCAACCAAATCATCATCATCCATTGGGGCATGGATTGATGACAAGGAATCTGCATAACCCTTGATTTCCTGAACATACTCATGTATACTCCTATTCCTTTGTGTTACACTGTGAATCTGTTGCTTTAGTTGAATCTTCCTTGCACCAGTGTCTGTCTCATACATTCGGCACAATATACCCCATGCTTCTTTCGGTGGATCTGCATCTTGGATGTGAATAAGCAAGGCATCTGTTACACATATTGAAAAGTAATGCAACACTTTCGAAGACCGCTCTACCCATTGCTTATGAGCCAACATCTGAGCATTATTTGGTTGAGGAGGTAGGAATGGCTCTGGGTCTTCATCCCCGATACAAGGCTCCACAATCCTTTGCCTTTCAAAAAACTCTTCATTCGAAACTTCCACACTTGAAAGTTAGTTCTGTCAAGCTTCTCTCCAACAATCTGTATCGGACCATCTCCCATTGTTGCAAAAATATAGTAGATGTACCCCTTTGACAAGTTGTATGTCAAACCTGTAAAGCTTCAAATCTCTCCAAATCACATAAAATGCTTGAAAATTGTGTGCATTAACATCCCACAATGATTCATCAACAATGTACACTCGATCAAAGTTGAAACCAAATGATACTTCTTCACAAAAAATTTTCTGGTTTTTTTTCTCGCCAGTAAACAGTCAAAGATTATGCTCTAAATCCTTCAAATCTTGTCCAAATGCAATGATTCAACTTGCATTCGATTGTCAACACATTGCTCCAACATATCCTAGAAGGGTTTGATCAAATTCTTCAAGGTGAATGAGAACCACCAATTTTTGTAGCTCCCTGGTTTGCCTTTTTCTGCATCTGTCAAGTACCACCTCTCACTAAAAGTGCTCTATCTCCTTCAAATATTATCCAAATTCAAAATTTTTTGAATCAAAAGTTTAGCAACTCATAGGACTCTACTTGTACCAAAGGAATTAGGCCAATTTGATATAGACAATGATTAATGCCTTGATTAATGATGCTCTGTTTCTGGACAGACTTTCTGCAAACCTGCAAACCTCTGCTAATTGAGTTCAATGAGCTCCAAATACATCAAATGAGCTGCCCCAAGTGTTATCTTGCTCTTAATCACACTTTTGCTAAGTACTCCAAGCTTTAAAGCATTCAATTTGGTGTCCAAATGAGGGAATTAGACCAAATTCATTGCAAACTGTCCAAGAAACTCTTCTAGAAAGCGCCGCCTGCTCCTGGAGCTCTAGGAGAGAGGGGAAATCACCAATGAGTTGATAGGTCTCTTAGCAATGACCTAATCTATCATGGGTATGAAGGGTTTGACTCAATTTTGCTTCAATCTTCCGCATTTGATCCTCCACACCGGGCATATGTTCTCTGTTTTTGTAGAGTCCAAAAAACCAGAATTTTTTCCTTCACAAATTGCCTGTAATGCATCAATTTTCCATGCAATGACTTGCCCCAAAGTTGCTAATACATGTGTTCATTCACAATACATGAGAGCCTCAGTGTTTGCTTTGCATTTGTGATCCAATACATTTGCCAAGACACACTCCTTCATAAGCTTTCCATTAAAGCTTCAAAACAGAAATTTTCTGCTTGCTTTTGCACCTTTAATCTTCTCTTACACTTGCTCTTGATACCTGCAATCCGCAGAGGGGGTCTTGTTACACTTACCAATGGTCCTTAGCTCTCAAGATCTGATGCCGATGTGTGCTCCACAGCTTCTCCTTTGCTCCAAGCTCCAATGGCTTCCTTCACAGCTTTTTCCTCTTCTTCCCTCTTCTCTCACTCACTCTCACAACATAGCTAATGAGCTCTAGGCTCTGATGCCATGATAAAAAATAGAAGCAGGAGAGAGCACACACAAGAGAAGCAAACCCTAATCCATATCCATCAATCATAAAGAAGGAGAGAAGCCATAGTCACAATCTCCCTCACACACACAAAGGGGAACACAACATAGTGTTATGTCCACACTACAAAGTAAACCTAATGTAATGTCCACACCACACATGACCAATTGGATGCGGTCATAAACACACCACACGATATCTATCTACCATACTGTCACTCTGTCAGCACCCATGTGCTATCCTCCAGCTGTATATGAGCTTGACATTTCAACACTGAGAGAGCAGCCATGTGTGGGAGCTGCTGGTGTCAAGGTGCAAGGAAAGAGTGGGCGCAGCTGGAGGTGCTCTACTGAGCCAACAGAGCCAACGTACTGGTTTTCAAAGAGTGGGCCGCCTTGCAGAGGCGTGGTGAGAGAAGAAGAGAAGCGAGTTTGTGGCATTACAGGTGATCGAGAGGCTAGGCAGCTACTACTGCAGGTGATGGCGCCAAAGGGTGGGCCACTGAAGCAGCTGGTAGTCGGGCTGCTATGAGCACAAGGTGGCTGACAGGGCAAGACAAGAAGGCGAGTGGCTGGCGTGAGAGCTGTTGGGGAGCCGTTTTCAAAGGTAGAGTGTCGCCTATGAGATAGCTGGGGTAGTCACCGGTGATAGTGGAGAGCAAAGGCCACCTTTGAGGTGTTGGCAGCACAGAGACAGGTTACTTGTGAAGAGCAGTGGAAGTGGATGCGTAGGCTGGTGTGGGCCGCGTAAGCAAAGGCTGGAGCATGGACGAACTGAGGTGGTGTGGCCTTGGTTCGGTTAGTCAGAGTGGACAGTGTGTGGCTATGGATAGGTGATCTACGAGGGCTGGTGTGGGCCGCGTAGGTGAAGCTGACAGTGGACAAAGCAGGGTGCCGAGTGAAGCAGAGACAGAGACAGGTGTTGCTACTTGGTGGTGGGCCGGTAGCACTGCAGATAAGCTGCAAGAGGAAGGGTTTGAAGAGGCTGGCAGAGGATCAGCACACAGAGTGAGAGAGAGATGATGGGTAGCTGCTGCTGCTGCTGACGACACATGTAGAAGTGATGGGTCGCAGAGAGTTGAGGGTTAGCTGGTGGGGTGCCTTCTGAAGAAAGTGAGTGGCCGGGTTCATTCTGATGTGATTGGTACAGCAGGCAGGCGAGTGGTTCATGGTGATTGGGGATGTGATGTATCCTCGGCAGTAACAGGCTTGAGTGAGTTTTTTATGGTTGTGTGAGTAAGGCTTCTGTGTCGGGAGAAGCTTGTATAATGTTTTGACTGGGAATATAATTGCTGGGTGTTTGCTTTGGTCTATGGTGCCCCTGTTTTGTGCTGTTTGTCTGGCGTGGGTTGGGTGGTGAATTGTGAGAGAGTGTTCCGTTCATGTGTGTGTTTCCAAGTTTGGGAGGTGGAAGAGCTATAGAGGTAGGGTTTTCTTTCTTTTCTCACCTCACATCCTTCTGGTGCCCCCACTGAGGATAGCTCTGGCATTGTTCTTTGCCTAGAAGGGCGTGTGTTTCACTGAGGAGAGCTCAGGGATTGTTACAGGTTGTCATGATGTGGTCTTATCCGGAGTTTCATGGCAGGAAGGGCGAAGATGTGGTTGACTTTTTGGAGCAGATGGAGTTGGCATGCATTAGCAATCATGTCATGGATGAAGAGCAGGTTCTGAGGCTGATAAGGATTTTCTTGAAGGGAGATGCCCGAAGTTGGCTTAAGGGTTTTGAAGCACAAGATGTGGCATGTGAGATACATGGTGTTTTGACCTTAGACAGGTTGAAAGAAGGCCTTTTGGAGCGTTTCTAGGATTCGAGTGTGCTTTGGCAGGAGTTGAGCATCTTGAAGCAGGTACATGGGAAATCACTGGTGAAGGTATTTACATGTGTATGGGATAAGTGGTGTGTGACATTGAAGCAGGAAGTTCCTCCTATGTTTCTGAAGAAGAGCTTGTTTATTGATGGTTTGCTACCCCATTTGAAGGTCAGGGTTGAGTTGAAGAATCCCAAGTCATTTGATGATGCAGTTAGGGTTGCTAGGGAAAAGGAAGGCAAGATTTTGAAGCAGATGGAGATGGGTATTTATCCGTATGAAGGTGTTGTGTCTACAAGGGATATGCAGGTAAATTTGGTTGAGGCTATGCAAAGTTTGATTAGACAGGAGCCTCAAAGGCCGATACAGGTGCAAAGGGGGATGTTTTATGTGCCTTCTGATTTTTTTCCAAAGTCTTTAAAGTAGGTGAAGGTGGATGAGAAGCAGCAGTGTGAAGGAGCAAAGTGCAGATGAGAAGTTGCCAGTGGATTCTTCTTTGGATTTGGACGTCGTGGCTGTTCATGACAGTGATTTGGATGATATGCATGCACAGGGAAGCAAAGAGGATGATGCCTGTAAGATTCCTCCCCCAACCCCTTTTTGATGTCTAGTATCTTCCCCTGTAATCAACCCTCTTCAGAAATATAAAGACCCTGTTGCTAACTATTTTAGCCTAGAGAGAGAAAAATTATTCTAGAGAGAGAATATTCAGATTTTGAATATTTTTGGATAGAAAAATATCTCTTATAATTCAGATGAGTTCCCCTGAAACAGAAATTCAAAAAGAATTTTCCAATGTGCAATTGGAATTAATTGGAAATAGGTATAAAGAACCTTAGTCTAAGGGTCTAGATTTTCAGAAATCTTTAGACTATGGTCCAATTAAGGTTCCTATGGGCCAATAGCATCAATCCATGTGTAGGGAAGAGATAAATCCAAATTTGTAAAAAGAAGATACCCAAAAATGAGTAAATGCTCACATAAGATGAAGAGTTGAAAATGTACAAGGTTTATTAGTAAAAAACTATGAGCAATATTAAAATGATGCCATTATGACACATATGTAAGGAAGGGGAATTCTTTAAAGGAGGTGCATATTTCACATAAGATGAAGAGTTGAAAATGTACAAGGTTTATTAGTAAAAAACTATGAGCAATATTAAAATGATTCCATTATGACACATATGTAAGGAAGGGGAATTCTTTAAAGGAGGTGCATATTTCACATAAGATGAAGAGTTGAAAATGTACAAGGTTTATTAGTAAAAAAAACTATGAGCAATATTAAAATGATTCCATTATGACACATATGTAAGGAAGGGGAGTTCTTTAAAGGAGGTGCATATTTCACATGCTTGAATGAGTTTTAAACTCATAAAAATTGAGATATTTCATCTCTCCTCTCTCCTCATTTAAGTCTAGTTCCAAAAAGTTAGCTTAACTGACCTAAAAATGGTCAAATATTGACCAAACTGATTTAGAAAATTCTAGAATCAGTTTGTTTGGTTAGGAGCTCAATTTTTCCTATAAATAGAAGCCTCCTCCTTGTTGAAAAAGATATAGTGTTTATGCATCGTTACTCTACTCCACCTAAGCCAAGAACTGTGAATTCATTTAATAATTCACTAGTTTTTGGAGCTTCCCTCTTTCTTCAATCCCCATTAGTGGCTCCATCAACATACTTAACCAATTGATTGGTTGGGGGCCTCTACCGTGAACAAAGAATCAAGCAAGTTGTAAGGTAATTAGTGAATATTGATCTTTCTATAATTTCTCAATGTTTCTCTCTTCTCAACCCCTCTCAAGCTTGAGAAGTTTAATTGGTATGGTTTTTTTTAAATGCTATTGAAGTTTGAATAGTAGTGAAGAGTTACATAATGCTATTGAAGTTAATTTTCATTTATGTTTAAATTCTAATGATTTTTATGTAAATTCTCTCTCTCACTCAAGAAATGGTCATACTCATGACCCGTTCTCAATCCAAATCAAGCTTTTCATAAAGCTTTTCCTTAACCCAAGATTAAGCTATGCTTGAGGCAAAATTAATGGCTTTTTTCTATGCTTTTAGTTTATGTATATTAATGATTCAATCCATTATGGATTAATAATCCAATTAGAGATTATTTTAATTATTTCCTTAATGATAAGCATTATCCCTTAGAAATATTGAGATTTATCAGTCATAGCAGTGGAGCTATGGCAAAATTTTTATAAAAATTATGCATAAAATAATCTCATTCAAAGCATAAAAAGAGGACTTCCTACCATATTCTAGGAATTATCATCCTAGATTAATTGAAAGAATCTCATTATAATCATGGAGAAATTGAATTTTAATATCATGCATAAAGGAAAATTTTTTATATCAAAAGTGTTATTTTTACCATTTTTATTTCATGCATAGAAGTATGCATAATGGATAAATTTTTATATCAAAAGTGTTATTTTTATCATTTTTATTTTCATGCATAGAAGTATGCATAATGGATAAATTTTTATATCAAAAGTGTTATTTTTATCATTTTTATTTTCATGCATAGAAGTATGCATAAAGGATAAATTTTTATATCAAAAGTGTTATTTTTATCATTTTTATTTTCATGCATAGAAGTATGCATAAAGGATAAATTTTTATATCAAAAGTGTTATTTTTATCATTTTTATTTTCATGCATAGAAGTATGCATAAAGGATAAATTTTTATATTAAAAGTGTTACTTTTATCATTTTTAATTTTCATGCATAGAAGTATGCATAAAGGAAAAAATTTTATATCAAAAGTGTTACTTTTATCATTTTTAATTTTCATGCATAGAAGTATGCATAAAGGAAAAATTTTTATATCAAAAGTGTTACTTTTATCATATTGGATTTCATGCATATAGGTATGCATAAAAGATATTCTTTTTATACTAAAAGTGTGATTTTCCTCATAAATGGATTTTATGCTTAACTTAGATGCATAAGAGAAATTCTTTTATTCTAAAAGTGTAATTCCCTACCAAATTGAAATTATGCATAAGAAGATGCATAAAAGATTGATTTTAATTTCGAAAGTGTTAGTCTCCTTAAATGGAATTTATGTATAAATAAATGTGTAGAGAAATCTTATATCAAATATAAGAATTCTCTTTTTTTTTTAAAAAGATATGAAATGTGATAAGATGTAATAAGAGGTGTATGAGATGTGATAAGAATTGATAAGATGCGTATGGAAAGTGATAGGATGTGATAAGAGGTGTATGAGATATGATAAGAATTGATAAGATGCGTATGGAAAGTGATAGGATGTGATAAGAGGTGTATGAGATGTGATAAGAATTGATAAGATGCGTATGGAAAGTGATAGGATGTGATAAGAGGTGTATGAGATGTAAAAAGATGTGATAAGATGTGTATGAGATATGATAAGATTTGATAAGATGCGTATGGAAAGTGATAGGATGTGATAAGAGGTGTATGAGATGTAAAAAGATGTGATAAGATGTGTATGAGATGTGATAGAATGTGTTAAGATGAGTTAGGATGTGTTAAGCTGTATATGGGATGTGTTAGGACGAGAATGGATGTAATATGGTTGTATGAATGTGATGTGGATGTATACATGTAGATGTATATGTATGAATGTGAATGTTGATGTGGATGTGGATGTATGGATGTAGATACGGATGTGTATGTATGTATGTGGATGTGTATGTATGAATGAGGATGTAAAAATGGACGTATGTATATAGATGTGGATGTATGGATGTATGGATGTATGTATGTAGATGTGGATGTATGGATGTGATTGTGAATGAAGAGGTGGATGTGAATGTATGGATGTAGATACGGATGTGGATGTATGTATGTGAATGTGGATGTATGAATGAGGATGTGAAAATGGATGTATGCATGTGAATGTGGATGTATGAATATGAATGTGGATGTGTGGATGTGGAAATGGAGGTATGGATGTATGAATGTAGATGTGGATGTATGCATGTAGATGCGTATGTATGAATGTGAAATTGGATGTATGATGTGGACGTACGAACATGGATATGTATATAGAATAATGAATATGAAGATGTATGTGAGATAATGTAGTCTATATGAGTGAATGGATGAGAACGAGTACACACTGAATGGAATGTGGAATAAGTAATGTGGTCCGAGAGTGGATAATATGGAAAGACAAGAGTTCGTTATAGAAACTGTATTTGTGACTGTTTGTAAATGACTGTTTTATGTCAAGAATGCTGGAGAAGCATTTTGACCGTCTTAAGGATTAAGGTCATGAAGACTGAACTGATAAAGTTGCAACTGCTGACGGAGAGTCAATGGAGGACGTCTCGCGTAGCAAGGTCGATCGAGGTCTTGACCAGCCTCGGCTCGATTTAAATGGTGAGCTTCCGGTACGGTGGATGAGGGACCAAGGAAGCGGCCTATGAGTGAAGCGCTAGGTCACCTGCGAAGGATCCTAGAGGGTGCTGACCATACGGTGCTCGGGCTCTGGGTTGCCGAAGATACCCACACGTGCGTCGTGGAAGATATTGGAACAAGGAGTAAGAGTTGTTTTCTGAAACCGGGCATGGATCTGGTTGATTGACCTTGCTGGTCCTCAACAGATGAGTCCATGGCTCTTTTATATGGATCTGTGGGTTGATCTTGCTGAACTTCCACGGAGATTCCATTCTATTATATGAATATATTGCCGGTTACTATGAGCTAGGAACTATGGAAAAGGCCTCTGAGAGAACAGGTGGTGAGCGTTCTGGTTGCCAATGATGCCATAAGTACACCGATGAAAGAATGACTGGAAATAAGGATTCAACCAGAGACTTTGAGGATTGTCATCAGTGACATAATGGTTTTATTAAAGGATTGTTTTAAAGCTAGTTGATGCTAAGAAAAAGGCAATTTCATATTGGGTGTGTAAGTGGTATGACTAGTTTTATGTTTGCATGAACTTCCGGCTAGGGGGCCTTGGAACTCTTTTCCTTGGTACCCGGGACAAAACCTAACCAAATTTCAAATTGGATCCCATCACTACAGTGGTTGGGCGGTTGGCTAACCCATGGGATCGGATGGGGTTAGGCTGGACTGATGGATCCGTAAATCGAGATTTAATTTCTATTATTACGATAGATGAAGTAAATCCCGGATAGAAATTGTTCTATGGATAGGAATCAACGGCTGTGCCTCTTGATGGGGAAAAAAGCGTTGATCCCAATGATCCAAGTGCAAGTTCTTCCTTGATTTGACCAAGTACCGTTAAAGGTGCAGTCAGATCAGTTTGATCAGTAATGATCTTGACTACGTTAGAGTAAAGAGTTATCTTGGTGGAATCGCCCGTGCTTTCCGGGTAAAGGAAGTTTTTCCGGTTTCGGTTTTGGACAAACCGACGGATTAGTCTCTTGTCCGGATATCCGTGGGCGAGGCCTTGAGTGTGGGATCCTTGTTCCGTGTGAGAAGTGCTACTTTCGCTGCTAGTACCCCGAATCCGTTGCGCGGTGGGGACAGGGATCTCACAGTTGGTATCAGAGCGGTTTTGAAAGCTAATAAAGATAATTAAATTCTTATCTGAAATTGGTAATAAGAATTCAGAAACAGCATTTTCATAATGTATTTTCATTCCGTAAGCTTCTTTAAGGAAGAAATTTTAATCAAAGAAATTGTTTTTATAGATGGAAGTTCCACATTTATCTGGTATTCCCGACCTCACCCAGTCTCAAGATATGATTGCATTTGCCTTCGAGCATCTCATCTCTTCCGCTTCAACACGAACAAGCCGAGCAAGACTCGCACGCCATTTCGAGGAATTATATTTTCCTAACCCAGTGGAGAGACAACAGCATAAGTGGGTTGCAGGGCTATATATCCACGCCTCTTATAACCGGCGTGCAATGCTGAGGCAGAACCTCTCATTGGCCATGATTTTGATAAAGCTGAAAATGACGCGTGGTGTCATTCTATATCTTTCAACGCCTCAAAATTTCAGACGTGCTTGCCGAGTTTATAGACTCCTTAGTCGATTTATCCCTAAGGAGAAAATAATAGCTCCCTTCGCAGTTAGAGAACTTATGTAACAGGGCATGACTATGGCCCAGTACCGTCGTCTTATACGTCTCTCGAAGAGATTTTGAATTTTGGAGCCGAGCCACTCTATGTAATTATTGCAACTTGTATATAAATATACAAATGTTTTTTTTACGGACGATCGGATAAAGAAAAATCTATTTATCAGACTTAAGTCATAGATCTCCAATAAGATCAACTGAGGAGCAAATTATGTCAAAAGTTTATCAAGACGCACAAAAAGGTTGTAATTGTTTGATATAATTCATACAAATTGTTAATTCAAATTGAAATTCGTAAATTAGTAATTGGGTCTTCAATTGGAAGTACCGCAATTGTATGGAACCCTGACTTGCTTGAGACCTAGACATGATGGTATTTACCTTATAGTTTCGAGTATCATGACTATCCGTATATACCGAGGGTATAACTGCAGCTCTTTACCGACAGTATATACGAGTAAATCTAAGACTTGAAATTATAAGCGTTAATGCTATCCAGATGATGATTTTGAATGTGGTTGATATGATTTTTAATTCTGTTTGGGAACTGATGAATTGATTTGGATTCTGATTGAAAAATGATGATCCTTGAAAATGGGTTGAAATGTAATAAGCTGAGCGAAACCACAATGTGGATGATTGGGACGAGTCCCTGTAATGATAAATGATGAAAATGATTCAGCAAATCACTATGAGATTAGTGGATTATGTTGTCAAATTGCTACTGTTAATACTTGAGACGGTAGATCAAGTTAAGGGATGACAAATTGAGAACTTGCTTAACTTAAATTCCGTGGAGGAATGTTCTGAAGGAAATTTTCGGTCTAATGGACCATTATCGTGTTAAAGATATGAATGATATGATTTGAATGAATTGTTATTTAATGATGAATTCTATATAAGGGATATTTATCCCCATATTCTGTTGGGTTGACCGGAATATAAGGAACCCCAGAATAAATTGGATCTTAAGCAAAAAAGTTGTCCTCTAATTGCGAGATGAGGACATCTTGCTCCTTTTAAGTGGGGTAGAATGTAAGATTCCTCCCCCAACCTTAGAGGTATACAGGAGTAAGAATCTCCCTTTCTGATCTTATAATTATTCTCTCTCTAAAATAAAAGAAAGATTCTGTTTAAAAAAGGAAGAACCTTTTTCCTGAATACTTCTCAAGAGTTCCACCTGTTTTAAGGATTCAGAACAACGAGTTCAGAAGTGAGAATCGATGTTTTGGATATCAAGGTTTTGGTCTCGAGTACGGCCCAAAAGAAGTTCTTTATCTCTTGGGAAGTATAAGAAGTTATCTCCCAGATATTGTGGACCAAAGAAAGTAGGTGATTTAGCTTACGAACTTCTTTTATCTCCTCATCTCAAAGTTCTGAATGCCTTCTATAGAAAAATGTGCCAAACCCAAATCATGGAAAGACGGTAAAACTTCAGTGGCAAGTTACCGTTGGCTTCTAAGTTACGCTAGCTCCTTCCTTTATATAAGTCGTAACTTTTACTTGTCGTTCACAGTAATCTTACTTCCATCGATCTTCTTTCTTTCTTAATCTCCTTCATGGCTTGGCAACAAGAATTAGTTTTATCCATGATGATTTCTCACCTTCAAGACGCAAGGGAGTCTGTGAAGAAAGATTTTATAGAGCAGTATGAGCGCTCACTTTTCCCTCACTTGGGAACTTCTGTAGCGCAGACAAAATGGCGGACCTATCAAGACATAACTAGGGTAACACCCTGGGGTCAGCAGCACTTTCGTAACAATGTCCGCTTGGCCATGGTTATTGAAGCTTTGGGTTTGGGTCCCCGATACTACTGCGTCATGAGATCAAGGCATCCTGGGTTTTCTGAGCGGGTCTTCTTACTGGCGTGTTTTCTTCCTCATGAGAAGATATGCCTTTACCCCGTTTTTGGCTTGCCTCTCAGAGGTCCTTTTGTTAGAACACCTCATACCACTGAGATAGGCGCAGCAATAACCCACAGAATCATTCCCATAGATGAGTTACCTTATACTTGTGCAGCTTGTGAGGACTGCTTTTGTGACCATATGATGGACGGGCTTATGGAAGTGTAAAGAGTTCCTCTATCTTTACTGTATAAGTTCCGAGAATGAATAAAGTTTAAATCTTGTTCGTATTTTGAATCTTGCTCTCTTTAAGACTTATCTTGGTGGTTAATCTTGATTAAAATTTTTCTCTAAGTCTCATATTCGTGAATCCTGCGAAATTATCACAAGTTGCGAGATGAAGACATCTCGCGTTTTTTAAGTGGGGTAGAATGTAAGATTCCTCCCCCAACCCCTTTTTGATGTCTAGTATCTTCCCCTGTAATCAACCCTCTTCAGAAATATAAAGACCCTGTTGCTAACTATTTTAGCCTAGAGAGAGAAAAATTATTCTAGAGAGAGAATATTCAGATTTTGAATATTTTTGGATAGAAAAATATCTCTTATAATTCAGATGAGTTCCCCTGAAACAGAAATTCAAAAAGAATTTTCCAATGTGCAATTGGAATTAATTGGAAATAGGTATAAAGAACCTTAGTCTAAGGGTCTAGATTTTCAGAAATCTTTAGACTATGGTCCAATTAAGGTTCCTATGGGCCAATAGCATCAATCCATGTGTAGGGAAGAGATAAATCCAAATTTGTAAAAAGAAGATACCCAAAAATGAGTAAATGCTCACATAAGATGAAGAGTTGAAAATGTACAAGGTTTATTAGTAAAAAACTATGAGCAATATTAAAATGATGCCATTATGACACATATGTAAGGAAGGGGAATTCTTTAAAGGAGGTGCATATTTCACATAAGATGAAGAGTTGAAAATGTACAAGGTTTATTAGTAAAAAACTATGAGCAATATTAAAATGATTCCATTATGACACATATGTAAGGAAGGGGAATTCTTTAAAGGAGGTGCATATTTCACATAAGATGAAGAGTTGAAAATGTACAAGGTTTATTAGTAAAAAAAACTATGAGCAATATTAAAATGATTCCATTATGACACATATGTAAGGAAGGGGAGTTCTTTAAAGGAGGTGCATATTTCACATGCTTGAATGAGTTTTAAACTCATAAAAATTGAGATATTTCATCTCTCCTCTCTCCTCATTTAAGTCTAGTTCCAAAAAGTTAGCTTAACTGACCTAAAAATGGTCAAATATTGACCAAACTGATTTAGAAAATTCTAGAATCAGTTTGTTTGGTTAGGAGCTCAATTTTTCCTATAAATAGAAGCCTCCCCCTTGTTGAAAAAGATATAGTGTTTATGCATCGTTACTCTACTCCACCTAAGCCAAGAACTGTGAATTCATTTAATAATTCACTAGTTTTTGGAGCTTCCCTCTTTCTTCAATCCCCATTAGTGGCTCCATCAACATACTTAACCAATTGATTGGTTGGGGGCCTCTACCGTGAACAAAGAATCAAGCAAGTTGTAAGGTAATTAGTGAATATTGATCTTTCTATAATTTCTCAATGTTTCTCTCTTCTCAACCCCTCTCAAGCTTGAGAAGTTTAATTGGTATGGTTTTTTTTAAATGCTATTGAAGTTTGAATAGTAGTGAAGAGTTACATAATGCTATTGAAGTTAATTTTCATTTATGTTTAAATTCTAATGATTTTTATGTAAATTCTCTCTCTCACTCAAGAAATGGTCATACTCATGACCCGTTCTCAATCCAAATCAAGCTTTTCATAAAGCTTCTCCTTAACCCAAGATTAAGCTATGCTTGAGGCCAAATTAATGGCTTTTTTCTATGCTTTTAGTTTATGTATATTAATGATTCAATCCATTATGGATTAATAATCCAATTAGAGATTATTTTAATTATTTCCTTAATGATAAGCATTATCCCTTAGAAATATTGAGATTTATCAGTCATAGCAGTGGAGCTATGGCAAAATTTTTATAAAAATTATGCATAAAATAATCTCATTCAAAGCATAAAAAGAGGACTTCCTACCATATTCTAGGAATTATCATCCTAGATTAATTGAAAGAATCTCATTATAATCATGGAGAAATTGAATTTTAATATCATGCATAAAGGAAAATTTTTTATATCAAAAGTGTTATTTTTACCATTTTTATTTCATGCATAGAAGTATGCATAATGGATAAATTTTTATATCAAAAGTGTTATTTTTATCATTTTTATTTTCATGCATAGAAGTATGCATAATGGATAAATTTTTATATCAAAAGTGTTATTTTTATCATTTTTATTTTCATGCATAGAAGTATGCATAAAGGATAAATTTTTATATCAAAAGTGTTATTTTTATCATTTTTATTTTCATGCATAGAAGTATGCATAAAGGATAAATTTTTATATCAAAAGTGTTATTTTTATCATTTTTATTTTCATGCATAGAAGTATGCATAAAGGATAAATTTTTATATTAAAAGTGTTACTTTTATCATTTTTAATTTTCATGCATAGAAGTATGCATAAAGGAAAAATTTTTATATCAAAAGTGTTACTTTTATCATTTTTAATTTTCATGCATAGAAGTATGCATAAAGGAAAAATTTTTATATCAAAAGTGTTACTTTTATCATATTGGATTTCATGCATATAGGTATGCATAAAAGATATTCTTTTTATACTAAAAGTGTGATTTTCCTCATAAATGGATTTTATGCTTAACTTAGATGCATAAGAGAAATTCTTTTATTCTAAAAGTGTAATTCCCTACCAAATTGAAATTATGCATAAGAAGATGCATAAAAGATTGATTTTAATTTCGAAAGTGTTAGTCTCCTTAAATGGAATTTATGTATAAATAAATGTGTAGAGAAATCTTATATCAAATATAAGAATTCTCTTTTTTTTTTAAAAAGATATGAAATGTGATAAGATGTGATAAGAGGTGTATGAGATGTGATAAGAATTGATAAGATGCGTATGGAAAGTGATAGGATGTGATAAGAGGTGTATGAGATATGATAAGAATTGATAAGATGCGTATGGAAAGTGATAGGATGTGATAAGAGGTGTATGAGATGTGATAAGAATTGATAAGATGCGTATGGAAAGTGATAGGATGTGATAAGAGGTGTATGAGATGTAAAAAGATGTGATAAGATGTGTATGAGATATGATAAGATTTGATAAGATGCGTATGGAAAGTGATAGGATGTGATAAGAGGTGTATGAGATGTAAAAAGATGTGATAAGATGTGTATGAGATGTGATAGAATGTGTTAAGATGAGTTAGGATGTGTTAAGATGTATATGGGATGTGTTAGGACGAGAATGGATGTAATATGGTTGTATGAATGTGATGTGGATGTATACATGTAGATGTATATGTATGAATGTGAATGTTGATGTGGATGATGATGTATGGATGTAGATACGGATGTGTATGTATGTATGTGGATGTGTATGTATGAATGAGGATGTAAAAATGGACGTATGTATATAGATGTGGATGTATGGATGTATGGATGTATGTATGTAGATGTGGATGTATGGATGTGATTGTGAATGAAGAGGTGGATGTGAATGTATGGATGTAGATACGGATGTGGATGTATGTATGTGAATGTGGATGTATGAATGAGGATGTGAAAATGGATGTATGCATGTGAATGTGGATGTATGAATATGAATGTGGATGTGTGGATGTGGAAATGGAGGTATGGATGTATGAATGTAGATGTGGATGTATGCATGTAGATGCGTATGTATGAATGTGAAATTGGATGTATGATGTGGACGTACGAACATGGATATGTATATAGAATAATGAATATGAAGATGTATGTGAGATAATGTAGTCTATATGAGTGAATGGATGAGAACGAGTACAACTGAATGGAATGTGGAATAAGTAATGTGGTCCGAGAGTGGATAATATGGAAAGACAAGAGTTCGTTATAGAAACTGTATTTGTGACTGTTTGTAAATGACTGTTTTATGTCAAGAATGCTGGAGAAGCATTTTGACCGTCTTAAGGATTAAGGTCATGAAGACTGAACTGATAAAGTTGCAACTGCTGACGGAGAGTCAATGGAGGACGTCTCGCGTAGCAAGGTCGATCGAGGTCTTGACCAGCCTCGGCTCGATTTAAATGGTGAGCTTCCGGTACGGTGGATGAGGGACCAAGGAAGCGGCCTATGAGTGAAGCGCTAGGTCACCTGTGAAGGATCCTAGAGGGTGCTGACCATACGGTGCTCGGGCTCTGGGTCGCCGAAGATACCCACACGTGCGTCGTGGAAGATATTGGAACAAGGAGTAAGAGTTGTTTTCTGAAACCGGGCATGGATCTGGTTGATTGACCTTGCTGGTCCTCAACAGATGAGTCCATGGCTCTTTTATATGGATCTGTGGGTTGATCTTGCTGATCTTCCACGGAGATTCCATTCTATTATATGAATATATTGCCGGTTACTATGAGCTAGGAACTATGGAAAAGGCCTCTGAGAGAACAGGTGGTGAGCGTTCTGGTTGCCAATGATGCCATAAGTACACCGATGAAAGAATGACTGGAAATAAGGATTCAACCAGAGACTTTGAGGATTGTCATCAGTGACATAATGGTTTTATTAAAGGATTGTTTTAAAGCTAGTTGATGCTAAGAAAAAGGCAATTTCATATTGGGTGTGTAAGTGGTATGACTAGTTTTATGTTTGCATGAACTTCTGGCTAGGGGGCCTTGGAACTCTTTTCCTTGGTACCCGGGACAAAACCTAACCAAATTTCAAATTGGATCCCATCACTACAGTGGTTGGGCGGTTGGCTAACCCATGGGATCGGATGGGGTTAGGCTGGACTGATGGATCCGTAAATCGAGATTTAATTTCTATTATTACGATAGATGAAGTAAATCCCGGATAGAAATTGTTCTATGGATAGGAATCAACGGCTGTGCCTCTTGATGGGGAAAAAAGCGTTGATCCCAATGATCCAAGTGCAAGTTCTTCCTTGATTTGACCAAGTACCGTTAAAGGTGCAGTCAGATCAGTTTGATCAGTAATGATCTTGACTACGTTAGAGTAAAGAGTTATCTTGGTGGAATCGCCCGTGCTTTCCGGGTAAAGGAAGTTTTTCCGGTTTCGGTTTTGGACAAACCGACGGATTAGTCTCTTGTCCGGATATCCGTGGGCGAGGCCCCGAGTGTGGGACCCTTGTTCCGTGTGAGAAGTGCTACTTCCGCTGCTAGTACCCCGAATCCGTTGCGCGGTGGGGACAGGGATCTCACAATGCCTTGGGATTGGCTGATAAGAAGGAAGAGGAGCTAGATACAAGATGCTTTGAGGATGATTCTTTGCTTGAGACAAGGGAGGAGGATGGGGTAGAGACTTCTGATGAAGTGAAGATGGTTTGTGATGCGGGATGTGGAGAGCATGGAGGAAGATCCTATCATCTTGGATTTTCTGGGACAGCTTGATGATGGTCTGGTACCTGCAATGAAAGGTATGGATGTTTTTCCATTTGATGCATTAGGTGCTGAGGAGTCTTTAGACGATGATACCAGGGGGGTTGGCAACACTCAAGAAGATATGCATGTAGATTTGGCTGATAAAGAGCGTTGTGAGGTGAGTATTGTGCCTGAGGATGATATATGGGAAGTTGCTAGCCTTGAGGAGCCAGAGGTGGAGATGGATGTAGATATGATTGAGAGTGTAGCTAAGGCTTCTTTGCGGGTTGCTGAGATGCTAAAGGCAAAGTGCATGGAGGATAAGGGTGCTGAACCAGCTGAGTTGTATGGTTGTGAAGAGATGCCTGTATTTCAGGAGCTAGAAGTGCTGGGTGGACACTCCCATTGGAGAGGATGTGGATTTTGGTGTGCATAAAGGTCAAGATGCTGGAACCTGGACTTCACTGGTAATGATGGATGGGATGCTAGATGCTGGAATGCCACAGATTTTGAAGATGAGGAGGTCTATTGTGAGTGAAGAGCAAAGGCTTGAAGATGATGCTGTGTGGTCAGAGTCTGTGAATGCTGATCAGATGATGGACGTGAATGATTTTCTGGCTATGGTTGATGTTTGGTATGCAGTGATACAGCCATGGTGTTTCATGGATGCTGGGGAATGGGATGGTGAGTTGCTATTTCCTTTTGATCCTGGTGGATAGCTATCGGACTATGATGAATGCTGCTGAGCATGAATGCTCTAGTAGATGGGGGGGTTGGCAAAGTATGTCAGGCGTTTTTCTGAGAGGTATTTCGGGCTTGTGTATATATGGATGCGTGGTATGCGTGAAGGTTTTTCTTTTGAGGGCATTGCCAGGTGTACAGGGTGGATGGTTTTGTTTTGAGGCCTGTTCGGAAGGTAGCTGCTGGAGATGGTATCTGTTGGAATTAGGGTTGCAGGAATGCACACACAACTTCAAGAAGATGAGGAAGCTTGAGCACAACACAGTAGTGTATTATGAGTGCCAAAAATGAAAGATAACAAGCCCTAGAAGATAATGGGCGTATATACAATGCACGGGGGAAAAAACCTCCTAGTAAGGGAAAAAGTGCCCCGGCGGTCCTAAGTGTGTTCACACACATCACTACTATAATATGGTAACAAATCCCCCCTGGAGTGATGCGGTGAACAAGAGCTAGCACTCATGTATAGGGAAGTGTCTAGCTATGTGGACGAATCCACAAAAGGGAGTAAGCCCAAAGCTTTGCGAAAAGCTTCGAACTTCTCACGAGGCAGAGCCTTTGTGAAAAGGTCTGCAAGGTTATCCTGTGTTGGCACATAAGCCAAACTGATCTCTCCTGCAGAGAGTCTCTCCCTGACATAATGGTAGTGCACCTCAATGTGCTTCGTACGAGCATGGAACACTGGGTTCCGCGCAACTGCCAATGCGCTCTGACTGTCAGTGAAGATGGTGGTGGCAGATGGCTGCCCAACACCCAAATCAGCCATAAGGCGTCTGAGCCACACACACTCAACCGTAGCTGTGAAAGCTGCCCTGTACTCAGCTTCACAACTAGAAGTGGCCACAGTAGGCTGCTTCTTGCTCAACCATGATATGCATGAGCTTCCAAGAGAGTCTCTCCCTGACATAATGGTAGTGCACCTCAATGTGCTTCGTACGAGCATGGAACACTGGGTTCCGCGCAACTGCCAATGCGCTCTGACTGTCAGTGAAGATGGTGGTGGCAGATGGCTGCCCAACACCCAAATCAGCCATAAGGCGTCTGAGCCACACACACTCAACCGTAGCTGTGAAAGCTGCCCTGTACTCAGCTTCACAACTAGAAGTGGCCACAGTAGGCTGCTTCTTGCTCAACCATGATATGCATGAGCTTCCAAGCATGAAGCAAAAACCACTCGTGGACACGCGTGTGTCATAACAACCAGCCCAGTCAGAATCTGAAAAAGCATGTAAATCTGGCGACAATGATCCCCCCTTGGGATAAAACAACCCAAGATGCCGAGTACCACTCAAATAGCGAAAGATACGCTTCACTGCCTGCCAATGCTTAATGCCTGGGCTATGCATAAATCTGCTCACCTGTGAGACTGCAAACTGAATGTCTGGCCTCGTTATGCATACATAAATGAGACAACCAACAGCTGTCTGATAGAGTGTGACATCAAAGTGATCTCCAGCATCATGAAGACTCAACTTCAAACCTGTCTCCATTGGAGTAGCAATAGGCTTGCAGTCTTCAAGGCCAAATCTCCGCAACAATGTTTCAATATACTTTGTCTGACACAAAGCAATACCTCCATCACACTGCTTAAATTGTATCCCCAAATAATGATGCAAATGCCCCAAATCTGACATCTCAAAAGAGGCATTCAAATCAGCCTTAAAATCAGCAATATGACTCTCATTTGGTCCTGTGAGCAGCATGTCATCGACATAGAGAGCAATGATTAGATGTACACCATCCACACGTTTAGCATACAAAGTGCTTTCTGTTGGACTATTCTGAAACCCATGTGCAGTCAAATATGCATGTATTTTTTCATACCAAGCTCGTGGAGCTTGCTTTAAACCATATAAAGCCTTTTTTAACCTGCACACTTTGTTTTCCTGCCCTCTTTGAACAAAACCACGAGGCTGCGATACATACACCTCCTCATGCAAATCTCCATTTAAGAACGCAGTCTTTATGTCCAGCTGATGTACATTCCAACCATTATGAGCTGCTAATGCACAGATGCTACGAACAGTGGTCATACGACATGTGGGAGCAAAAGTCTCATCAAAATCAATGCCCTTCTCTTGAGCATAACCTTTTGCAACAAGCCTAGCCTTATGGCGATCCACTGTGCCATCAGGCTTACGCTTCAATTTGTATACCCACTTAGTGCCAATGGTCTTCTTGCCAGGGGGCAAGTCACATAAAGACCATGTACCATTCTTCATAATAGCATCGTATTCTGCTTGCATAGCAGCCATCCAATTTTCTGAACTTTGTGCCTCATCAAATGAAACAGGCTCACTTTCATCGCACATACTAGAAACAGCCAATGCATAACAATCTGACGCATAAGAGGCACCATGAGAGCCAGAACGAGTGCGACTAGACAAAGGGGCATCCAACTTGCTGTCACGCAAAGTCTGCACCAGCCATCTAGGCATGTTTTTAGAGCCCTCAATCTCTTGTCTCTCATCCTCAAGTGCATCATGCACATCTACATTAGATATAGGCTGATCTGTGCCATCATTTAAAACCTGCATAGGCTGAAAAACTGCCTCATGAGGTATTGCACTTGACTGTGCACCACTGAAAAGAGGCAACAATGTATCATAGACATCACGTGAGCTGATATCTGTCTCCTTAGTACATGAAACCAAGGGCTGAACTGCATCTTCCACAAATACAACATCACGGCTAACCAAAATGCGCTTTGTCTGTGGATGATACAAACGATAGCCTTTGCTCTCAGCACTATATCCAACAAAAATACATTTGACAGCTTTGTCATCCAATTTTCTGCGATGTTGCACAGGCACTAATGCATATGCCAGGCAACCAAAAACACGTAAATGGCCAACAGATGGCTTGCGGCCATGCCAAGCCTCATATGGAGTGACAACCTGTAATGCTTTGGTGGGACACCTGTTTAGTACATAAGTGGCACACATGACAGCCTCAAGCCAAAAACCATGTGGTAGACTTTGACTCTTAACCATACATCTTGCCATTTCCATGAGAGACCTGTTTTTTCTCTCAGCCACACCATTTTGCTGTGGTGTATACGGCACTGTACATTGGTGTTTTATCCCACGCTCAGCCAGAAATGCATTAAATTCTGAAGACATATACTCCCCCCCTCGATCTGAACGGAGGGTGCCCATCTTACTTTGTGACACATTTTCAGCCATAACCAAAAACTGTTTGAAGCACAAAAACACTTCGGACTTTGCCTTCAAAGGATATACCCATGCATGCCTGGTAAAATCATCAATGAAAGTCACGAAGTAAAGGTAGTTTCCAAATGATGGAGTTTGCATGGGACCACAAACATCACTGTGAACAAGCTGCAATCTGCGTTCAGCTCTCACTGATCCATCTTTGGGAAAGGAAGCACGCTGCATTTTACCCAATATGCAGCCCTCACAAACATGCTTGACAGGTGCCTCAAGCTTAGGCAAAGAAGACACCATTTCAGATTTCTGCAGGCGCAGCAAACTTGCAAAATTCAGATGACCAAAACGTGCATGCCACAGTTTTGCATTTGAAATAGCCTGCGTATCCATAATAGCACATGCTGAATCCTTTACACATTTGCCATCCATATTGAGCTTATACAGCCCTCGACATAGTGAACCAGATGCTACAATGATGTCACCACAAGAGAGATCATGAACAGTACATCTGTCATCCACAAATTTTATAACCAAACCGGTTTTGGCAAATGCGGAGACTGACAGCAGATTCTTTTTGATCCCTGGCACATACAATGCATCAAAAAGTGTAAAGGTGTTGCCATTTGCAACATTCAGCACAATCTGTCCAACTCCTTCAACGGGATAAGAGGAGTTATTGGCACAAGTGACAGTATTCCCTGTGGGAGCAGACTCAAGGAAGGTGAATAAACTGCGCTGCGAGGTGATATGCTTAGTGGCACCACTGTCAAAGTACCATACATCTGAATCTACTGCAGACATGCATGTGTCATGCAAAGATGGGTCATAACTGCACTGCGCATTGAATGCCCATTCTGTATCTAGCACAACATTAGCAGATTCATTGTTAGAAGGAGAGGCATCTGCAACAACAGCCATACCAGCCTCTTTCTTCTTAGCCTCTTTCGCAGCCAGCTTAGGACACGCTTTGATGACATGATCATTTCCCTTACAGTACTTGCAAAATGTCTTCTGTTTGTCACCCTTCTTCTCATCTTTGTCTTCCTTCTTTGGTTGCGCAGCATTTGCAGATTTCTGCTTACTAGAAGAAAAGCCAGCTTTACCTTTCCCGCTTCTCTGACTAGCAACAAAAGCTTGATCTGCGACACGCATAATATTCCTGTTTTGCCTTGACTGGTCTTCTTGCAGCAAAACAGAAACTAACTCCTCAAATGATAAGGCATTGGGATTGCCTTTCATCATCAAGCGAAGAGTGGAAGCAAAACCCTGATAAGAATCTGGTAAACCATTCAAAACAGTCTGCACAAGTGAACTGTCTGACAGGATTTCATCTGCAGAAATGAGCTGCTCTTTGAAATCCTTGATCTTTGTCAAAAAGCTATCCATAGAATCACCTTCGTTCATATGCTCACTCTCCAACTGTTTTCGGAGGTAAGCAACACGAGCCTCATTTCTTGCCTGATACAATGTGGCAAGTACATCCCAAGCATCCTTAGAAGTCCTGCAAGAGCGAATATGTGGGATAATGGTACGTTTGACAGACAGCGCAATCAAGGCATGAGCCTGCGCATCTCTACCATCCCACCGAATCTGCTCTGCTGAAAGTGGTGGTTCTCGAACAGCTGCTACAGCACTTGTGCCTGCACCATCATCAACAGTACCTGTTTCTGATGTGTTTGCAGCATTCCCAGCCACAATAGGACGTGCATCAATACCCTGCACAATATTCCATAACCCCTTTGCTACCAATACATGTCGCATCATATATGCCCACAATGGATAGTTGGTGCCATCCAACTTATCCTCAGCAGCCAACATGCGGAATACATCATTGTTGTCAGCCATGGCCAATGACTGTACTACTAGATGTAAATGCTGTCTGTAAGAGGTAAACCTGTATAAAATCGACCTGTGCTATGTAGCACAGCCCAAAACAGACGAATGGGCACCTGTCCTGCAGATTTTAATCTTGACAGAAAATCTGCACAGTAGGACGATTTTGCCTGCGCAGTACTTGGAATGCAAAAACGGAGGGCGAAATGACCTCAGATCAAAATTCTGAAATGACGCTCGTGAAACCTCGTCGCAATCGGAGGAGATGAAGCGGCAGGTGCCGGTGATGCTGCCCGGGAGGAGGAAGCCTGCTCTGATACCAATTGTTGGAATTAGGGTTGCAGGAATGCACACACAACTTCAAGAAGATGAGGAAGCTTGAGCACAACACAGTAGTGTATTATGAGTGCCAAAAATGAAAGATAACAAGCCCTAGAAGATAATGGGCGTATATACAATGCACGGGGGAAAAAACCTCCTAGTAAGGGAAAAAGTGCCCCGGCGGTCCTAAGTGTGTTCACACACATCACTACTATAATATGGTAACAGTATCAGCCACTTGGTGGCTCTGGGTGTGTACGCATCCTATAAATGAATGGGCACTAGCCGGTTTTATTTGAAGGTGTATGGAGTGGGTACTAGAGAAGGTCGCATTTGAGTATATGGGAAGCATTTGAGTTTTTCGGGCCGAAAACGCGTTTCGGGCGCGTCTGGACCTCCGTTTTTCAGAAAGCAGACGATTTCGAGCACTGCGGGTAAGTCATCGATTCTCTACAGAACTCTGTTTTAAGAACTGCAGGAAGACAGATTGACTGTGCAGACACTGTGGGTACTGCAAAGAGGTCTACAGTTGCCATTGGGTGTATGTATGCACATTGAAGTCACTGGTTGTGACATTTGAGAGTACTACAGTACCGCTGTGTAGAAAATACAACAGTTTGTGCAGAAAAACCAGAGTGCAGTTTCTGGTAAAATTGTGTGTTTGGCAGGATGTCAAATGATGGGATAACTCAGATTGTGGCTGAGAAGCTTGATAAGAATAACTTCCATGCTTGGAGGTTCAGGTTGATGAATTTCCTGATGGGAAAAGGCTATTGGAACTACATAGAAGGTGAGCATGAAGAGGCACCGAAGATACCGGCGACTGCTGCAGATGTGAAAGAGTTTAAAGACTGGAACCAGGGAGCCAGGAAGGTTATGTATTGGCTATCCATTAGTATACAAGACACCATGATTGGGCACATTCAGGATGCCAAGTCCCCCAAGGAGGCATGGGACACCTTGGTAAAGCTTTATGAAACAAATACCAAGGCACGCAAGATACAGTTGAAGAATGAACTTCATACTGTGGAGAAAAAGAGCATGTCTGTGAATGACTATGCGCTGAAGATAAAGGGTATTGTGGAATCCCTTGCATCTATTGGTATGTCAGTAGATGATGATGACAAGGTGGAAGTCTGTCTACATGGTCTCGGGCAACAATACAAGGCATTTAAGACGTCTATTCAGACTCGAGAAAACATTCCCAACTTTACAAATTTGGTGTCTATGCTGATTATCGAAGAGAAGAGCTTGGGTGAAGACCAACAGTCTTCACAAAGCAAAAACAGTTCAGAGCAACAGGCCTTCTACACGAGTTCAGGAAGAGGACGAGGTAGAGGAGGCCGTGGACACGATCAAGGAGGTGGCCGAACAGGTAATCAGAATTATGGCCAGCAGTAGCAGCAACAACAACAGTCCCAGAATCAACAACAACAACAACACGCAGGTGGAAGAGGCAAATTCAGAGGCAGGGGGAGTCAAAGAGGCCGTGGAAATTGGCAAAGGCAATATAATGATGCACGTGAATGCTATTATTATGGTAAGCCTGGACATGTGCAGGCAGAATGTTATAAGAAGCAGGCTGACATGCAAAATGGGAAAGTGCAGCAAAACAACTATGCATCCTCAAGCAGAAATAATGAGGATAATGAAAGGTTGTTTGTTATGCAGCATGTCGTGAATGCCATGTCTGAAAATGTTGATGCAGCACAAAAAGATAATGTATGGTATGTGGATTCAGGCGCTTCAAACCACATGACGAGTCATGGGGAGTGGTTCAAGGAGATGAAAAACCCGGAAAGACCAGGTTTTGTGGAAACAGGGGATGACACTGCTCATCCAATTACCCACGTTGGAGATGTGCCATTGTCTATGCAGGATGGCAAAGTGAGGTACCTTGCAGATGTACTTCATGTACAAAACATAACAAAGAATCTGGTTTCAGTTGGCCAGATGATTGAGCAGGGTTTGCAAGTTCGGTTTAACCCTGCTGGGTGTTATGTTGAAGATTTCAAAGACAAGTGCAGGTTGGTTGCAAAAGGCAACAGAGTGGGCAGAATGTTTACATTGAATCTCCATTGAATGTAGACATGCCTGAAATGAGTGCTGCGATGTTTGCAAATGGTTCAAGAGTTGTTGCAGACACAGACATATGGCATAAAAGAAAGGAGACCTTAAGTCCCTTCACACTCACACCCTTCTCTTCCCTTTCTACATAACCTTAGTCTCTTAATAACTCTTTTTGAATAACATAAAGATAAAAACTTATTTTCACAAAATTTAAGAAAATTTTGCAATAACCTCCTTTGTATGGCTCACCATTTCTCACTTTTTACATTCTAAATCTGCTTAAAATTTACCCCAAGATGAATTTAGCACTCTAATCTAATCAATTCTCATTTTTTTAAGAGTAAACAATACGAAAAGTTTAACTCTATTTATTTGATTACACATCTTGGATAAAGAAGGGCTGAATTCACACAATGAAGAGAAGGGGGAAACCTTTCCATCAAGGCATAACATCCAATTTCACATTAAAAAAGCAAGAAATCTGAAAACCATAGAAAAAAAGTAGAATTTCTAACTTACATGGAGTTTTGTGAGCTTTACACTGGCTTGAGGCATAACATCCAATTTCACATTAAAAAAAGCAAGAAATCTAAAAACCATAGAATTGAATTTAAAAAAAGTAGAATTTCTAACTTACATGGAGTTTTGTGAGCTTTACTTTGGCTTGAGGGTTCTACTCTTGCTTGGATCAAGAGTGGCCACAAATTCTTTGTAGAGGAAATAGTCAAAAACAAGTGAATTATCAATGAATTCAATGTTTTTGGCTCTGGGGGGGGGAGGAGTAGAGTAACAGTGCATAAAACACCATTAAGCTTATACAAAGGGTGATGCTTCTATTTATAGAGCCTCTAACCAAGTAAATTGATTCTAAAATTTTCTAGATCAGTTTGGTCAATTTTTGACCATTTTTGGGTCAGTTTAGTTCACTTTTTAGATCCAGTTTTGAATTAGGAGAGAGGAGAGATGAAATATCTAATTTTATTGATTTAAAATTGAAAAGCAATGATGAGAAAAAGATGCCTACTTCATGAGGGGGAATCCCTATCTGCTGAGATGTGAAAAAATCAGTTTTTTAACTGTTTTCCTTGGTCCTTAATCCACTCTTCATCTTATGTGAACATTAACTCATTTTTGGGAGGTTTTTCTTTTATTTTTTAGTTTATCTCCTCCCTACATTTGGATTAATCTTATTGGTCCATAGGAACCTTAGTCTAAAATTTTCAAAAAATCTAGACCCTTAGGCTAAGGCCTTTCGAACAGATTATAATTTATTTCTAATGCACCTTCTGAAATTCTTTTTGAACTTCTATTTCAGGGGAATTTATTTTAATAAGAAGAGATATTTTTCCATCCAAAAGTATCTAAAAACTGAATAATCTCTCTCTAGAATATTTTCTCTCTCTAAGCCAAAATAGGTAGAAACAAGATCTTTTATTATTCTGAAGAGGAGATTGATTACAGGGGGGATGATACTAGACATCTTGAGGGCTGGGGAGGAATCTTACACATTTTATGTTGGAATTTGGGTTGCAGGAATGCACACACAACTTCAAGAAGATGAGGAAGCTTGAGCACAACACAGTAGTGTATTATGAGTGCCAAAAATGAAAGATAACAAGCCTTAGAAGATAATGGGCGTATATACAATGCACGGGGGAAAAAACCTCCTAGTGAGGGAAAAAGTGCCCCGGCGGTCCTAAGTGTGTTCACACACATCACTACTATAATATGGTAACAAATCCCCCCTGGAGTGATGCGGTGAACAAGAGCTAGCACTCATGTATAGGGAAGTGTCTAGCTATGTGGACGAATCCACAAAAGGGAGTAAGCCCAAAGCTTTGCAAAAAGCTTCGAACTTCTCACGAGGCAGAGCCTTTGTGAAAAGGTCTGCAAGGTTATCCTGTGTTGGCACATAAGCCAAACTGATCTCTCCTGCAGAGAGTCTCTCCCTGACATAATGGTAGTGCACCTCAATGTGCTTCGTACGAGCATGGAACACTGGGTTCCGCGCAACTGCCAATGCGCTCTGACTGTCAGTGAAGATGGTGGTGGCAGATGGCTGCCCAACACCCAAATCAGCCATAAGGCGTCTGAGCCACACACACTCAACCGTAGCTGTGAAAGTTGCCCTGTACTCAGCTTCACAACTAGAAGTGGCCACAGTAGGCTGCTTCTTGCTCAACCATGATATGCATGAGCTTCCAAGCATGAAGCAAAAACCACTCGTGGACACGCGTGTGTCATAACAACTAGCCCAGTCAGAATCTGAAAAAACATGTAAATCTGGCGGCAATGATCCCCCCTTGGGATAAAACAACCCAAGATGCCGAGTACCACTCAAATAGCGAAAGATACGCTTCACTGCCTGCCAATGCTTAATGCCTGGGCTATGCATAAATCTGCTCACCTGTGAGACTGCAAACTGAATGTCTGGCCTCGTAATGCATACATAAATGAGGCAACCAACAGCTGTCTGATAGAGTGTGACATCAAAGTGATCTCCAGCATCATGAAGACTCAACTTCAAACCTGTCTCCATTGGAGTAGCAATAGGCTTGCAGTCTTCAAGGCCAAATCTCCGCAACAATGTTTCAATATACTTTGTCTGACACAAAGCAATACCTCCATCACACTGCTTAAATTGTATCCCCAAATAATGATGCAAATGCCCCAAATCTGACATCTCAAAAGAGGCATTCAAATCAGCCTTAAAATCAGCAATATGACTCTCATTTGGTCCTGTGAGCAGCATGTCATCGACATAGAGAGCAATGATTAGATGTACACCATCCACACGTTTAACATACAAAGTGCTTTCTGTTGGACTATTCTGAAACCCATGTGCAGTCAAATATGCATGTATTTTTTCATACCAAGCTCGTGGAGCTTGCTTTAAACCATATAAAGCCTTTTTTAACCTGCACACTTTGTTTTCCTGCCCTCTTTGAACAAAACCACGAGGCTGCGATACATACACCTCCTCATGCAAATCTCCATTTAAGAACGCAGTCTTTATGTCCAGCTGATGTACATTCCAACCATTATGAGCTGCTAATGCACAGATGCTACGAACAGTGGTCATACGACATGTGGGAGCAAAAGTCTCATCAAAATCAATGCCCTTCTCTTGAGCATAACCTTTTGCAACAAGCCTAGCCTTATGGCGATCCACTGTGCCATCAGGCTTACGCTTCAATTTGTATACCCACTTAGTGCCAATGGCCTTCTTGCCAGGGGGCAAGTCACATAAAGACCATGTACTATTCTTCATAATAGCATCGTATTCTGCTTGCATAGCAGCCATCCAATTTTCTGAACTTTGTGCCTCATCAAATGAAACAGGCTCACTTTCATCGCACATACTAGAAACAGCCAATGCATAACAATCTGACGCATAAGAGGCACCATGAGAGCCAGAACGAGTGCGACTAGACAAAGGGGCATCCAACTTGCTGTCACGCAAAGTCTGCACCAGCCATCTAGGCATGTTCCTAGAGCCCTCAATCTCTTGTCTCTCATCCTCAAGTGCATCATGCACATCTGCATCAGATATAGGCTGATCTGTGCCATCATTTAAAACCTGCATAGGCTGAAAAACTGCCTCATGAGGTATTGCACTTGACTGTGCACCACTGAAAAGAGGCAACAATGTATCATAGACATCACGTGAGCTGATATCTGTCTCCTTAGTACATGAAACCAAGGGCTGAACTGCATCTTCCACAAATACAACATCACAGCTAACCAAAATGCGCTTTGTCTGTGGATGATACAAACGATAGCCTTTGCTCTCAGCACTATATCCAACAAAAATACATTTGACAGCTTTGTCATCCAATTTTCGACGATGTTGCACAGGCACTAATGCATATGCCAGGCAACCAAAAACACGTAAATGGCCAACAGATGGCTTGCGGCTATGCCAAGCCTCATATGGAGTGACAACCTGTAATGCTTTGGTGGGACACCTGTTTAGTACATAAGTGACACACATGACAGCCTCAAGCCAAAAACCATGTGGTAGACTTTGACTCTTAACCATACATCTTGCCATTTCCATGAGAGACCTGTTTTTTCTCTCAGCCACACCATTTTGTTGTGGTGTATACGGCACTGTACATTGGTGTTTTATCCCACGCTCAGCCAGAAATGCATTAAATTCTGAAGACATATACTCCCCCCCTCGATCTGAACGGAGGGTGCCCATCTTACTTTCTGACACATTTTCAGCCATAACCAAAAACTGTTTGAAGCACAAAAACACTTCGGACTTTGCCTTCAAAGGATATACCCATGCATGCCTGGTAAAATCATCAATGAAAGTCACGAAGTAAAGGTAGTTTCCAAATGATGGAGTTTGCATGGGACCACAAACATCACTGTGAACAAGCTGCAATCTGCGTTCAGCTCTCACTGATCCATCTTTGGGAAAGGAAGCACGCTGCATTTTACCCAATATGCAGCCCTCACAAACATGCTTGACAGGTGCCTCAAGCTTAGGCAAAGAAGACACCATTTCAGATTTCTGCAGGCGCAGCAAACTTGCAAAATTCAGATGACCAAAACGTGGATGCCATAGTTTTGCATTTGAAATAGCCTGCGTATCCATAATAGCACATGCTGAATCCTCTACACATTTGCCATCCATATTGAGCTTATACAGCCCTCGACATAGTGAACCAGATGCTACAATGATGTCACCACAAGAGAGATCATGAACAGTACATCTGTCATCCACAAATTTTACAACCAAACCTGTTTTGGCAAATGCGGAGACTGACAGCAGATTCTTTTTGATCCCTGGCACATACAATGCATCAAAAAGTGTAAAGGTGTTGCAATTTGCAACATTCAGCACAATCTGTCCAACTCCTTTAACGGGATAAGAGGAGTTATTGGCACAAGTGACAGTATTCCCTGTGGGAGCAGACTCAAGGAAAGTGAATAAACTGCGCTGCGAGGTGATATGCTTAGTGGCACCACTGTCAAAGTACCATACATCTGAATCTACTGCAGACATACATGTGTCATGCAAAGATGGGTCATAACTGCACTGCGCATTGAATGCCCATTCTGTATCTTGAACAACATTAGCAGATTCGTTGTTAGAAGGAGAGGCATCTGCAACAGCCATACCAGCCTCTTTCTTCTTAGCCTCTTTCGCAGCCAGCTTAGGACACGCTTTGATGACATGATCATTTCCCTTACAGTACTTGCAAAATGTCTTTTGTTTGTCACCCTTCTTCTCATCTTTGTCTTCCTTCTTTGGTTGCGCAGCATTTGCAGATTTCTGCTTACTAGAAGAAAAGCCAGCTTTACCTTTCCCGCTTCTCTGACTAGCAACGAAAGCTTGATCTGCGACATGCATAATATTCCTGTTTTGCCTTGACTGGTCTTCTTGCAGCAAAACAGAAACTAACTCCTCAAATGATAAGGCATTGGGATTGCCTTTCATCATCAAGCGAAGAGTGGAAGCAATACCCTGATAAGAATCTGGTAGACCATTCAAAACAGTCTGCACAAGTGAACTGTCTGACAGGATTTCATCTGCAGAAATGAGCTGCTCTTTGAAATCCTTGATCTTTGTCAAAAAGCTATCCATAGAATCACCTTCGTTCATATGCTCACTCTCCAACTGTTTTCGGAGGTAAGCAACACGAGCCTCATTTCTTGCCTGATACAATGTGGCAAGTACATCCCAAGCATCCTTAGAAGTCCTGCAGAGCGAATATGTGGGATAATGGTACGTTTGACAAACAGCGCAATCAAGGCATGAGCCTGCGTATCTCTACCATCCCAACGAATCTGCTCTGCTGAAAGTGGTGGTTCTCGAACAGCTGCTACAGCAGTTGTGCCTGCACCATCATCAACAGTACCTGTTTCTGATGTGTTTGCAGCATTCCCAGCCACAATAGGACGTGCATCAATACCCTGCACAATGTTCCATAACCCCTTTGCTACCAATACATGTCGCATCATATATGCCCACAATGGATAGTTGGTGCCATCCAACTTATCCTCAGCAGCCAACATGCGGAATACATCATTGTTGTCAGCCATGGCCAATGACTGTACTACTAGATGTAAATGCTGTCTGTAAGAGGTAAACCTGTATAAAATCGACCTGTGCTATGTAGCACAGCCTAAAACAGACGAATGGGCACCTGTCTTGCAGATTTTAATCTTGACAGAAAATCTGCACAGTAGGACGATTTTGCCTGCGCAGTACTTGGAATGCAAAAACGGAGGGCGAAATGACTTCAGATCAAAATTCTGAAACGAACGAGCCCTACGGGCTCACCCACGGCATATACTAACCTGCAGACGCTCGTGAAACCTCGCCGCAATCGGAGGAGATGAAGCGGCAGGTGCCGGTGATGCTGCCCGAGAGGAGGAAGCCTGCTCTGATACCAATTGTTGGAATTAGGGTTGCAGGAATGCACACACAACTTCAAGAAGATGAGGAAGCTTGAGCACAACACAGTAGTGTATTATGAGTGCCAAAAATGAAAGATAACAAGCCCTAGAAGATAATGGGCGTATATACAATGCACGGGGGAAAAAACCTCCTAGTGAGGGAAAAAGTGCCCCGGCGGTCCTAAGTGTGTTCACACACATCACTACTATAATATGGTAACATTTTATGGAATATGAAAGGGGACAATCCCATTAGTCTCATTTGAGTTTTGCCCCTCTCTCTCTCTCTCTCTCTCTCTCTCTCTCTCTCTCTCTCTCTCGTGGATGCTTGCTTGTATTGTTGATGCTTGCATGCTTGATTGTGGTTGTGTATGCATGTTAGGGATGGTGATGATGTAGCTTCTCCTCTCCTCTCCCCTCTCTTGTCTCTCTACCAATATCCCTCTTGCATGCACGTGGCATGGAGTTAAGGGTGAGATTTTTGTAGCTCCCTCCTTCCTTGCTCTTCACCTAGCTCTTGAATCTCCACTTGGGTGACATAAGTGGTGGTGGAGTGAGCCCCTAGCGGCCTCAGAAAGGGGAGTTAACCCTCATTAGGGTTCGCTAAGTTCACATCTCTCTGACTCAACCATTGCATGGTTGTTTCTCTTCTTCTTTCCCTGTCTTGTGTGCAAGGTTGTATGTTTAGCTTAACACAATTATTTATAACATATTGTGTATAATAGAATCATTCTAGGCCCATGATACGTCATATTATGCTTGAAATAATGACCCTACCATGCATAGTCTTGATATTTTGATGCATGCAAAGGTAGAGAATAGCCTTAGGTCCATCCTAATATTCATCATCATTTAGCACAAGAGGGTACATAATGCTTCTAAGGCCATTCTTGCAAGCACAATGCGCTTGAAAGAATAGCCCTAGGGCCTTTCTAAAGCATACCATGGATGGTCCTAGGGCCATTCTAAAACACATCGTGCTTTGCGAGAACGACCCTAGGGCCACTCTACCATGCACAATCTTGATATTTTATGCATGCACATATAGAGAATGACCCTACAATTACTCTAATATTCACTAGGATTTGGCACAAGGAGGATAGAATGGACCTAGTGCCATTTGTCGTTGACCATGCATAATCTTGATATTTTATGCATGCACGGGTAGAGAATGTCCATATGGCCACTCTAACAAGCACCAATAGTTAGCACAAGGGGTATAGAATGGCCCTTAGGCCATTCTATCATTGATGATGTGCTTTGGAAAGCCTTATGGCCATCCTTTCAAGCAAATTATGCATGGTAGAATGGCTATGGCTTAGGGCCATTCTAAAACACATTGTGTAGGGTATAGAATGGCCTTCAAATCATTCTAACATGCACTAGGGGTTATAGAATGGCCCTAGGGACATTCTTCTATGCACCATGAGCTTTAGAATTGACCCAATGGACCATTCTAACTTGCACCAATAGTTGGAACAAGGTTATAGAATGGTCCTAGGGTAATGTGCTAAAGAATGACATTATGGCCAATATACCATCTATAATGTGCTAAAGAATGACATTATGGCCAATATACCATCTATAATGTGCTTTATAATGGTCCTAGAGGAACTTTCTTTCTAACACATTGTGCATAGTAGAATGGCTCTATAGCCATGCGAAATCTCATTGTGCTTTCCAAAATGTCTCCAAGGCCATTTTACCATGCATAATCTTGATATTTTATGCATGCAAGGTGTAGAGATTTTCCCTAGGACCATTCTAACATGCACCAATATTTGGCAAAGGGGGTTATAGAATGGCCCTAGGGCCATTCTAACATGCACCATGGTTCTTTCATGCATAGTGAGCTTTGGAATGGCCCTTGTGGCCATTCTAATATGCGCCAATTGTTGGCACAAGGGGGCATGGAATGGCCTTAGGGCCATTATTCAGTGCGCACAATGTGATATAGAATGGCCCTAGGGCTAGCCTACCATCCATTATGTTCTTTAGAATGACCCTAGGGCCATTCTTTTATAGCACATTGTGCACATGGTAGAATGGCCCTAGGGCCATGCTAAGTTACATTGTGCTTGCAAGAAGGAAGGATTGGTTGCCATAGTGAAACATGTGTATACCCTTGGAGACCTGTACATTCAATGCCAACGACCAAGGTTTCCTTCAAATTGTCAGTGTAACATAAACATAGCTTTAACAACATGCTAATACTGGATTTTTTATTTCAAATTTTCTTATGATCCTCCATTTTCTTATGTCTCTGTGCAGATATTTTCCCCTCTAATTGTGTTGTGAGGAACAACCACTCCAAAGCCTCACTGGAGTTTTCTATGCTATGCATGCATCCATTGGAGAGGCAATGTTTGTATCTCAAAGCCCAAGTGATCTTATACAGAACAATATCTTTTTCTTTTCTCACTCATATTTTGTAGAAAAAAAACCAGGTTTGAGATCCCCAACCCCCCTCTTAACAATCCCGAATGGCCCAGACCTATAAGATTCCTCCCCAGCCTCTCAAGATGTCCAGCATCTTCTCCTGTAATCAAATCCCTTTTCAGAAATATAAAAGATCTTGTTTCTACTAGAGAGGGAAAATATTCTAGAGAGAGAATATTCTAGAGAGAAAATATTCAGTTAGAGAGAGAAAATATTCTAGAGAGAGAATATTCAGTTTTTAAATATTTTTGGATAGAAAAATACCTTATCTTATTAAAATAAGTTCCCCTGAAATAGAAGTTCAAAAAGATTCTCTGAAGGTGCATTAGAAATTAAGTATAATATGTTCAAGAGACATTATCCTGGGAGTCTAGATTTTTTCGAAATTTTAAATGAAGGTTCCTATGGACCAATAAGATTCATCCAAATGTAGGGAGGAGATAAATAGAAGAATAAAAGGAAAATCCCCCAAAAATGAGTAAATACTCACATAAGATGAAGAGTTGACTAAGGACAAGGTTAATAGTTAAAAAAGAGAGATATTTAGAGGAAATGATGCATTTTTGACTTTGATCTCAATATGGGAGAATTCCCCTCATGAAGGAGGCACCTATTTCACATGTGTGGGAGAGTTTTAAACTCCCAAATAATGAGATATTTTTATCTCTCCTCTCTCTTGAGATCCAAAAAGTGGACTAATTTGACCCAAAAATGATCAAAAACTGACCAAACTGATCTGGAAAATTGTAGAATCAGTTGGCTTGGTTAGAAATCACTTTTTCCTATAAATAGAAGCATTCCCCTTTGTTGAAACTTAATAGTGTTTTGCACTGCTACCCTGCTTCTCCTAAGTGCCAAAAACTGTGAATTTTACTCATAATTCATTAGTTTTTGACCTTCCCTCTTCTAAAAGATTGGTGGCCACTATTGTTTCAAACAAGAGTAGAACCCTCAAACCATCAAGCCAAAGGAAAGCTCTCAAATTATCTATGTAAGTTGGAGATTCTTCTCTTTTCTATTTCTTTTATGGTCTTTTATGATTTTTGTCTTCTCTAAAATGAAATGATGTTATGCCTCATTGAAAAAGGCATTCCCCTCTCTTCTTTAGTAAATCCAACCATTCTTTATCCTAGATGATTGATTATTGGATAAAATCAAGTTTTTCATAATGTTTCTCTTAAATAAGTAGAAAATGTTTACATTAGAATGATTCAAATACTCTTGGTGAACTTCTAATTAATTTTAGTGAGCTAAAAATTAAAAAATGGCTAGCCATACAAAGGAGGTTATGGCAAAATTTTTAGAAAATTTGTGAAATAAATTCATCTTTTATTAATAAAAAAGAGTAATCCCCATCGTTAGAGTATTCTAAAAGTGTCATGTTCATTCATGCATAGAAAGATGCATATTGATTAATTTTTATAAAAAAATAATTTTCAATAGAATTAAATTCTATGAAAGATACTTATTGATAATTTTTTAATTATGAAAGTGTTACTTTCTTCATTATGTATTTTTATGCATAAATAATGCATAAAAGTATATATTTTTATTACAAAAGAGTTACTTTCATCATATTTATTTTTATGCATAAAAGAATACTTTTTTTATTATAAAAGTGTTACTTTTATCACTATTGATTTCTACACATAAAAGTATGCATAAAAGAATATTTTTTTATTATAAAAGTGTTACTTTTATCATAAATGATTTTTATGCTTAAACATATGCATAAAAGAATATTTTTATTATTATAAAAGTGTTACTTTTATCATTATTGATTTCTATGCATATAAGTATGCATAAAAGAATATTTTTTTAATTATAAAAGTGTTACTTTTATCATTATTGATGTCTATGCATAAAAGTATGCATAAAAGAATTTTTTTTAATTATAAAAGTGTTACTTTTACCATAAATGATTTTTATGCATAAAAGATATTTTTTATATTAAAAGTGTGATTTTTATCATAAATTATTTTTATGCATAAAAGATATTTTTTCATATTAAAAGTGTGATTTTCATCATAAATGATTTTTATGCATAAACATATGCATAAAAGATATTTTTTTATATTAAAAGTGTGATTTTCATCATAAATGATTTTTATGCATAAAAGATATTTTTCCATATTAAAAGTGTGATTTTCATCATAAATGATTTTTATGCATAAACATATGCATAAAAGAAATTCTTTTATATTAAAAGAGTGATTTTCATCATAAATGATTTATATACATAAACATATGCATAAATGAAATTCTTTCATGATAAAAGAGTGATTTTCAACATAAATGATTTTTATGATGATAAAAGTGTCACTTTCATCAGAATTGGATTTTATGCATAATTAGATGCATATAGAATCTTTATAATTAAATAAGGGTTCTCCTTAATTCTCTGTTTAATTTTCGTAAAAATTGGAAAAATGAATAAGTAGATAATCTGTGAGAAGAGGTGCTACCGTTTCATATTCATTAAGATGGTAATGAGAAAATTCAATTAAACTATCAAAGTCGGACATCGAGATAAATGATTATTTTATTCATCATAAGAAATTCATGTTTTAGAAATCTATAAGCAAATATTCGTCGAATGAAATTTAGAAAAAGAGAAATTGAAATAGTACCTTTCGAGAAAGATAGTTTAGGAAGAACCTTTCGAGACCCAAACTCTGATTCAGACTATTGACCAAGACCTAATTCCTTCGTCAATTTCAATCAATGACGATGTGCCCAGTTCAAGAAAAATGTACTTAAATCCCCCATGGAATCTGAAACTAAGTTAAGACTTTTGATTTTGATCTGAGGATCAAGTTAACAGAATTCGAGAAATTCTGTTTGGAATTCAGACCTAGATCTAGAAGTATTGGGATACGGATTCAAGATTATTCATGGTTTTCAAATAAAATCAAAGCTGAAATCTTGCATAGAAACCCTGTTTTCTTAAAGGACTATCTTACGCCAGAATGCTGGAGGGAGCATTTGGCATATATGTTTATCTAAGGGAAGTTCGGTTGCAATAGTTGGTGGGGAGTGTTCGAGGGACAACTCACGCAGCGAAAACCTACCCAGGTCTTGACCACCCTAGGTATGGTGAAAAATGGTGTGCTTCCGGTACGATGGGCGAGGGTCGACGAAGCGGTCCCTGAGTGAAGTGCCAAGACACCTAAGGAGAATCCTGGAGGGTTCCGACCAAGTGATGCACGGGCTCGCGGTGCTTAGGACACCCATACGTATGTCGAGGAAGATATATATATGTATGTTGACAAAATGATTATTGTAATCTGTTACTGGATCTCGTTTGCTTTCGACCAGCTGGTCCCAAAACGGAGAGTCCAGATTGGTACTGTTTTTGTGAAACAAAGGATTGAATGGAAATTTTGAATTATGAAATCGGTGATCACATCTGTTTTGTCAATGGATTATTTTTACATTAAAGTTTTAAAGAGGAGTGTGTGCGTATCAAAAAATCTTGACCCCTAGGCTTCTTGAACAGATTATACTTGATTTCTAATGCACCTTCTGAAAATCTTTTTGAACTTCTGTTTCGGGGGAACTTATTTTAATAAGAAGAGATATTTTTCCATCCAAAAATATTTAAAAACTGAATTACCACTCTCTAGAAGATTTTCTCTCTCTAAGCCAAAACTGGTAGAAACAAGATCTTTTATATTTTTGAAGAGGGATTTGACTACAAGGGAAGATACTGGACATCCTAAGAGGCTGGGAAGGAATCTTACATGCGAGCTGAGTTGTGTACTAAGGTGGATCCAAAGGTAGAAAAATGTGTGTTTATTGAAAAGATGCAGGGGGGGAAGAGAGCTTGAGCTCTTGCAAGCACACACACACTCACAAAACCCTAATAGAGAACACACAAGGTGAGAGGCTGACAATCTTCTTCTTCTTCACTCAACACTCAACACACCATATACAAGATAAGAGTAAACACGATATGAAAGGTACTCAACCAAATACATACAAGGGTTCTCTATAGTGTGAACCCAACTAAATGAGCTGGCGCTATAACTATGCCAGTCTCTAGAATGGCTGTCACATAGTGTGTCATCCCACTCGCCGCATATCACCCATGATCTCACCAACCATGCCAGTGGTGTAAGTGTGGGGCCTATCCCCCAGGCAGGTCAGTGTCCACCGCCTCACTAGACGAGCTCGATATCTCAACACTCCCCCTCGAGCTCAACTCCATCTCATGTACACCAAGCGAAGCCTTGAATCTGTGGAGCTTCTCTGTACCCAATGCTTTGGTGAAGATGTTAGCTACCTGATCGTATTGGACATAAAAAAGGTCAAGGTCTCCTGCCCCAAGACCTTCTCTGTAACAAAATGGTAGTGGACCTCTATATGCTTCGTGCGAGCATGAAAAACTGGGTTCTTGGCCAACTGTATACTGCTAATGTTGTCACAAAAAATGACAACTTGTCTATCCACTGATAGACCCAAATCTGCAACAAGTAGCTTTCTCAACCAAGCTACCTCACATGCTGCCATAGCAGCTCCTCTATACTGGATAGAGCAACTGTAGGCTAATTCTTGCTGCTCCAAGTCATAGCAGCACTCGCCAAAGAAAGCATGAAGCCACTAGTAGATCCTCTATCTGAGATACTACCAGCCCAATCAGCATCTGTGTACCCATGTACACATATCTCTGTCCCAGTTTCATAAAACAGTCCACAATGCAAAGTAGAAAGTATGCGTCTCAATGCATCCAAATGCGGTTTCCATGGAACCTGCATAAACTGACTCACCAACCCAACAACATAACTCAAATCTGGTCTGGTGATCGTCATGTAGATCAAACTTCCTACTATGCGCCTAATACATAGTAGGATCCTCCAAAATCTCTCTTGAATCTGCACTCAACTTGCCATTCTGATCCAATGGCATGGAAATAGGCTTACAGCCTATCATACCATACTTGGACAACATGTCCAAGCCATACTGTCTCTGCGCAGTAATCCAATACCATGTGGTGACCTAATCACCTCAATGCCCAAGAAATATCTGAGCTCCCCCAGATCCTTCATCTCGAACTTCTATCTAAGCAAGAGCTTTACATCAAAGATCTCTGCATCATGGTCCCCCGCAATGATTAAGTCATCTACATAGATGACAACAAGCACAACCCCTCTATCACCGTGTCTCACATACAACGAGAAATCTGCATTGGCTACATGAAAGCTAATAGTGACAAGATATTCAGAAATCTTGTCAGACCATGCTCTTGGTGCTTGTTTTAAGCCATACAAGGCTTTCTTCAACTTGCAAACATGCTCGGGGTGACTCACATCCTCATAACCAGGTGGCTGTAATATATACACCTCTTCCTGCAAATCCCCATGCAAGAATGCATTCTTTACATCCATCTGATGTAAAGACCATTGCTTTGACGCAGCCACTGCTATCACAACTCTCACTGTTGCCATCTTGGCAACTGGGCTGAAAGTTTCCTCATAATCAATGCCATATATCTGCGCATACCCTTTGGCTCTACCAATCTAGCCTTATACTTGTTTATGCTTCCATCACTGTTATGTTTTACTTTGTACACCCACTTGCATCCAATGGCTTTCTTGCCTTCAGGTAATTGCACTAAATCCCAAGTCTCATTTCCATATAGTGCATCCATCTCCTCATCCATAGCTTTCTCCCAACACACATTTCCAACAACCTCATCAATGCATGTGGGCTCTACAACCTACACACTTTGCCATATATACATAGTGATGTGCCACATAACCATCATAGGTAAACCTCTGCACAGGGTTTTTCACTCTCCGAGATCTTTGCAGCTTTTCATTCATGGCTTCCATAGCCTTCTTTACACCAAGTGTTCTCATAGCTGGGATCCCAAGCTCCTCATCATCAAGGCTCATCTCTGAGCCACTAGACTCTCCATCAACATGAGAATGCCCTGCAGAAATGTCAGGCATACAAAGGGGCTCAACCACTTTCTCTTTTCCTTTACGTGAGTGATGTACAATCACATTTGCAGGACTGGTATTATGACGCAGCCTGCCACTCCATGGTCTATCAATAGACCCAGTAGTAGATGAGGACTCTCCTGGTCCACTCAAAGACTGTGATTGTTGACCTGCATTCTGTGTGCAACCACACTTCCACTCACATCAGCCCCAATAGCTTCTTTTTCAGCAGCATAGCAGCTGCTCATCTCATCAAAGACAACATCCCTGCTTACCCTCAACTTATGTGTAGCAGGGTTAGAACACTTGTATCCCTTTTGCTCAAGGGAATATCCAATAAACACATTTTTCAGCTTTTGGATCCAGCTTAGTTCTCAGCTCATTTGGCACATGCACATATGCAATGCATCCAAAGACTTTCAGATGAGAGGAATCAGGTTTTTTGCCAGTAAACCTCTCCTCTGGAGTTACATCATGTATGGCTGGAGTTGGAGTCCTGTTCATGATGTATACTGCTGTAGAAACAGCCTCAGCCCAATAGCTATGCGGCATATTCTTCTCTTCCATCAATGCTCGCGCAATCTCAGCAATGTGCCTATTTTTTCGCTCAGTAACTCCATTTTGCTACGAAGTGTATCTGCATGTAAACTGTCTCCACATATCATTCTTTTTCAAAAATTCAAAGAACTCATTGGAGAAGTACTCTCCCCCTCCATCTGACCTTAGGCACTTTACATATTTCCCTGTTTGCTTTTCAACCAAAACTCTGAAATTCTGAAAGTGAGTGAACACCTCACTCTTCTCCTTCATGAAATTTACCCACACTTTCCTTGTGTGGTCATCAATGAATGTCACATAATACCTGCAGCCTCCCATAGACTTTGTAGGACCCCATACATCTGAATGCACAACATCTAGTGCATTTCTACTCACATATCTGTTACGTGGAAATACATGCTTTGTTTGCTTTCCAAATTGGCATGCTTCACATATTCTCTGCATACCTTCCACTTTAAACTTTGGTACCCTTTCACAATTCCTTTAGTCTGCATAGACTTCATTCTCTGCACATTCACATGTCCAATTCTTTTATGCCAAATGTCTGTGTCTGTAATAATTCGTGAACCATTTGCAAACATTACAGCACTCATTTCAAGCATGTCTACATTCAACGTAAACATTTTGCCCACTTTGTTGCCTTTTGTAACCAACCTGCACTTGTCTTTAAAGTCTTCAACATAACAACCATTGGGGTTAAACCGAACCTGCAAACCCTGCTCAATTATCTGGCCAACTGAAACCAGATTCTTTGTTATGTTCCGAACGTGAAGTACATCTGCAAGGTACTTCACTTTGCCATCCTGCATAGACAATGGCACATCTCCAACATGGGCAATTGGATGAGCAGTGTCATCCCTTGTTTCCACAAAACCTGGTCTTTCAAGGTTTTTCATCTCCTTGAACCACTCCCCATGACTTGTCATGTGGTTCGAAGCACCTGACTCCCATATACCATACATCATCTTTTTGTGCTGCTTCAATATTTTAAGACATTGCATTCACGACATGCTGCATAACAAACAACCTTTCATTATCCTCATTGTTTCTGCTTATAGTTGTTCTGCTGCACTTTTCCATTTTGCATGTCAGCCTACGTCTTATAACATTTTGCCTTCATATGTCCAGGCTTACCACAATAAAAGCATTCACGTGCATCATTATATTGCCTTTGCCAATTTCCACATCCTCTTTGACTCTCCCTACCTCTGAATTTGCCTCTTCCACCTGTGTGTTGTTGTTGTTGTTGTGTATTCTGGGACTGTTGTTGTTGCTGCTACTGGCCATAATTCTGATTACCTGTTCGGCCACCTCCTTGATCATGTCCATGGCCTCCTCTACCTCGTCCGCTTCCTGAACTTGTGTAGAAGGCCTGTTGCTCTGAACTGTTTTGGTTTTGTGAGTGAATATTGTTGGTCTTCACCCAAGCTCTTCTCTTTTATAATCAGCATAGACACCAAATCTATAAAGTTGGGAATGTTTTCCCGAGTCTGAATAGACGTCTTGAACGCCTTGTATTGTGACCCGAGACCACGTAGAGAGACTTCCACCTTATTATCATCATCTACTGACACACCAATAGATGCAAGGGATTCCACAATACCCTTTATCTTCAATGCATAGTCATTCACAGACTTGCTCTTTTTCTCCACAGTATAAAGTTCATTCTTCAACTGTATCTTACATGCCTTGGTATTTGTTTCATAGAGTTTTACCAAGGTGTCCCACGCCTCCTTGGGAGACTTGGCATCCTGAATGTACCCAATCATGGTGTCCTGTATACTAATGGAGAGCTAATACATAACTTTCCTGGCTCCTTGGTTCCAGTCTTTAAACTCTTTCACATCTGCAGCAGTTGAATTTATGTCCGGTATCTCCGGTGCCTCTTCATGCTCACCTTCTATGTAGTCCCAATAGCCCTTTCCCATCAGGAAATTCGTCAATCTGAACCTCCAAGCATGGAAGTTGTTCTTATCAAGCTTCTCAACCACAATTTGGGTTATGCCATCATTTGACATCTTGCCAGACACACATATTTACCAGAAATAGCACTCTGGTTTGTCGTGCACAAACTGCTATATTTTCTGCAGCGGTACTGTAGTACTCTCAAATGTCACAACCAGTGACTTCAATATGCATACATACACCCAATGGCAACTGTTGACCTCTTTACAGCACACACAGTGTGTGCACAGCCAATCTGTCTTCCTGCAATTCTTAAAGCAGAGTTCTGTAGAGAATCGATGACTTACCCGCAGTGCTCGAAATCGCCTGCTTTCTGAAAAACGGAGGTCCAGACGCGCCTGAAACGTGTTTTCGCCCCAAAAAACGTGGTCCAATAAGATAGTATAGTTTCCCTATAGCTTTACTTCTGCGAAGAAAGCTCCTCAATCAGAGATCGTTTATTACCGGTGTGCCTCCCGTAGAGCTCCCGACAAGGGTGTAGTCACCAACACAAATAGAGAAGAGTAGTTGAAGCTCTTACCCTCGTACCACTTCCTGTGGTTCTCTTTGCTTGTAGCTCAGCCCTTAGCATGAACCAGGCTCTGATACCATGAAAAGATGCAGGGGGAAAGAGAGCTTGAGCTCTTGCAAGCACACACACACTCACAAAATCCTAATAGAGAACACACAAGGTGAGAGGTTGAAAATCTTCTTCTTCTTCACTCAACACTCAACACACCATATACAAGATAAGAATACACACGATATGAAAGGTACTCAACCAAATACATACAAGGGTTCTCTATAGTGTGAACCCAACTAAATGAGCTGGCGCTATAACTATGCCAGTCTCTAGAATGGCTGTCACACAGCCTGTCATCCCAGTGGCCGCATATCACCCATGATCTCACCAACCATGCCAGTGGTGTTAGTGTGGGGCCTATCCCCTAGGCGGGTCATCAGTGTCCACCGCCTCACTAAACGAGCTCAATATCTCGACATTTATTGGGTATTCCCTTGAGAAAAAGGGATATAGATGCTATAATCCTGCTACATGTGAATTGAGGGTAAGCTAGAATGTTGTATTTGATGAGATAGCAAGAGTATGCTTGGTTAAATCTTAAAGCATTTGATATGACTAGCTTTAAGCCCATATTCATGATTTTGGAGGTGAACATAAAGCTTTTTGTTGAAGATGCTTCACCACTTATAGACATCAAGAAGTACAAGAAGCTTGTGGTGGGGAGTTTAATCTTTCTCATAAACATTAGACTTTATATTAGCTTTACAGTTGTTGTGATGAATGGATTCTCTAATAGGCCATGCAAGAGTGGTCAATGGAAGCAAGGGATGCGGGTACTTACATCAAGGGTACTCTCACATGCACGGGTATCTCACATGCACGGGTACTTACATCAAGGGTACTCTCACATGCACCATCACATGCAACAAGTGTGATACGTTGATGGGCTGGTGCTGTTCAAATTGGCCTAGAGATTACAATGATTCAAGGGAGAATCAATTGTTGGGTTTTGTATCTCACTTGGTTTAGATTCTTTTTCTTGGACCAACAAGAAGCAACCTACAATGGCATTTTGTTAAAGTGATTCAAAATACTTCATTGCTTATGTCTAATGTTGTTAATTTATATTAAAGGTTGAAACATTGTCATTGCTTAAATTTCAATTTTGAATACAAGAGTCATGGTGCCAATGGCATGATATAGTTAATAATGCACAAAGTATCTAATTAGGTTACATGCCTACTACACATAGTGAATAGACATAGAAAAAGTTGGTTAATAAACAATGTGAAGTAGTGGCTTGGGAAGATGCCTTTACACAAGAGAATGGAGAATATCACAACTTTGGACTCTTCGGTGAATAAGTCACCCTTGATGTAGAAGACATATATAATGGAGTACAGGGTGACATGCACATCCCCAAATTTAGCACCAGTTGTGGTGGAAGGAGGTAGGCCACCTTTGGATGCAAGTCATTGTAAGTATGTGATGGTGCCAAGCAAGTCCCTGCACATGATCATCATAATTTTGAGATAAGTACCAAGGTCACTATGCACCTTTATTGGTTTTGAAAGATTGAAGAACAATGTTACTTCTAAGTGAGGTTTGGAAGCCCTTTTGCTATTAAACTAGCAAACCCACTCATGCAACCCTACTTTTGGGGCTTGCCCATGGACATCCATAGTGTTTTATTTTCATGTTTTCCCTTCCTTCCAAAGTCATCATTAGCTTTAAATTTTGAGAATTGTTTAATAACTTCTTGAACTAGGCTTTACGCTGCTTGGAGCAGAGACAAGATGAAAGGTAACAATGAGCTAGGCTTCAAGTAATCTAATCTCAAGCAGCTCAGATTACTCTAGGTTGAGATTCGTTCGTGCCATCGGCACAGTTGGGTTCACATTAGATGACCTTGATTTGCTTATATCACACAAATCGCATATGAGCGGCGTAAGGTAGAGCGTTGTGCTTGGAAGCTTGGAAGCTTGGGATGCCCCATTTGAATCCAGAGGGTTGTGCCTGCAAATCGAGGTTTTTTAGAAAATCAAGATCAAGATTCGAGGTTATCCTCGACTCTTGATCGTAGATATAATAGGGTGGGGTGATGTGGACCGTAGATCCCACTATGCTCACCCCGTATAGCTGAGGGACATTGACAACTTGGGTCACAATGAGGAGAGAATCTATAGATTCACACCAACTGCGTGAAGCTGATATCAAGTCTAGACCATGTGGGCTTATATAGAGCTTCTAAAGAGGTGGTTTTTCCCATTTTGATATGTTAGGATTTAAATTGTAGTCTTGATTAAAAGTGACGAATTAAAAATAAACCTTTTATGCATTTTACTATGCATAAATTCCATTCTAATGAGAATAACATTTTCAAAATAAAAATAAATCTTTTATGCATCTATCTATGCATAAATTCAATTTCAATGAAAATAATACTTTCGAAATAAAAATAAATCTTTTATGCATCTTTCTATGCATAGAATCAAAATTGATAAGAATAACTCTTTTGGAATAAAAATAAAATTCTTTATGCATCTATTTATGCATAAAATCAAAATTTATGAAAATAACTCTTTTGAATTAAAAATAAAATTCTTTATGCATCTATTTATGCATAAAATCAAAATTTAAGAAAATAACTCTTTTGAAATAAAAATGGATTTCTTTATGCATCTGTCTATGCATAAAATCAAGTTGATGAGAATAACAATTTTGGATTAAAATAAATTCTTTATGCATCTTTCCATGCATAAATCCAATTTAGTAAGAATTACAATTTTAGAATAAAAGAATTTCTCTTATGCATAAAAATCATTTATGATGAAAATCACACTTTTAATATAAAAAATATCTTTTATGCATATGTTTATGCACACAAATCATTTATGATGAAAATCACTCTTTTAATATAAAAGAATTTCTTTTATGCATCCATTTATGCATAAAAACCATTTATGATAAAAATCACACTTTTAATATAAAAATATCTTTTATGCATATGTTCATGCACACAAATCAGTTATGAGATGAAAATCACTCTTTTAATATAAAAGAATTTCTTTTATGCATCCTTTTATGCATAAAAACCATTTATGATGAAAATCACGCTTTTAATATAAAAAAATCTTTTATGCATATGTTTATGCACACAAATCATTTATGATGAAAATCACTCTTTTAATATAAATGAATTTCTTTTATGCATCCATTTATGCATAAAAATCATTGATGAAAATCACACTTTTAATATAAAAAATATCTTTTATGCATATGTTTATGCACACAAATCATTTATGATAAAAATCACTCTTTTAATATAAAAGAATTTCTTTTATGCATCCATTTATGCATAAAAACCATTTATGATGAAAATCACACTTTTAATATAAAAAATATCTTTTATGCATATGTTTATGCACACAAATCATTTATGATGAAAATCACTCTTTTATAATCAAAATAATAATTTCAATATATAGAATTTTTCAGATCAGTTTGGTCAATTTTTGACCATTTTTGGGTTAGTTTAGTCCACTTTTTGGATCTAGTTGAAACAGGAGAGAGGAGAGATAAAAATATCTCATTATTTGGGAGTTTAAAACTCTCCCACACATGTGAAATAGGCGCCTCCTTCATGAGGGAAATTTCCCCATATACTGAGGTGTAAAAAATGCATCATTTCTTCTAAATATCTCTCTTTTTTAACTATTAACCTTGTCCTTAGTCAACTCTTCATCTTATGTGAGTATTTACTCATTTTTGGGAGATTTTCCTTTTATTCTTCCATTTATAATCTCCTCCCTACATTTGGATGAATCTTATTGGTCCATAGGAACCTTAATTTAAAATTTTGAAAAAATCTTGACCCCTACGCCTCTTGAACAGATTATACTTGATTTCTAATGCACCTTCTGAAAATCTTTTTGAACTTCTGTTTCGGGAGAGCTTATTTTAATAAGAAGAGATAATTTTTCATCCAAAAATATTTAAAAACTGAATTACCACTCTCTAGAAGATTTTCTCTCTTGTTAACCCATGACGGACATTGAGATGTACTATGTTTTACGTCATTAATTTAAATATTCTGAGTCATGGGCCGGGCTTGTCGGCACCATATGTTAAGGATAAAGGGATTGGGTGATCGCCGATGAGAGGCGCACCTTGAATATCAGTAGGATAAGGGTTAGGGTCGGCCGGCCATGTATAGGCGCCCAAGTGTGAACGGCCAAGTCACCTATAAGAGTCAAATGTAACCCTAAAATCCTCATTCTCATGTGTTGTGAATACAAGAGTGCTCTTGCCTTATCTCCTTGGTTTCCTTCTCCTGCGTGTGTGTGTGTGAGAGAGAGAGAGAGAGAGAGTGAGAGAGCGATCGAGCGCACTGTGTAGCGGCACGGCGGCGGAGGCGAGGCGGTAGAGCGGCGACGGCGGCTCCTCCTTCACAGCTGCGACGCGGGAATCCTTCAAGGCGGCAGTTAAGCGGTGAGTGACACACCTTTTGCATTCTGTTTTGAGCTTCCTTCCCTGGTTGTATGCTTGCAGCCATTTGTGGCTCGCATACGGTGTCCGGCAAGTCCCCAGCTACGACCTGTGCGGCAAAATCGTACATTTTTGGCGTCGCTGCCGGGGAGTTGCCCTACACCAAGCTCCAGTTTGCAGCTTGGGCTGTTGCGTGAAGTTTAATTTACACTGTAGGAAAGGCGTCTGTGTTGCTGTTGAGGTGTTTCTGTGGTTTCTAATCTCTGTTTCTGCAATTTGTCTTCTGCATTTCTGCTTCTTTTGTTATATTTCCGCTCCACGTGTGGGCGTGCATTCTGTTATCTGGTTTTCTGCGTGCGAGGGGGGATTTCTGAATCCCTAGACCTGTGCTGTGTGCGAACTGCACCGCGGCCAAGGCTGAACCCTAGATAGAAACTCCTGAAAACCAGAAAATAAAAATTTAAAAAAAATATAAAAAATTAAAAATAAAAAAATAAATTTTATTTTTGAAGAAAGAACCAAACATGTGGAGAGGAAAGATTTTCTAAATGGAGAAATTTTTTTTGAAAAGAAAGAACCCCAATTGACCCTGCGACCCCGACCCCGACCCCGGGTCTCGGACTTTTGATATATATATAGGAGAGTGAGCGTCCATAGCTTTCTTTCAAGTGAGAGCTTATGGGAAGTTGTGCCCTATATGTAGCCCACTCCCCAAGGAGTAAAGTGAGCATGTGGGATAAAGCCCTCACCCTTTCCTCCACAAGCAAATAGGCTTTTGCCCCTTCCCCCATAGGGAAACGGACTGTTTTGAGGACCACAGGAGCTCTGAATAGGTGAACACGGTGCTGTAAAGCACACTAGGACCCTTTGAATGATACGCTCGTTTCGAGCTATCACACGCCCTAGTCCACGCTCGACCGTAAGTAAGGGGGTCAAAAACGAGTTAAAAACAATCTAAAAACAATCTAAAAACAATCTAAAAACGGGGTGCGAAACACCTAAGAAACCACTTGTGTGAGTTTCAAGGGTAGTTACCAACGCACGTAGGGTACCCACGTCACATGCATCTACGTTCTGGTCGGGTGCTAGAGCCTGAACCACTAGAAAGCATTTCAGTCTACGCAAGCTCACACCATCCCTCCACGTTGGCATCTTGGCCTTCGGCTGGAACCCAAGGGAGTGCAACCCAAGATCCACGAATAGTGGATAGTGACTCATCCTCTGACTCAGAAGCCATGGAAGGGCACCCTACCAAGAACCCTGAGGAGACAAGCCAAAACATGCCAGTGTGGGCCCCACAACCCGGATCTAGCATGTTTAGTCGTCTAATAGAGACCTTTAGTAGAGCTACACGCTCTGAACATGCGACAAGCGAAGTAAATGAGGAAGGAGGGGTAGTAGATTCGCAATTCACATCTTATGTAGACCCTACCTCCCAAAGAGTGTCCATGTGGATATTCTACTCACTTCGTTTAATGAGGGCCCTACTGAGCTACCACATTCCGATGCTCTTCCTAAAGTAGAGGTCCCTAGAAGCTAATCCATAAGAAGTGACATTGCGTCCACTTCAAGAGAACCGTTTGGCACACCAAGTCTAGATGGGATATTTCTCAATGAAAATTGGGAATATGATCTACACAGAGAGACTCTAACTAACCTATACACAGGTTACACATACCATGTAGGTTGGTTAGAAGTCCTACGATCTACATCTAGCGCCACTAATCTAGAGGAGCAACAACACATGATATGTGAGGTGATTCATAGAATTATCCAATTTGAGAGGCAAAATAGGGGAGTGAACCTAGTTTCCACTGGTCCTATGAGGTTTTTGGATACGGGCAAGACCAAACAACCAACCTTATCACAATTGGAGACTCCCTCAGTGAGTCCCATAGACCCTTCGTATGTTGTTTCGCCTGGAGTCTCAATGCAGTTTGAGCCCACGAGCAGTAACTTTAGCTTTCCAACCTTGGCTCAACTTTCCATTAGGGAATCCACAATGCCTACCCCAATGATGAGCATGACAGAAAGCGCACCTGTTACCACTGTAGTTAGTACGACACCACTACCTAGTGGAACAGTACCTACAACAGTGCATGGTAGTGCCTATCGGCCTTATGTACCTATTGCTACTCATGCTCATGTAGCTCCTACGCCTCTTAGTAGGCCAATGGCGTATGCTCCACAACCACCTTATCATAACCATTATCCAAGGGGAGCTAGGCCTAGTCACATATCATATCCTACGTCGTTTGCCAACATACTCAGACCAACGCCAACTCCTATCAGCCAGGCTATCCCAGAAGTGCCTCCACCAACTATGCCTACTCACTTAGGTGATCTCGCAGCATTTGCTCAGACGATCGGACGATCCATTGCAGAAAACATGCGGGGTATGCCTGAGAGAGAACCTAGAAGCAAGGCAGTACAAGTGGCTAAGCTCACTCAAAACTTCAGTGGTAACGAGGATGTTAGGAAGCACATTGAAGTCTTTGAACACGTGTGTGATTCCTTGGAAGAGCACAATGAACTGCACAAGTGTAAAGCCTTAGGCTTAACCTTGAGTGGGAAGGCCAGAGATTGGTATCGCTTCTCAGCCACAATCTAGGTTATCCCATCATTTGACATCTTGCCAAACACACAATTTTACCAGAAACTGCACTCTGGTTTTTTTTTCTGCACAACCTGTTGTATTTTTTGCACAGCGGTACTATAGTACTCTCAAATGTCACAACTAGTGACTTCAATGTGCATACATACACCCAATGGCAACTGTAGACCTCTTTGCAGCACCCACCAACCACAGTGTCTGCACAGTCAATCTGTCTTCCTGCAGTTCTTAAAACAGGGTTCTACAGAGAATCGATGACTTACCCGCAGTGCTCGAAATCGCCTGCTTTCTGAAAAACGAAGATCCAGACGCACCCGAAACGCGTTTTCGGCCCGAAAATTCAGTCCGATAGGACTATATAGTTGCCCTATAGCTTTACTCCCGCGAAGAAAGCTCCTCAATCAGAGATCGTTGCCGGTGCCTCTCGTAAAGCTCCCGACAAGGGTGGTCACCAACACAAATAGGGAAGAGTAGTTGAAGCTCTTACCCTCGTACCGCTTCCTGTGGTTCTCTTGCTTGCAGCTCAGCCCTTAGCACGAACCAGGCTCTGATACCACGAAAAGATGCAGGGGGAAAGAGAGCTTGAGCTCTTACAAGCACACACACACACTCACAAACCCTAATAGAGATCACACAAGGTGAGAGGCTGAAAATCTTCTTCTTCTTCACTCAACAATCAACACTCCATATACAAGAATAAGAGTACACATAATATGAAAGGTACTCAACCAATACATACACGGGTTCTCTATAGTGTGAACCCGACTAAATGAGCTGGCACTATAACTATGCCAGTCTCTAGAATGGCTGTCACACAGCCTGTCATCCCACTGGCCGCATATCACCCAAGATCTCACCAACCATGCCAGTGGTGTAAGTGTGGGGCCTATCCCCCAGGCGGGTCATCAGTGTCCACCACCTCACTAGATGAGCTCGATATCTCAACAAGCATAAGCAGGTACAAGGCTAGATTGGTAGCCAAAGGATATGTGCAGACACATGGGATTGATTATAAGGAGACATTCGCTCCATTTGCAAAGATGGCAACTGTGAGAGTTGTGATTATGGTGGCTACAGCTACTAAAGGTTGGTTCTTACATTAGATGGATGTAAAAAATGTGCTCTTGCATGGTGACTTGTAAGAAGAAGTGTATATGGATCAGCCACCTGGTTTTGAGGATACAAGTCACCTAGAGTATGTATGCAAGCTTCGTAAGACCTTGTATGGACTCAAGTAAGCACCAAGAGTATGGCATGACAAGATTGCTGAGTATCTTGTCACTATTGGTTTTCATATGGCAGATGCAAATCACTCTTTGTATTTGTGTAAGAGTGATAAGGGTATTGTGATCATCACCATATATGTAGATGATCTTATTGTTGGGGGTGACAACTTGGATGAAATTGAGCATGTGAAAAGTCTTCTCAAAAGGAAGTTTGAGATGAAGGATTTGGGAGATTTGCGCTACTTTTTGGGAATTGAGGTCATTCACACACCTGATGGTATTTGGCTATCACAGAGATAGTATGTATTGGACATGCTATCCAACTATGGAATGGCTGATTCTAAGTCAATATCTGTGCCATTAGATCAAAATGGCAAGCTTAGTGTGGATGCAGGTTATGTGTTGGAGGATCCCACTATGCATAGGAAGATTGTGGGGAGTTTGATCTATGTCATGATCAGCAGGTCAGATTTAAGTTACACTATTAGCTTAGAGAGTCAGTTTGTGTAGGCTTTGCGTAAATCACATCTTAACAATGTGCGATGCACACTTCGGTATTTGAGGACCACTATTGATTATGCATTGTTTTATGCAACAGGTGTCCCATTGGAGCTATATGGGTACACATATGCAGATTGGGCAGGTAGCATCTCTGACAGGAGATCTACCAGTGCATTTATGTTTTCATTGGGGAGTGTTGCTATGACATGGAGTAGCTTGAAGCAACTCACAGTTTCCTTATCGAGTTCAGAGGCAAATTATAGAGGAGCTACGATGGCAACGTGTGAGGTAGCTTGGTTACGCAAGCTACTTGGCTAATTTGGGGTTGCATGTGGAGAGAAAGGTTGTCATATATTGTGACAATCTTAGTAGTATACAGTTGGCCAGAAACCCAAGTTTCCATGCGTGGATGAAACACATTGAGGTACATCACCACTTCATCAGAGGGAGAGAGTCTTGGCATCATGCGACATCGACTCGGCCTATGTCAGCACACATGATCAGGTCTCGCTGACATCTTCACAAAGGCCTTGAGATAAAGTAAAGTGAAAAGAGGCTCAATGCAGTCAAAGTAAAACAACATCATGAAGAAAAACACTTGCAATCTTATGGGTGGGCCATCAAAGCCAAAAGTAATTGGTACCAAATCGGTTTGGATTGGTGGATAAAAAGTTGATGGTTCACTTAACAATATAAGGCTAGGTGGGTTGCATAGGATTTCTCATAAGTTGTAGGCCCTAATTATGCTAAAGTCCTTGCTTTACAACAAGCATGACAAATTTCCTCATGGTACTAGCCTTATATGCTCACAACAATCCATCAATTCCTCATATGAATGCCAAATCAACGTTTCTAAATGGACATCTCAAGGAAGGGGTGTATGTAGTACAACTACCAAGATTTGATATGCCCTAATCAAAAAACAAGTTATGCACACTTAAGAAGGCATTGTATGGGCTGAAACAAGCCCCAAGGGCATGGTATCATAGGATAAACAAATATTTTAAACAAATATCATAGGTATGGTATCATAGGATAAATAAATATTTTAAAGAGATTGGTTTTATAGTTTACTAAAAGTGGTTTCATTGCTAGCTTGTATGTTTTAAAGAGGCATGGAGAACATGTTTTAGTTGCCTTGTATGTAGACGGCTTAGACATCACACAGGACAATGAAGACATGATCCAACAAATAAGGGAGATGCCATCAAACGACAAACTTGGGTTAGACTTATGCATTTTTGTTTGGGTTTATAGTTTGGTAGGATCTACGTAAGATCTTCATTTCATAGCAAGACTATGCTTGGTTAAATCTTAAAGCATTTGAGATGACTAGCTTTAAGTCCATATTCATGATTTTGGAGGTGAACATGAAGCTTTTTGTTGAGGATGCTTCACCACTTATAGACATCAAGAAGTACAAGAAGCTTGTGGGGAGTTTAATCTTTCTCATAAACATTAGACTTTATATCAGCTTTACAGTTGTTGTGATGAATGGATTCTCTAATAGGCCATGTGAGAGTGGTTAATGGAAGCAAGGGATGCGGGTACTTACGTACATCATGGGTACTCTCACATGCACGGGTACTCTCACATGCACCATCACATGATGCAACAAGCGTGATACGTTGATGGGCTGGTGCTGTTCAAATCGGGCTGGAGATAACAATGATTCAAGGGAATCGATAGTTGGGTTTTGTGTCTCACTTGGTTTAGATTCTTTTTCTTGGACCAACAAGAAGCAACCTACAATGGCATTTTGTTAAAGTGATTCAAAATACTTCATTGCTTATGTCTAATGTTGTTCATTTATATTAAAGGTTGAAACATTGCCATTGCTTAAATTTCAATTTTGAATACAAGAGTCATGGTGCCAATGGCATGATATAATTAATAATGCGCAAAGTATCTAATTAGGTTACATGACTACTACAGATAGTGAATAGGCATAGAAAAAGTTGGTAAGTAAACAATGTGAAGTAGTGGCTTGGGAAGATGCCTTTACACAAGAGAATGGAGAATATCACAACTTTGGACTCTTGGGTGAATTAGTCAGCCTTGATGTAGAAGACATATATAATGGAGTACGGGGTGACATGCACATCCCCAAACTTAGCACCAGTTGTGGTGGAAGGAGGTAGGCCACCTTTGGATGCAAGTCGTTGTAAGTATGTGACGGCGCCAAGCAAGTCCCTGCACATGATCATCATAATTTTGAGATAAGTACCAAGGTCACTATGCACCTTTATTGGTTTTGAAAGATTGAAGAACGATGTTACTTCTAAGTGAGGTTTGGAAGCCCCTTTGCTATTAGACTAGCAAACCCACTCATGCAACCCTACGTTTGGGGCTTGCCCATGGACATCCATAGCATTTTATTTTCATGTTTTCCCTTCCTTCCTTCCAAAGTCATCATTAGCTTTAAATTTCGAGAATTTTTTAATAACTTTTTGAACTAGGCTTTACGCTTGGAGCGGAGACAAGATGAAAGGTAACAATGAGCTAGGCTTCAAGTAATCTAATCTCGAGCAGCTCAGAGGAAGCTGATATCAAGTCTAGACCATGTGGGCTTATATAGAGCTTCCACAGAGGTGGTTTTTCCCATTTTGATATGTTAGGATTTAAATTGTAGTCTTGATTAAAAGTGACGAGAGCTTACTTGTTGCCGCTATGGGAGGTGGCCTCGAAGAGGTTCCAGGTGATGCTGTCGGGGTCGACGGTGACGGCCTGCAGAGAGCGGGCAGTGACGAGGCTGGAGGTGGGCAGGTACGTCTCCCACGAGGGCTGCCCTCCGGCTGCGTCCGGGTGCGCCAAAAAGAAGTGCTGCCCTGCAACAACCTTCTTCACCGACTTCTTTGCCGCGACGTGGCCGCCGCCCAGCTTGCGCCCGCCCACCACCTGCGATCCACTTCTGCTTCTGTTGCCTTCAAGCGGGTAGAGGTCCGCCGTAGCGTTGAAGAGCAACCAGTCGGAGCCGTTGAAGGAGTAGTGCTGCAGCCCGTCTGCGTAGTACGCCACTTGTAGCTTCTGTCCGGACGGCACCTCTATGTCCGCCGGGATGTCCAAGCTGCTCAGAAGCTCGTTGCAATTACTTGCATTCCAATCATTACTATACGCCAAAGCTTGCAGTGCCAATTGCGAGCTCAAGATCACGACAAGGAACAGGAGTAAAGACTTCATGAATGAATGATTAGCAGGAACAATCAGAAGAGGTGGCCGGGATGTAGCAGCTTGTGAGAGGAGTGTGTGTGCGCGCGCGCTTGAGAGAGAGAGAGAGAGAGAGAGAGAGAGAGAAGTGCTTCCAAACACCACAGGTACTCAACAGAGAACGCAAGCTCTATGTAAGAAGAGGTGTGCCTTTGCGTCCAATAAAGGAACGTAATATAGGCTGCTGAAAGCGAACCAGTCAAAAGCGCGTTTAACGAACAGGCTTCATTGGGCAAGTAGAGCCTGTATGACATTACGCTTAGGCGCGGCCGCCCCCCAATGTGGGCCCTCATGAAAGGGGCGAGGTCATAAGCTTGAATGTGTGGGGGCGGAACGCATAAATCAAGAAGCGGGCAGCCGTTCGATCTAAGGCCCATTACACCGCCATACCCACTTCCTCATATCCTGCTGACGCCCTTCTTGTTTTATGTATTTGGATATGTGTGTGTGTGCGGGTATGGTTCTTTGACTCCAGCCCCAGTTATGGCTTTGATATAGTCTCATGTGATTATTGTGTATATCCTCTCCCATTTATGGAATATGCATGTGTTGTCTTGTATTGATTTCCCGTGGATTTCTCCATTTTCTTGCCTCTGGAGTTTGGAGAAATTTGTGTACAATGAGCAAGAGTAAGCGATTACAGTTATCGTTTTGTCATATTCATTTGTGAGGCCGCCAAAGCGGGCTTGCAAGTTGCAACATTGCACGGACGTCACTCTCAGCATCGTGTTATGAGCCCACCCAGCCCCCTTTGAATTTTCTTCCCCGCCGCGCAGCCTTAGCAAGGCTACTAAGTTTCAACTCTGCAACAATTGGGTAGTTTATCTCATGGAAAAACCATCATTCAAGTGTTTCACACTCCTAAACAAGAGAGAAAAACTTGTGAAGAGCAAGTTTATTTATTTTTTCTTTTGTTTATGATGGACCCTCCTCAGGCCCATAATTTGAAGGATGCACTAGGCGGCAAGACCCATTGTAATCTTCAAGTAAGGTCCTCGTAAAATTTTGAACGTAAAAAAAGGCCATGAAAAGTAATTTTTATAAGTAATGGGTTTCACATGAAGGCCAAGGTACCTCTAGGAGGGCGTCAAATTTGAAGTCCAAGGCAGGGTGATTTTGTTTTGGTCTTGTTTAATGCAGATATTATTGGGTCAAGTTCCGTGTAGTCACAAAAGTGTAGTTGGAGTGGTGTTTCAACTTTGTGTGGTGATTGACATGATCTTCTAATGTATTGCTTATGTCTTGTGCTCACTTTGCATTGTTTTCTAATATAAAAGTTTGTCGAGTTACTTCCAATTTTTGGGGGTTAGTCGCTCTAATTTTCAACCAGCTCGGGAAAAGGTTACTCGTTGTTGCTATTTGGTAAAACTCCCACATGTGAATGGTGGCTATGCTAAGAGACTCTCCAGTGAGGCATATTTGATCTATGCACCAAGACCCTTGTACCTCATTTGAGCGCTACCTTTGAAACATACTCGCATCATTTGACTAATGCGGAGCTACTTTTCGAGTTGAACACCAATCTACACAATGAATAAAGTCAGATGCTACAGAGCTAATCTGGAGGTCAATGCGTATCAATTCATGTCTTGGGATGTCTTTAGTTCTTTAGGTTCTCCGAACCCCCTATTGTGGGACCCTTTCCCAACTGCCTTGGTAGCTGCACTTTCTTGAGTCCATTGAGATTTTCCTTGAGTTGGGAAGGAGTATGTTCCTTGAAAAACCATACCCTTTTTCTTTTCAAGAGCTTAGATTGTTGAAGGAGCTTCATGCTTGCCTCCTCAGTCTCAAATCAAAGGATGCCACCATGGTCGTGGACTTGTGAAGGTAGATATTAGTGAATATACATGGTTCCCATGTTACTATTGGGGTAGTGTGGAAGCTCAACTTAGCAAGAGTCTAAGGGTGTCTCTGTTAACCCACCAATATTGCAGGAGTCCTCCAATGCGGCAAGTTCTCTTGTAGGTGTTGTCTACAGCGTTTTACACTCAAGTAGTGAACTCAACTTCGGTGGAGAAAGTGGTAGCTACTTCCTTAAAGTGGCTTTTAATGATTCTTGTCACTCCTTGTTAGTGGCATTGACTAGACTTGTTTGGGGATACTCATTATCCTTGCAAGCTTCCAATATCTCAAAACAATCTTTTAGTGTGATAAGGTGCACTAGTTCTCACTTTTGAGAGAGAGAGAGAGAGAGAGAGTGAGTGAATGTGTGTGTGTTGAGAAGAGGGTTCAGGTTATATGTAGTTACTCCCACAAAGAATTGTCCCTCTAGTCTACATGGCAGCAATGGTTGGGGGGCATGCTCTCAAGCTATAGGGGCACTAGCGTTAACTTAGGGTCATTTTCAATTTAAGTTACTAGGATCAATTTTTGTTTTAATTGCAAGGATCAATTTCAACTTAAATTACTAGCTTTAGTAGGTAAAAGGTGAGGTATGGGGCACATTTGATTGCACATGCCTAAGTCCTTCACTACTAGGGTGGAAGCCATAGCCTACGATGTTCACGCCTAGCTAGGTTTGCAATTTGCAATCTAACTTCCCATCACTTGGACACTAGGCATATTCCTAAAGAAGTCATAAGCTTGAATGCGTATTCCTAAAGAAGTCATAAGCTTGAATGCGTAGCTCTCCCGAGGGGGCGGAATGCATAAATCAAGAAGCGGGCAGCCGTTCGATCTAAGGCCCATTACGCATCGCCATACCCCTACCTGCCCATGCTGATGTGGTGGGGGTATCCACCGCCCATAATTCATGGGCATGCAATCTCCCTTGCCCATACATGGGTATGTGTAACGGGCCTAATCCATGGTCGTTTGATGGTGAAAAATAAGAATATGTATCAGATCTGGGGGTGGCATGAATCACACACGACTGTGATGGTAGGGTGTTTCCTCTTCCACTCGATCATCAAATCTTTGCTCCGAAG